>NC_091945.1:8169078-9369078 GCF_041260155.1 Ptychodera flava | reverse complement strand
AGAATATCTGTGATATTGACAATATCTAGTAGCCCATGGGCCGTGCGCTGGCCTTTTCTGTCGTGTTTTCTGTACACGGGCCGACACGACACAACAGAAAAAGCTAGCGCACGGCCCGTGGGCTACAATTATTGCAGCCAGAATAGTATCTAGCCTCAAGAGTAAAGATCCCTGTTTATGACAGTTTTGTGAAACCACGTTACCACACTGAACGAAATGCTGCCTTCTTTCGAGCGTGTTTACTGTCGATTCTGACCAGAATTAACCGACTGAGTGGAGGTATCGAACGACACTTATGGAACCTGAATTATCACACGAAGCGATATTTAATAAAACTCGATATTGTTTATTTTAAGAGGTAGCATCGTGGTTAAAGTTATATAAATAATTCCGTGTATCTCAAACTCTGAAAAAAGATGGCATTACCTGTCGAGTAATCGAGTTTCAAAAATGTGTTTCAGTGAGTAATAAATAAATCGCTGAATGCAAGTTCTCTATTGTCACCAACTCGCTGGCTGCAATGGTCAACTGCATTTATAAATTATGACCATCATGAGGTACTCGACCTATTTTTCAAAAGTTGGTCATGATCTAGCGCTATGTACTAAATGTATGACGTATTTGTAAAATGTTCAGGTCGGAAGGTCAAGATGAAGGGTTTCCTTGTGACAATGTATATCAATGTATAGTTACATTCAATGTCGAGCAATGATCACAGACATGATCATTGTGAATCGTTCACAGGAGAGCAATTCTGACTGGGTGCATGCGGGCGATAAAAACAATAAATTACATTTGCTGGCACTGACACTCAACTCGATTCGACAATCAAATAAACCGCGTGATAAGTGCGTGAGCGACTGTTGACATATTTATATTTTCTTAGCGAGAAAGACTTCAAAAAGGGCACAGTAAAATGAATTTTTACGGCAAGAAATAACTCATAATATTATTGAAAATAAAAATAAAAATCACTAACGATTTTTATCTAATGCACTGTCAGAATGTGTCTGTTATATAACTGGATATATTTTGCATAGTGAAATCAATGTCATTATTACCGCTGTGAGCACATCCGGGTACTAGATCGCGATATTATCACTCTTTCCGTTAATTAGCGTGTATTCATGGAGATAATTAATATTTAACATGATGACAGCCATGACAGAAAATACTCGTTGAACAAGGCTCAATTAATTTTCACGAACCTCAGGTCACCTGCTCGAGTTTCTGAAGCTCAGGACGTGTCTATGCAATGCCGACACAAATTCCATCAGAATAGAGGAAACGACATTAAATTGCCCACTTACCAAGCAATATATTATGGACCAGTCTTTTGTTTGCTTTCTGTAGAATGAACTTCAGCCCAACGCCCTTGTTCAGGACAGTTCTGATACAAAATGCACACTTCAACGAGGCGTCTTCGTCGTCCCGTCGTTCTCCAAATCGGGCTAGATTTTCCGTCAGCACTGACAGGCCATCCCTTCTGAGGAACTCTGACATCCATGGCACATCGCTTGTGTTGAGCCGTGTTGCTATTCCATCGTAGTTCGTGTCCCTGTGCAAGTTGAGAAATTGTATGCACAGTTCCGGGTCGCAATTTTCCACACTTTGGTTCGAGAAGTTCGGGTCCACGTCCGACGGTGGAGTTCCCTGTGTCGCTGGGTTCACCGTGTTAGCCATGTTTGAAACCTGTGACAGTCAGACGGTCAGATATCGGGGTTCACGTCGGTCAAATATTTGAAGTAGCAATGGCTGGTAGAGATATGTGCTGTGTGTTATAAATAAACCCTTTGACTGTCCTCCAGCCAATCAACCGGGCTTTAACTACGTGCCGTAGCTTTGAATATTCTGCGGTGTGACGCTTTCCGTTTCCCGTTTACTACGAATTAACATTAAAAATCCTTCTCGTGAATTTACATATTGTTGCTGTACAGGATCCCGATTCCTGTTAAATTTGGTGTCAAAATGTAAACACTCCATCACGAACAACGGTTTTACTAATATACCCCGTACACTTTTATGAATGGATGTATTTCCAGATATCATCAAAGGTCACTTGAGTATAAATGCCATTTATATTACATGTAATGGTTGTATGCTAGTGTCTGGTTGTGTTGCTGCCACGTTTGAGACGCAAACAATATGAGTTCTGTGAGCGTGGATTACGACACAAGACCTTAGTCATTAGCGTATGTTTAGATCGCTATAATACATGTATATCATACCAATATTGATGGCGCAAATATAGGCGTGGCAGGGCTGTGTGGTGGGAGGCCGTATAACGCCAGTAACACACAGCCCTGACACGCACTCAGAGCAAGCGCAAATATAGCGATCCTATTCATCGAGTTGTAAAAATCACAAAACATAAGTGGCAGCCAAGCAGATTATTTCAAGAAATTGTAACCAAAGGTGTTTTCAGTGTTTTTAAGTGTAAATATAGGATAGGTCAAAGAATTTTGGGCAAACCAATTATTCGCAACTGCGCTCCACATCACGCTTTGAAAAGCTTCCTCTGCCACCCACAATTTTCCCAAATCTTCTCCCACTACCAAAACTCCCAAGTATCCCTCTCCACGACATCGGAACTCACCATTGTCCTCATCCGAGAACAAAATTTCCCCTCAACACATGATTTTGCCATTCTAACCAAGGTGTGCTTAAAATAAAAATATAACACTTAAATTTTCCCCGCCTACTGACTTAAGAGTGATGCCCTCTTCCCCGCCCACTGATTGAATAAAATATATTCCCTCCTACCACCGAACGTCTTTTTTCAAGAATAGCTCCATTCCCTGACCCTCGTTGATCGAATTCGCGGCATAGCACAGCTGCTCCAGCTGGGAATTTTTCCCTAATAGAACGCTCGCGCGTGCTCCACGCGCGAGCGCTCTGTTAGAGAAAATTTTCCTTTTTATCACGGATCGCACCAGATTTTCAATATGCTGTTATGATATAACAGCAATAAACCATTTCAGCAACGGGTATACAAGACTACTCGATTTTGTCTAGTTCACGACATATATGCGCTGACTATAGTTCTTTCATATGTCGCGAGCCGGTACGTCAAAACATGACGGTATACCTGTCGCTGAGTGTGGTTTATTGCTTCTGATTCTATATATCATACGCATGTAATACGTAATGCATTTTATCTGGTATTCGTCAGTCATTTTCCGAAGGGAATAATTTTGACCGGATGGACCGTTTACAAAGAAATATCGTACATGCGATTTTCCCGTGCTACGTGCCCTTCAGGCTGTGGTACTGGTAGTGATGATGTCAGCCTTAGGGTAACCCCGTCCCCTCCTACCATGCACACAGTGGTACGATGAACGAGGGGGTTAAGGAATTTATGGAGGGGGTAAATATGTCACAAACACATCCTTTGGGAGAGTAAGATTTTGCAAACGTAGTCTTGGGGCGCGTCACAACTTACAATGACTTACTTTATTATGAATGCGAAGTCTAAATATGTTGTTTACAGTTTTCATAAAACTTCAAAATGATGCTGTAAGAATTGCAGCTGTTGTTCCCACTGCATAGATTAACGGTTGAAGAAGAGGATGATGTTAGTCATGGCGATAATGGTGATGTGGTTTTGAATGTGCTGAACATTAATAGTGATTCAGACTGCAGTGAATCCACTAGAAGTGAAAATGATAGCGACACCGAAGATGATGCAACAGATACTGTCAAAGTCATTCTATCTGGTTGTTATTTGGAAATCTCAGTGTCAGTGTCAATCAAAGTATTGTGTGAGTTTAGAAGTTTCACAAACACAAAGCATTGATCAAGTAAGTAAGTAAGTAAGTAAGTAAGTAAGTAAGTAAGTAAGTAAGTAAGTAAGTAAGTAAGTAAGTAAGTAAGTAAGTAAGGCCAGGAAGAAAAAATAAATTGTTCATCGGAATCGCCGCTTCCACTTTGGCATACTTGGAATTTTTTTGATCGCGACAAATTCTTACTTCCGCATTACAAATATTTTTAGTACTGCCGCTGGTGGCGCCCTACACTTTGTCGGGTTTTCGCGGGCACGGGATTTTGAATGAGACTTCCGATGTGTTTGAACTTAGTTGACTGCCAACGCGTTGTTGTGATGTCTGAATTTGGCGAATCACGACGCTAAGTGGGTCGATTTGGCCAGAAATTTCCTCGTTTTGTAAAGGTTAGTACATGTCACATCATGAGTATTAATTTGATCGCCAACATTCCACGTGATGGCCAACAGTTAGTTCCAAAAACGCTATTCAGACTTAGTGTTTGTCCTGATATTACATTCGGCGATTTGTTCAACAAGATCGTGACAGCAGATGGACGGTGCATCCGATTGAATGAAAATTGCATCGAAAGTATAAAAATTTACGGCAATGACAAAACACATGGTTGCGTCGATGTTAAAGTATCATTTGAAGCTTGCTGTTTCCATTGCGGAGTACAAGACAGCCTTCTGATTGATGACTACATAACTTCACAGTACAGTGTTGTCAGACCATTGTGTAAAATGTGTAGAGATAATGGTAAAGAGGCCAAAACATGGGGCCAAAGTATAATGAAAAAATTCAGATGCTAGGTCCCACAAGGACAATATTAAATGACAATACTGAATTGTTGGATTTCAGTGATTTGCTGTTCATTTCAGTTTTATTCTGAGAGAATGTTGAAATACTCTGTTGTGCAAACACTAACTGTGAATATAATGGCCTATGTTATTGTTGGGAAATGTAGTATTGAATTCAGTTACCAGTATCAGTGTTTCTTGTCTGTGATATTTCTGGTAAAAAGGGAAACAATTATCTTGCCTTGTCTGCATCTGTGCAAAAATGCCAGAGAACCGCATTTACCTTCGGCCTAAAAAAAATAAAAAAATTTTCGCTCGCCGCTCCCGAAACTTGCTCCCAAAAATCCGATGAACAAGATTTTTTTTCCTCTGGCCTAAGTAAGTATTTTTTTCTTGTTATCAACTTGGATATCTATTAACACTAACATTTTTATAAGTTCTCTTAACTGTTTTCTTTTATTTTGCACCGATTGCTCAAATTTCGGCTCATCGTGGCTGGTGCTGAAACCACTGCCTTTTGATAATAAATAGTTTGTTCTTTTTTGTTTGTTTTGTTTGTTTGTATACGTGTTCATTTGTGGTCGCTGACCCAAACAGACAATGGAATGTTTAAAAAAAATTCAAGCAGACAACTTCAACACAGTCCTTGTATACGTACACTAAACCAACATTCTATCGAGGTCGCATCGCAATTTTTTATAGTAGACCGCCCTCACTATATGTAATATAGCCAGTATACCAAACGAAGGGAAAGATGCAAATAATGCTGACAGGACAAACAACTTTCACGACTATTGCGTTAAATGCAATTTGATTTGCAGCTTTTTCAGTTATATCAAAGCAAAGTGCATTCTCCATTTGCCAGAGATGGCGCCATAGCACTAATTTTTAGTCCAGGGAAAGAATTGTCCATAACAATAACCTTTACCGTAATTAGCGAGAAATTTATATGTGGTACCTGTTTGGAAAAAAAAGCGCAGAAATTGAGAAATGTAACATGTATTTTAACTTAATTTTCTTTGCCAAAGTGTTGCCTGTTTTGAGCAGTAATTTGAAGACCGTCCCTATGTTTACAAGGTTTAAGTATAAACTTACAGCAAAGAAAAATTATCATCGCTAATATATATCTATTTATAATCCGAAAATCATCATCACAATTGAAAGTTTACGAAATCGAGCCACAAATACACAATTGAAAGCAAATACATTCGGGCAGAGATACAGATTGAAATAATATTTCTTGTTTTGCAGCTTTTAGAAAATGCGACCATCGGAGTGAACTCGAGCAAAATATATAAATATGGCACAAAAGCACATGGAGCTAATTTGTATTTTCCTCTATGTCTAGTTCATTGGATAAAACTTTTGAAGGTATCGCTTGGGCTAAGAATTGTCCGTGGCAATGACACCATCGATGTATCTGAATGTCTAGTAGAAAACCTTCGTCGTTGATATCTCATTTTGAAAACAATTCTTCTTGGGAATATAGAAATAAGTCCTCAAATAGGGAGATCACAATTAGTCACTATATGAATTTCTCTCTAATGCAAATGCACCTTTTATATTCCACGAATGTGTACTGTTGTCATTGATGATTCATATCCTTCTCTGTGTAGAACTCTTTCGCACCCTTTGGCATCATTTCAAGCAAAATACATTTTAATATAGCCTGATGCTTGTACTTGTAACAGCGAGAGAAGTTTTTATGGGAATAAGGTCGAGTGGATAATAATTTCATGAGCTGTCTCAGTTCGTCGTGTGATGTTATTGTATAAAGGGTAGGAAAAACCATGCTATAATTTCTCTCTCTTTTTTTCGAATAGGTCTCATATATAAATTTCCGCTAATAAGGGCAAAGGTCTTTGTGTATAGACAAATTACGGTCCCTCCACAAATTAAATTAATGTGACGAACTTAATCTCTCCAGTTTCAACCAGAGTTGCTGCCAAAATAACTCTAGTACATATATTTTGATAATAAATTTCTCCTTCAAACTTACTATATAGGTTTTTCGCGTGTCGAAATAGAATGGCTCGAAATCGAAAGGATTGGAAATCGAAAGGAAACTTTAAACCATTCACCCCTCCAAGAACAAAAATCAGAGGTCACAGTAAGTCTGTATTACCATAATTTTAGTGTCATGTGATATAAGCATCTCCCACTGTATCGAGTTCTTTGAAAGCTGAAATTTGTCAAAATCGCATATGAGCCATGATTTTCAATGTTATGTATCTGAAAAAGCATAAATTTTCCCCAACACATATCTTGTCTGCTTTCTGCTACCTACACGTACAAACTTTAAGAAAATGAGGGCGCTTGTACTTTTTGCAGTCCTTCAGCGACTCCTTTAACTGTTGCAATTATTGATGTGTTATGCTATGAAGAGAGTATACTATGACGGCGATACTTCTTGAAGAAGCACATTTCGGACAAGTGAAAGTGTAGAGAAATAAACAAAGAATAAGAAATAAACGAGTTAATAAAGCTCATGACACCAGCAATTAACTGCAGTGCTCTCTACCTATACCTTGAAGAATTACAGCGTCGAAGGTACAAGTTACATAGTTGAATGATTACTTTTTCCCAGAAGCGATCGATACGCAATATAATATCTGTACCACAGTCCCTCTATCTATAGAGACTGTGTCTGTACGCAGCATTCTTGTTGGGAAAGAGGCATATAGAAAAGTGCCAAATATGATTTCGGTGCGACAAGATAAATGTGAATCATTATTAAAATATTAGATGTTGTCACTAAAGATATGGTCACTTGATATAACTCTAAGGCAGTTGTAGGATGTCAGCGTCTCGCTTTCAAGTTGATGGTGTGTACAAGAAAGGCGTACGCTCTATTTCGGGTATACTTCTCAACGGGTGATCGATTTTTGAGTGGGCATAGAGGGCGCTTCTCAAGATCACACTTATGGTTTGTCATCTATTGTGTATTTTGTCAGAGAATTTATATGACGTTCAAAGTACATTTGAACACACGTTTACCTTTCATGAAGAGATAATTACAAACTACAATTACAAACTTGTTCAGCGCCTTACCCATATGACAATGAAAAGCGAACTTGTTTTTTGTTGTATAACTTTTATTTCAATATCGATGACGAGCTCTAATCAGCCAAACAGAGAACAACAGGAAACAAAACAAAAGAATGAAAGACACTCGATGTAAACAATAACGAGATGCGTCATGACAGTTGTTGGCAGACATACTCACCTCAGTGACTCAAACATGAAAAACAAAACAAAGCACTTCAAAACAATAACACACCAGTGACATCATGAAGGTAGGGGTACTTTGAATCGTACTGCGTATGAGCTTATGGGATAACAAACGTTCCGCCTGAGGCTGCATACCCTTTTCAGTTGATTTCAGATAACCTGTTACGTTGGAAGGTAAGTGTTACGTCATAATTATATGAACCCCAGTCCTGAACAATTTTGCGACACTTTTTCCTTTCTTGACAGTGATAGTGAGTATGGTAAGAAATGAAAAGTGTTCGACCCAGCCCCGGGACCCAGCATGTTTTCTGTGGCACAATTACTAAGCTTACACAAAGCGTAAAATGATTATTGATGTACAAATCGGCACTTGATTTTCACCACACCATACATTATATTTATGGCGTATTATCAAAAGAAATGGATGTTGACATTAAACTATCAATTGTACACCTTTGTTCACTGCGTTTCCTCCAGATACACTGCTTGAGGCTTTCGCGCTGCGGGCATGCATGGTGTCATCATCCGGTCCTACTAATTACTGCCCGTCGCTGCCCGTCACTGCCCGTCACTGCCCGTCAGGAAATTAACCTTCCAATTACTGTAATCTGTCGATATATCAATACCAAAGACCACTTATATAATAGAAAGCTACAAAATAAGAGTCTGTTTTACTGCAAATGCCCGTGTCCTGTCTCAGAACTAACGTGAATATTGGAGCGCTAAGTTCTCTACTCGACGGGCAGTGATGATAGGCAGTGTTCGGACATCGATTACGATCAGCGTTGCCACTCGTTCGCAAATCAACGTTGTTGGGGTCTGGGACGACAATTTTGTTTGGTTGTATAGTAAGTAATGGTTTTGAGATGAGATATCAACTGATTACAGTCGTTGAAAGGTAAATTTCCCGACGGCAATGACGGTCGCACGTCGACGGGCAGTATGTATGGCCAATGGTGATGCATGTACGATCACACGATTAGCGTTGCTACTCGTTCGAAAATCAACATTTTTCGGATCTTGGAATATTATTTCGTTCGTTTTTACAAAGAGTAGTGGTCTTTGGTATTGAAATATCGACTGATTACAGTAATTGGAAGGCTAATTTCCTGACGGGCAGTGACGGGCAGTGACGGGCAGTGACGGGCAGTAATTAGTAGGACCCGTCATCATCATAGACGCAAATCATCGCCGAAAAACTTTTTACATTTCATTGTCCTATTGTTCACGGTCAATGACTCATAATTGTTTAGGCTCGCCCGACCTTTGGAACAAGACTCCTGTGAATTTGCAATTATCCCCTTGCACAAATTGTACGGTTTTTAAATGTAGTTCTCCTCCTACTGTCATTAGCGGCATCACACAGCATTGATGAGGCTGGACAATTGACCTTATAATGAACTTTGACCCCTAAAACTTTAGCGGACTAAAATTTTGCATTGAAAGTAGTCCCAATATAATTTTTGTGGGGCCCAACACTCTCTCTTTCATGCAGAAAATGGTCTCTAAGGTACAAAATGCTTGACTTATTAAATCGTTCTCCCGATCAGTCCAACTAAACCTAAATCGTCCCTTCCTGTCAAGGTCTCGGACGAAGTAGTTCTGCGCCACAACCACGCCCATCATTTGTAGTGATCCGCCATTTTGGAAATACGGGAAGTTGTTGAGGTAGCTCCGAAGGACGCGGCACGACCAGCGAGCAGTCTGTTGCACTTTTGACAGTTTCCTGGTCGGCGCTCTTGACATTTCGTTCCTGACAAAAACTAGCGACAGAGGTAAGAAACATACTATTTCTGAACGGAATTAGCCACAAGTGACAGGTTTATAACTCACGAAGTTACAATATGTGCGAAAATGTCCTGTCACTCAGGCTGTATTGTACAATCAGCTTAAAACTCAAGTTCAGCCGGCCGCCCGTCGAAACCATACATGCATGCATCCAGCATGCATGTATTACTCATTCATGTTTCTTCACACGGTCACAGGACAATTACACGATTGTCTGCTGAACACACAGATTGTCATGCACGGCGCCCGGTTTATCTTGTACATTCAGGTGCCTCAACTCAAGGAAGGCACGATACTTTATTTAGGTGAAGTTTTAAGATTTGTACATCTTCGTTCTTGGAACCAGTAACCATACAACGGTAAACACAAGTGCAATGATTGCGACCACTTGGACATGTGTATGCATGGATTCGTCGTGTGGCGTGTTTCGTAACGTAATACCTTTAGACCCCGAAGTTGGGAACAGAACGCACAAGTGGAAAATGAAGTACTGGTTACGACTCGTCCGAGGGTTTCCTGTTCAGCTAACAGATTTTATCAGAGTTGGTCTGCCAGTGGCTATCTAAGTTGTCGCAGAGCGCGTGACACTGCATTGATAAATTTCATGTAATCGTTCCTAAATGATAACGTAACTTGACAGTCTTATGAACTGTGTTGCTTTATATCCGGCTTGGTGTGTGTAGGAAGTTCATTTTGTAGAGAGCGAGACCGGAATTTAAGAGTTTCTCATAAAACCCGGTCGTTTAAATCTCGCGAAAGAGATACATCCATGGATCGATTGATAACGACTGCTCATGGGCATTCAGAAATACCTTGAAAACATTTGGAAAACTATAACATACAACCCATCCAAATATTTCATATAATTAAATGTAATTGTGTTCACAACACTGAAATATCTTTTACAAATAATTTTTATGAACAGAGAGTTTTACTTGCATCGTATTGCACCTAGTTGAATTTTTGGCAATAAATCCAGTACTTAAATGCCTGACCTATGTATCGAAGAAAATTCCTTGTTCTTCAGATATCAGAGGTCGACAGACCTACATCAGTGGGATGCCAGGGTTAAATGCTCAGAATGGCATAATGTGTGCGTCAAAGATCTATGTGTATCACATGTGTTGCTGTGGTCTCAGGTGCTGTTCACGTGTCTGTAGAGTAGGCACTGGTTAGCTTGAATGACAATATTCATGCAGTCTTTGAAGACAAACACAATTTCTTGAAATCTGGTTGCTATGTTGCAAAAACAGTGGTATGTCTCAAATTAACTGTAGATTCATTTTGGTCGTTTAGATTGATTTAGGGATAGAGGTACAACAAGAGTGCCAAAAGTTTGCAAAATAGAATACATATAAAATATTATTAAGCATTGTTTCACTTCAAATTTTGAAATGTTAAGAGTGTACATGCATGAATAATTTTTATTTTTTTCCCCAGAAAGATTAATTCCTTTTCCAGACAGACATAAAATGCTGTTACATGCCAGGGTATACGGAACATAAAACTCTAGTATGACTGTGAGTTCATTTCGTACGTGTGTGCACTAGTAACATGAGTCACTGTTCATAATTTGTCTCTAACTTCCATACTGTTTGATATTTAAGGAGATATATTTATGTGTTTCAAATATTATAACAATTAATCTTATGCTATTGTATATGATCAAGATTTTATTTGAATTAATTTTCACTGAGTACACTGCATATATCATTTCCATTTTATTTTATTGTTGTAATGAGTTTTCATAATTCTATTTTGCTAGGGCAGTATATTACAATAGGGTACTCACAGTCACCTTCCTCTCCTCCGTAATTAATTAATTGATATGGTTGAATTCGTAACAATCTGTGCATTATTGTACCAAGGCATTTGCAAAACAACAGTGAATGTCAATGTGAAACAGAGTGGAAGTGACATGCTGGTTACAAGATTACAGAAAGATAAAGCAGTGTTTTGTATACGGTACTTTTTCTCAGGGAAATGCTGGTGAGAGAATTGTCTGCATAATGAGATGTACTGTGTGTGTGATTCATCATTTGGAATAGACATGGAAGTAAACAGTGTGAAGTGAGTGAGTAATTGTGTGAGGTTTTTACAATGCAGATTTCTATTCTCAAGGTTTAGACGTGCTTTGCAGCTACAGGTCAGTGCCCTGCTTTTGGTTGTACTCTTCTGTTGAAATGCTTGTGTCGTATACTTGGGTAGTGTCAGGCTATCGGTGTGGTTACAGTAGCTGTAAAATGAGACTAGAGAGCTTGGCAGGTGTTCTCGCCAAAGGACATCTGTAGTGCTATGGTGGAATGCAAGTTTATATGTATGTGAACTTCACATGTGTTGGTGAGTTCATACAAGGTCTCAATACTACTGGTATGATTGTAACTAGTCTGTGAAAATTCAAACAGAGATAATTACTTGTAAAACATTTGTAAATTCCTGGTACAATTTATGCATGATCTAGAAAGTGGGAAGAAATTTTATATACTGATGCAGAACTGTCTCTTTGACTTTGAGCTTTCAATAGTAAATTGAACAAACAAATGATAAAGCCACAGCACTGTATGAAAACGTCGTGAAGTCTTTAGGTTCATAATTGAGGCCAATGCGAATGCTGTATATCTTTGTATCCATGGATACATCATGAAACAAATGTATCAATCAGCATTGTTGAGACAGAATGGCAGAGTATCTTCCTTGATATGGACAGGAATGCATTAAACTTCAAGGAGTTGTACATTCTAAATTGTCCTCTTTGCTGGTTTAGGCAAGTGGCCAAGGCCTCAGCTAAGGTTGTCTTCAGGGAGTTTCAATGACAAGAGGCTTGTTCATTATAGCAGGGTAGTGTTGATTAAAGATATCCTTCTGAGAGTGTATACACTGTAACATACACCCCTTTTGGAGATAGAAAATTCAAGTTCAAAATAATTAAACTGTAATAGGTTTTAGTGTGTGTGGTTAAAAAACTGGATTGTGGTAGTTAAAAATGCTGGTAGGAATTAAGGTTGAATAGCACATTGGCTGATTGGAGAAAATGAATTCGTAAGTTGGGTTCATTCAGTTCAGTCTGTCATTGTCTGCTTAAAACAAGATTCAAACTGCGAAAAATGGATTAGCTGCAAACCTTCAGGAGATGAAAAAAATTGAAGTAACATCAGATTTAGCATATGAATACTGATATCACATATCGGTTGATTATTCAGACCAAAGTTTCATAGGAAATGACAGAATGGCTGTATAAATTAAAATGACAGTAAGACATTAAAATTATTTTTTATGTGAAACAATATCTGCGGAGTGGAAATTACCTCCAAGAAGGTCAATTTATCCGTAAGTAGAAATGGTATGTGCCCAAGGCAACTGAGAAATGTACAATGTTATTTATTGCATTGAGATTTCCATGGCAACAAAATTCAAGGTTCATATTTGTCAGTGTGCAGGGCCTTTACTTTTTTGTGTGGCTGAGTAACTGTCAGTTTTGATGAGTCATCACCTCAACTGACATATAATAAAGCATGGCATGGCAGGGATAACAGTATTTAAATGTACACAGTCAAAAGATATCGGGTCCTCACACGTTTTCAACTCTCACTTTCAACAAACACAAGCCCATTAAATTTGTTCATGTTATTGTTATTTTAATTTTGATGTGAAACTTGTCAAAATACATACTGGTGATAAATGCATGCAGTATGTACACTATACACACACACTGTATTTGTTTTACTGAGGTCTCATAAATGTGTCTGTTTAATGCTTACTTTAATTACTTTGACACATGATAAAGTATGCACTTATAAGAGATGTCACTATAAGTATACTGGTACTTAGAATATGTGTTAAAAATGTTAGTTTGACATTTACGTGAAATAAGATGGATATTAGTGGGAATAAGAATGGAACAAATTTTGACATTTTGCAATTTTTTGAATGAGATAGAGAAATTAGCATCACATATTACCGGTACTTTTGGGGCAAAGGAATGCATTTATTGAGATAATTAAGTATCATGACATGATTTGTAATTGACCTTGTTCAGGTCAGTGATTCCAGCGACTGAAATCAGATCTGATTTGGTGGTACCACAGCGTGTTCATGATGTCTGAAATGTGATATCTCAAGAATTTATCGTACACTTGTTGTATGTATCACGCTTACATGAAAAATGAAGTGGAGAAGGAATATTATTGCTGTCAAATAAAGCGCTGCAAGTATCTGTGAATCAATTTACTGTGTAAATATTCCTCCTTGTTAATGTATAACAAATGAATTATCGTGTGCCTTTTGCAGAAAATATATGAACAACCCGTGAAAATATCACATGTGAACATTATTCCCATTCGGTAAAGCCATAAAACTGAATGGAATGTGAGTGTAGTGTTAGAATCATAACAGAGTTCCCATAATATTATTCTGCATAATACTTAGTAAAATTTTGAAACTATTCCATAAAATATGATTGAATCTGTCTCAATATTATAGTTAAGTTTGATCATTTGATAGGACAAGTGAAGAAATTAGGCTGGTATTTTAAACATCAATACATCTATGATCTACATTTATATTTGTGATACTAAATATTGACTATTACAAATTATCGTACTAATAACAGTTTTCCATATTCTGCATGGAGCATTGCTAATGATAGTCTTGTTTTGTTAAATAAGTATGAAGTATGCATGTTGTCAGTTCACTTATGAATAATATTCATAAAACATTGGTCATAGCAAGTACAAACAAATTGAGAACGTTTTTAACAAAACTGTTTCCAGATCTCTTGAAATCCAAAGACAACGACATCATATACAATGTAAAGTTGAAATTTTGCATTATTCAAAATTATCGTTAGTGAAAGTGTTCATAGAGATGAGGAGAGTAGAAATTTCTGTGCATGTAAGCTCCTAAGGATGTAATTTGATGTTGTTATCATTATCAAAGAAGATATTGTAATTAATAACAAAACCCGCATGCTACTAATAATAGCCAATACCTCAGTTGTATAAGATGCGACCAATTTAACTAACCTTTACAATTCATGTGTTCCAGTTCATGGCAGGAAATGAAATGTTTATGAAATTTTGTCCATGCCATGTTGAAAGACTTTTTTCCTGTATACCTAGGTTTTTTTGCAATTGTCTCGCATAGAAGTCTGTATTTAGCTGGTACATGTAGTATGTTAAGTGATTTTGTGTTTTTGAAATTACGAGAGAATATTTGCCGTTCATGGTTACAGGTAGGAATACCAGTCTATTGTATGAATATAAGAGTGTTACTATATCTGACATACCCCTGTGGTCAGATTTACTCCAAAATTGATTCAAATAAATTCTTGCTTGTTGCTCACCATTATCATCGACAGTGAACCCTCTATGAATCTAAGCCAATTTGATGCAACATGTGACTCCAGAGAAGTCTCTCTGATGAAGAAAATGGTGCATATTAACCACACACACACTGGTCAGGCACTGACTCCTAAAGGAAGCTTCAAGAAATTAGTAAATTGACTGAAAGCATTCAGAAATTTTGTTTGACACAATAAATTTCAATGACTTTGTATTCAAAAATATCACTGTCAGTTATAAGTCATTGAATGTAATTTGAACTGTGATCATCGACATCCATGTGTGTGATATTGTGATTAGATACATTCCGGTACAACTCTAGGTGACCAGTCTTGGAATTTGTACGACTGCTGCAGGCAGCTGTGTAGATATTAATTGTTGTCCTTTGAGATGTTATCAGCTCCCATTATTTCAATTAGATTCCAGCAAGTCTGGCTCCAGGGTCAATGAACTGATTAACGTGCCAATGATTTGAAATAACAGATGTTTGGTTAATCTGTGTCACAGCTTGAACCCAAAATTCAGTGTGCACAGTATATAGAAATATCATCAAAGTATTGTAATAACACTTCCATCTAATCCAGTAACTGGTACACATACGACATGATATATCTATCGGTATCGTCACATGGGTAAATAAAGTAGGATATTGCTCTGTTACAGGCATACATTGTTATTCACTTATGTATAGAAAATAACGTCAGTTGCGTGAAACAAGTCAATATTACTATTATTAGCCAGATAACAGCACCATTTTATAAGTGGTATAGCCACAATCTGATGAAGTCAAATCACTGTACACAATACACAGTGCAATAATTACAAGGAGTCTGTGTTTTGTGTACGATGATTTGGCGTTACCACTTTGTGGCTATACCACTTGTAAAATGATGCCCAGATAAGTACAGCCCCTGCAAGATATCCATCAATTATCATTGCCAAAGGTGCTTGTTCGTTTAGTATAATATTGTCCACTAACATGTTATTGATAATATAATGTAATTCTTAAATCATACCATCATCATGTAGTCACAATTATTTTCCAGATAACAACAACATGTAGGTAGTATTACTATAACTGATCACGTGTCACATTTATATGCAAGACCCGTCTATGCTACACATATGTTGCCCTTTGATTGAGAGGTGGATGTTTATCATAAACTGGCATCCGACAGTGTGTATGTACTGATTTATGTGCTTTTATTGTGAAACAATAGCATAACCTGCGTGTAACTCTTTGGGAGAAAATGGGATTTGTGATTTCAAAAGTAAGCTGATTAAACTTTATCTAACCTAGGAGGCTTCAAAATGAGCTGCTACATGTACCAGTGATAGACCAACAAAGTATTGCAAAAGTTTGAGTCTGAATATCTGTCCTACAGGCACACACACTCTGTACTTCTCACAGAGTAATCAGAATTCTCCCAAGGGAAGTGAGTTTGTAACTACATGTACTGGGTCAAATTAGTTGAAATTGCACATAATTCTCAGTGATCTTGCAGTTCAAAGCTATGTGGCAAAATGTCATTCGATTTAACAAATTATCCATTCAATGCATATACAGTATCTGCTGACAGTTCTGTTGAATTTCAAATATCATGATTACCTATACCAACATTTTTAGAGTTCATTTTGAAATAACATTGCTTTAAGCACATCTTTGCGAAGTTTTGGTAGATGCTTTTAATAGATTCAGCAAGATTTTACATGTCTGTTACAGCCTTCCCAAAGCATGCTAACATCAAGACATTTATTGTTCTCTGTCAAAATTTAAAAACTAGCAATGGCCATTCAACAGTAAAACATCTTGGTTGGATGGCCGCCATTTTGAATTTTGTACGCCAATAGATACTGGATAACTTGTTCCTCTTGTACCAATTTTTCGCCCGATGACCCATGATTTTATTTCTGGATTTCAAACAGAGTAGTTTAAATTTTCCGTATATAAAGTTTCAGCAAAAGTTTAAGGATTTCAATTTCAATGTGCCGACTATCGTAACACACTTTTTGAACTCTTACAAATACCAGCACATACAAATACCAGCACATAGCTTTCGGGAACTTCAATTTCTTATCACAGGATGTGAAGTGTGTGTATGTGATATTAACTCTCAGATGTGTAATACTGAATGGAGGGATTTTATTTATAAATTGAGTAACAAAGACAATAGGTACCGTATGCATGGAGTTCTCACTGAAGTACGAATTTGAAGTATATTGTGCATTGTTGAAAATTTTGCTCCTGAGAAGAATGAATATTTTAATATTTTGTTCCCATTATCTATTTCAGTGGTCAAGATTTTAGTGTAAAGTTTTCTGTAGAATTATTATCTTTATTTTCTAAACGACATACATGAATGCTGCAAATTTATCATGACAACCCCCTTTCCTGAGATAAATTTGCATTTCTCAATTCAGCATTTGATCTAAATTGTTATAGTTTAAAAAGAGTGTTTGAACACAGTGGATGGATCAGATTTTTGTCAACAGGTTTATAAACTGGTACACTTTATTAAAAATCCATGTTGTAAGTCAAAGCAATCATTAGCTACAGGACTGTAGCTCAAGGTTTTCCTTCAGGTTGTGGGTTCAGATGCCTGGTTTTGCTGTCCGACTCATAACTCTAGGCAAAACCTACAGCTATGGTAGTATAGATAACAAGCAATTAAATTCTATCAGATAAGATGTATGTTACTAGGGTTCCCAAACTATTTTCGATCAATTCGTTCCTTCATCATTGTTGAAAAGGCCCTGACCAATGGAAGTTTTTTAGATTTCGGAAGTGTAGTTTGGTGATGTAATCGGTGTTTGTGTGCCATTGGTGTTATCTCTGATACTTTACTGTTTTAGTTCCTGTGACTGACTACAAATTGGACAGCTAGGGGTCTGTTCATAAACTATATGTGTCATTGTGAAACTTGATTAAATTTCCTTTCAAATATGAAACTTACTGAAAGCAAGTTTTCAATGACAATGCACTATGTAGTGTTGTAGAAGACAACAATGATTCGTAAATTCCCTAGGTCATGAAGGCATCGTGTTTAATATATTTGTTTGGTATTTTGCTAAAAATTTCATATCACATATCATAAAGGAATAAAATTCTTGGACCGAACTCAAAAGTAATGATATTAATATTACCAGTTTATAGACCTTTGCAAACATGTGTTCAAGATGTGTTATATGCCATTTATCATATGTTTGCTGTTCATCATATTTCATAATATATCAGCTTAGGAAGACAGTTTGCTCATAAAAGTAAATATTTGAAAATGAACAGACACAAATTTTTAACCTTGCACCAATTGATACTTGATTGAAGATACAAAGCACTTGTTATTAGACCGCCCAGGCTGTAGATGGATTGAAATCTTGGCCTGTGTTGTTTGACCTTTGACCCCTCATGCCTTGTCCTGTATTTCATATGAGCGTGATACTGATGACACCATGTTGGTGTTGGTGACTGTATTTTAAGTACTTTGAAAGGTGATATGTTGATGTCTTGGTAAAGTGCACTGGTTGATAAATTGTGTGTGTCAGTTTAAATAAGTTGCCACAAGATACAGTGTATTTTTACGTTTTCTTATCGGCGGTGAGGCAGTGAATATATCTGTGCAGATACAGCGATGCTGAACATCTGTAAACACTATTCAAAATACTGTATAGTACATACTGATTTTATCATCCTATGTTGTAAACTCTGGGATTTTGAAACATCTCTTATTGCTGATTTTATGTCTTGTCTATAACAGTCGTTTATGTCAGGGCTGAAAACACATTTTCATGGTCAACATATAGTGCTGACCCTTTTCTTGACCTTGACGGCATGACAACCACTTATTGGCATTGACATTGCCATTTGTGTATTCAGCAGCTGCCATCGCCACCACCCAGAGTGAGGAAAGGTTTTCGTTTTCCAGGACTGTCAGTATTACAAACAATGGCTACATCTTTGTTTCTAGACATCATATGTACTGCTCCAAAAGTTTCGTATTACAATATTTTATGATTTGCTGGAGGCAGAGATTATCGCTGTCTGTCACAGTAGATTGCATCTGCATAATGAGATGCAGTCTGTCTCAATAGATGCTTTCCGAACCATTCTTTCATCGCTATTACAGTAAATGATTGCATTCACACAAAATAACCTGTAATTGTCAGAACATCTCAGTTTGTTTTGGATATTGGAGAGTGGTTGTTTTGTCTTTTGTGTTTCTTATCATCCTATCCTTATATTTAATATTTGGCAAACACCTATCAAAGCGTGTTTGATACAAAGTCCCACATGTTACCACAGATGCATTAGTGAGGAAATACATGTATATTGTTCGCTGCGAAACCAATTATGTCATACTTTCACTTCACTGTGAAAACTAAAAACGGTAGTTTCAACAATAATCAAAAAATGATTCGTATACTAACCTTCATGAAAGGTTCAACTGAACTTATATTCTGCCCTCTGAGAATTGAATGTAAAAATTTATGTCTGCTGAATTCAGCTGTAAAATCTTGTCTATTGCCTTATCATAAACTTGCTTCACTTTTCTTGTGTTTGTGCCAAGTTCATGTAGTGGTTATAGAGGTACAATATGATTTTGCCTGAGGTCGTGACCTTTGACAAAGAACCATGGGAGCAATTAGTGTACTCTTCCATTGCCTAAAGCGTTTTCAGACCAAAGAAAAACATAAGAAGAGAGGTTTCTCCAGCAAGTACACCACCCACTCAATTACATGTAAGTGCTATTGATCATAGAAAAGTGTGGTATACTAAAGGTACAGTAATCCAACCGTTCTCCATCCTAAACAAATCCACTCATCCATCCATTCTGATCCAAACCTTCCTCCAGCCTCTCTACAAATGAAACTCATTGTTACAAAATTGGTTTCAAAACACATTCTTCTGATTTTGATCTTGCTGTGCGGACAGTGAATCATCTTCCTCCTTCCCTTCCCTCAAACAAATTAAATTCAATTGCTTTCTCATTCATCAATTTTTCTGATCGTAAAGTGGAAGTTACAGTCTGCTGTTACAGTCACTGTAACTTTAATGTGGAAATAGTCCAGCATACATTGTCCATGTACGCATTCAGTATAGTTTTCACGTACCAATGTACTCATATGTTTGTGAGTTTATGGATGAGTGTCATCAGGAAGTTACTTCCACTGAGTATATCCCCCCAGGTTATCTAAACTCTGTGTCACGACTAACCGATGTTATTGGAAAGTAGTTCTCCATAATTACTGGGTGAATCAGCCATGGTGTTAAGTACACATGTGACTTTTATTAATATCTAAAAATAGAATCAATAAAGTTTCAACAAAAAAGGGAAACTGACTTATGTACAATCAGATTGCTGGTATTTTGCATCAGGATATTAAAAGAATACTTACAAAATTTATCAGAAAATTTGCTAAAATTGGCAACTGTAGAAAGGAAACTATCTTACATGTTGTTTCTGAAAATGTGCTATGGTTGAGAACAATATGTTGGTTTAGAAGTGCAATGTAAACTCAAGTTTTTCATAGAGAAGTTTGTTATGTTACAGGTACATGTAAAAGTGGAACTAGTGTTTTGTTATGGCTTTGGAATTTCATAGTTCTGGTGTGCTGTGAGTATATGACGTTACAAAGTTAATACATCTAGGCATTTTTCTTGTCTGTCATCAGGGTGATGTGTTTAACAGTTTGTGTAACTTTCTTATCAAAACAACATTTGTGCATATGTGGTTTTCAAATATCTGGGTTGACATGTACATAATGTATGTGACAGGGTTGAAGGTCGTACACATGTATGGCTGGTTTTTGAAAACAAGGAACCTCGTTAGCATTTACAAGATTTTTTCACATTGTTAGAAATACTTCAGTCACTTCAGTTTTTTTGACAACTTTGAGGCCAAACACGGTCGGTTGCATTTACACATGCTTTAATTATCCACAGCCCCAAATGAGGGATGTTTTAGTATGCAAATTAACTGATAATTAGTTATTATCGATGGAAAAAAAATCTTTTGACTGAAATTGTGCAATTATACAGCATTCAGCAATATATCAAGTGAATGATTGATCGATTCATTCGTTTTAAAGTTTTAAAAGTCATGCTTCATCAATTTTGTCAGAAATACGGTATGTATGATTCCTATGCACCTCAGAAGATTTATTCGGATTCTCAAATATTTATAATTCTTTTCTGATGTACCACTTGTTGGAGCTCTTATAAAGTTGTTGGAGTAGGAAAAAGTTTTCTGTGTTATAGTTTTTTGAAAATCAAAAATTTTGTAGTTTCCCAATAGCCAACATGGGTGTGGCGGCCATTTTGAATTTCAAATATTGGTAAATTTTAAAAATGTAGGTAGTTTGTTTTTCTTGTACCAAATTTTGCATGGTGAGTGACCCCTGATTTTCATTCTTGATTTGGTTAGAGAATGGTTGAAAGTTTCATGAAGAAAAGTTTGAGCAACAGTTTGAGACTTTCAAGGCACATATGCACATACAGTGTATGCGTGTTTATACCTGAATAAGGAATACAGTAGCTCACTAGAGATATCGTACTGGACATACTTCTAGAATTCTAGCACACAGTGGATTCATTCATACCATCTGTATACGGTGTTTGTGACGTCAAAGTGAGAACAGGTCTGCTGTATGAAGTGAAAATTTGTTTTCACTTGAGGACACTTCTGGTGTCTAGCCAGTTCAGTAGACATTACACAGCTAGCATCTTGATTAGGTTATAACACACTTGAATGAAGGAAAGTCATTGGTTGCGTTTACCAGTCTGGACAAATCACTCTCATTTCCAAGGTCTGTGTCTGTCTCATACAAATTATGCATTCTGTTCAATAATCAATGGAATTTATCCATTATCTGTTGAGAAGGTCATACCAATCTGTATTTTGGAATGACATTTATAATAGTGTATCATTTTGAATGTGAAAGTGGCAGCTGCATATTTTTTCATCATAGGTATTTTGTATAGTGACTGCAGGTTCTTTTTTCAAATCCCCGAATCGGATCATTCACAACTCTGTATGCCCTCATGTATATGTACGTAGGAGTATTAGATCATGTGCCCTCGTCTTTCTGAAAATGAAAAACAGGGCAAGATAGATGAATAATACTAGGTTGGAGCTAAAATCTATGTTGAAATATTGACATCGTGGTGGTGGGGCTAATGGGTAATGCTTCTTTTTATTTGAAAAGGCATCTTAAGATAATCAGATTGGCACCATAAGGCAGATTATGCCATTAATCTTCAGGTACATGAAATATCATGTTGACATGGTATTAATTCATGTTGTGTGCTTGTAAAATGAAATATACATCAATGTCCACACACTTGAAACTGCTATTGTAACAGTATCTCTGCAAATACTACATGTACATGTACACCAAAATCCGAGTGAAACCAAACTGTCATCAGGTTGTTGTTTTAAATTACGTAGTAAAGGATGTGAGGGAAAGAGGTTTACATCTACATGTATGCCTTCCTTAGAACTATTTTGGACTTCAAACACAGTTGCCATAGTCAGAATAGGGATAGAACACACTGTGAATGATGAATTCTCATGGAGAAATCACATCAGTTTAATGCAGTAGTATCATTGGATGAGTGTCTTTGACCTTGAACCTGTGTCTATGATACCTTTAGGTTTCACAGTGCTAGGTTTATTTTATCTGATGTCAGTGTAAGGTTTGACTCAAAGCAAATGTTTACTCAGACAAATTGAGTCCTAACAAAGGAACAGACATGGAGTTTTCCTGTGAATAGTCTCAACTTTCTATTCATATTACTGGTACAGTACATGGTACACGTACTGCACTGTCAGTGGCGTATGACTCTTGTGATGTAGTAATATCTCAAAAAGGTCTTAACTCATCAGCAGCAACAGAGATTTCATCCAACTGATAGAATAAATGTCATCTAACTGACAGTCTAGAGTACATGTATAATACCATGTACCAAGTATCACCATATGTGGTGCATTTTGTGTTTGTGGGTGTTCAGTAACTGTCAATATATAGCAATCAACACACAGGTAATGTATATCCTACATTCAGTATATTGATGGCGCAAATACAGCGATCTGATTGGTCGGGACGCGAAAAGAACAGTGACATATTGGCGATATACCACGGCTGGCATACATGCGAGCTCTCAGCTTGAGCAAAAATCCGTTTATGACGTTCCACGCTAAAATTTCAATATACTGTTATGATATAATAGCAATAAATCACACCTAGCGACGGTATACCACTTGATTTTGACCAGTTCACTTCATATACATGTATGCACTCGCTATGATCGCTCGTGCATATATGTCGTGAACTGGTCAAAATCTCGTGGTATACCATCGCTGGGTGTGCTTTATTGCTTAAGTATACACTTGATGAGAGACTTTAGATCATTATCATATGTAAACTGCACCAGTACATGTACATGCTCTATTTTTGATGCATTTTACACAATGTAGTACCAGCCTCTATAACATGAAGGTGGATTCTTGATCCTGCATAATGGTAATTTAAGGCATAAACAGAACATTGTAAAGATACTATTAAAGACATTACCATTTGATACAGAAACATTTGACTGGAAATGTAATTTCTTCCGACTAGAGTTCAGTCAGTTTCTGTAAATTGAAAGATGCAGGCCTGTTGTCATGACAATCATTATAACAAACAGTGATATCAAGTCAAGGATTTGTTCCGGAGCAGATTTGGTACATGTCAGTGTCAACTACATACCAATACACCACCAAACCTATGGAGATGTTTTAGACAGGGAAAGATTTGTCATACATCCAATATACATTATTCCAGTGTCCATTCTAGTCACTGGTTCGTTGTGTGCCTAAGTTTAAACCTTTGAGAGCCAAAGTCAATTTTTGTCGCCTTTATAAAATGTAACCCAGTTAATTTCTTTTCCAGATTTTTGCCAAAATTTTGATTAAAAACTGTAGCCAACAAAATTTTATGTCCATTTGTTCCAAAATTATCAAACAATTACAGAAAAATTCATAAAAATTTGTAAAATGTTGTACTCAAATTTTGGTGGGAAAAAATTACAGCACTCAAACGGTTAAACATGACAGGGTAATGAATTGGTTGTTGCCAACTGGTGATGTTTTTTCTGTGAGAATGGATGGGTATGCCACACAGAGGAGATCCTGTAGATGTTTCAAGTTACAGATGATTACAGAGTGATCACAGTACCAGACCGGTTCACTCCATCACAGGGCTATATCTGGTCAATTCTGGAAAATGACAATCACATGGTTCAGTCTGTGAAGCGGTGCAGAAGAGTTCTCGCAGATGCAAAATAGTCCCCTGCATCCATTGTCCCTCCCTGAAATGAAAAACTATCAGCATGAAAGGGACTTGTAGGGTCTTTTCACAGACTGACCTGTTGTGAAAACCTTGATGTAAACAAGAGTCTGGTGTGAAACAAAGCCGTGGATTCTCATTATGCTGTACCACACACCTCACAACCCGGCATTCCTCCGTGTTGGACAATGGTCTCTCTACTCTACCTGACAGTCTGGTATGTCCCTTGTGTGTGAGAAAACTGTGATTTCACGACAGTCTCACAGCATTTCAAACTCCCTAAACTTGATCCGTGCCCTGTTCATGTCAGCCTCTCTTCTATACCTTTCATTTATTTTGGACAATGCATGCATGTAGATCTGGGAACACTAGTATTAAAGAACTACACAGGAAAAGGTTATTTATTATAAATACAAATAAAAACAAGTAATATACAGTTTTGGAATATTTTTTGTGCCTTTCTTTGCTACCGTTGTGTCAGAGAAGACTTCTAGCAGTTTGGGACATGTGACAGATTTCAGAAATTACAATTCATACTATATATTTGCATGCCAAGTCACATAAAAACATACTTGTCGCTAACATGGTTGCACAGTTGGTAATTTGCACAAGGTGTTCAGCCTGTTTATTTGCATGTGGTTTGTTCAAAAAAAGATGCCGGTAGTCCATGCAATATGGTTGTGACTATTCTCATACCAACTGTCAAACTATTTCTTTTTTGATTCCCTTCTGGTCAAGTTTCATCTTATCGAACACCTGCTTTTCGCCCAGGATGCCTCTAAAAATATTAAAAGTCAGGTGCAGAGCAACCTCGTATTATCCAGTTAAATTTTGATATTTCAAAGATAAACGTCCATGGATGTATTCAGAGTATTGATCACGGGTCCAGAATGGATCATATCAAAACAATGGTTGATCTTAGAGTTTGAATGGAAGTCCATAGGGTATGGTTCCATCTCTTAATTGAATTGGATCAGGAAAGAGTGGCAACCGGCACTGGAAGACAAAAATACACATAAAAGCACAGAAAGGGAAAGTTGACATCATTACACATCTTTGAAAGTATTGTCAATGCCCAATTATTCATCATGTGAAACATGATTTCACTATTCTTGGTAAGTATCATCTAATTGTCATTTCTCAGCGAAATCTCCAAGAGTGTTCTATCGTCTGTAACTTGCTTCATATACCGTGGTAAGAATAACAAAGATGTGATATTGTGTCATTCGATAGAGTGTCACAAAAAATAACCCATTGATTTGATAAAGAAATAAGAGACAGATTCAGGGTAAAAACCTTTTATGATTGTAAATTGAAATCATAGACCCTCGAGAAAGTTTTTCTCAAGGGTCTATGTTGAAATGTACCAGGTAATAACAGGAAAAATAGGAGTGTTCATTGGACAAGGTAACCAGCTCCAAGTCTAGACAGGGTATTGTTCTGACAACTGTTTTGAGTGCTATTTGTTTGTTTCATCATTCAAATCTTACAATTTACAAAAGTTATGAATTTGGATATTAAAAAGATTGAGCATTGTACGGTTTTGAAACAGTGAAAGGAAGGATGTGTAATAGTTTATTGTCTGGCTTTGCAAGGTCACATTGCTGAGGTTGTTTTGGTGATGACTTACAAAGTACTGCTACTTCATGTTTTTGCCACACAATAACAAATATCGTGCCAAGACGCTGGATGTGGAAGGTCAGATGTCACTCATCAGTCATCAACGCTTGGAGTGACCGCAACCCAAGGAATTCTGATTGGCTTTTTCAGGTTCCACTGACCCCTTGCTCACTTCCTCTTTGCAACTTTGGTTTTCAACATCGCAGAAAACATTGTTGGCATTGCTTGGCAGAGAAGGAGCTAATAGCAGGGAACAAGGATTAACCAGAAATTGCCTCTTTTATGGAAGGTGTCGACTCGGTATGTCCGGAATGTTGTTACTCGCACTTTTTCTAGTTCAAAACAGTTCAGATGACATGTACATGCTTGTAGTAGACTGACTCCCCAATGTTTGAAACACTGTACCTTCAGGCGAAAGCTAAATTTGTCTGCAGTGTGTAAACTGTTCAGGCCAATTAACTCAGGGAAGTTCTTCTACAGTACAGTACAGTACTGTACAGTACTGTATGTATGTAGCTGTGCATCACAGTCCTGGTAGTGGAAGTGTGAGTACATTTAGCAAAGGAACAAGCAGAGCAAGCGAAAACTAAACACTCGGATTGAAACACAGCTCTGATTACACAAAAAGCAACCTTTTCCCAACCTTCTCCCCACCAGATTATCCCAGTCCATAAAGTTCAATGAGTTTATGGAGGGAAACCCTGGCTACTTGTCATTTAGAATTATCCAGGGGTATTTTCTGAAGTGGTCTTCAAGGAGTTAGCTGAGTGAATAAGTCTCAAGTTTAGTAGGGCTTTCGTTTTGAGTGTGTATGTAGTAAAGTTTGTGCAGGTATTGCTGAGCCATTGTGAGGTACACACACTTACCACACTGACTAGACAACCTGTTGATTCAGTTTGGGGACCATTGTGAACAAAACACCAATAGGAGACTATTGGAGCTGATAATTGGGCCCGTATTAACAATTCACAGCCATTGAAGGGGCAAAGTTACTATTACATTGCATTATTAGTAACTGTAATATTCTTTGATTTGATTGTATACATGTACATGTTATTGGCTTGGGAATTTCAGTTTAATTACTATGTTCCGTTTTTTGCTCTTCCAAAAGAGCATTTTAACTATTAATGGCTGTGTCTTGTAATTCATGTTTAAATTTGTGAACCCTAGGACAAATCCATAGCCAAATTATTCAAAACACAATGGTTAAAAACCATGCTTTTTTAACCTTTAACCACTGAAATTGTTTAAACTCACATGGTATTGTTTTCTATGGGAAAAGGTCAATATATTAGGTATTTGGATGACTGGGTTATGTTATTCATGTGTTTCAAAGTTTTGCTGTATGTACATTATCAGTTACATCGTGATCTTTGTTCTGTAGACCACATCGTGTTGGTTAGGTGTTTTGTGAAAACACTTCTACGAGTTCTACATCACCCTGCTAATAGACATAAAGCCCCTGTACCGTACTTGGACTTTGATTATCGGAGAAGCCACACTTTTCACACACTTGACTAGATTTCATTATTTGCGTGCTTTTGCATCTGATGGTGGAGTTGTACCGGTAAATTCACAGACATTTTTTGAAACTGTAAAGCTTTGTCAACCTTTTCACCACTGTGGTATGGCCCTACCCCCATCTTTATCAATGGTGTCTGAGGACCTCTTTATCTGTGTACACCAGTACAGGCTAAGGGGCAAACAGGTCAAAATTTGCATTTTCTGTGCAATATAATGCAGAGATACTATGATCAGAGAATTGGAGAAAAAATTTTAAAAATCAGGAAACAATTATTTTTTTTCTGTATATTTTTTAACATTAAAATGGTAAGCAGGGAATTGGCATCGCTCTGACAGTGGCTCAATAAGAATCATAATTTTGTAAGCAAACAGTTTCATAAATTGCTTCTCTGAAGTTCTCACACAAAAAGAAATGGGAAACAAAATAATGTGAACAGATGGTGGATACATATACCCTGTTAAAAGCACTTTCTAAAAGTAGATATCATCTTGTGGATATTGGAAATTGTCCAGCTCTTTCAAGAAATTCAGATGGCCTTTTTGTAAATTAAGCCCACTGTCATATTACAATCAAAGTTTTCTAAATTTAGGGAGAATATGATTTTCTGAAAAATTTTAATCTTTTGTGTGGTTTGTCGGTCTGTTTTGACTAATTCAGTTACACTACATCATCATTGTTGATAGTTTCATGTATAATTTCCATCTTGCCAATACCACAGATACCCGGTACATGTAGTTATGAAAACAGTTTAAAATTTAACAGCCCATGTCTTCTAAAGTAGTTCTTAGCTATTGGCAGTATCATTGCTCAGTAACATTAGGGTTGGCCCAATGTCTCTCCAAGGTCAGAGTTCATGTTCAGACCACGTAGCGAAGGTCGTAAGAGCAATTAGCAATGGCTTTGAAGGGACTTCAGAAGCCACTCAAGTGGAAAAACCACCAGCCTGAGGCACGTCATTGACTTTGATGAAGTAAGCCCTTTAACCAACAAATTTATGTCAAAAGTGTGTATTGTTTGACGAACCCAGGTAAAAAATATGATAGCATCGAACTTAAAGTGTTTTTGATTGCTGAGGGTACACATGGGGAGTTCACCTTAGGCCATGCTTTGTGTGGCCTGTTATCTTTAGCGGAAATGGAACTATTGATTGAGAAAAAAAAGGCAAACTATACCTTTGGCCCGTCATGAATTTTGCAATCGTGATAGGTCTTCCGGTACTCACATATAGCCAGGTTAAGAAGCTGTCAGCATTTATTGAACCTCTGTATTGTATACACAAATTGTCATATTATAGTATTGACAAGAATTTCACAACTAAGCAGTGGGACTGTTTGTGGTGAGTACTGGTTGCATGTAGTGTGTAGAGTTTGGACTCTATTGTCATACCTTTCAAATTTTCTGTTTGATTTATTTAAGTTTTAAAAACGTGGAGCATATTGGACAATTTTAGCAAAATGCTTTACACCGATCAAAAACATGGTAGTTTGCCAAAAGCGTGGTATTTTGCCAAAAACATGGTAGTTTGCTTGACAGAGAAGTGTTGGTAATACTCTATCAGAATTCAGGCAGAAAACACACATCTCTCAAAGACTGGTACAGCGTGAGAGAAAGAGTGAAAGAACATAATGAGTAAAGGAATGAAATAATGAACTTTTTGGTAAAGTGAGTGTTAGGGACACAGATACAATTTACAAGATATGGTACAAGAAGATACTTAGTTTGAAGTTGTGATATTCTAGTACCTCCTCAGATTTTGTGATTGTTCATCATAGCAATATTGGGTTACATACGGTAGACACAAAAAGGTGAAATGCCAGGTAAGTATGAAATGAGAACAGCTCAGAATCAGATAACATTTCTTTGCCATAATTTTTACTTTCCAGTCCTTCATTTGTGTTACTGTGTGTACCCAGTACACAACAGGGTCTCAACACCGTCAGCTCTACTTTTGCATCATCAGCTAAAAACAAGGAAAAGTTACTGATGTCAGGTTTATTATGGTACCAGTGAGAGAATTTTATTACAATTTATGAACCGACTTGAAAGCAGTTTCCTCTTCTACTACCTAGAAAGTCAGAAATACCCTGTATTTAGTCTGTCAACAGCTTTAAATATCTAATTTATGGGCTGTTATTGTTCACAAGTGTACTTGTTCAGTACTTGTATACTGTATAATTTCCAGTTGAGTTGAGATTTCTTGAGAAAACCAAAGTTCAGATTTTTGTTGTCACACTAGCCAAGATTGAAAACGAAAGAAAGTGACGCTGGTACACCCTTTTTTTCATGTGAAACAGTTTCTAAATCTAAGTAAACAGAGTCTATTTTTGCCATAAACATCCTGGATGAATCATGAAAACTTCTTACAGGATTTCTCGGAGTCCAGCAAATTTCATCAGCAACTGTCTGCCACTGAACCAGGTCACTGTACTCAGAGCTGCGCAATGACGGAAACATTTCAGTACTGCCAAGAATTCACGGCGGAGATATGATTACGACAGTCCCATTATACTTTGAAACATGTAACAGTCACTTGTGGTGCGATATAGACTGACAGTATGGTGTATCAGTACATGGACTTTGATATGATACTTGTGCTATAAAGATAGGCTAAAATGTTGACTGTTTTAGAGGGTGTGCCGTATTTTGACCAAGATACTTTAACTTTACTGTGAGTCCAACTCTTAACTGCAGTCATTTTCCTCTTTGATCAACTGGCCTCCTCTGAAGTCCTGGTACTGGGATACTGTGCATCCGTAAAATGAGAGTTTTAAATGCTTTCCCATATTTTACTCATAGAACTTTTAAAGATTTTTATATCTCAATCATAAAAATCAGGGGTCAGTCTACATTTTTTGCGCCACAGAAACATACGATACCTCATACGATATTAAATATTCAAAATGGCGGGTGTTTACTTTTTGAACTCCATGTCCACCTGAGAAAGTTTTTGTTAAACACAAAACCAAGACAAGGAAATGTTCAGTTTCACCTCTTGTTTCAAAATAAATTCTGACAAGGTGTGGAACAGCAAAGCCTTTTAATTTTAAAATCAACAGACGTGTAACTTAGGCACCTTCTATCATATAGGTGGTAGAGTAACCATGATTCAAGCTTTTTGAGAAGAACAATTATCTCTTGTAGTATTCTCATTAACCAATTATCATCAAAAGAAGTGTTACTAATGGAATGTAGCTGTCTTCCAGGATTATGAGTGTCAACAACATTACAATTTTTATGTCCAAACCATAGAAAATTGAAGTATTTCTCTTTAAAACCGCCAAACTTCAATGTACTTCTCATTTTTATCCACTACATATCCCTAGTTGAAACCATTGGACTTGTTTTCCCTGCAGAGAATTCAGACCATTCTATTGGACATTGCACTATGAGACAAAGGGGTTTGAATGTTCAAGTGATTGGGTTTGATGTCTAGTGATGAATAACCCTGTTTCCTTCTAATTAGCTCCATTGTAAATACACAACACTATTGACTGACACCAGCAAAGGAGAGTTGGGGGAGACTGTGAAAATGACAATGGGTTTAGAGTGATTTGAAAACAATGAGGTTAGAATTGATATAACAATTGAACTTCACATTGTGGTCAACACCTTCATGTCCTTTGAAAGGTGCTTTGTTGATACTTGAAATGATTGTTTAACACCTATAAAAAAAGAACACACTTTGTCTTTAAACAGGACAATGGGGAGGACAGTTTGACATTAATGAGATTAAAATGGTTAAAACAAAGGGGTGGTGTGACTGAGGCAATGAATACCGTTTTTACGTAAATTAAGCTATTGTTTCCAGCCAAAGACTTGTGAGGTCAGAGCTGACGAAAACAAAGGAACTTCAATGAAAACAATAACGATGAACTTGAATTCAGTTGGTGTGGACAATGAACATTTTCATCAAATTTCTCTGTGTGTCACATTACTCTCACTGTAATAGTCAAGATTGGAAACACTTCTGTTTTACTGTTAATTTTTGGTTCTGTATTTGATGGAAAGTCTGTTCACCTTAACAATCTGACAGCAACGCAAGTAGCCTAAAGTGAATATGTGTGTACACTGTAGCTTAGTAATTTCACAAAAAATGGTAAACATGTAGATGCAGTTCATTAAACTGTCCATGAGAGAAGTAGACTTTTATATTGATATAAATTTATTCTAGTCGGTCATTGACCCTTGTACATCAATGATTGTTTTGAATATGAACTTCTATTTTCTATATCAGTACCTTGTTACTACAATACTCTATTGGTCTTGAATGTCACAAGCTATTGATATAGTGGCCGACGGCCTAGAAATACCATGTTTAATTCAAGCAAGTTAATGGCCGGCAATTACACCCGGTGTTTCAGTCAACAGTTTAATCGGCAGTGACAACAGATACAGGATATTACAAAAGATGTAATTGCTGGAAGAGAAGACCGTAACAGAAGACCAATGCCTCTGTGGCCAGGTTTTTCACCCCCTGTGGGACATTCCGCCGTATTCAACCTCGACAACACAACCCTCTCATTGAATTACTTCCTGAACAATATGTCATAGTTTCCTGCGCATACTTGAGAAGTCAAGATAGAATTTTTTGTCACTTTGTGTGCACGACTTCCAACTTGTGGCAGTGCTTCACTCCTGGTTCCATTGTAATGTTCATATATGTCCGCTGTGGGTAGGTGAGTTTGTAACCATGATCTTAATCATCCGGAATGCTTTGATAGGCCACTATCATACCACATGTTAATTGTTATGTGTATACCTGTCTACCGATGGGCTTTGAAATACACGTGTACAGGTAAACCCTAGCTTAATCATAGATTCTTTTTCATTCATACATTGAATATGTTGAATAGACGATTGACACCGGGAGCTTTTCATTGACTCAGGAAGATATCTAGGGTATAATGGCACTAATATTCAGTTCATATGCTCTCATTGTATCAGGTCATAAAGTTGCTATCTTTGCACAGGTGCAGTAGTTTCCATAAACCACAAATGTTTGTGTTTGCTATTTTTGTCAAGCTGGGCATGTACCAGTGTGTTGGTAAAAATGCCTTTAACTTTGTTATAATCATTAAATATGAGTGTGTGTTGAAACCAGGCAACAATACGCACAGTTTGTTTGTTCCTGGGGATTCACTGTAAAGAGGACAGAATTTTGTAGAGACTGAATAGTGAACAATGCTTTAGATATGACTTTTTGTCCTTGACTGTAATTTTGTCACTGTCACAAGTTTAAGCCTTCAGGGGCTGTAAATTTTCCGACCATAATTTAATGCAACATTTTACTTGTTATGATTTTTTCTGTAGTTTTTGGATCAAATGGACATCACTTTTCGATGGCTACAGATGCTGATCAAAATTTTTTGGAAAAAACTTGGAAAGCAATTGATTGGGTTATGTTTTATAAATGTGACAAAAATTGACTCTGGTACTCTGGGGGTCTTTACTCCTTACGCCAATGGTGTGTTTTGTCAACATTCTGTGAAGGTGACAGCTTTGTCATACTGTAGACATAGACTGATCAATTATGGCAACCTTGTCTAGTGTGACAAGATATCACTATACATTTTTGGCCTGAAATTGATAAATAATCTCATGGTTGAGTAATTTTGTTGTAAAGTTTACCATACCTCTGAACAGAATAATATTTTTCCACCTCTCAAATGAACTGGTGCAGTTTATTGTAATGCCTGTAGTTACCATAGTATGTGTAGTCAAGGGACTGGGTTGCGTAGGCACTGTGCATACATGAACATGTAGTTTGTGAAAATTACAGACTTCAAAGTTGTCTAGACTGTCAGGTACATGTCAAGAAAAACAGATGGACTCTGAATGTGTGGTGAAACTGTCAATGCATGTTTTGATTAACATGTTGTATTGAGTAGCTTAGGTCTTACATGTGTTTTCTGTCCAGTCAGATTCAAACACTCACTCTAGCTTCTAGCTGTCAGGGTAGCTGCATGGGTGTGATGTGAAAACTACAGTACCTTTGGTTTGTTAATCAGTCATCAGAAAGGGTCATGAAACTTGACAATGTTTGTTGTCCAGTGTTCAGTTGATGTTGACAGGAACGGAAAAGAGCAAGGTTACTGTGTTTTCTCTAGGGTGTTAGTCCAGGTTCAAGGCCGTGGTTTCCTAGAACAGCCCAACAAACGGAACACATTCAAATGTCCCACAGAGTTTCCACTACATTGTGCCTGGAGACATTTCAGTGTTATTACAATGTCTTTGGTAGGACTGCTGCAGGGTTGATCAAAGAATGTTTTCTCTTCGTCTTAAAGAAGTGGTGGTCGTGACATTGATGTTTCACCTGTGAAGGCCATGACCATTCATGACTCCTGGCGTGCCAGCATGGCAGGAATTGGACAGACAGATCACTGGGCATTCTGTAATTTGAACTTCTTATCATATGCCCTTTGGGCATAGAAATTGATGGCTCTGAGCAGGCAGACTGAAAATAGAATTTTACAATCCATAATGTTGCATTGTGATTTCATTGTTGAATTGATTATCATAGATGTAAATTGAACTGTGGTAATAAGATTTGTGTTAATGAAACAAGTTGTGATGTTGAACTGGAAAGGTTCTGTTCATTAGATTGCTGATGCATAGAAATTGTCTATAAATACACATATCAATATTGATTCAGAATAACGTCATTAATTTATGACCATGTTTTCATTGTACCGTACATGTAGTATATTACATTACAGCTTTGTCAATACCAGTGAAATTTTGTGATGTCATCCCCCCAGATTATTACTGTCACTGATGTATCCGCTTATCCAGTATTGTGGTCCCAGATATTTCTTACATCTACAAATTCAATGGCATCGCCAAAGCTAGAAAATAATAGCTATAATGTACCCCCTCCCAGCCCATAATGGATGAAAGCAAACTTGAATGATGAAAGCAAACTTGATGAAAGCAAATAATGCACTCAGCTTCACCTTGTACACTATGTTGTGTGAAGTTTCCCTTATTCCGTTATCAGCAGGGTATATTATTGCGTAGATATTACCCATACATTAAGTTCTGCCAGATTACCTAACAGTCAAATTCAGAAACATACTATAATTATTTCACTCATGTAAGTGTAAGTTTGTGGTTCCAGCATTATTGTGTAACTCTTAGAATTGTGAGTTCAATGTCCAGTACAACCTGTAGATAAATCGTATCGATGAAATCTGAACAGTGAAACTGTAAACGTTCATAGAGAATCATCGTTACAGTAGTGTTGAACTGTGAATCACCTGTGTCACAGAATGCCATGTTTATAAGTTTGTTTACCCTTTGCTTCTGGGTAATGACAGTTCACAGTAAATAATAAATTTGTGACCTACAATGCTGTAAAGGATGACCTAATGGACAGGTTTCTACAGGGTTTCGAAATTAATTTTTTGTTTGGTGGTCAAGTTTGACCACCAGATTCAAATTTGGTGGTCAATTGCAAAATTTGGTGGTCCAAAAAATTAGTAATATCAGAGTGTAATTCTTGTGGAGGTTGGGGTCCATGGGAGTGAATAGTGGGCTGTACATGCTGCTTTGGAACCATTTCACCATGCTGCTACACATGTTAAGTTGGTTTACATGTATGTGGATGCCCAGTAAATCCACTGGAAAATTTTCAGTCATTTACAGATCAACTTGACTACTGCATGAGTGACTGACTGACTGGTTATATGCAAAGGACTTGAGTTACAGATTTTAAGTTTTGACAGAATTACTGTGTAATAAAGAAATGACAATTACTGCAGGAATTTTTGAGAGGGATTTTAAAATTTTGGGGGGGGATTTAACTAAAACATATAACCACGGCTTTACAGGTAACTTTTAATGTTGCAATGATGTCACTTGTGATACACATACTACAAACCATAAATCACTTGTTTGTTAACAGCTAGCCATGTCCACTGTACATGAACCTTCAAGGGATTTTTTTCATTTTTAACTGAACTGTGTGTACTTACACAAAGCAAGAAAAATCTTTAGTAGTTATAAAGGAATGCTTTCCTATCTTCTGAAAAATAATAATATATTTGTTTGTCACGTTTTTACGGTGCTTATATCATCCCTAACCACAGCAGAGTTTGGATCAAGATTGCCCTATACAAACCTGTTAGCTGTATTTTTCTAGTGACCTAGCTGGTCTTGTAGTCTTGTGCGCAGACTCAGTAAAGTTAAAACGAACAACTTAGGAGGTCTCTGTCTGCCGTGTTTTGAATGTGGAGTCTCGATGTCAGATTCGCTCCAATTGCTTTTTGTCAGTCATTTTACAGTGGGAAAATAACAAACAGAAATGTTGGTTGGCATCAACAGTTAACTTTAGGGTTTATTTGCCCGAAAAATAAGTCAATGTTTGTTCACTGAATTCAAAAACCGGGCCCATTGACACCACAGCTTGCTTGTGACTCTAGTATGCATGCAATCCTGTTACAGTGCCAATGTCATTCACTGAACTGAAAACGTTTCTGTAACAGTAGAGTCAAATTTCCCAGTCAATTTTTGCTACCAGAATTATTTTCATAGTGTTACGGATATTCATACTATGCACAAAAGCTTCAGTTTGTCCCCTGTTCTCGATCGTACAGAGATAATGAGACAAGGGCAATGAACTTTTGTGAACGTAACTCTCAATGGGCTGACATGCTTTCATATGCAAAATCAGCTACGGAAAGTACAAATAGTATCAAAATCGAACTAAAATTAGTTCATTTAATGTAAATGTTCTTGCTACACTATACAATGCCTGTTGCCAAAGTATTAACAGGTGCCGATAATGGGTCAAAAGTATCGAAGTGTGACACTCATGATATTTGGATATGCCATTCCAGCCAGCTCAGTGCAGTGCGCGATGGGTCGCCCCTTCTACGTACACTTGGCGGCGCGCAGCACACCCGGGCAGCACACCAAAGAGGGGGAATCGCGCAATCGCGCAGCCTAGATGAAACACTGCTCCAAAAACTTGGTGGTCAAGATTGACCACCAAAAATAGAATCTGGTGGTCCAAATTAGATAATTGGTGGTCTTTTGACGCATGACCACCGGGTATTTCGAACCCTGCTATGAACTCACAGTTGTTCAACCCCTTCTGATGAACTGCTGTACTGAGAAAGAGAGTGATGTAGGTCAGCAAAACAAGAACGCATTGTTCTGTTTTCTTATGACGTCTTGTAGTGACGTATTCATCATATGGACCCGGTAAAATGGCCGATGTCCTAAAAGAAAAAAATTGTTCAAGCCAAATGATTGTTTGAGCCAAATCTTTGAGCTGTCTGGCAGTATTGAAAAAGTCATTATAAAAAAAGGAAATTAGCTGTGAGGGTTTTAGTTATTAAACTTGTTTCATTGAATGCTTATGTTGTTAGAAATTACCGGAATGTAATCAGTATGTGATTTGTATTCAACGTGGCTCAGTGACTTAGACGTTTTATTCTTGCCATTAATATGTCTGTCCCCTTGCACCTACAGTCCTTTCTTGAATTTGCCCCTAAGGTGAAAGGTCATAACCCTGTCAATGAGAACAGAACACTTCAGTGAGTGAAATTGGTCTTTCCATTGTTCGGCAGTTGTGGCTCACGGTTTTAAAAAGCAGTTTTCAAATGGCTGTGTTATAATGCATGTACAGTTGATGTGAGAAATTACCTACATGATAGCAACAGATGTTGAAACCAAAGCTGTAGAAATGTATTCTTTGTATCTTATGAACGTTAATGTTTCATTTTTTTCAGGGCCTGCGTGAATATGATTTCCTTATTTGGTTTTAACATCTATTAAACGGTCCAGTACCCACAGTAGACTTGTTCTTAAATCTGAAAATGACCAAAAATGTGGGCTTTTCAAGGGTGTCAGGAGTACTCACAATCATCAAAACAACAACAACAACAACAACAACAACAACAACAACAACAAATTATTTATCAGTCTTACTTTTGTTTCTTTCTTTATCATTTCAGTGTGAAATCCTGAAGACGTTGTACACATGAAAACAGGAAGGCTGGCCATTGACTGATAGGAAGCGTGGGCGTCGCCTGATTCATCTTTCATATTCTAAAGTGCCTCCTAGTGCCTTCTAGATAGTTGTAACATCTGCCAGTGAGTGTGCAATTTATGGGGAACTCCAAGATGGGAGACACCACCTGGCTATGCTTCACATGCTGTATAACGCAACAACCTCAACAGGTAAGTCAGAAAGAATCCAGTCTCTCTGTTAGAGTAGAAAAAGTAATTATTATGGTTAAAGGGATGAATTATAGCATTGAAGAAGAATTGTTTCATTGTCAGCAGCAAACACAAATGATTGTAACCTGAAGGACAACCAAGTCATGTAATTAATGGTGGTATCTGTAAAAAGCTCAGTGGAATTTTCTTTCATGATTTTGATTTATGAAATGATGTCACTGTCAGAAGCTTTGGTGAGAGCCAAATTAGAAATAAAGCTAGCAGTATTACATAAGATAACTGATTAAACAGTTTGTGTTCTTGAGAATATTCAGTGGTTGAGTTAGAAGAACACATGGATTGATGGAATGGTTATGCTGTTTTGGAAGGAAGTAGTCCTGATTTGTTGAAAGCTGTCACCAGATTTTAACAGGATCAATGTTGATGTAATGCAAAATTGAAAGTTTAAAACATAATTTCAGTGGCCAAGAGAGAACACGATAACACTACAGGCAGGAAAATGATGATGTAAAGTTTAATCTTAGTATGGACTTTGTATTTGTCAGACAGCCATATGCAAGGAGATTGTGGAATGGTAATTTCTGAAGTATGATTCACTTGACTAGAGATAAGTGAAAATGTGATCTGCAATTTGAGTGTTCGTCCAACAGCCTGTGTCATATCATCTGTATCAAATTCCATCTGGTAACACTGTCAATCTGTAGCCTATGTATGAGTAACACTTTGGTTTAACCTTATGACAGGCGCAACCCCATTATTTGCAATGGCAACCTGTCTACCCAAAATTAGATGGGTGGGGGAATCTTTAATAGACTTCCCAGCCAGCCTATGTTAATGTGACCTGTATAGGGGTGTTTTGATGCTTAATCTGTACATGTCATAAATATTTTAATTTTTCATCAGATCAAGCTGCCTGATTCAGTATATGGTTGGGGTCATGTTTGTTTCTTGTGTATGTGTCTGTTTGTTTTTTAATGTAAGTGTAGACATGTACATGTAATGTGATGACAGTGTCTGTTGTTTCTGTGCTCACAATCAGGAATGAATAGAACAGGAAGTGTGCAATTTTATGGACAGATTTAACGGCATTTAGTTATGGTTGTTGGAAAGTTAGAGAAGGGGCCTACATGAATCGCTGAAAAGACACGACCTCTGCAACTTGTCTTGGAAAACTAATAAATTTTCAGTGATTTGATAACAAGTGCCATGTTTTATTGATGACAGGGGAGTCCTATGGTGACTGTTTGCATAATATCATTGGCAATTTGCCAGTGACCCATGATGTACAGGTCATTTGATGAATGTACAATGTCCTAAAGGTGAACCAGGGAATACAATAATACATTGTGCTGTGTGGTATCAGTGTCGTAAATTTACATGTACTTGTAAATCTGTAGTTGCAACCTGTGTAGATGGCATCATTATGGTTAAAGTGTTCAAAATTACCTAGCATGGTTGTCAAAACTGCAGTAGAGAGCAAGGTATCATGGGTAATTTGGCAAATTAACCCTTTGAGTGCCTAAGTAAATTTTTGTTACCTTTATTAAATATAACCCCATACAATTCTCAGTGAAAAGTGATATCCAGTTGGTCCAAAATTATCAAAAATTGTATATTGAAAAATTCATTCAAATCGATAAAATGTTGCACTTAAATTTTGGCAGGAAAATTACAGTATTCAAAGGGTTAATCAACAATTGATTTTCTTGATATCAGTATGACTGTAAGTCTTACCCACACAGTGTGTATCGTTTTTCTGACAAATTCAAGATTGAATTATACAGTGTAGTTAGTTTTCTCCTAAGTGTTTTGGAAATGTTGTAATCTAAATTAAAAGAATAAACTATAGAATGAAAGTTGGGTAAACCTGGAAAGTTATCAGACATGTTCATTACTCACTCATTTGAAGACATGTACATGTATGGGGGAAAAATTAAAATGGCAACAGAGTTTGTGGTAAAGTTATATCACATCCTATCACTTTCTATTACATCAGAGACACATTGTAACTTCAGCTTGAACCATTGCTTTGGCTGTTGTTTACTCATTTGTTTTGTTTGTTTCTTGTTTTGTTTGCAGAAGAGGAGGCGGATAGATATAACAATGATCGGAGAACCAACAAATTTTGTACATACAGGACATATAGGATCAGGTGATATGGCTTCAGGGGGCGGTCAAGTAAGTTTATACACTCTCATGATCTTTTCCCTTGATATGGGACCTCATTGATGTTGATGTAATCATGTATTTTGGTCTTCCTTATTTGGTGTTGGTTTGTCTTCTTGATCAGAAATTATTCTGAATGGTTGAATTCTGACACCCAAACATAGAAGAAAATGTGAGTCAGTGCTGACTGTTGTTACGTCAACCAGCAGTATTGAGATGAAACTGACAGCCATTTTGTCAATAGATCTGATAAACCCTTTGAGTGCCGAAGTCAGTTTCTGACCACTGTGTAACATAAAGACCCAAACAATTTTTTTCAGATCCAGACAATCTTTTTTCATTTTTTTCCAAAATTTTGTTCAAAAACTGTAGCCAATGAAGAGTAATGTCATATTCAGTCCAAAATTATCAAAATACTGCAAAAAAATTCATAAAATTTGGTAAAATTTTGCGCTAGAATTTTGGAGGGAAAAATTTCATCCCTGAAAGTGTTAACACAAGTGTTCTTCAGTTGCAATGACAGTACTACATTTGTGACATTCTTTTTAATGACAGTTAATGTACGGTATACATCTTACTCCATTGTTGAATTTTTCAGATGAAAATAAAACAACTTTTATGTATTTCATGTAAAGAAACAGAATGTAAACTAGTAGTGTTTGGTATTGCAGGTTGGTGTAATACAAACTCAAATGAAATCCAAGGGAGGATATAATAATGTGTCTCCGGTACATGTAGATATTGCAGTGGGTGATGTACAGAAAGAAGAGGTAAGTTTTTTACATGCACTGAGTTGAGGTGTTGATGGAAAAAATGTTTGTGAATCTGTATAGTAGGCTGAATTCATTTTGGAATAAAAATTATTTTTTTTATACAATAATCACTTTTGATTGCCAACAATGACTATGTGGTATAGCTGTTATTCATGATTATCAACTTATCCTAGCATATAAAAAATGACAAAAGAGAATGTGAAGAGATTTCTTTACAGTATTGATGTCATTCACGAATAATTAAACTTCTAGTAGCGTTCACAATTAACATCGCTTCAAAATATAGTGTTTTGGTCGAACCTATTCACCCCTATTTTAAAATAGTCCAATCCAACTTTGCCACCGAACACTGTAGAGCAATTATACCAAATTGAGCTGTCAGAAGTAACATCCTGTTGAAACAATGAGACCAATGCATTGTACCAGGAAATGGGGTTAAACATGTAAAACTTCAGTATAAAATCGTGCTCTGGTCTCAGCTTAGCGAAACCACTGTGTTTGTAATAATGTGGTGTTGTATCAACTGTGAAGTGGAAATGAAAGGGCCGGTAGGGTAGTCTTGGTTGGTGATGTGCACGGTAAATGAAAAGTCATGCCAAAGTTTGGTTGGGGAAGGGTCACTGAAAGGTCAACAAATCCATTACTAGTGTGAATATAGACCTTAATATCACTGGTAATTCAGTCACACAGTGTGTCTATATTTATCTTGTGTATTTTAAATTTTGTGTGTCAGTGTATACAGATCAAATAATACCACGGCAGATATAAATTCAGTTATAGGGGAAACATTATCAACGATAGAAAGCAGTAAAATTTAAGCTGAGTAACACAATATCAGTCTTCAAAGCACATGTTTGCACTTTGTTATCACGTGCCTGCTATGCAAGCCCTGTTAAGGCAAGCACATGAAAAAATGTCATTCTCATTCTCATTTGCATGCTGTGAAAGCACACATACTTTGTGATAAAATCTTTACAGTCATGATAAAATGGATCTTGGTGACAGTTTTTCAGACACTCCAATTTCTACAAGACTTGGCTGAGTGCTGCTTGTATAAACTTATTTTGAAGTGTTTATAGTACCGGGGGCAAATGAAGTTTTCAGTCTTGTTTAAGTGAAAATCAGAAATTAAATTTTTATCCATGGGGTTGACAAAGGGTATGTTGTGAATTTTAAATGTCAGTAAATTTCAGGTAATCTGTTTCTCTAATCCCAAATTTTGATTGTTGACCTCTGTTCTATAATTCTTGATCTTGAAACTTGAAAGAGAACAGCGTAATATTTCCTGAGGAAGGTTTGAGCAAATGCTTTAAACTTCCTCTTTTGAGGAGAGTGTTACTTTGATATATGATCACAGACCTTCCCAGGGTCTGGCCCTTTCACTGACACACTACCACGGTATACAACCTTTACATAAATCCATAAAAACCATATCTTGGCTGTAAAGATTTGTAATCATGCATTCCTTTTGATTAAGGAAGTTTATCACAGCGCAAAGATATTCTTCATCATAATTCTTTCTTTCTTTCTTTTTATTGCAGTCATAATACAGACTATGGATGATGTATATTGTATGTGATGTCTTTAAATCACCGTAAACGTCTGTGTATGTGCATAGGAAAGACACTGAACTTCAGTATAATGTAGGATATTGACAATGGTCAGGCCTCCAGTGATGGATTTGCAAATAATCTGCCACCTTGGACTCCGCAAAGTGCCAAAACACAAACAAACAACTTGCTCTTAGTTTTGCCACAAACTTTTCAAGAAACCTGGTACCTGATGAAACTTGCGTCTCCATTTTTGATGTCACAATCAAGGAATGCGCCAGTTTAATCCATGGATGGCAAATGGATGATGCTTGCAAGCTATGGTGATCACTTCAACGGGTGTTGACTTTCAGAAGGCATTGGGAGTTTGAAACCAATCCAGCAGATTTGATGAGATCCTTTGCTGTCTGAAATTGCACACATCAGGTCGGCATTGTTAGAATCTTTCTGAAGATCTACACAAGAATTCTGTTTTCTACATAAGCAAGAAGTTTCCTTTAGCAAGAAAATACATTATAGACAGAACAGTTTCAAATGAAATGATCTTTTGCTCATTGTAGAAATCCTCACTTGAATCTTCATTTCCTATCATTGATGAAGTCATGCCTCATAAAAGATGTTTTACTCCCTGAACTTTGACCTTTGACATCATGCATGGATTTACTGTCAAACAGGGTTCAAGGGGTCAATCAAAGTACCCAACCCAGTGTCTGACACAATGATATAGGTACTGTCTCTGTGGAAACACCTTGTACTTTATCACAGTTTGGAATCAGCCTCTTTTGAACAACAAAACTTTGAAAAGTCTTGAAACTTCAGTGTATCTTCAGAATATACAAAGTAATATGTGTGATAGTCTTTTTGTTCATCTTGGCAGTGACAATAAAATCACAAAAATGTTAACAAGCATAAAATACCAGTGAATTCCCCTTGAACAACATGCACCATGTCATGCAAAGCAGGTTTGAAATCTACAAGTGAGGCTTCCACCCCTATTTGGCTACTAGTAGGCTGACCCAACTGTGGCAGAGTCCTTGGATCCTTACAAAATATTAACAAGTTGAGGAAGAATTTACAATTACTTTGCAATATGTGATGTAAATGGCCACTCATTTATCAAGTTAATTCAGTAATAACTCAGTCTCAGAAAGTAATTTTTCACACTAGAAAATACTAGATTCAGATTTGTTATACTTTTCTTTAATTTCAATCAGGAATTTGCATTCTTTCTGAAGCATTTTTGACCCATTGTAACATTCCCCTATCTTTTTCCCCTTCAGTGGTTTAACCACATTTGTGCCTGTATGTTCGTGAATGACCTTTGGACAGCGAGTTTTGTTTCATGAAAGTGAGGCCTGACATTTAATAAGAATATCATAGTTGTGTTTACACTGTACAAAATTTGCTATATGTCTAGGAATTTCTATTACATAATTTATAAGCTGAGGGATATTGAGCCTGAATCAATTTCTACACTATGGTTCTGATGGTATGTATTGATCAAGGCAAAATACAACTCACCTCTGTTATACCCAGAGCGGATGTCTAGACAGTTTCACATAGACTGGTCCTAAAAGAAATCTTTGATAGGATTCAGTGGTCAAACTTAGTCATTTTGCTGCCTGGTACGTGATTACAGATTGGCGTTTACAGTGACCAGATCAGACTATCAGAGGTTGGTTGTAACTGACTTGGTCATACAGACCAGGTAGAACACACGCCTTCCAAGAAAACATTTCAAAGCAATGTATGTGTATATTCAAGTTCCAATGTGACGTCACTCAGTGGTATAACCTGCTGGGTGCCATCATTTATTTAATAATACACTGAGAATCATTTTAAGAACCTTTTTGAAATATTCATTCTGCAAAAAAGTGAGAATAACTGAGAACTGATATATTCAAAACCATCTTATGGAAGAGGGGAACCTTTTATGAACTGGTTTTTGCTCAAGCTTGATTTTCATTTTCAGGAATAATTGCTGTCTTACCATAGGAGCTAAGATGGACATTTTTTACTCTTTTACGATGGCTGAGCCATCTTCTAAAATGATCTGTTTGTCATCAGCAAGTGTCTTTGTGCATTGTGCAGAATTAGACCAATCAGAAAGTCTGTTTTAAATGAGGTGATCTTTTTATGCATACATAATGATCAAAGGTCACAATATAGTACAACACAGTAGCAATTTTTTCCATTTCTATGATAGAGACATGGCTCTTTTATCCAGTAAATTTTACGTTGAACTTTTAAAGAACATTTATGTCAAGAATGAATTTTTGAAAGATTAGATAAAAAGCACTTATTTTTTCCCCCGTTTCCTACATGAGAATTTACAGCCTTTGCAAGGAATAGGGTTTAGAATGCCTGTGTATAAAAGTACATTTCCTACTTATGGTGCAGCATTTGTATAATTTGGAATCCTATTTTCAGATGCTGTTACTGTGTCACAAATACTTTTTGAATCTTTACTTGATGCAATTTAATGTCACTAGACAACCCAGTGTTTATGCTTTCACAATGTGTGTCATATGCTTGGGCTGTGGATTGTGGGTTATTGTGAACTTTCTAATTCAGTCCGTATCCTGGATGAAATGTTCATCCATGTATGACAGAAATTGTCATGTCATAAACATAAACATTAACTTGTTGCAGTAAAAAAATCCTCTGCTGCTTAAATCATCAAAGGCACAAAAAATTCTCTCAGTATTCCAAACAGTCAAAATATAATCACAGCCCAAGCGTGACTTTCTTGTTTGTTAGTTTGCTGTTTTTTAAAAATGTAAGTTCTTTTTAGCACATCGTACCAAGATTTTGAAGCAAAAAGACCAGCAGCTAGACCAGCATTGTGAGTGCCATTGAGACGACATATCTCAATAACTAGGATGATGATGACCTTTAGGTCATAATGACGACCTTGGGGTCATGACCTGAGAGGGGTCAAAAAAATATACAAGGAATGGGGGTGCAAAGACAGGTAGAGTACATTGTTGGAGGACTGATAGTTGAATCAAGAATTCTAGTTACTCAGAGCTTTATAGGATTGATGAATTTTTACTTTTCTATCCTTTTTGCAGAATAGATTTATCAATGGCATGATATCCTGTGTAAGCTGTGAAATGTGAATTTCTCCAAATTTTTGTTGACAGCCCCTCGAGGGTCGTTTTGAATTCATAAAAGTGCAAGAATTTACCTGTCCAAAAGATTTTTGATCTGGTGTCATCACAGCTGTGGTCAGTGGACATATCAAGGAAAACTTTCGTTCAGACATTTATGACAGAATCTTTTGTGTGTGAGATCTTTGACATGCCAGGATGGTGTAGACATATTATGTAACACGTCAGTGCCCATAATCTAGAAGACGTCAGTCGAAAAATGTCCAACCATTTTTAACAAGTCAACTATATTCGATTCAGTGAAATGTAAAATTACCATTTAGGAATCTCCAGTGATTTCAATGAATGATATCGGTAATATCTTGTCAAACACAAACACAACAGTGATGCCATGGTTTTGAAAATGTCCGTGAAAACAGATAGGAAATTGAGATGAGCACGCATTATGACACAGTACAATACTATATTTACAAACCGTTTGTCTGTTCAGATTGAGTCTATATATTTCATCACCATTTTGCAATTTATGTTTGGCGTGAGTGTTTTTAATATCAGTTTGAAATAAGTTGGCGAGTGAAAGTTTTCATGTTATGATAATGAAAGTTCGTATTCTCTGTTTTGGAAGTCTACCCTGAACCCCTTTGTTTGTGAGTCACACCAGTGTATTGCCATTGTCCTACTTTGTACTTTTAGGAATGTAAAAGCAATGATTAATGTGATTTGAACATTCCAAATGAATGTGTGTTATTCAGTTTACATGTCAGTTTTATTCAATTTTCTTGTAAGGAAGTTTTCACCACTTTCCAAGACAATGTCTTTTCATACATTCAATACTCAGAAAAGCATTGTCTTCAGAGCACAACCCGCTACCCAGAACAGGCTTTTCAGCAACAGCGCCCTCTGTGGTAATAATAAGTTTACTTTGTTTTTGAAGAATACTATTGCTCTGCCTCTCAGTTTGTTTGTTGAAGTCATGTTACAGCATAGGAGTTTTGTTCAACATTATTGTGACCTGTTACTTAAATCTGATGTGACTGTCTTCGTTTCTTCACCTGTACAGATTATTGTTTTTCTTTTTGTTTTAGAAGTTTTAGCAATTTTGAAATTGAACAAATTTTTTATCAGAATAAAACATTTCAAATTTCTATACATACTTCCTTCTGTGTTTATTTTTGAGATCGGTTTATTGTCCATTCTCTAAAACCATATATAATAATTGACAGCTACCCAGTAGCTGTCAATTATTATATATGGTTTGCCTCAAAGCCATTGTTATCAATGGTGAGTGTAGACCTGTTCACAGAGGGTGACCAGATTAAGCATTGATTTCAGCATCAGTATTTGCCAATTTTCAGAAGAGAACTGCTTAAACTTCAGTCTTTCCTCAGTACATACTACACAGGGCTCCCACTAGCTGATCGCCAGCTTGCCAATTATGTTAATCAAAATGGCTACCACAAAGTTAATTTGCTATCAAACTAGCAAACAGCAATTATCGATACGATTGATAGCACTATTATTGTATGAAGTACCCTATACACTATCTAGTAGTAATCTGGTAATTCTACCATGCAGTTCACCCTATCACTCTGTTTTGTGTTAAAGTAACGGATTTCATGGGAAAGTAAAGTCCAAAATCAGACCCAAATTTAAAAGATTTCGTACTTAGTAGTGACTATACCTTACACAGGTACTCGTATAGGGACCACATTACATACATATACCAAATGTGACCTTATCACTAGTGGTACTTAAACCTTATACGCAGGCATAGGGTACGTACCACAGCAAGTAACGTCAATGGTGGAACCCTGTGCTTAACAGATATGTATAGGGCACCACAAGATTAAGTAGTGATCAGGGCCATAACCTGACTAAATTGACGGGGTGAGTAGAACTTCATCTTGGTACAATCGTGCGTTTAAAATTTTTCTTTGCAACAAACCGTCCATTTCATGGGATGATATTCTCTTGTGTAGGGCGCCCTCAAAGGCAGTAAAAGTAACTGGAAAATAGAACAGTCATAGACCATGCCAATATTATCATTTTTTGAATAAAGGAAAGAAGCTTTGATATATTGATAATATGTATTTCCTCTTCAAATTCACGATAGTGGTGCAATCTGTTATGTAATTCTTATATCTGTTTAAGTTGTACTGATGTGATTGGCTGGAGGCCTGAACACAATAAAGTTATGTAGTGTTCATGACACTACATGGTCCCCCCTAAAAGTGAGAGCAGATGTTGAAACTGTTGGCTGGAGCAGGTGCACAGTAACTTGGAGTGAATCAGGCGGCCTTCTGTTTTATTGTCGTTGAGCTGGAGTTTTATTGTGAGTAATCCCATCCCTGATGTCACGAATACATGTATCGACTGAGGAGAGTCATCATGGAGAAAATGAAAGATAAAGCTGGTTGTCGTCTGCATACTAGCGGAAGTTATGCTTGTTAATTAAATTTTCTAATGGAGCAATGTAGATGTTGAACAAAAGAGGGCCTTGGACAGAGCCCTGTGGCACTCCAAAACTGTGTTCTGATGGTTCGCTTATGATATCGTTGATTTTGATGGACTGGTCACTTTGCTTCAAGTACTAGTATGAGTGGAACCACTTGAGCGCAACACCGGAGATACCAAAATGAAAGAGTCTGTGAAGTAATATCTTGTGATCAATAGTATCGAGCGCAGCAGAGAGATCGAGGAGAATGAGTCGAACATAATTGCCAGTCTGTTCACGGATAAGCAAATAACACGATATTGAAACTAATTTGGAATAATTGGATGATGAAGTAATGTCATTTTAACCTGCAAATGTAAGCGCATCTGCTTTTCTTTTTAAGTTGCACACTTGTTTTTATGAGTAATTTGTAATATTGCAACATTCAGCTATAAAGCACCTAGCACTTTTGAGAAATTAAAAAAAAATATGAAGATCAAATTATCCCAAATTAGTTCCAATCTTTTGAATTAGGGCAGTTCCTGAATGCTGATTGAATGGTAGTTGTAGTGAGTTTTTTTAAGGTAGTCGGTGATTTGAACAGTGATGATCTTCACAAGTACTTTGGAAAGAAATGGCAGATTGGAAACAGGTCGGTAATTCTCGAGAATGTTGAAGTCCAGAAGATTTCTTGAATAGCTGTGGAACTGTGCCAGTGTGAAGAGACAAGTTGACAGTTTTTGTAAGGAATGGAAGTAAAGGATCGAGACATTTCTTGAGCAGCCGAAGTTGGAATCGGGTCGAGGCAGCATGATTTTGTCGGCGAGTTGATTCACAGGGTACCCAGACATCTGATTGTTGTTGTTTGTATTGTTGTTTATGCTTATTAGTCATGATTTGTTGACCAATGAAATTCAACGAACACAACTGTTGTGTTGTTGTAATGTAGATGTCATAAGGAACGTTACAAGGAAACTATCATTATTAGCTTACAAAGCTGCTTAGATAAACTTCATAGTTTTTGTCGTGAATGGAAATTATCTATTAACATAACGAAAACGAAAGTTATTGTGTTTAACAAAAGTAATCATCTTGTGAAAGGAGTTACACTCACTTACAATGGAGTGACTCTTGACTTAGTGAAAGAGTACTGTTACCTTGGTTTTGTCATTACCCCAAATGGTAGATTCAAAGGTAATTTTCATGATCTTAAATTGAAGGCAATGAAAGCTCTTTTCAGCCTTCGTAAGGGCCTTCAGAATGGTTCACTTTCTGTAAAAGTTGCATTATCACTCTTTGATAGTTTAATTGTTCCTATTATGACATATGGCTGTGAAATATGGGGACATGAAATTAATGACAAATGTAACTTTCTCAATGATGTTAGTATATCTTATTATAGATTTATCCTAGAAGTATCTAAACATGCACCGTCTGATGGTGTTGTTGGAGAGCTGGGTAGATATCCAATTCACTTTATGGTGATAAAACACATGGTTTTATCAGATGATATCTTATTGAAATCTGCTTATACATCCAGGTTGAATTCAGATTGGTATAATTATATACAAAGCATATTGAACTCTCACAATGGGAGCGATATATGGTCTTTTGTTTGCAATATTAATTCCACAGTTAATAATGTATATGATTGTTTATGTGAAACTTATGAACAAACATGGCTGAGAAACATTCATAATGATACAAGGAAGTGTGGAATGCAGAGGAATAAGCTCCGAACTTACAGACTTTTTAAGACAAAATTTGAATTTGAAAGTTACTTGCTAGATATAAGATCTTTTACCTATAGGAGGCTGACAAAACTAAGAATTTCGGATCACAACCTACAAATAGAACTGGGTAGAAGGTCAATTCCAAAAGTTCCTGCAAATGAAAGATTCTGCAAGTTTTGTAAGTCTTTAGTTGAGGATGAATTTCACTTTGTTATAGAATGTCCAAAATACAGAACGTATCGAGAGGGTCTATTTTCATCCACAAGTTTGTATAATCCAGGCTTTCACAGAGAAAAGTTCATGTATACGTATATCTTTACTCACAAAGATAAACTACCTCTTGCCAAATTTATTTCTTGTACTTTAGTTCCTCCCCCAGCAGCAGCTTCATCCAGTGTTTGCTGAGTTTTGTAATTTTTGCCTTACCACACTCCTTGAGTGTGTTGTTGAGCAATAAAGTATTAGTATTAGTATTAGTATTATTTGAACCGATGCAACTCTCTCCCAACGTTGTTGTTGTTGTTGTTGTTGTTGTTGTTTGTACTGCTGTTTATGCTTATTAGTCGTCTTGTTCTTGTTGTTGACCAATAAAATTAAACAAACATAACTGTTGTGTTGCTGTTGATTCAAACGTAATGTAGATGTCATACGAAATGCTACAACTTACAAGGACACTATCAGTCCCTGCCAACGTAAAAGTATATGAAGAGAGTGTTATCTAATCTGTGGACACATATGCATCATGCATAAAACCAAAATATGCAGTCACTGACATGTCTACGTCCTACAATACACAGTGTATTTCAAAAACACTAAAACATCTGAAAAACAACAGCACATTTGTGATTGCCGAATACTGTCATTCGGTAAGCCCGACGCCTTACGTGACAAATAAATGACATAGGAATAAAACAAATACCATGACCGGAGTTTATCTTCGTGTGATATTGCTACAAGAATGTCAAAACTATATAATAACGACAATTTGGTCCGACTGCCGTTGTAAGTTTATTTAAGGGATATCACAGCTTCCTTGTTCCATAACAGATTCCGTTTTGTCGTTTTGGGGGATTCAGGCAAAATACGTTCTACATCACAATCTCAACGGTGAGGTTTATACAACTTGGAAGATATAAAGGAAACGATCAACTGGAGATTAACAGAAGGATCTAGAATAAACTTTGTTAAGCATAGATTTTATAGAAGAATGATATTCTTTAGCAAAGAGTGAAGAAATAATTTGAAATAAGTGCTAGCATTTGTAAATCACAAGTATCAAATTCACAAAGAGGACAGTAATAACAAGCCCCATGTACTTCTGTCTAGTGTGTGGAAGTGACTTCTGTCAAAGATAGAATCATTGAGCACCAATTTTACTATCATTTCATAAGAAACATCACAAAGTCGAACAATAAGGCGTAAAGAAGTGTCAGGCATTTATATCTAGACACTTTCAAACTCAAAGCTGTATCTCTGGTATGTATGAATACTTTTATTTAGTTTTTAGTATTGTGAGGAGATATACAGACAATTATGTACACACATATGAACGTGAATCAAACCTTCAGTAGAAGAGTCTGTGGAGTATATCAAGATAGACTAAGAGCATTGTGTTCCACCATCATAGATTGCCAGTCCCTCACTGTTTTTTTTGGGGGGGGAGGCGGCGGATAGGAACTATGCAACGGATACTGATGGGGACAATCAAGTTTGCTGTCAGAAACAATATGGCGCTGGCTGTAACAGACTGGAATATGCGACGTTGACAGATGGATAGGCCTGGCCGGAGAGCAGGAGAATTTCATTGCCAAAAGAACGGAAAAAAGCCGGGATAGTAAAGAGACTGACAGTCAGAGTCGCCAGTTATAAGACAAAAGTGAGACACTTTTCTACGAAGATGTCAGACACTGTGATCTAATTTATTAACTTTATTATCAGAGAGTGAACCTTTTAGATGACTGCTACAACAAAAATTTCGATTTATTGAAGTAAGTTATGTTAATATTACACTCATGAAGAAACGTTTAACGTTTTCATCCGAGCCAACAGCGCCATCTAGGATACAGGTAGTATCCCATGTTGTAACTGCTACGGTTGCGAGCGAAGCATTTTGCGGCTTCACCATCACACTGGCAGAGGGCGTACTTGCATCTTGCATTACGGTCGCTCCCATACGAAGAAATGCTACCTGAAAGTAGAGGAAAGTACTACTTAAGTTAGAATGCGCCTCGGGGGACAGATAATTTGACTGTCAAACTTCCACAATATTGTTTTGGCCCACCATTTGTGAGGGCTTATTTTGAAGCTCACAGAGAACATAAAAAGTTTCTACCAGCCTAGTTTTGTGAAAATCTTGGATTTATTTTCCCTATTAGATATTACGCAAGGATGGTGGCCATTTTGAATTTCAAATCTCTGTGAATATCGGATAATTTGTTTCTCTACAACCTAAATTTGCACTGTGACACCGATTTTTATTTTCGATTTTTAAGAGAATGGTTAAAAGTTTGCTTTGGGAAAGTTTGAGCAAAAGTTCAAGTCTTTCATCTTCGAGGCGCGAACTTCCCTAGTGTATACATGGTGGTTGAAACTCCACGGTGAGTTCCTAAAGCATAACAGGAAGGCCAGTATCCGGCCTGTCGACACATTCTCTGATACGCATGTCATGCATTGTGGTACTTAGCAAAGGAACGGAATATTGTATAAGGAGAAATTTTCGGATGTCTTATTTTATCTATTAGTCCAAGCTTAAGTACCGAGAACTATTATACCTGCATTTTGTTTTCCCGTTTACCAGATCTTCCTGTATTTTTTTCAAAGTACCAACTATTCTGTTGATATGCACCGATGTTCAACGAGTGCAGACTTTATTAGAATTACTCACTGCAGCCGGTACAGCCAGATCTTTTGTAGGGTAGGTAATATACTTGTAAGGTCCCGCAACCGGAGCTCTTCTTGGCCCTGGTGTAACAGTCATCATGAGCCTTGCAACACCTGTGTCAGGATTCAAAAACAGTTGAAACATGGTACGTTAGTTAAATGATTATAAGTTTGTATTTGTTTGTTTGTTTGTAGGTACTCATGTACTATCTCCTGGAAATTAAGAAGCAAGGCTCGTTAATATTGACTGATGGCGAGAATTTATTTCTTTATCATCACCCCAAAACCCAGGACTTCTCTTAACTATAACGTCATAAAAACCGCCAAACGAACCTGAAAATGTTACATTAATTTTGGTGACATTCGGTTTTAGGTTTGGACAATGTAAAAATATTATGAAAGCATACCGGGCCGGTAAAACGTTGTTTTTGCCAGAAAAGACACATTGCGTCATCGGTCATGTGATATCTACCCGGGATCTATATAGGCGTAGGCGTATGTGTAAATCATTGGTGATATTTTCAAAGCTATCATAACCAGACTCCTGCGTATATCTGTGATTAGAGTCTTTCACAGATCGCCGGCTTCGCCTCAGCATGCTCAGTCGATACTGGCGCCCTAGGCAGTTAAGCCGAGCGAAGCTCGGCTCAGAGAGCCGGTGAAGCCGGCTCGGTGAGAGCGTCGATTGTTAGAAAGACCATTGAGGGCGCATAACCGCGTTGCCAACGAAGGGGCTGAGATAGCCCGGTGACTCGGAGAGAGTCTAATCAGTGATCTACTCAAGCCCTATATTCCAACTCGTACACTCCGTTCATCCACCGAGAAACAGAACCATCACCTATGGTGGCCGTGCATTTTCATACGTCGTACCTAAGCTAGGGAACGCACTGCCATTCGACATCAGGGAATCCTGAAACTTGGAAACTTTTAAAGGGAAACTGAAAACGCACATGCTTTCAAGAGCATCGGGAGCATAGTATTGTTTAGCCATTGAGCGTCAGAAAACGAAACACTGTTTTTGGATTTTGGCGCTATATGAACTTTACTGATTGATTGATTTATTGATAATTTCTCTGTGAAAGCAGGTAAAAGAAAAAAGACAAATGCAAAACGACCAAGCATTAATCCGTTAGCTGACGAGAACATCTCGCTTTAAACGAAAGAAGACGGTACCTAAACTCTGTCAAGCCGGTGATAGCGACTTTGACCCGTTAATCCAACTTTTGATCTCTGCTCTTGATAAACAGAAGATCCTTGTCAAACAATTGGAAATACTATGAAATTCATCAAACCGGACTGCGAAACCAGTAGTTTGTCAGTCGAATTCGACAATGGAGTAGAGATTGTAAAGGGCTGTGAAAACTTGTTGGGCACATCTACCGGACGAATGCTTGTTCTTGAGTTAATACACGCTAAATCCCTACACCCAAAAACAAAACAAAACAAAAAAAGTCAAAAACGGATCTTTCTCAAGGAAACTCTTAACCATTCTGTTTCACAAGTAAAATAAGAATCGGATGTTCAGTGTAAGGTGCTGAATGTAAGAAACAAATAGCTTAAAATTTGCCGATATTTGACATTTAAAATGGTCCTGCCGCTATACCATATGTTCACTTCATGAAAATAATCATGATTAAATATTCGATGTTCACAAATAATGAAGACGATAAAAACTTGGTTTACTCTCCGGGCTTCAAAATGAGTCCACGCCAAGTAGTAGAACACAAAGTTCTGAATAAAAGATAGTCTCAAAATATGTCCCGGGGGCGCCTTATACGTTGAACTACACAAGCACCTTTGAATTTCGTTCTTGTCTTTCAATCTATATCGTTATTCTTGTCGTCATTATATTTTTTCAGCAAGTATAATGTTATTCTGTCGCCTTAACTAATCGTGACGTCATTATGTAGCCATTTCATCAAATTCTGGATTGCCCAAAAGTTTTTTCGGATAAGAGTTCATATTTCAACAAGTTTATGTTATTCTTACCTATCTTTAGTGGCTTTACTCTTTGCTTAGTAATTTAAAATATTTTGCCCATTTCATGTTTTTCGTCTTCAGTTGTCAAGGTTGGTTACTATGACAGGTGTCCGATGTCTAGAACAGCTGATTTGTCATAATATATTTCAAGAAGTGAGTAATTTACCTGTCTGTGGCATCAACAGGTTTCCCCCTACCACCAAGTCCGCAGTAACATCCATACTTGATGTAATACAAAGATGACCTGCCCGTAGCACAGTTTATCATTCGTTTGAAGTCGATAAGGCTTTGGACACCAAATTCCTCCGCTTCTGCTTCTGAGTCAAGACCTAGAAAAGACAAGATTAGAACGCCCTCTGTGAGTAATAAAGGGGTAGTCTTGATTTCAGGCAGTTTTCATTCATATATTTAAGCTTATCATTGTCACAACTCTTTGTACAGAGTCGATATTGTGAATGCAGCTTTTGAATCCCTATTACATGTCGTTTATGCTATCAGTTCGCAGACCACCGTGTGTTTTATCAACACTCGTCAAGTTGGTGTACTCGACACTTCTCACAATTCATTCACAATTCACCAAGCTGACTTTCTTAATTAACTGTGAATGCCAAATTAAAATCACTCGTTCATGTCTCATGATCTTCAATAATGTCGATATTTTCATCCATTGTGAGAAAACCTGGCTACGACTTGATCTTAGAAATTTAAGTGCTCAAGATAAAAAAAAAGTATCGTGAGATTGCGTGTTTGCACACGAATAGAATTGGATGAAACTGAAAGCATGTGAAGTGTGGTCAATTTCAAAGTGACATTACCGTCTTCTATATACCTTCGCTTTGAGCTTACCTTCGTCCTTATCGTCTTGCTCTTCACTACAGTTCACTACCTGGTAAATACTACCGACGACCAACATCAAACACAAACCATATCGCGCAGGAATCTTGAGGACCATTTTCTCAAACTGACGTTATATCTGGTTAATGTCTCAGTACCTTCGAAGTTCAGCTGACGCCTGTGCATTTTCAGGTTTTACTGCTTGAATATATACACTTCGTGATCTGAAATTTGGTCTCAAGCTGTTTCTCCAGTACTGTAAACCGTTTTGTCGTATAAATCCCGACAAAGGAGGCACAATTTTGCATGTTTGCATTGTACATATGACACTTGTACAAAAATAGAAAATCCCTGACAGGTATATTGCACATCAGCAGTTTCTATGTAGTGTAATATTCCAGAACCGCGGGAATAGCTTGTTTACGTTTGATACACTAGACGGGGGTATTTGCAATGTGGCAATAAACGGTAGGTGAACGCCTTAACTGTTGCTACATTTTCAGCATAATCGTTATGTTTATTAACACATTAACTCTCAAACTTTACTGTCTTAATCGTTCTATAACAAGTATCCAGCTTGTTTACCCCGTCGTTTGGTAGTGTACAAAACGGAGATCGAAGACCGATGACCGAAGATCGATGATGCAAGAGTCCTTCAACACTCACTAACACAAGTAAATAGCCGCCATTCTCTCATAGGATACATAAACAACACAATAATTATAACAAGGCAGTATTGCTGAAGGCAATGAGTACTTGGGCCGTGATAGAGTAATTTTGAGGACAATATATACTACTATTCAAATATGGTCTTGAATTTCCTCCTGTCAATGAGGCATTTGATTAACTGGTTATTAAACGAAGCAATGGCATGACAACGGCAAAATATGTCTAGCAACTTTTGTGGAGTTTGAGGCAGGGGTTCTTTATTTATAGCGGGAATTGCTTAAACTCCTTAAATATTCAAATTACAGCAAATTTCTTTTGTTCTCGATGGTAGATGTCTAATATTTAGATGGGCATATTTAGATTTCTACCCTATAGTTATCCCTATATACCAAAAATCGGACATCCAGCTCTATTGGCTTGCTCAGAATTAGATATGCGCATAATTAATGAGGTACAATATGTGGTGTCATAAGGTGTCCCATCATACCATTTATGAAGGATGTAGCACTTGTGGTTACTGAGTTGTGGACAAATATATATTTGAGGTCAAAGGTCATTGAGGTCACGTCACATTTTGTCATAATAATTGTATTGCTAAGTTATTCCTATATACCAAAAATCAGACCTCTAGCTCTATTGGCGCGCTCAAAATTATATATGCGCATAATTAATGAGGTACAATATGTGGTGTCATAAGGTGTCCTATCATACCAAATATGAAGGATGTAGCACTTGTGGTTACTGAGTTGTGGACAAATATATATATTTGAGGTCAAAGGTCATTGAGGTCACGTCACATTTTGTCATAATAATTGTATTGCTAAGTTATTCCTATATACCAAAAATCAGACCTCTAGCTCTATTGGCTCGCTCAAAATAAGATATGCACATAATTAATGAGGTACAATATATGGTGTCATAAGGTGTCCTTTCATACCAAATATGAAGGGTGTAGCACTTGTGGTTACTGAGTTGTGGACAAATATGTATATTTGAGGTCAAAGGTCATTGAGGTCACGTGAAGTTTTGTCAAACAAATTATATTGTTAACTTATCCCTATATACCAGAAATCAGACCTCTTGCTCTATTGGCTCGCTCATAATTAGATATGCACATAATTAATGGAGTACAATATGTGGCATCATAAGGTGTCCCGTCATACCAAATATAAAGGTTTAGCACTTGTGGTTACTGAGTCATGGACAATAATGTATATTTGAGGTCAAAGGTCACCAAGGTCACATGATATTTTGTCAAAATGTCTGAGATATCTGCGTGAACCGATGGACTCACTGATGCACTCACTGACGGATATGAGCCAATCTATAAGCCCCCTGGACTTTATCCGTGGGGACAAAAAAACTGTGTCACTGCATCCTTTAGGCAATATGAATACGATGAGAAACTAAATTTTTATTTTTCTTGGCATCATACATGCGAGTCTATGGAGAACTGCCTTATACATGGGAGTCTATGGAGGTGTAAACTAAAAAGTCCTCTAACACGGCCAAATTTGATAGCATTGTGAAACAAATCGACGTGCATCTGTATGGGGTTGGGTACTGTAGGCGTGAACGGACGGACGGACGCACGGACATGACCAAACCTATAAGTCCCCTCGGACTTCGTCCGTGGTGATTAAAAACAACGCAACAGTTATTACAGCTACACCGGCGGTAGGTTCATATCCAGAGCCCCGTACGGTCTGCCGCCGTCGCTTGAAAACAATCTCATGCACCCGGCCATATGGGCAGCTGGCCGGATCACAGTCGCTCGAGAGCTATTCAGCTCTGGGACTATTCGCCCCATAGACGAGTATACAGAAGCGAGGTATTTCTCGCTTCTGTATACTCGTCTATGGGGCGAATAGTCCCAGAGCTGAATAGCTCTCGAGCGACTGTGGCCGATGCATGAACTTCCCGGAGAAGGCGAGCTATCACGTTCAAGCTTAGGATTATTTGTCGATCAAATTTCAGTAAATTTACCTTACCTAGATGAAATTTTGTCTATAGGCTGAAATTTCGCCGAAGTTTGACAAAATTACATCGATTTTTCAGGTTCATATGCGACATTTTTTAGTTTTGAGTGCAGACAGAAATAAGTTTTGAGGCAACATGGCTGCGACCCCATGTTGACCCCTAGCCCTGCGTACGATGCTATGTGCTACAGCTAACACACAGCATCGTACGCAGGGCCAGCGAGAGAGTTGCCGACATCGACGGTTATACTAGTCTTATGGGGCGAATAGTCCCAGAGCTGAATAGCTCTCGAGCGACTGTGGCCGGATGCATGACTTCCCGGAGAAGGCGAGCTATCACGTTCAAGCTTAGGATTATTTGTCGATCAAATTTCAGTAAATTTACCTTACCTAGATGAAATTTTGTCTATAGGCTGAAATTTCGCCGAAGTTTGACAAAATTACATCGATTTTTCAGGTTCATATGCGACATTTTTGAGTTTGAGTGCAGACAGAAATAAGTTTTGAGGCAACATGGCTGCGACCCCATGTTGACCCCTAGCCCTGCGTACGATGCTATGTGCTACAGCTAACACACAGCATCGTACGCAGGGCCAGCGAGAGAGTTGCCGACATCGACGGTTATTTACGAGAAGTGAATAAAAGACTGCATTTTTGGAAGCGATCGAGTAGCTGAGGTAGGCTGGGATACGACTTGGGCCCAAGAACGCTGAATTTCGGCAGTAATTTGGCTTTTTACGTCAAGTCCCAAATGGATTTGAAGTCACCGACCCAACGTACGGGTCTTTGCAGGGCTGTCGGGGCGGTTAGCTGAAGCGGAACACACAGCATCGTACGCAGGGCTAGTTGACCCCCAAGTGAAAATGTGTTCGCGATCAAATCTTCCTATATTTTTTTCAGAATTTTCAACAAAATCATTGCTTCTTACATCTTTTGTAAAATATAAAATACTAAAATAAAACTGCGATGTGCCATGTCTCCAGATTTCTAAAATATTGTTCGTTGACCGTTCGACGCAAACTTGTGACGCAGTTGAAATTCAATACTGACCGCAAAATAAATGAGACGAGATCAGTCTAGACATCCTCCAAATTATCCAACCATTCGCATTGGAGTCAGCTCGCTTAGAGTATCATAACATTTTTCGGCCTTTTAGATCGACCCTAATATCTCCCATTTAGGAAATAAATACACAAGCTACCTCGACAAAACTTCGTGCACCATCCAAGACCAAACGCACTACAAATCTGTCTTGACGTCATCATCTCCTTACATGGTAATCGGCATACCGTATTTTTTAGCAAAGGGGACACAGAATACGTCGGAGTATTCAGTTTCAAAACGTATTACATTGTGTGATGTTGTCAAAAAAAAGTCATGTTACTGCAGTGGTATAAATTACAAAACACAAAAGTTCAAATCAGTTTATTTTGGACTGGCTTTACCCAACATTTCATATTGTTTCTTATGCCAGATTTGACCACGTGCTTACTGGCGACCCCTTTTCATGCAAATTTTGTGTCAAATGATGTGTTCCCCTGGAAAAACAAACGTACGATTTCTAAATGAAGGAGGCGAAATTTGCCCTCAAGACTCGAAACCACCCCTTACGGGGTGTACCTAGCTATTTTAACGAGCTTCTCGAATCTGCAGCTCTATTTCGAAATGATGGTCTGGTTTTCTCAGCTCAAGGATAAGTGTTCTCCATCGCTGTGGGCGTTACTATTCTCAACCGGGGGTACAGTTTCCAGTCGTAATGTTTTTCATTGTGTCCGGGATATAAACCTTTCCTTTTCAAACTTTCTCTTTGATTAACACTAATCCACATCTTGTCAGTGATTAAACATGTTTCAAGTTTAAATGTTAAATTCTGGTCTCGAGCCCTCCTGTTCGACCAAACCGAAATTACCCCTCCCACTTTGGCTCGTCCAGTGGGTGTAGCAAGGGTCGTGCCATCGCCTAGTAAACGGAGGGTGCATTAATTGTTGCATTTCGATGCACATTTTGATAATATTCAGAAGATTTTGTGGCAAAAACTCAGATAGAGAAGCATTTATATTCACATCTCACTTATTCAAGACTGGCTGAGAGCAGCACTTCCATTCAGTTAACATCATTACGCCATTTATTATGCCAAGAAAGATGAAGCCAATACATTTTGCCCTCCCTGGTCTCAGCCAGAAATGGTTATACCTTACAGTTTTTTCCCACGGAATGAAAACAAATGTACTTGGGCTGAGGCCCAAGTACAATAACGCGGGTAATGAATATATAGAATATACAGACAATGAAGAAACAAGGCAAAATAATTTCGCTCAGGTCACCAACAGAAGACTAAAGGACATCATTGGATCTTTGGTCTTCGATCTACGGTTTTGGATTTCCGATCTTCGATCCTTGATCTTGTTTTGTACACCACCCCTGCCGTACATGTGGGACTAGCTTTGTTAATTCATTTGTCTACAACAAATGCTATCCACCCACCTGACCTCACTGCAGACTGTACTGCCAAGGAGACGTGAAGAGTGTTTGACATTTTCAAAACGCTGTTCTATTCGAATTATATTTCATTCTCTTGATGGAAATAACTTCTTTCATGTAAACTAACAATTTACAATCCATTAATGAATGTTCTTGTGATAATGCATGATGCAATAACCACGATAATCTGCCAGCGCCCTCTATGGCCGTAGACGGATCATATTGTGCATAAGGTATGGCACAGTAAAGTATTAAGCGTGGTTCCCTCCATGCGAGATAATATTAGAAAATCAACTTCAAGGTCATAAAAATGGTACGCGACAACATCGTTGTTGCTGCACGCAACGAAAAATCAATACGTCACAAGAGGGGTGACGTTCCTAACGCATGACAAATAAGTGGGAGATTCCTTCTATATAACCATATATGGAAGTTAGTAGCTCGGAAGTTTGACGTCACATGGTTGAATCTAACGTGTGGTGTAACAATACTTTTATTGCCAGTATAATGTTGGTCAGTGTTTTCATACAACGTGGAAGACGGTGAAAATTCTGAAGATTCGTTTCAAATTTCTTGCTCTAAATTCTCACGCGATATCTACGCGTGTATTGTCCACAATGTGTCCCAGTTTCAGTTTAACGTTTACTGGCGCAGCAATGAAGGACAATACAGTGATGTTGAAGCGCTAGATTGCCATGAAATGTGGTTGTTCGGTTGCTTATCGATAGCCATAGACATCTTTCACTGAGTTTAAGATCTGACACACCCAATAAAAATGGATATTACACCCGTGACCACATATCGAAATACCCATAACACCAGTTTGTTTTACATGTAAGTTTTGTGTATAATATTCCAAATGAGGCAGTGGTTTCTGCAGGTGTTCCTAGAGGAAATGTCAGGGGCTCTGGAGCGTAAATTTCAATTACGAAAAGTAATCAAGGGCTTGACAATAAATCGATTTAACGACGTCCTGCTGGTGAGTACCTGGTATTCGTCTATTGGTACAAACAGAATTACACACAAAAACTCGTGGGATATTTGCAGACAAATGTGCCCTCTCACGAAATAATTATTAAAGGGACAAAGTCGGCAATTTTTCATGAATTTTGTTTGATACGAGTCACTATTTATATTGTTTGACATGTTGAAAGATAATGAATGGGTGTCCATGCATATATTCGACCCCGGTTCTAGACTAATTAAATGAAACCATAGCGAGAAAGAATTGATGGTCATGACCATTCTTTCTCGCGTTGGTTTCGTGTATCGTGTCTAAAACTGGGGTCGAATTTATGCATGTTCACCCATTCATTTAGTATCTTTCAACATGGCAAACGTAACAATATAAATAGTGTCTCGTATCAAATGAAAATCATGAAAAATGGCCGACTTTGTCCCTTTAAATGCAATAAATATAAATGTACTTTTAAATTGTAATATTTAAAAACAACAGTATTACACAATACAGATATTACTTGTGGCTGTTATGGTTCTATGGAGCATGGATTAGTTCAGTGAACTTACAATGCCCATTGCAATACACGTAAACACAAGATACAGTGGTGATGAATGATACAGAGAAATAGTTTTAAAATCGAAATTACAGAGTCATGAACTCTTATATATTGGCCGAGTAAGAAAAAAAGGATAAATCGACTTCGCGTTAATACACGCTTGCGTCACGGTACTGGATGTGTGGTCCGATATCTATGTCGTACGGACCCCATACGACTGATGTGAACACAGTATCCAAGGTACGTCGGCGATTGATGAAAGTTAAACATAATAATTATCATAAGGGACTGGACATAAATTACAGGGGGTGGGCCGGTGTTTTTCGAAAGACCGCTGCATCAAAAATAGTGACCCTTCAAAAGTTCATGCACAAAATTAGTGATCCTCCCCCTTATCCGTGCATGAAAATAAGTGACCCTCCCCTGTTACTCAATACCTCCCAACAAATCCGCAGTGTGTTCAAGCCCCCCTTCTGACTTGCTATACTTTTGAAGTCCCATTCCCAAAAGGAAGGCAAAATGTGGCCGATATAACGCTTAATCCAAAAAATTACAAATCATATGTGTGTGATAATTCATGTAAATGCACTTTGCTTGAAGTGGCTGGTAAAAAGTGATATTTGATTTTGGAATTTCGCTCAAAATGTTGATCCACTATACATGGGAGTCTATGACAAAACTGTAAAAAAAAATTTTCACAATTAAAAATATGCACTATTTATGCATATATGGACCCTGAATAATTGACATAATTGTACTTGATTAGAAGAGGGTGGTAACACGTGCATCTGTGTACAAGAACTTTGTTTTTGGAATTTTGCATAAAATGTTGATCCATTATACATAGTAGTCTATGACGAGACTATGAATGATTTTTTTAAAATACAAAACTTGGCAAATCTGTGTATTTATGTATGCTTGATTATTGATATTCATGTTCTTGATTATGTGGTTACAAGTCTATGTGTGTGAAAGAAATTTGATTTTGGAATTTCACTGAAATGTTGATTCATTATACATGGCAATCTATGATGAAACTATGAATATGATGAAACTATGAATATTTTTTTCCAATACAAAACTAGGTAAATATGTGCATTTATGTATACCTAATTACTAGTATTAATGTTCATGATTAGACTAGAGTGGTTTCAAGTCCATGGTTGTGCAAGAAATTCGGTTTTGGAATTTCACCGAAATGTTGATTCACTATACAGCGTAGGCTATGAGGAAACTACAAATAACTCATAGGTTATCTGACCCTAAATTGTTATTCAAAAGTTGTTCGACCTGAAGCTTCCAGTTGTTATTGATGACACTATGCACTATTCTGAATAGTTTGTATTCTGTCAATGTCCTCAAAAAATAAAAAATGTATATACAGCGACATGAACGTTTGACACCGACCTATACCCAATGTATTGTCAATGGGAGAATGATATCAAATAAGTGATCTCCCAAATTGTTATTGAAAGCGTCATTATAGGGGACAGTTTATATGCACAATAGAGGAGTTGGATAAGTAGAAATCATGACAACTTAATTCAATGTGGCTGCTTGGATCATCAATACATTGTTTATCATACCCTTAAACTTGCGGCCGAAGGGCGCGCCGAAAATGGAAATGACAGAAAATGAAAGTGCCATGAGGTATTTTTTCTTTTTTCTAAGTATTCCATATTCTTCAATACGTGCACATGCAATTTCAGCTTTGATGCATGAAAAAAGGTGACCCTCCCCCATTGGCTGGCACAACATTTTATGACCCTTCAAAAATGCTTGCGCAAAAAATAGCGACCTCCCCCCTCAAAAAGAATAAAAAACACCGGCCCACCCTCCTGTAATTTATGTCCAGTCCCTAATGTACATCGATCGTACCGCAAGTTCTATATCGAGTGAGACGTAATCTGCTCTGCTGAACGTACGGCTCGATCAACTCCGTCAAATACACACGTTTAGAGCCGTTGCGTATTGTACGGTATTGTACGGTTCAAACTCGATAGATTATGTATAGTACTGGAGTATAACCACACCCAGTGACGGTATACCGCGAAAATTTGACCAGTTCTCGTCTTATGTGCTCGAGCGACAGCGAGTGCATATATGGAGGGAACTGGTCAAAATCCTGTGGTATACCGTCGCTGAAGTGGTTTATTGCGATCATATGATAACATTCTAGCGTAAAACTTCGAAAAAGAAATCAACCTCTGGCTTTTGTTCCGGCCTATATCCCAATATAGCACGGTTATTTTCACGCCTCGATCAATCAGATCGCTGTATATATTTGTGCTACTGATATACTAGTATGATATAATTAAGGATGGCACGTTGTAACTTTCTCACTTTAGGTTCTGTCCCAGGCGTGACTTTCAGAGTACTAGTAGCTTGGAAGCATTTGAGTGCGTGTAATACTACTGTACTGTAAAGAAAGATAAACTGAAGCACATTGTTGTCAGTGGATCAAAACTACTAATAGTCATAATTAAGAACTGTTCTGTACCACCTTAAAATTATGACAAGCACTGTACCCTTTCGCTACTGATACTAATAGAATCTCCTCGAGGTAATATGCACCTCGAAAGTGAAAGACTTAAACTTTTGCTCTGACTTTCCTCAAGGAATCTTTCAATCATTCTCTTTCAAAATTAAGAATAAAATAGGGGGTCACCGTGCAAATTTTGGTACTAGAGAAACAAATTAACCCAAGATTTACCGATATTAGAAATTCAAAATGGGCCGCCATCCCTGTGTTTAAAACTCTATGGCGAAAAATAAAAATTTCGAATTTCAAAAAACTAAGCCGGTGAAAAGTTTTCTTTCACCAAGAGCTTAAAAATGAACCCCCACATGTGGTATATCAGAAGAGAATTGTAAAAGTTTGAGAGTACGAATGTCTGTCCCCGAGGTGCGTTCTACCTTAATTACAAAATTACCTCCCATTTATGTCTGCACAGAGTAGTCAAATAATTTCATCTTCAGTTCGAAAGAATAGGAGACGTATAGGTATACGCGTATCATGTATTACTAATGGCTTTCAAACATAGGCCTAGTATAAGGATTCACTCAGAAAAGTAGGTGATAGTAGAATTTGTCAACTTAATTACATTTTGACTTTGAAAGGTGAAAGACATCACCAGTTAATGTGTAAATCTTAATATAGCACAATGCGGGGATTCCTCAGTGTCCAATACCACACTAAATTGCTCTTTGTAGACAGATGGCGCAGTCTTCGTTACGCTGGTGAGGAAACCACTGAATTCAAGTTGGCGGGTCAATACTTGTAAAAACCCATAGATGAGCCATCGTCGAATATGATCTACATTTATGTACACTTGATATAAATCAGTTAGGGAAGAAGACGTCGAAAGATGGTGATCAACAGTCAATTATCCTCTCCCCCTCTCTCTCTCTCTCTCTCTCTCTCTCTCTCTCTCTCTCTCCTCTCTCTCTCTCTCTCTCTCTCTCTGGTATTTGTTATCGTTTGCGCTGAGTTGTCGTCATGATCAACGCCAACTGAATTAACATAGCTTTCACCCTTTTTGAATTAAAACCATTAAGCTTTATCAGATAAAACAAAAGATCCACAAAATATCTTTATTGATTGAATACAATGGTTTTTAGACGATTGCACTCAATACTGTTAATGTTTTTACATACTATGTAGCATACCTGTTTGAACTTGTATAAATGGCGCTATTCGTGGCTTTGGCGTGACGTTAACCATGAACTTTGCAACACATATGTCAGCAATTAAGGGAAGTGAAACAAGCGCGTGCAATAAAATAACATGATCATTGTTATAAGTCATGTACGAGCAGTGAACATTTTGACTGGAAATTTGCCCCGTCATTATAGAGTTTTGTACCATTCCCTTCATCATCGTCTTATAATCTCATTATCCAAGAGCAAAATATTGACAAACAAAGTTTTGGATCATCATAATTGTTATGGAACTGACTATTTTATTATTATGATCGAAAAAGAACTCATAGAGGACTTAACCCTAACCCTAACCCTAACTTAACCCTAACCCTAACCCTAACCATCGGAAATACATATCAACAAACAAACAAACAAACTCTTTATTGACAAATATTAACAAAACAGCTTTTCGCTGTTATTTTATGAAAAATAAGAAATAAACAAACGCAAACAGATACTCACAAACAAACACAGACACAAATAAACATGGCCTAGGAGCGAGAGCCCCTGTGGTGAGAGGCGACAGCTGAGAGAATAGCATAGACGTCGCCGTACTCTAAATCTGATTTTAATCAGATTGCCATAAACATTACAGCGGAAATGAGGGCATTCCTTTCAATGGACATCTTACAATGAATAGATACCGGACCCTTCCCAACATCCTTAAACGGCGTTAATCAGTTCCAAACACATACTGTAGTGAAAGGCGAAAATTTGTACCGGATGACGGCAAACTTTCGAAACGAACAAAGGACAAGCGATTTCTTTCAACAAAAGTAGACTGACCTAAATTCGTACCAACTTACGAAATGCGCTTGTAAATTTGATGCAACTGCATTCCCTGGAGCTCCATTGTTCCTGTTAATCTCAAATAGTCAAACTGGTTTTTAAGTCTGCGAACGTACATTCACATTACAGTATACTGTCCTTGGTAAGAGTACACTAAAGTCTTTCGTCGAGTAAAATTGCTTAGATAAGGAAGCCAGTTCTTTCTTTAAATGGGACCTCTAGGGTGACTTTTAAAGCTTAAACAATTCACTTTCTATAAAATAAGCCAGGTAAAGCTAATGAAATCACACTAACGAATTCACCTAAACCCACAACGCCACGTTGCATTGTAACACACCATATTATATTCCTATTAGAAATGTTGTTGATAAATGCAACTTCTTACAATCTACACTATTTTCAGGATTTCTGTTCCGTGCATCGACAAGTTTCAGGTTCTGCACTCCCTACAGGACACTGAAACATCCAATACTCGGTCTGTCGATGTAATCTCTCTGACACGTGTGTTGTCCATTTGCCACTTTGGACAAATTAATTCAATAACTCAAACTCTCATGATTGAGTCTTTCTAGAAGTTGTACCATCGAGAGATTTACAGCGAATCACCACCATTTACGCCATGTAGGTTAGTAGGTTATGCGAACGAACAGAATTCAATTTCGTTTTCTTTTGAAATGAACACCCCAAAAAAAACTATTCAGTTATATTAGGCCCAGTATATGCAAAATGTTTAAAGTGTTCTAATTACTGATCTCAACTTTTACAAAGCACTGAGTATTCAAAAACACGTCGACATGGCGAGATACCCTCTTACCATGCTCACATAAAAGTAACCGTTTCATGTGACATGCGATCAGCACAATGTCATTATCAAATGGTTCAGACATACAGTGACACATGCTCATCATTTGAGACGGAAAGTATGTAAATGGATTTCTGAAAACGTTTCAGAATCGGTGTTTCTGTTATGCATTTTTCAGATCAGCGACAGTGATAATTTTTATAGAACAGTCGTATGGCATAATAGCTTAATATTGAAAAATGGATGAAAAACGCACATGGTCATTTGCCCTGTTTTTGGCGTCGCCTCGCCGAACCCGAACGGCCGGCTAGATAGGTCGGCATTGTACAGTCATCCTAACTTCCCTGCCTGAGTGAACACTTTTTGCTAACGAAGATGTGTATGGAAAGCTTTTCAGTACAAGGGGCAGCGTTGTTCAACTTACAATTCATCCAAAAACATGAAGAAATTATTGGAGAAAAGCGTACGAGGGAATAAATTCAACATATTTTTACGTCTATTTGGAAATTAAGTTATTATCTTTTACGCGGAAAAGTCATACGCACCCTCTTTTCAGTGAACCATAGTAAGTCACGTGTTCACATCTACGCAGTACCTTTCACTCGGAAGCGGAAGTATTTCAGTGGACAATGGTCATTTGTCTACAGTTGCATGTTACATTTCTACTGGTCAAGGCATGCCCCCATTGTAGAGTCAACATTTCCCATAGAACCAAAGTAAAGACTGTTCGCCATTAAGTAATTTTCTTAATTGCTTCTCTTGACGACTTTGCCCTTTGAGTTAATTTGTTCGCGTCGTTGAGACTTACAACTCCGGGTTCACACTATGTCGAGGAATCACTACATGTTGATAGCTATATGTGTTTCGATCAGTTATACGCCAAGTAGATCTGAAATATGTGGTTAGACGGTCAGGTAAGTTATTTTCTCCTGAACCTTCTTAGTACTCTCTAGGAAATTGAATCTTATACTACTCAATTACTGCATAATTGTTCGTCAAACTAGTCTCCGACCACGCATGGCGGCGTATAATTGACTGCAGGGTGTGAAAGCCAGTGACACTACGGCTTGTAACAGTAAAATCTTCTGTTCATATCACTTTAACGAAAGTGTCAGAGTACAATTCTTGTCACTGATAAGCTGTCGACAAGTGTCCGTGTTTGGAAACCACGTTTAAAACGGTATTTTAACAAAAGGGAAAGACTAGAATAAATATAAAAGGTATGTAATAATTGTGTGACTTGATGCCACTGGAGTTTGAATGAATGATAATCGTGAAAAGCTTCATGTTGTTCTACTCAGTACTGACAACTCATTTTTTTCTCATCACGGAAACGAGATTACTACGTGTTAAGGTAGTACGCTCCTCCGAAAGTGAAACATTTAAACTTTTGCTCAAACTTTTCTCAGTGACACTTTAAGCCATTATACAAAATCAATAATAAAAATCAGGGGGTCGCCGTGTAAAATTTGAAAATAAAGACATCAATTACCTAAAATTTACCGATATTTGAAATTCAAAATGGCCGTCATCCCTGTGTTAACTCCATGAAGTAAAATAAAATTTTCGATTTTAGAAAAACTAAGACGGTAAAATTTTTCTCACTCTAAGACATTTAAAATGAGCCCCATGAGTGTTAGATCAGAAAAGATTTTTAAAAACAGGAGAGTCCAAATATCTGTCCCCGAGGAGCATTATACCTTAAAGTTTTAACTTTTTTTGGTCAGTTTCGTTAAAAACTGCTGAAACTACACCTACCAATGAATCATGCATCCGAGTTTCCGTGGCCAGTCTCTTTCTCTTTCTAAATAATTGTTTGAAAGGATGTTGTTTTCCTTGAACTACAAATTCTCAGAAAGGACGAGTAATAAACTCGTGTTGAATAGGTTTCTGCCCTTTCTATACATACCGCCTGTCAGTCGGCACAGACACTCCACTGAACACTCTAAGCACCATTATCCCGTGGCTACTGCTGACAAAAATTAGGGGCCGTCGATAATCAAAGCTGACACACGACCAACGCAATCCCTTCGTTTTCGAAGAGTCTCCTTTCTCCCAAAAAAGACGGAAGTTCGTTTGAAAAAAAAAACAAACCAAAAATCAATGAAGTCAATGTGATGCATTCACTTACATGCACGCACCCACTCCTACAGATTTCGGCTCCGATACTCAACATGTCCATAAAGACGATATACCGGAACTTAACAGTGAAAGTCAGCTCACGAGGAATTCATTTTTTAAGGGAGAACGTGCCTCGGGGACAGATAGTCGGACTCTAAAATTTCTACTATTCTTTTCTGATCTACCACTTGTGGGGGCTCGTTTTAAAGCTTTTGGAGGAAAAAAATACTTTAACCGTCTTAGATTTTCCTAAGCTCGCGCTGGCTTTGTGTACGAATGGAACGTTTGCGGATAGTAACGCGCATTCAGAAATGCACGCGATTGCCCATATTTGGGCACCGGGCCGGGGCGTGATACGTAAAAAAAATGCACGGATCTGAGGGCGCTTCCTCCCATAGGTTTACACAGGCACGTGAATGTAGGTATATGATAAGGTTTAAAGTTTCATTCAGGAAAGTTTTAGGAAATGTTCAATTCTTTCACTTTCAAGGCGCATACGTCCTTAAATATATTTCTTTCGTAGAAAAGCACTTGCCAAATTCTATGGCGAAAAAGGCGTGTGTGTTCTCAATTAATATATATACAAGTCTTTCTTGTTCACTGTATATACACTTACATGTTCATCGAGATCACACATGTTTTCTTCTGAAGTACACAAAGAATGTGTTGATAAGCATTAAAGTTGTCGACTCATTTAATCATTGATTAAAAACACGAAAGTCTCGCTCTATTCTCAGCAAGGGCTAAATATTTTGCATAAAAATGGAACTGTTTCAGGGCTAATTGCATTGACTCATTGTAATGTCAAATAACATACTAAATCCTCCAGTCTGAGGCTGCACGTAGCATGAGACCAGGGCGGATATGTTGTATGCGCAGCATATCTCGACAACAACCATTGTTCATACCAAAAACTTTAAAATGGTGGTAGGCCTAATTACTTAGGTCGCGGTGGTGACCGCGACCGAAGCAGCTTCATACAAACAAAGGGACGCAACCAAAGTTCATTGGGAGTCTGGTGAACTATGAGAACGAATCAAATGCTGAATTTGTTTACATAGCTCGACATTCATCGCCACTTTCTGGGAAGAGACGATGTTTATCACGACAAGAAGAAAGTCGAGCAACTCCAAACGGGACGAACCCTCTATCTGTAGGTCTTCATGACATCAAACGCGGGTATACATCTATAGATGGAAATTAAAACGTTTTGTTCAGTTATGACGAACATTTGATAAGACGATGCTGAAAATACTGTCCGCTCTTCAGATAGGAATATGTTTAACTCACAAGCAATAGTGAGGAGCAGAGTGAGAATGAAGTTAACCAACTCACAGACATGACTCTATGCGAATGGCAGTAAATTGATCAAACAATCACCAATGTCGTAAAATTAAAGGTAGTGAGCTATGATCATTATTTTGACCTATTTCAGAGAGGAGAATTTCAGTATGACAATAAAATGTTCTTCCCCCTCCCCCCAAAAATGAAGAATTGGCCATTCTTCTTTTTTCCGGGAAGAACACTTTTTTGTCGTACTGAAATCAAGGAAGTTTATTTTCTTATTTACAGCAAGAATGTCTCCATGGTTGTATCAATCAAAGTATCAAGCAAAGACAGTATAGAACAGTATGTGACTCTTGGTTTATGAGAGTTGTTAATTGCACAAGAAGCAGGTAAGACACGAGACGGTCACTTAAATTTTTTAATATGCACAACATACAAATGATAAAGTGCTTCGTATATGATGTCAGTTGAACGGTATTTGCGCATTCATATGCTATAGAATCAACTCTTTAGACATTAATATACGATATCGATATAGATGAACGCATGCGCATGACCTGAGAAAGTGTATTGAATTGTTCCTTAGGGACTGGTCAGTTTCTTCGGCCTGGGGGGGCGGTGGATTATTTTTTGCCGACGTCAAAAAGTGGCTGACCCCCCCTATTCCAAATTTTGAAAACAGGGTGACCCCCCCCTATTCCAAATGTTGAAAACAGGGTGACCCCCCCCGTACGCGTCAACTCTAATATGTAATAATATATATATATATATATATATATATATATATATATATATATATATATATATATATATATATATATATATATTATATTTTACATACATTTATATTTTAAGTCATTCTGTGTTTTAATGAAATTGTTGGCATGTCAGTTGTAAGATAGGAATTTCAAAGTGTCAATCTTAAAGTTTGAATACAGTACATTTTGAATGAGCTGTGAATGTATTTCACACTTTCTATGCTTAACCAGATGTCCTGAACTGTTGTACAGAAATGGATGTCAATCATTAATATCAAACAGGAAAAAGCAGTAAATAAAAAACTTTGATGGGTGTTAAGACTTGCCAGCCATCCAATTAAATCTCCTGAGGAACCATAGAGAGGCATTTTAGCCAAATCTGATATGTGCAGAGTCTGAGATGACCTTTTCTTGTAACATTGATATTTGTGCATGTTGCTTTCTCATACTAAATTCTCATAGAGAGAACAGAAAAGTATCAGGAATTTGTCATGCTTTTCATATGAAATGCAGATTTCATAATAGTAAACTTTCACTTAGCAAACATCAAGATATCTCTGGCATATATTTCTGATTTATTAAAGCATGGCGCCCGAAGGGTGCGGAGAAAAATATGAAACATCCTGATATCTCTGATATATGTCTTGTATATTAAAGTAATGCACAGGAAGGGTGTGCTGAAAAATGTCTGATATATTAAAGTAATGCGCTTGAAGAGCACGCTGAAAAATATTGAACATACATATATCTCTGATATATGTATGCCTCATATGTTAAAGTTGGGCGTGCTGAAAAATATGTCTGATTATTAAAGTCACGCGCCCGAAGGGCGCGCCGAAAAATGCAACTGGATGAAATTTGTGGCTGACACGATGCATTTTAGGCAATGATGAGCCTGTGTCGAAATTCAAAAACACACTGACCCCCTATTGGGCATTTCAAAAACATGGTGACCCCCCCTATCACCAAAGTCAATAACAGGGTGACCCCCCCAGGCCGAAGAAACTGACCACTTCCCTTACTTTTTGAAACTCGTCATTAATTGTCGCATTTTAATTGTTTATGTACGATGACTAGATTAAAGTATTCAACTGGTTATGTCATCCGGTACCAACAGATCAATGGAACGCGATCGCGATACGTCAACTGTACAGGTACGTCTCACTATTGGACGGCCTGTTACAAACGATAACGTAGTAACTAACCGATAATGTATCAAACCCGATAACGTAGTAAAAATTTACCGATAACGTAGTAAATCAACCGATAACGTAGTAACGAACCGATAACGTACGTAGTAATTTTTTCTAACCGATAACGTAGTAAAAATTAACCGATAACGTAGTAATTTTTTCTAACCGATAACGTAGTAAAAATTTACCGATAACGTAGTAATTTCTCCTAACCGATAACGTATCAACAAATTAACCGATAACGTATCAATGAACAATAACGGATTAAACCAACTGACAATATAGAGTAGTCAACCAATACCACATCAAAACGACCAATAACGTATCAATTAGTTGATAATATCTGATTAAGCGAATCATGGGGAGCAATAGATCGATCGATTGATAGATAGATAGATAGATAGATAGATAGATAGATAGATAGATAGATAGATAGATAGATAGATAGATAGATAGATAGATAGATAGATAGATAGATAGATAAATAGGTCGATCAATGTATCGATAGATAAATCAATCACTCAATCGATAGATCGACCGATCTATCTATCGATGTTTGATAGATGGTCGGTCGATCGATCGATCATCGATCGATAGATAAATTGATGGGCAGATCGATCGATAGAACGAAGGATCTATCGATTCGATAGAAAGATATATCAATTAATCGATAGATCGATCGATCAATTCGATTAAATGGTCAATAGATAGGTGAATAGATAGATCAATAGACCGATTTGTCATCACATTGTCTGTTACTCAATTATTTTCTTCTATTAATTTTTTCCATTTAGCGTAAATTGTTTTACTTGGGCCTCAGCCCAAGTACATTTGTTTTCATTCCGTGGGAAAAAACTCTGTAAGGTATAACCATTTCTGGCTGAGACCAGGGAGGGCAAAATGTCTTGGCTTCATCTTTCTTGGCATAATAAATGGCGTAATGATGTTAACTGAATGGAAGTGCTGCTCTCAGCCAGTCTTGAATAAGTGAGATGTGAATATTAATGCTTCTCTATCTGAGTTTTTGCCACAAAATCTTCTGAATATAATCAAAATGTGCATCGAAATGCAACAATTAATGCACCCTCCGTTTCCTAGGCGATGGCACGACCCTTGCTACACCCACTGGACGAGCCAAAGTGGGAGGGGTAATTTCGGTTTGGTCGAACAGGAGGGCTCGAGACCAGAATTTAACATTTAAACTTGAAACATGTTTAATCGCTGACAAGATGTGGACTAGTCTTAATCAAAGTGAAAGAGTGAAAAGGAAAGGTTTTATATCCCGGACACAATGAAAAACATTACGACTGGAAACTGTACCCCCAGTTGAGAATAGTAATGCCCACAGCGATGGAGAACACTTATCCTTGAGCTGAGAAAACCAGACCATCATTTCGAAATAGAGCTGCAGATTCGAGAAGCTCGTTCAAAATAGCTAGGTACACCCCATAAAGGGGTGGTTTCGAGTTTTGAGGGCAAATTTCGCCTCCTTCATATAGAAATCGTACGTTTGTTTTTCCAGGAGAACACACCATTTGACACAAAATTTGCATGTAAAGGGGTCGCCAGTAAGCACGTGGTCAAATCTGGCATAAGAAACAATATGAAATGTTGGGTAAAGCCAGTCCAAAATAAACTGATTTGAACTTTTGTGTTTTGTAATTTATACCACTGCAGTAACATTACCTTTTTTTGACAACATCACACAATGTAATACGTTTTGAAACTGAATACTCCGACGTATTCTGTGTCTCCTTTGCTAAAAAATACGGTATGCCGATTACCATGTAAGGAGATGATGACGTCAAGACAGATTTGCAGTGCGTTTGGTCCTGGATGGTGCCCCATGTTGCCTCAAAACTTATTTCTGTCTGCACTCAAAACTCAAAAATGTCGGATATGAACCTGAAAAATCGATGCAATTTTGTCAAACTTCGGCGAAATTTCAGCCTATAGACAAAATTTCATCCAGGTAAGGTAAATTTACTGAAATTTGATCGACAAATAATCCTGAGCTTGAATGTGACAGCTTGCCTTCTCCGGAAGTCAAGCATCCAGCTAGCTGCACATACACAGTTGCCCATATGGCCAGGTTTATGAGATTGTTTTCAAGCGACGGCGGCAGACCGTACGGGGCTCTGGATATGAACCTACCGCCAGTGTAGCTGTAATAACTGTTGCGTTGTTTTTAGTGCCCACGGACGAAGTCCTGGGGGAGTTATAGGTTTGGTCATGTCAGTCCGCCGGCCGTCCGTCCGTCCGTTCACGCAGATATCTCAGACATGTCCTGGTCAAAGTCTTTCAAACTTTGCACAAGAATAGTACCCAACCCCATACAGATGCACGTCGATTTGTTTCACAATGCGATCGAATTTGGCCGTGTTAGAGGACTTTTAGTTTACACCTCCATAGACTCCCATGTATAAGGCCAAGAAAATAAAAATTTAGTTTCTCATCGTATTCATATTGCCTAAAGGATGCAGTGACACAGTTTTTGTCCCCACGGATAAAGTCCAGGGGGCTTATAGATTGGGTCATATCCGTCCGTGAGTCCATCAGTGAGTCCATCGTTTCACGCAGATATCTCAGACATTTTGACAAAATATCATGTGACCTTGGTGACCTTTGACCTCAAATATACATTATTGTCCATAACTCAGTAACCACAAGTGCTAAACCTTTCATATTTGGTATGATGGGACACCTTATGACGCCACATATTGTACCATTAATTATGCGCATATCTTATTTTGAGCGAGCCAATAGAGCTAGAGGTCTGATTTTTGGTATATAGGGATAACTTAGCAATATAATTTGTTTGACAAAACGTCACGTGACCTCAATGACCTTTGACCTCAAATATACATATTTGTCCACAACTCAGTAACCACAAGTGCTACACCCTTCATATTTGGTATGATAGGACACCTTATGACACCATATATTGTACCTCATTAATTATGCGCATATCTTATTTTGAGCGAGCCAATAGAGCTAGAGGTCTGATTTTTGGTATATAGGAATAACTTAGCAATACAATTATTTTGACAAATGTGACGTGACCTCAATGACCTTTGACCTCAAATATATATATTTGTCCACAACTCAGTAACCACAAGTGCTACACCCTTCATATTTGGTATGATAAGACATCTTATGACACCACATATTGTACCTCATTAATTATGCACATATCTAATTCTGAGCAAGCCAATAGAGCTGGATGTCCGATTTTTGGTATATAGGGATAACTATAGGGTAGAAATCTAAATATGCCCATCTAAATATTAGACATCTACCATCGAGAACAAAAAAAATTTGCTGTAATTTGAATATTTAAGGAGTTAAGCAATTTCCTCTATAAATAAAGAACCCCTGCTCAAACTCCACAAAAGTTGCTAGACATATTTTGCCGTTGTCATGCCATTGCTTCGTTTAATAACCAGTTAATCAAATGCCTAATTGACAGGAGGAAATCAAGACCATATTTGAATAGTAGTATATATTGTCCTCAAAATTACTCCATCACGGCCCAAGTACTCATTGCCTTCAGCAATACTGCCTTGTTATAAATATATTTGTTTCTCATCCTAGACATATTGCAAAACTGATGCGGTGACGCAGTTTTTTTTTTCTCATTTCTTTTACTCTTCAACCAACAAGAATGCGCGAAAAACATGAAAACGACACAGGAATGCACGCAGAGATAAATGCACAGTAGTGTTGTTTAGTATTTTTGTACAGCAACAGTTCTGCGGTTGACTTTTAGTGCAGTAATGCACAGTTTTGTCAGCTTATTATAACAGTGACATATTTGTACTGTTCTGAATGGAATGTTAGTGTCAGTTATTTTGTTTACAGTTCTGTTTTATACATATTCTTCATGAGCAGAAAGAAAGGTGACGTGGCGGGTCTCAATTGACACGCGCGAGGATGAGAAACAAAATTTTTATTTTTCTTGGCCTAAGCGGTTTTTTCTATCAGCACTATACTATGTATGACTACTCAATAATTTTGAGATGTCTTCATAATAAGATGTGAATCGACGTGAATCACAACAGAATGGATAAAAGGAAAGAAAAAGCAATACGTTGTCTACAAATCGGCTCGGCTTGCTTACAGGAGTAATTTGCAAAATCAATTGAGCAATGAGTCCAGATTTACCTGTAATTCAGTCCCAGAATGAGAGTTACATGAGTGTGTACCGGTGCTTTACTGTCTGTTCTGTTTTGTGTCTATGTTTATAACTAGTGTTTACGAATTTTGACCTAGTGTAATCAGATTACGGATGGGTATGATTACGATTATTTTGTAAAGGTTTATTGTCATTTTGATATACTGACGTTGTAAGTAACAAATTTTATAATCGGTCATATTGAAAACTTTTTCCAAGTCCTCCCAACTTAGAAAGTGTGTCGATAAAGACACTCTCATATGTGTTGTATCTTTAATTCATTCTGCAGGAATACTTATCAATTAGTTCGCATTTCCCAAATTGATGAAATTCGATTCGTGATGTCTGAGTAATATCACAAAAGAGTATACTTCAATTTGATACGTTATCGGTAACGTTATCGGTTAGGAAAAATTACTACGTTATCGGTTCGTTACTACGTTATCGGTTGATTTACTACATCGGTAATTTTTTACTACGTTATCGGGTTTGATACGTTATCGGTTAGTTACTACGTTATCGGTTGTAACACGCCCTCTATGACATCATGCCGTCTATAGTCTATTTTCCTGGCCAGACAGATTAGAACAAGGCGCGGCCATGGGCACTCTGTTCACCGATACGGGAATTTACTATGATCGCCCAACAATGAGCGACAGACATATTAATGTGGATAGAATCTGTAAAATGGAATAATTGAAACCATAATTAGTGAGCAAATAGCCCTAACATAACGCTAAAACATTTATCAAATTGCTTTCTAGAATGTTCTGATTGGGAATTCGCCGAGAATCTTTGTGAAAGCTGTGGAAATTGTCAACCCTGCCGGTGTAACAGAACAAACTCGAAATCATGCCAGAAAAGAGATGGTAGCTGTAATTGCAACAGAGGATGGCAGGGTAAAACTTGCGACAACAGTGAGTGTTTAAAATTTCATTCATAAACAGTTTGACAGATATTCTGTCCTCATTTAGGCTATTTCATACATTTGTGCAAATGGAGGAAATGCACCCATAAAATGAATCCATCATAACTTATATACAATCTAGCCCCATCGTTTGGACATATGTCAGTATCCCATACTTTGTTATATCGTCAGCTCACATGTTGTTACGATGTCAGCGACTGAATAATGATATAATCTTGTGTTGTCTACAATTTTATTGCACAATTATCATGGCTTGGGATTCATTGTGTTAATTTGCGATCAAGTGCTCCTTACACGTTCTTCAGTCAACACATGATAGCAAGAGAAAGATCACGATTTGTGATCTTTCTGTCCAAGGGGAAGGTGTTCATAATAGTAATATTGAGTGTGCATGGACCAAAGGCAAGGGTATCATCAACATTATCAAGAGATTTTAGATCAGGCATCGTCAATATTACCGTAACGAGTAACAGCCCGAGAATATGGTAACAGATTGAGATCCGGCTCTTTCTATCATGTGGTATTAATTTTATCATGCCGAACAAAAACATTATGTGTCCGAACTAATGCGAAGAAACAGTAGTTAAAGAATAGAACGTATAGGTCACAAGTAGACAGTAGTCATCGCCGTGAACGGCTCCATTTCCTGATTATTACACCTAAAATTCAGAAAATTGTTGTAACGAACTTCTGAAAACCGAGACAGGATTGCATGTAGCTAACTAACCCTACAGTCGGTTTAATTGTATCGGAATGGAATGTCGTCTGATTCGATTTGTCCGGAGGTCGTGATCGTACCTTTCTACGCAACAAGCGCACAGAAGTTGTCACTTGTAAGAAAAAGAGGCGCACTAAATCCTAATTCGTCCGCAACTGGCAAGACGACCGCATTCGACGGGCAACAGCCTCATAAACCTTTAATCATGTGATATAACGTTTTCTAGTCACGTGACTAAATCTAAGCCAATTACAGTAATCGAAAAATACTTGATGTGTAATAGAATGAATTATTTTTGGTGTGTTATTCAGCGTTGATAGAAAAGAAAAGAAAATATATTCATCAACATGCATCATTCTCATCCACTTATTTCAGCGTGCGACCGATGAGACGCTTCGAATTCAGCGAATTTGATATCTCTTACACATAGAATATTAAACAGAATAATTTCATCTATAATATACAGATGATAGCAAGTTACTAAGTATGGAGTCCCTGGCCACCATACAAGAGTGCTTCCTCTGTCGAAAAGTATAGGAAAGTATAGTTGAATGCGTCATCATATTTTCATTATTGTGTTTGTCGCTAGTATTTGAAATATAATTGCATAGGTGGTTGATTAGCTAATAGTCAAAAAGAGAATGACTTCAACAATATATCATTATTTCCAATTTCAGAGTGTGAGCAAGGGATGTACGGAGAAAATTGCATGCAAGAATGCCACTGTCATATGAATAATACATTGTTATGTAATCACCTTGGCGGCGAATGCAGGTGTAAGCCGGGATGGATTGGAACAATGTGTAACCAAGGTAAATTATCAGACAGACGCTTTACTCTGAATTTCATAACTGTATGAATCGGTGGTGATTCAGTGTACGCCCTCACAGGTTATAAAAGTACAGATGCAAGAAAATAATTTTAGTAAAGTGTTTATGTAATCACTACTTTCAGCTTGTGAGAGTTGGTATTTCGGGGACGATTGCTCGAAAAGCTGCCTCTGTGATAAAGAAAACACTTTGTTCTGTTCTCATGACGATGGAACCTGTCATTGTAAGCCTGGCTGGGAAGGCACAGTGTGCAATGAAAGTAAGTCAAATATTCATTATTAGAGGAAAAAGTTTGGCTTGTAGATATTTACTGTCAACCTATTTCTAGATCAAACGGACGACAAAAATTTTTTTTCCGTCGACGAAATTTTATAAGACTTACTTGTTTTGGTCGAACAAAAATATGACTCTTGTAGGAATATTTTTCGTTATTGCTTGAGATAGATAGGTAGTGTTACCTTGGTCGTAAAAGCATAGTTGTGACAGAGATAAACTTGCAGTATGCATCGTGTTATTATTCTTTTACAATTGATAGAGCAAAAATCATTAGAGTAAAAGTCGAAAACATTAACAAAATCAGTTCCATTGAATGAATTACATCTCAACTGTACATGCAATTTCATCATTTGCACAGCGGACAGGTGTTCAAAGGAACTCACCAACAAGACCGAAAGTTGGCCCATTTGTGTCAAACATAGTGACACTAGTAGAACATTGAATGACTCTGCAATGGCGGGGATAATCGTCAGTGTGTTGTTGATATCAGCCATCTTGACAATCATGACAGTTTGCATCAAGAGGAAGCATCTGAATAGGTATGATATCGTGTACACACAGGGCGTATGCTTGTGTGATTGTGTCTGTCTGTCTGTCTGTCTATCTGTCTCTGTATGTGATTCTGTACGTATGCCGTCAGTATACGTATGTCGTTGCTGTGTCTTACCTGTCAGTAGTTGACCATTTCGTTTGCTTTAGTGACAGTTAGCAATACCCACCCTCGTTCGAATTCACATGTTTTTGTCAGTGAACAATTCTTATTTGCAGATCAGAAATTGAGTGATGTATTACGTATAGTAGTGGCATGTATGAATAATGCGCCTCGGGGACACAATTCGGACTCTCAAACTTTTATTATATAATTTGGTCTATCATACATTTTTGGGGTTCAATTTGAAGCTTATTGAGTACATAAAGTCTTCACTTCTACTTCCCCAAGAGGAAACACATGATAGGTTACGGCTAATTTTAATTTCCAAAGTCGGTAATTATTGTTTTTTTGTCTGGTATCAATTTTTGCACGGTGGCCCTCGATTTCGATTCTTTATTTCGAAAGAGAGCAAAATTGCTTTCGATGTCGAGGCGCGACTTACTTCAACCAGCAGTGACACAGGAATGACGAGAATGTCGTGATGCAGCGAGTCTGAAACTTAAATTGTGTAGAAACGTCCTGGCGATCAAATTCATCTTGAAATACCTGTATTTCCTGTCTGGGCATTTTTATTTTTATGTATGAATTTGTCCATTGAATTTAAGTCCTTTCTTCGTATTTTAATAGATCAGATCAGATCAGATCAGATCAGATCAAATTAATTCGGCATGGAAAGCCAAACAATTTTTTCACATTGACATTTCTTAAGAGAAGATGACACTTTGCTCTCTCAAAGGAGGAAGACGGCGAGAAGTGATGACGTCAGTTATCAAGTAACAAGCAGACAGAGAGTATACGGTAAGTCCATCATTATAATATTTCGGCCGGGAATAGTTAATTGATGTCCTGCGTTTTCTTCTGTCACCGTACTTTTATCTGAATGTATCTGCTTTACTCTTTGAATTTCATGGGGTGCTATTTTAGTCAAAGGACTGGAAGATCAAGGACAAGGTCAGGATGAACCATATTATGCCTCTGTGCTCACAAATCCAGCCCTGGAACAAGGACGGACGACAGCATCGACGGAGGGTCCGTACGCATGTCTTGAAGAATTCCAACGAGGAACTTACATGACCGTCCAAAAGTCTGAAGAGAAATGCTCAGAGATGGAGGCTCATTACGAAGTCGTGGAACCCGTCACTGAAGTAACTGTGTTACGCCGCTGAAAAACAATAGACAACGAGCGAAAAAAAAGTCCGTGAAATAGGTCAAGTATGAAATGGCGTTCACAGATAACCTTCCTAAAGAATTAGGAATTTAATCATCAGCTACAAATAAAATACACACTTACGTTTGTTGAGGACTAAGAAATAAAATATGGATAAACTTAATGAAACAAACCTTTTCATAAATATTAACGGTATGAGAAATGTATCAATTCAAAAATTCGCCTAAAGCTCCCCTTTGCGGTACATTTGTGTATTAGTTAGTAGGTGTATTTTGTCACATTTTAATTGTACAGATAGTGTATCCTTGGTCTTAATGTTTCTCGTTTGTAAAGAAGGGACCTAATTTACATACTTCATAATAACGTCGATATTACAAAGATAGGATTCATTGGTCGCATTTCTCGCTTATTTAATTCAGATAACAATAATATTGACATTGTTTGCGATTCACTGCAGCTTTACAAAACAAATGTCTTGTCTATGTGATTTTAATCTGTTGTATGTCTCTCGTATGTAGTTTCTTCATTTTCAATTTTGTCTTTACTAGATTTACATTTTATATTTCATATTCAAACTTGTCTGTAAGTGGATGCCAACTTGCGCTGTTGACGAGAAAAAAATAAATATAATACATAAATACAGACATAAATAAATAAATAAATAAATAAATAAATAAATAAATAAATAAATAAATAAGAGGCTATTAAGGTGTTTATATATTGTATGTATGTATTTATGTATGTATGTATGCATGCATGCATGCATGCATGCATGTATGTATGTATGTATGTATGTATGTATGTATGTATGTATGTATGTATGTATGTATGTATGTATGTATGTATGTATGTATGTATGTATGTATGTATGTATGTATGTATGTATGTATGTATGTATGTATGTATGTATGTGTCATCATTACATGTCATTACTCACTAATAAGAGATCAAAGTCATTTTAAAAATATACAACTGTAAAATAAAGTCGTGGTGGCCGGTTCTTCGTGTCTTCATACATTTTGCTTTGTACCCGTCGGCTTATAACAATTTTGTTTGCAGTTCACGGAAGGACTTGCTGCCACCGAGGCACATACTTTGTTCGTTCTGGGCTGCATCCATATTGTGCTGTACGTTCTTCCGGTCGCTGTTAACTTTTCAAACTAAGAGCTTGTTCTTTATGTTCGCGGATTCTGCCACCATGTATTGCTGCTCACTGTCGCCCTTTGAGGAATAGCTAGCGAGAGAACGTAAGCATACAGAGACAGAATAGTGGCTCAAAGTCTTCAAAGATAACACCATTTTATTTCCTATCGGTATTAACTTTTCTAAGTGGGGAGGGGGTCCAGTCAAAATATCTGAGTTAAGAGGGGGGTTACTCAAATTCATCATGGTTAGAGGGGGGGGGGGGGGTTACTCGAAATTTCGGAGTTTCCGATGAAATACCTTCGACCCCCAGGCTGTAAATAATGAGAGCTCCCTAAATAACCACAGTACAGATTGTAGATAGGAAGGTTATCTATTGACAGTTGAAAAAGGTGAAACCAACAAAATGAAATTCTTAGTGACAACAAAATACAGATATAAAAGCTCACGCTATAACCAGTACCCATCCATATAGTACTGCTTAACTTGGGAGGGTATCATGACAGAGTTTCATAGGATATCTGACTGGGCAGAATTCGAAAGTACAGGGGGAGAACACTCGAGAGGCTGAGCGGGAAAGAGTCAAAGAGGGCTGTCCCCCATCTTGCATGGAAAATTTTGAGTAATTGATGTGTGCTATGGTGTAGTCTGCTGCAATCTGAGAGGTGTTTTTAATTTCGTTTTTATTAAGTAAAACTGTTAGAACACCATGGGGAGAGCACGACAGGGGGTTTCTCCTCTCGTATCGAAAATTTTGAGAAATTGATGTGTGTAAAGTTGTAGTCTGAGAGCTGTTTCAATTTAGTTTGCACTCAGTAAAATTGTTTAAAAATGACATTGAACACTGATATTTTTATTACATTTTTTGCATGATCAGTGTTTGAGTTACAGTATTCAACAACCAAACAATGACAATACATTTTGTGAAAAACAGTTCTCAGTTTGCCAGAGACTGAAGACCAAAGAAAATGCAGGAATGGAAAATATGTGACCTTCTTGTGTCATTTCTCCAGCTGCCAGCTTTTAATGAAAAGTCTGAATATGGTATGGTTAATTGTCAAAATGGTTTTTGAACTGAAGTCAATGAAAATATATGTTTCTGTGGTAATAAAGGATGAATTCACAACAGTTCAGTTTTGTCCTAGATGCTGTGAAAAATTTAAGAAATTGATGTATACAATGGTGCAATCTGGTGCAATCTGAGATGTGTTTTCCATTTGTCTTTTACCAGTAAAACTGATAGAATACTCCAAGGGGAGAGCACGAGAGGGAGGTCCCCCTCTCGCATCAAAAATTTTGAGAAATTGATGTGTGGAATGGTGCAATCTGAGAAGTGTTTTAATTTATTTCGCACAAAAAATTGAGTAACCCCCCTCTTCCTGTCCACATTTTTAGGAACCCCACTTTAAGTTTTCAGTTTTTTAAGTGACCCCTCACTTTCCTCCGACCCCAAAGCCGTAAATAATGACGGCTCCCACATACAATTGAAATCCAAACGCGTCATATCGTCCCCTGTACATGTGGATATGATGCGCGATCGGACCCTCTCACACATCAGTATCATTATCATTTTATGGTTTGTTTATGATTTCTTGACGTATTGGTTGATAGGCAAAAGGTAACAAGTGTAGGTAAAACGCAATTATAGCAAAGTTGTCATCATAGTGAATGCCACCGTAATAGGTCAAATGTATTTATTTATAGTAATTTTTATTTCCAGTTTTACAGAGCGGTGGAATTACTGGAAAAATAATTCCCATTGTGGCTCATAAATTCACCCAGAAAAAACGAAAAAAAAAGAGATTACATACGCAAATATAGAGCAAATCACGAAGACACGGTAATTTCGACATATTTATTTTAGATTTACATTTCAATGTACTCAAATGTCCCCATGCTTTCGGAAAACATTCACATTAAGGGCCGAGTGCGGTTTACAACTTGCCAGCTAAAGCCGTGAGGTTTAGAATTGTAAACACACGAGAACCTGTACAATTACCTACTTATACCACGAAAAAAGAGGAATTTGAAAAATATCATGACCTAGTTATGCGGTTCTATCAGAATGATCAATTTGCATTGCGCCTTAAAAACACCTGGTGTCATTAGGGATTGAAATTCTGACACAATCGATAGTTTAATACAGCTTTCTAATTGGCTAATAAACTGACTGCACTGATCCAGGTGCACATCAATTTGCCACGTGGTATGATGCATGTGCATGTCACTGTGCATCGGCCACGCCACCAGTGTGGACGCATACTTGTATATCTCCGACACAATGTAATCAAGCGAAGTGGAACGGTTTGCTTGCAGTTTGATAACGCTATACCACTGGATGACAGAGAGGATTTTACCAAACGGCAAACATAAAAGTGAAAGATTTTGCTTCCGTGAACAGTGCACAATTGACTTAAATACAAGGATCTCGCGTACTTCAAAATACACGCAAGTCTACCGGATCAGGCGTGTCAGTGTCGGATGCATGGGGACGTACCCGAAGCGAGAAACTTAAAACAACTCCAGTTAAAAGCAGCGAAATATTCATTTGTGGATGTGTGGAATATCTGGATATCATACCGGCCATTCGGGCAGGTTAGTTTCAATTATTTCTTACATTTTCCCGGCGTGACTGTTATCGTTATTGTTTCTTCCATCGTGTTTTTGAAAGGCCAGTTTAATATGACATGATAATATTTGAAACGTTCGATGCAATGGGTCTATCCCGCCCGCTGAGTGTTGTCCTTTGAACGGAGTTTCAAGTGTGGGATTCCATTACTTTCGGCTCAAATGTCATACCTTTTCGACGGCAATATTTTTCAATTATTGATTATTTTCATTAAATGCAGGTTGCTGCAGCAACTTCTTTGTATGCATAAGGGCTTTGATGAACAACTATTTAAAGAATGCGCTGGTCATCGTCCTGATGAAGAATTTCGCACGTACACTGCGTATCAGCAATTTCCTGCAGAAAACCGTGTCTAACGCTTTACAATCCCCACAACCTGTGACAAAAGTTGATGTAAAAGTTGAAGAGTACCATTCTCCGTGCTGCTTGTCAGATACCACTACGTTTAATAACCTCGTACACAAGTTCATCAGGCCATATTTCCATTCAAAATCAGCACAGTGATAAGTTGTCATTGAAATGTAATTTCGCCAGTTCATTAAGAGTTGCCATCTGTACAATCTGCCAGATGTTTGATTTTCGTTTATATGTAGATAAGTAAACCTTTACGCGTACATTGATATGGAAAGTAGTAAACCTTACGTCTGTATTCATATGATAATGAAGTCTATTCATTAAACTGTAAGGTTTACTAATTTCCATATCAATGAACCGTAATGGTTTACTTATTTGCATAAGAACAATTGGTGTTGCGATAATAAACGTACGGTGAGAACAATGTGTTACATGATCATGAGTGGTATAAATAAAATAACGGTAAATATTCCCAAACTTTGTGGAGAATGGATTGAATTGATCAAAAACCTTGCCGAATCGACGTTCCTGTAATGTTCTTTCTACGGTACAGTTCCATTGTACAATTTGTATGGTATATAGCCTGACCTTGGAATGTGGGTCAAGAATGTACAAAGGTCATTTGCTCTGTAATTGAAACGTGAAAGAGCTTTCCAATACAAGATGCTTTGTTCAACCCGTGACGTATCAACGAGTAGAAAAAAGGGATAAATAGCTTTAGTGAGAAAGTAAGAGAAAGGATTATCTCTTCAGATTTTACACTTTATTTATTAAATCAACCCTTGTCATATTCGCGTGGAGAGGTTATAGACGATGCATAAATGAGTCCTCCATATTAAAAAGTCATGTGTCATGATCTACGCAGTGCCACTCGTATGAGGAAGTATTCTCGTTGGCGAGTTTTCATTCATGTGCAGTTAATATTTTACGATTCAACTGGTCAAGTTATTATGTCTTCAGGAAATTGCGTGAACTTCCAAGCGGATGCAAAAGTAAACCATTATTACCGCGAAGGGCTTTCTACGGTCTACATCGGTAGAATGGTCTGGACTTTGCGATAATTTTGGGTCGCTGTGCTTTTCGTATCTGATTCTTTCCGGGTTCACAAGATGTCAAGGATCCACTGTATATTGATTACACTAGGCGTGTATGTCTTGATCTATTGTACGCCAAGTAAATCTGAAAGATGTAGTGTATCTGTAAGGTAAGCTGTTTTCTCTTGAACCTTAAAGGGACAGAGTCGGCCATATTTCATGAATTTTGTTTGATGTGAGATTCTACTTATATTGTTCGACATGTTGAAAGATACTGAATGAATGGGTGACCATGCATATATTAGACCCCGCTTTTAGACAAATTAAATGAAACCATAGCGAAAATGAATTAATGGTCATGACTATTAATTCATTTTCGCGATGATTTCATGTATTGCAGTGTTTAAAACCGGGGTCGAATATATGCTTGGTCACCCATTCATTCAGTATCTTTCAACATGTCAAACAATATAAGTAATATATCGCATCAAACAAAATTCATGAAAAATGGTCGACTTTGTCCCTTTAAGCAATACCGTTTAAAGTAATCATACACTCAAATACTGCGTAAAACATTGGTTGTAGGGACGTTAGGTTGAATTCAAAAATAATGGTGAGGGGAAGGGGTCTTGAGGAATCGCGTTTAAAAGATGAAATCTTATTTTCCAGCCCCTCTCAATACCCTAAAAACTTCAAATCTCCCCATCTCTATGATCAGAAATTTTCAAGTTTCCCAAGCTATGCCGAATATTATTAAGGGTGTATGCGCGGAAAAATAAACATGTATTGCGCAGTTCTGCTCGCAGGTGTTCAATACTTCCCTTTTCCGACGCACACATGAATATTCTCTAGTTGTTAAAGAAATTTTAGCAGTTTGTAGAGCAATATTCCTATGGCAAAGTCTTAAATTGACTCATTTTTTAAATGCATCAGTAGATTATTTTTATTTATGTATTCAAGCCGAGTCGAGCTCTAATCATTAAATATCAGTTGCTTAAGACGACTATAGTATATAAAAATGATTAATTTGTTTAAATGCATTAATGCCATCGAAACTGTTAGCTGTACAAATAAACAATACAATTTATGGACAAGGAATAGTGCTGTAAAGGCTGGCATAATATACGCGATTCACGAGAGTGGCGGAGGTTATATCTCAAAAGAACGGGAAATGATACTTATACCAATTTGAACTTCCGCATACTAAAAATAGTGTTTGAGATTGTTAATATCAACTTCCTTTTGGTCATTTAAGGAATTTTATGCTTAACAGGCAATCTATATATCTGAAAGGGATAACTTACGAGGAATAATCTTAAATCTTTATTTCTTATATTGTGCATTACATTAAAATAATCTTAAATGCGCTTTACACTTAACAGTAACAAACAGAAGGGTAAATCATAAAATTGTTTTGAAAATCACTGTTAAAAGCAAGAAAAAAAAAAAGCAAACTAGCTACATTTTAAAACCTCATCATAAAAACTACGAAAATTACGAATGAAAAGACCTACAAAGGCGAGTTTTCAGTTCACTTTTGAAAACATCCAATGTTTGAACCGCTCGAATATGTAATGGCAGAGAATTCCGTAAGCGAGGTGCACAAATTGAAAAAGCCCTATAAACGAGCCCGATAAACAACGATGAGACTTATTGCCGTTGAAGGCAAACTTGCCTTTGCGTCAAGTAATTCAGAAGTTTTGAGAACGGGTGTTTTATGGACAGTTCGATTAAGCGATGATAGCAATACCACCTCCTCTGCGGTGTGGTCGTGGTATTTGATGAATATTATACCCATCAAGTGTTGAAGTAAAACCAGCTTTCACTGTATCGTCCACTGCGTTAAAAAACTAAAATGTCAGTGTGATCACAGACAAGGAAAAAAACTGACTAGTAGAAACGGGTACTGTTCAAGGTTTCCAAAGATTTCCGAACAGGCACCCTTCGGCACTTTTCGGATTATCGCCGAATTTTAAGTAAGTTTAACAGTATTTTCGGGAAAGTTCGTGTTATCCTTGTACTTAAGTGCTGAACGAAAGTGGCGTACCTGGCGAAAACGGGAGAAAGTTTGAGCTTCGGAGAGGCTAGTTTGACGATTTTCAAAATTCCCCCCACATTTTTATGAATATATGATAAGTGTGTTTGAACCAATTTGAAAGTCTTCTATCGATACTGTCAGATTTTACTCAATGGTTTACAATCAGTCATACCGTCTCCTACGAGTGTGTCATGGGAGGAAGTGTTTATGAAACCGCTGGCGTGTTATGTTTCGATTGGCGTGAAGCAGTGTTTAGGCCCTGAGAGCAACGCAAAGTAATCATGATTGTGATAGGCAGTACGATTCCATGAACTTGTCAAAATTACAAAGAAGGGCCCGGTGGTGCGATTTAACGGATCGGTTTAGTTTCCTCTTTGCCCCGAGAGGCACATCGTGTGTTTGCTTGCCAGTCAAAACTCATTTATTCACGTCTGAAAATGAAAGTAATCGTACTTTTCTGTCAGCATGACACAGTTCCTAGAACTTGGTCTGTCGATATCTACAACTTCTCATTGCTTTCTCCCGAAAAGGACAGATTAAAACCATTATCAAAGCTACTGCCTGAAAGTTCGTCACAGAAAAGGAGGCCTTTCTGACTGACGCACTCATCTATGTTTGTTTTTGTTTGTATTGAAATAAGGCGCCACGCACAGGACTGTGGGAAATTTCTTTCTACTTTTCGCATAATCTCATGTAATTAGCAATTATGCGCGAAGTCTCGGAGAAGTCTTGGCTGGTCCCCGCCTCAGTCACAAGCACAAAGAGGAAGGTAATTGCAAACCGCCATATATCGAATAACAAAATCTGATTGGTTGAACCGTGGGGCGCTGTCATTGGCTGTTCAATAATTTTACTTGGAAGTAAAGCTAAAATTATCAGAGTTTTATGATGGGAGAGTGGCTAGAATTTAACCAAGGATTTAATAACCATACTTCCAAGTTTTGAAATATTGGCAGCTACCAGACTAGACTAGGAAAGCACGCGAGAAAAGGGATGCACTATGTGCGGACATGAGCAATTAACAACTTCCGGGAGACCAAAAACTAGCACATTTCAAAATGGCAGTTTGCCTCTATCTGCGTCTTACTACGTGCTGCTTGTCTGGTCACTTGAGATACAGTGATAAGCGAACGAGAAGTCTGACACTACTGAAGCTCATTTTAAAGAGACAAAATCGCCCATTTTCTACAAATTTTCCGATTGCAAAATTCCTCAGTCAAATCAATATTAGACCCAAATAGTGACCATAAATGGCTTAAAGGATATATAAAAGCGCCTTCTTGCTCTTTACAGCAATGTTCAATGCTTGCCTGGGCGTCCGGGCGATTTGAATTAACTGCCATGGTTGAACCCCATCACTATTAAACTTCATATCATCGTTTTGAAGAGTGCGTGAGCGGCCTGTAACCTTCATACAATCTTCAGTACAATGGATAACGACGAACACACGCCAAAATGAACTACTGTGAAATAGTGAAACTTACATGTAAACAGTTCGTTGCCACTCTTAATTTGGAGGGTCGTTTTCGAACGACTGCGCATGCCCAGATCTCAACGCGATTACGTCACTGACTTCGAAGTCTTCGTGTCTGGTTTGGGACATCGGCTAATTTCGGCCTTTGTTTTAACGCTATGCAAGGCCAAGTTACGAAAAATTCGGTCGTGGTTAACCTCGTGACTAACCTCACTACAACATCATGGCAGCAAGAGAGCATGATAAGTCGTAATTTGCCAACTTTCCGAGCTTTCTGTTTGACGTAGTGCGATCGTGACCTCAATGTTTTCAGTATCGGCAGTGACAGGTCAAGCACCTGCAGTTCAAAAATGTCCCATTTTCGCGTACTTATTTGTTTGTGAGCAATGTAATTCAAGTTATTCAATCGATAAATATAGATGAACAAAGGATGGCAGTTTCATTGGGCAACGTTGATGGGGGACGTTGGGGGACATTTTTGAAAATCGGTTACCCTTCCAAATTGTATTCGTTTAGCCTGGTGAAGCCAGCGAAATTGATGATCGCCGAACTGTGGATGGTTCAAAGACTTTGGAAGTGCAGATTTTTGACAAAGAGCTATGTTTATTGACTGAATGTTTCCAAGTTGTCTTTCCCGGGGTTGAGGCATTTATCACACTTCATACGATTATTTCCAAATACCCCACACTAGGGTAGTACGTGGGTAGGGGTTGACATTGACTTCGTACTTTCCACTGTCCCTTATAAAGTTATAATAATAATAATAATAATAATCTTTATTACCCTTAATCATAATAATATTACAATTCAATGATGAATGTACATCTGAGTTGTGCTGTGATAAAGGGTAAATGGAAACGGTAAATACAACCATTTTCAGTAATAGAGCGCGAAGAAATAAAACTGCTCACACTAATTAGTTTCAGCTGTAGCCAGCTGGCAAAGTCGACAACATTGTATGTCCCATGCAGACAGTTTGTCTGGGGAAGTTGAAATAAAAAAGATTTGTACATGGACCATAGGGAATTCAGGCTCCGATGATGATGATCAGATGGTGACGATGATGATGATTAAACATTAAAAATGAAGGAAAATAAAAATATAATCGAAGTCAGTAAAGTTATTGTTGTTGTTGATAGTATTTGATGAAAAGAACAAAGTATGGGTTGCAAATTCAATACAGCCAAACTATACACATGCACTGCAAAAATCAATACAGCCTTTATAGTATACTATACACATGCGCAGCAAAATTCAATACAGCCTAACTATACATGTGCGTTGCAGCCTAACTATACATGTGCGTTGCAAATTCAATACAGCCTAACATTACCCAAGGGTTGTCACTTCATTGCCACACACTTTTTTTCAATCGTCAAAAATGCACCCAGCAAGCATCGAAATCGGTAAAATTCGACGTAGGGTCAAAGCACATTAGTCCTTCTCAATCATACTCAGACATTTTTACCTCTTACCGATGAAAAGTCGACAAATCGGCAGGTTTTTCAATGCATCTTGCCGTCTCATTACATTCCAGATTGAAAAAAAGTGTGTGGCAATGAAGTGACAACCTTGGGTAATGTTAGGCTGTATTGAATTTGCAACGCACATGTATAGTTTATAGGCTACAACGCACATGTATAGCTAGGCTGTATTGAATTTGCATCGCATAGTATAGTTAGGCTGCAACGCACATGTGGGGATATGTATAGTTAGGCTGTATTGAATTTTGCAGCGCATAGTATAGTAAAGCTGTATTGAATTTCGCAGTGCATACTTTGTTCTTTTCTGCAAATACTATCAACAACAACAACAACAACAATAATAAAAACAACAACAACAAATTTACAGAGTCCAATATATTTTTATTTTTCTCCATTTTCAAATGTTTAATTATCATCATCATCATCAATATCGCTGTATTGAATTTTGCAGCGCATGTGTATAGCATGGAGATAGCTTACCTCCATGTGTACAGTGAGGCTGTATTGAATTTTGCAGCGCATAATTTGTCCTTTTCTGCAAATACTATCAACTACAACAACAACAACAACAACAATAACAACAACACCAACAACTTTACTGAGTCCAAATATATTTTTATTTTTCTTCATTTACAAATGTTTAATCATCATCATCATCGGAGCTCGAGGACCCTATGCATGGACCAGTGCATGGTAATGTTACATTGTATCGGTAAAGGCTATTTTTGCACCAATTCTTTTCTCAGAGTTAATGTCAAGTTTCAAGTATTAGAATCAAGATATTTAGTTCAAATTTTCAGGATAACTCCCTTAGTTAATACTTTCTCCAAAGAATATAAAAATTGTATATTTGTAGCCATGATTTTGAAATATGACACCAATCAATATTAAAATTTAATTTTTCATATTTTTTTACATCTTTGAATTTATTAATAAATTAATATTACAAAATTAGTTATAAATATGTTGACACTATTAATTGTAAGATTGTACGGCAGGATTTGTAAATAAAATTTGTTTTATGATTTTACATGGGTTTACATATCAAAAAATTATTAAAAATTCTTTCAAATTTCAAAATGTGACTTTTCAAAAAGTACTTCAAATACAGGAAAATTGTGCCGTACAAATCTTATCTGTAACCTTGTTAATAGGCTGTAAAAATTCCATGTCCATATCTCATTTCAAAGGTTGGATTTAATTGGTATAAAATTATGTAGGAAAACTGTTATTCTATCAAAATTGTTGAAAACAAGCCATATTTGCACCCCTCTTTTGAAGTCAAAGAGCAGTCTTTTTGGTTAATCTCACTTTTGACACCTCTTTGACACTCAAAGAATCTAAAAATGCATTTATAATAGCAGTCACGCATTCTGAATGCAAGCACTGCCTTGTCAAACTTTCCTAAAAAACAGTAAAAAATGACTTTCCCTTTTCAAACGTTTTTTTAAAAGCTAGGGGACCTCTACCATAGTTAATACACTAAGGACTCCCCAACTTCCTCTTATTTGGTCAGTTTTTCAGAAGTTTCAACGGGCTATAACTCTGCAATGCCTTTGTGCCCAAATGTCTAGTTTTTTTTATTCCACAGAGACTGTTGACTACTTTTATGTTTTAATAGTGTTATTGAAGTTTATAACTGACGCTCTAGCCTTTACCGCTACCTTAATCTTGAACACAGGGTGCCAATCGTAAACTCTCATTTACAACTCGAGCCTCAGACAGAGCTAGTTTTGCCTTTGTACAAGCAGACTTTTTGGTCTTTATCAAGTAGCCTTGTTCAACACCAAAGTGGCCACGGCTACAGCTGAAACTAATTAGTGTAAGCAGTTTTATTGCAGTTCACTGCGATGGCTTCGCGCTCTATTAATGAAAATGGTTGTATGTTAAGCTTCAGCATGCTCGAGATACAGGTTTCAATACAGATACACTGCTGTTAGTCAAACACGTGTATGTCACACATTCATAAACGACCTGGACACATTGGGCACGGAGTGAAATCAGTTACTTTGCACGTCGTAGGGCCGTGACCTCTCAACTTCTAAACACAAACTGAGAGATTCATCGTGTGATATCGATGACCATCGTTCGTCTGATGGACATTCCCAGTCTCACAAAACTGAAACAAAACTTTTACTTGGGGGAAAAAAGTTCAGTCCTAGGATCTATGATTATTTGTGGCGCGCCGCGCGGATGCTTGCCGTAAGTTAGTTTGTGTTCAGAAGTTGAGAGGTCACTGCTACGTCACTGTAGTGACGTACTGCAGGGATCCTCGACCAACAGTTTTACGCCAGCAAAATGGCGGTCTCCGTGTAGTCATGTCGCGCAAACTTAGAAAAAAGGCGATATTTCAGTGAATTTTGAGCGGATTTCTGGTCTGGTGAGTCCCTAATAACCAAGCTTTCGATGAGTGTTGGCAATTTGTAATATGGATGGAAAATTTTTCGAAATATCGTTGAACAAACTTGCGCAAAGGGTGCTTGCGGCGGAACATGGACGCTAGTCTATGGAATATCCCATAGCTGTGGTGGCGGGGTTAAAATCGTAAAAGTCAAAACCAGCCCGTAAAAGGCATGAATCCCGTCTGAAAACACCACAGCTATGGACCCACAGCTAGCTGGCCTCTAGCTCTGCATGGCAGGGCTGTGTGTTACCGGCGTTATACGGCCTCCCACCACATGGGCAGAGCTAGCTGGCCTCGGGCCATCGGGTTTGCGTACATGGAATCTAAAACTACATTTCAAACAACGAGCAACTTGGCATCGGGCGAGTTGGAATCGGGCGAGTTGATATCGGGCGAGTTGGAATTGGGCAAGTTGGTTCTGGGCGGGTTGGGAAAGGTGCGAGTTGACTGTAATTTGTTACCCGGCTGCACTGTGGCCAATCATCGTCCATTTCCGCGTCAGATAACGTAGGCAACACGTACGTACATAGATTCCCACTGTAATCTGTTTGATGCATTCTGGGATTGAATACGCATGCGCATATCAAAGTTCACCGAGGTCATCCACTCTGCGATTGCGCAAACGAACCTCTAAATTTAGAGTGGTAACGAACTGGTAAAAGGGAAGCTATTTATAGAATGACACCGACTGTGAAACAGAAATAATACCATGGACCCAATTGTTCTATGATAAAGCTTAAACCATGTAAGATTGCTACCGTGTGTTCGTGATACTGATAGTGAAACAGTTACAGAGTCATACATTTTCTTTGCATTTCATGGTGAGCAAATCTTCATCATAAACCTGCATCTTCGTAGACTTTTAAGACTTTTACTTTGCATTTTTCTGCCATTCCATGCTTTTTCAAACATGGCATGATCCAGATGATCGAACGTTGAAACATCGCACCCGGAAGTGCGAATGAACGTTTGTTAGGGGGCCTTCAGTAATTACAGGGGGGTGGGCCAGGGGAATTTCGCGAACACCTGTACCGTAAAATGTGACCCTCCCCCCTATCCTCCTGTCTAAAATGTGACCCTCTCCATTGTCCGACATTCTAAAACTTGACCCTCCCCCCAACCACTGCGGTATTCTCCCCGGGAATAACTGAAACAGTATCAGCTAATTTACATAACAATTGGTTCAATTGTTATGTTAGGGACAAATTACAGAGGGGAGGGCTGGTGTTTTTGGAGGGACAGTCGCAATTTATCACGCAAGAATTTTTGAAGAGATATGGTATTTCATACATTTTAGGGAGGGTCACCATATTTTGTGCAACTATAAGAAGGCAAGATGTAGCTGATTTAGTGCTTCATCCAAAAATATCAAATTATAATACATGGAGTCTATCAGGCAAATTATTGACAATTTACCCCACAAAACATGCTATATCTGTACTTTATATATGTTTGATAATGTATTTAAATGTACTTTGCTTGAATAGGGAAGTAAAATGAACATTTGTGTACAAGAAATTGATTTCTGAATTTCGTCTAAAAAGTAGGTTCACTATCCATGGTGTTTATGATGAAATTATGAATAGTTTTTTCCAATACAAAAATAGGTAAATCTTTGCATTTGTGTACTCTTGATTATTGATATTAATTTTCTTGATTAGACTAGAGTGGTTACAAGTCTATGGTTGTGTAAGAAATTTGATTTTGGAATTTCACCAAAATGTCATTCAATACACTATGCATTGGGGTCTATGATGAAACTATGGATAATTTTTTTTCAGTACAAAATTAGATAAATCTGTGCATTTATGCATGCTTGATTATTTAGATTATTGTTCTTGATTAGACTACAGTGGTTACAAGTCTATGGTTGTGCAAGAAATATGATTTTGGAATTTCACCAAAATGTCCATACGCTATACTAGCACTATGCATTGGGGTCTATGATGAAACTATGAATAATTTTTTTTCAGTACAAAATTAGACAAATCTGTGCATTTATGCATGCTTGATTATTCACGTTATTGTTCTTGATTAGACTAGAGTGGTTACAAGTCTATGGTTGTGTAAGAAATTTGATTTTGGAATCTCACCAAAATGTCAATTCACTATGCATGGCGGTCTATAAGTGTGTGCGTATTTTGTTCGTGATTTCCTATTCAGGAAATATCACACGAACAATCAAAGTTTTGGCTATAATATCAGCTTCTGTCAAAAGTGACCCTCCCCCCAAGATAGGTTTATAAAAAGTGACCCTCCCCCTTGAACTGTTTTCTAAAAAGTGACCCTCCCCCCAATTCCCCCGGCCCACCCCCCTTGTAATTACTGAAGGCTCCCTTAAACATCGTGGAACCGCCGAGTACTATCGATCGTTGGTTACCTCTTGACACACAAAATATGTGCGAATGTTATTGAACGGGGGATTTCTCTGTGCACCATGTAATTATTTGTTACAGTTGAACTGTATTTCGAACCACTAGTGAGTACATGGATGGCAATGACCGTGACTTCCAGTAGCAGCAGTCACCCAATGTCACGTCTTCCGGTCACTCGTATCGCATGGCAGTTTTTACAGCGTTTGCTGCACTGACTGATAGTGGTTTGCCTGTCCGCTAAACAAAAATAAATAGCCGCTTATCTGGAAATTGGCTTTGATCACTAATTGCTGTGAATACCGTAAAAGTCATGCCACGAACAGGAACACATCGTTTGAACCTTTAGCTTAGACTTGATCCATGTCGCCTGGCTTTCCTCGGCAGCTGAATTACTGTAGCTGGTCATTGGCAAGGCGTTTGCCCCATGACTACGCAACAGCCTGCCATTAGTTTGTCGATCTGCTGATGTTTAGTCCTTCAGTTTTGATCCCTAGGCCCTATATGCCCACAGACTTGGAGTAAGTCTATCTTTATCTGCACAATATTGTGCTTGCCAGTACAGCTGAAACCACAAGACTGATCCCACTGGACATAAATCACTACTGGAGGCCTATAGCCGGTAACACACAGCCCTGCCATGTAAAATTGGTTACTTACTGGTGATAGATGCCAGTCCAACAGAAAAGTCCACCGTAAATACAATACTGAGTACAAGTGTTGACATCGCCAATAAACTCCGACTGCCAAGTATCATAGTTGATATGGATCTGGCAATTTATTCAAAGGCACAGGAAATCCTATGGTGGAATGAAGAGTACACACAACGCCTAATACTACGTCTTGGAGAATTTCACACAGCAATGTCATTTCTATCTGCAATAGGAAAGCGCTTCAGAGATGCAGGCTTGGAGGATATCATGATAGAATCTGGTATTTTAGCCCAAGGTTCAGTCAATTGTGTAATGAGCGGACATCATTACAACCGAAGTGTTCGCTGCCATAAACTGGTTGCCGAGGCCATGCACCGTCTCCGCTTTAATGAATTCCTTGACAGCTTGACTGAAGAAGATCACTTAGTGATCACATAAACACTTTACCGAAAAGTGTTCTTGCATCTGCACTTTTATAACCTGTGAGGGCATACTGTACACTGAATCTCGAGAGCCTGCTAAATCTTTGTGACAGCTATCCAGTAACATTTAACATCGAAGCAAATACAGAAGAAATGAAACAGTTGCAACAGAAGTACAAAGACCATGTGCAGAGCCGCGGTGATAGCAACATTAATTATGCTTTCTGGAGCTCATATTTGGATATGGTTCAGCTTCTACTCCTCTTCATTCGAGCAACACGTGAGGGGGACTGGCATTTACATCTAGCTGCTGTACGACAGATGTTACCATGGTACTTTGCGTATGGTAGAGTTAACTATTCACGCTACCTTCCAGTGTATCTACAAGAAATGTCAGCTTTGCCTCAAACACACCCAAATGTATATGAGAAATTTTGTGAAGGTGACTTTGCTGTACAAAGATCTCATGACCATCCCTTTTCGATGACACCATGTGATCAAGTCATAGAGCAAACATTCAATCGTGAGTCAAAGACGATAGGTGGCCTGGTTGGTTTTACGCGAAACAATGGTGCACTAAACCGATGGATTCTAAGTCATCCAGCACGTTCAGCTATTGCAATAGATTGCTTCATCCAAGCTGGTAAGACAGACAAGCAGTCAGAACATAAAGACCTGACGCAAGCTAGGATGAAGAGAGATGAATCTGATGTGCAGGAAGTGATGACAACCTTGCTGTCAGTTGGGTCACCTTTCACCAGTGATAAAGATAGTCAACTGGTACATCTTAGAGCAGGTGCCTTGGCTAGTGAAGAGATTACATCAGATCTTACCAATGCATATTCAAGAGGTGAAGAGGCCTACCTAAAGTTTGAGAGTGAGCGTCTGACACAAGGAGTAAAAGACTTGTTTGATAAAATGTCAGTGGTGCGAGGGAAGACCTTTGCAGATATATCAAAGAAACCAAAGTCGAAAGTGACCATGAATTGCTTGTCGCTGAAAGAAAATAGAAATCTTCTTCAGAGAATGCTGTTGATTGCACAGGTACGACAACTTGATCTTCATGAAGTCCTCACGTACCCTCTTGGTCCTGTCCCGACGATGTTAGCCAACTTTGATGAAACAATGACCAAGACAAATAAGGCTGTTCTTGCTCATCATCTGGAGGCAACATTTCCTGAAGCAGTTGTTGATCTCAGTCTCAAAGGAAATACTGCTATTATGGTTGATGCGATGGCGATGATACAGATGCAGTATAAAGTTCCTGCTACCTTTGGAGAATTTGCCTCAAGCATATTTCATCAGTGAAGAGCAATTGCTGCAAAGTATGGTGCTACAAGAATTGACTTTGTTATCGATCAGTACAGAGGTATGTCTATAAAAGATGCAGAGAGAAAACGAAGGGCCACTACAGGTACCTTTACAGAGATCCGGATCACACGACCTAGTCTAAATATGCCAAGGCAATTCAAAAAATATCTTGCCTCTGGTGAGAATAAGGAAGCTCTCCTACTCTTTCTGTTTGAATCATGGAAAGAATATGAATCAGAATGCCTGCAGGGTATCACCATGTATGTTACCAAGGGTGAACTTTGCTACAGATTGCGTTCAACAAATGGTGTCATGGATGTAACTGAAGTACCAGAATTGCAGTATGACCATGAAGAGGCTGACACAAGACTACTACTCCATGCTCAACATGCATCATACATTGGGGAGGCAGACAACATTGTCATTCGCAGTCCTGATACAGATGTCTTGATGTTAGCTGTGAGTTGTGCTCATCAATTACAGGGCCAGCTGTTCCTTCACCAAACCAGCAAAAATGGTCGTATACTACACGTAAACAAAATAACAGAGTCTTTGGGAGACAAGACAGCCCTAGCTCTCCTTGGCCTTCATGTATTCTCTGGCTGTGATAGCGTGAGTGCTTTCAAAGGCAAAGGCAAGAAGAAGATGATAAAAATGCTGCTTGGAAGTGATACCTACACTGGTACATTCCATGACCTGGGTATGTCATGGACATTGCCCGATACACTGATAACACAAATAGTCCTTTGTATGTGATTTGTATGGGCAAAGTGGGTGTAGTAATGTGAATGAAGCAAGATGCAATTGCTTTCGTCTTGGCCTACAAAGTGATGATGGTGCCCTCCCTCCAAACAAAGATAGTCTGAAACTGCATACACAGCATGCAAACTACCAAACAGCAATCTACAGGCGATGTTTGCAAGCCAAAATGGATGCACCAAGCCCACATGGACATGGATGGATAGTGCAAGACTCAGATGTATCAATCCAGTGGATGACACTTCCCCCTGCACCAGATTCTGTCATCAATTTTGTAAGCTGTAAATGCAAGAAGTCTGGATGCTCATCAAGATGTTCATGTGGAGAAGTTGAATTGCTTTGCACTGAGTTGTGTCAGTGTGTTTCCTGTACAAACAATTCTACAGATGATGAAAGCAAACTAAGAGATGAAGAGAATGACTGTTCCTAAGACATTGATAGTGATGCTGAATAAACAAAATGAATTGCCTGAGACCAAGATGGATATTACTCAGTGATGATAGAGAAGTAGCGGGACATCTCTGTATTTCAAATACATTGCAACAGAAAAATTAGTACACAGTCATAAAGAATGCGTGGCAATAGTGTTTTTTCAGTATTTGGTTAAACTGGAGTTAAAAGAATAATTTTTGGTCAAAAATTAGTTATAACTATCATTTTCCAATTAGAATGACATAAATCATCAAATATTTTCTCTAAGAATCATATACTAGTCAAATGAAATCATTTTCAATTCAATTTTAGGGCCTTTCAAATTTAATGAAAAATTGAAAAAAAAACTCGATTTTGGTCAAAAAAAGATTTATTTGACGTTTTGATCAAACTTAGTTTTCGTTTTATGTCAGTAAATGTGAAATGAGAAAGGAAAATGGTTTACTTTTCATGAAAGAAAATAAACTTGTATGCATGTCAACATTTTGGTGAAAAAATTGAAAAATGCACGTTTTTGGTAAAAAAGGCCCCTTTTTACTGTAATTTCATTAAGTTAATTGCCATTTTGCTGATAAGTACGATTTTAACTGGTAATTTCAATAAATGCAATGCAAAGTAAAGCAACCTTGACTTAGTCGTTTTTATCAAAAATTTGCAAATCTGCACTGATTTGGTAAAAAATCTGAAAATTACAGATCTAACTGCGGTAGAACATTAAATTTTCTATACAAGTATGTGTAAGGTATAAATTCTACCGCATGACAACTTGCTCAAATTTCCTCTTTCAAAAAGTCAACTTCTAGAGCCCTTTTCAGGGTTTGGCCCACAGACTAATGCAGACTCTGAGCTGCAGAACATTTTTGTATGGACGAAGCCTGGGTTGAAACCTATTCCCGGCAGTGAATCAGATTTCTGGGGATGGAGCTCTTAGTCTCACAAGTGTTTCTTTTAGACGTGATAAGAAAAAAGTAGAAGTATGTCTACAGTATCTTACAGCGTATTCACGCAGTCATGACCGGGCATACACATCATGCAGTAGTGCACAATGTACGCGTCAGTTGCCAAAGTATATTGCTTCAATCTGGCGATCACCTCAATACTAACATGACAGTCAGCTGAAGTTTCTTCCTTCATTTCACTCCCTTTTGATATTTCTATGTCCACAGTCCATGGGCAAGTAAGTCTACATGGAGGCACAAACGTGACAAAAACAATCTGCTATTTAGCCAATAGGTCACAGTGAGCGAGAGAGACTGTGAATAAACACTGTCGTCGGCAAACGACTCCGTGATTGTTGTAGCTTACTCTTGTAGGCATTTGAAATGCCCTTTTCGAAAAATGTGCTCTTTTGCAGCAAAGAACCGTGTATCGAAGAACAAGATTGGTCAAGGTCTGCATGCAAAGCTGACCGTCAAAATGTAACTTCAGCAAACGGCATCGATAGTAAGCTTAGGTGAATCCAGAACACTGCGTTCTTGACCTGGAGCTATGTAATTATAAGCGGGACGTGTCAGTGTGTGGGTTTTTTTTTCACACGCGGATGCTCACACTACTCACAGCGGTGAACAGCCGAGTTGTTGGTCATAAGCAACAATGCTTTCTCGCGATGGTTTTATCTATCGTGTCTAAAACCGGGATGGAATATATGCATGGTCACCTATTCATTCAGTTTCTTTCAACGTATCGAACAGTATAAATAGAGTCTCGTATCAAACAAAATTCATGAAAAATGGGCGACTTTGTCCCTTTAATAGTAAAAGGCCATAGTTTATAGGAACGACCATGACATCAAACGGCGTGCCGCGTTTCTTGTCTGCTTTTTTATCAATATACCAAGCATTCCACAATGTGCAAAACAGGGGGCGTGCAGTAAGAAAGTTTCAAATTCTTTTCACCTGCATCAAATTTAACAAGTTTGCAGAACCAGATGACTGACAGTGACTGTCCACATGACGAAAAGGGTGACGTGGAAAATAGTTCACAACGCCAATCTCATATCTTCTCCTTCCTGAACGTTTCCCTCTTGCTCGTCTTCAGCGAGAAAACTGTTCCAACAGCTTGGTGGCCCTTTTAGTTGAAGTTGGTTGTTGACTCGCTAAGACAGTATCGCAATAACAGTACTTCTTAGTTGTATTGTAGCTGTGATGCGCCATCTTGACTCAGAAATTTAAGTTTCGGAGTGGCCAATGAAGGAAGTTCAGTGGACGAAAACTTGTAGATAACCGTACAATTCCTATTGAAATTACACTCAGCAGGCGCCGCAGTGACTGAGTCGATCACGCAAGATTAAAAAAAAATTAAAGTAATAAAATTATTCCAAAAACATGTCGAAAACACGGAGTAGAACAATGCAGCAGGCTGCCATGACGGCGCCTCATGGTAAATATCTCATGATCAGGTATTTCCATCGTTTCATTTTCGATGTTGCTTTACCTTTCCATCTCATATTTCCATATTTTACAAACTTCTGAGACTAAAGTCAGAAACATTTATTCAACAGCAAACTATTTTCTTATTGCATGCGAATCCTTTATTCGTCTAAAATTGAAAATGGCATGACATGGAAAACTTTGAAGTCTTAGTTGATTAACGAGATATTTTAAACAACCTCCATCTCCAGTAACATTCGAATTATTTTGTCAGTTTTATGGTCTATGTATAGTCTGAAACAAGTATAGGAAGCTGACGAAACATGACAATGTTGTTTATTTACAGCAAAATTGTATGGACGATGGTAACAATCAAAAAATCAAGTCAACAGATGTATGTAACAAAATGTGATAGGGGTATTTGGTGGACTTGGCGTATTTGTACAAGATATAGGTGAGATATTAACTAATCATCTGCTTTATTCGACAAAATTCAAATTAAAGTCCATAAGATAAAGTTAATTTCATCATCAATATCGAAGGAGAGATGAGCAGTAATAAATATAAAATAGCATATCAAATGGCGTTTGTATTTTATCGCAGAACTAGTTTGCATAATTCCAATTTATGGCTAGTTATACGTTGTCGATTTTTAACGTCTGTAGACCGCGCTACTCTACCCAATATACGACACAATACCGAAAGATCTATGAAATACAGTACAAGAAATGTCTAGGTAAGTAGTGTTTATTGACAATATTACAATGACACAGACGAAATAGTTTTGATTTGTGTTTCAACCTGATCTATTAAGCCATAGTTTCGTCTGTCCGTTTCTTATGAATTATACGTTAATTGGAGTTACATTTGCCGCAATACCAGTGGCACATATACAATCGCGATTAAGGAGTCATTACAAACGGAGACTGAAAAATCGCTTAACGAAGAATATAACAAAATATATATTATAAATTAATAATATCAAGCCTTGCGCGTCAACATTTTGAGATACTTTTATTGGTCAAATAGGTTCGATATATGAGACGTTTTAAGCCCCCATGCGTGTAATAACGAAGCAGATGTTCTCTGATATGTGCAAATATAACCTTATACAAACTCAGATTCATATAATCTTCCGCACACGGCATGTAACACATATAGGGAGTACCCAGGCCAAACAACATTAGGCCAGTCAGTGGGAAAATGTTTGGAATGGAAAATTGCCTACTTACCCGTAATGCACCTTTTAAATGTATTTTGAGTGCGTAATTATTCTGTGGTGTGCTTATAAGATGCATATTTGACGTACCTCGGGTGTTCTCCTGTGTTTGAGAATTTGGCAAGGAAATTTACATCATGTGCTTTTAAGTACCAAACTTACTAAATTTGACGAGCTGAAGACATTGAATATGAGCAATCTAGCCCTCCACTGTGCACTGTGCCTCTAGAGGTGTATTGAAGCGAAGAGAGCGTACACGATCTGTACCGTGGAGCTAACAATTTCGTCCAGTTTTACCAATTTTAAAAGGAGTGGTCGATCTGCCAAAATATAGACAACACTAATCGCAATGCGTTTGCCCCTTTCCCTTCCATAAAGTAACGCTAAGACATTTAACCTATTGCTGTCTGGAATGATCAAATTAGAAATTTACTGAGAAATCTTAGCTTCCTCGTATATGCGCGTCATGACCTCGTTTCTAAGACACTTGCAAATTCCATCATGAATCTGAACGTTTCGTACCTAGATCCGTTTAAACTGATACAGCTTTATTTTTGATAAACAAATAATAGAAAGTTTTCAAACACTCAGACAGATGCACATGTGCTTTCTCTGTCAAAAGGTATAGTTTAAGGCCATCATGAATTATGTTTGTTGTTATGTTTACTCCTGACAAGTTGTCCTGACCGGTATTTTAGAAAAAGTTACATAGTAGACTGCTACAGTAATGGTGGAAAAGAGAAAGACTTCAGTAATATTTCATACTTTCCGATTTCAGAATGTGAGCAGGGGATGTACGGAGCTAATTGCAGCAAAAAATGTAAGTGTGATATGAATAATACAGTGTCATGTGATCACCACGACGGCACATGCAGATGTAAACCGGGATGGATTGGAACGACGTGCAATCAAAGTGAGTTATCACGTTAAAGGCAATTTTCTCTGAATTTAAAAATGTTATGAACCGGATTCAGTGTACAGTATGCCCTCACAGGTTATAAAAGTGCAGATGCAAGAACACTTTTCGGCAAAGTGTTTATGTGATCACTACTTTCAGCTTGTGAGGTTTTGGTATAACAGAGACGATTGCTCGATAAGCTGCCTCTGTGAAAAAAGAGAATGCATTGTTCTGTTCTCATGACCATGGAATATGTCCATGTAAGCTTGGCTCATGGCTGGAAGGGCACAGGGCGCAGTGAAAGTAAGTCAAGTGCTTATTGTTGCTTGAAAATTAATTCCTGGTTCGTAGATATGCTCTCATTTTACTTAAATGCACCACAAAACCTTTTTGGGGTTCATCGATGCAATTTGTAAGCAATCACTATTTTGTTCAAACAAAATATTTGGCACCTGTATATCTCTTGTACAAAACTTCTTTAAGTGAAAAGAATTAATGCGAAAATTGAGATTGGTCAAAGTTTATAAGTAGCCGTAATGTCAATTTCCCTGAAAACGATCAGGAAGAATTAGTCAAGTAAACTTGATTACTGGAAAAGTTTAATTTACAGAATTTTGTACATTAAATGTTTTCGATGGTAGCAATTACATTATCTTTCAAGAAAAAAACTCTGAAATTAAGGGTTACGTTGTATGTGCGTTGAAGACAGAAGTGTTTGAGGTGACCAGTTCGAAGAATAAGCAGTTGTGTTAAAATGGTTCCTCAGGTGACAATTGTACAGTCATAAAAACTGGTTGGAACGTGCTCGAATGTCTGCATTGAACGAGGAAGAGTGCGGGCTTCTTTGTAAGTATTTGAAGTTTGTAAAGTCATCATGCACTGCCTGTTGTTTTATTTATGTAGCGTGTTCCGAGGGATGGCACGGCGACAATTGTGAGGAACGCTGTATTTGTGTAGAAAACACAACAATTCATTGCGACGAACAGAATGGAACATGTTACTGTGCTCAAGGATGGTGGGGATCAGACTGCAGTGAATGGGTAGAAGGTAAAACAAAATCTTTGACTTTTCAATAAGGGACTGGTCAGTTTCTTGGTCCAGGGGAGTTTTGTAGAAATAAAAAGGTGGCTGACCTCCCCATTCAAACTTTCGAAAACGGGGTGACCCCCAAGACAGAGGTAAAAAAGGTGAAATATAAATATCATATATATATATATATATATATATATATATATATATATATAATATATATATATATATATATATATATATATATATATATATATATATATATATAGTAATATTGCACCATGAAGCTATGGGGCACCTAACACTTTTGAGAAGTTTGAAAAATGTAAAGATCCAATTATCCCAAATTAGTTTCAGTCGTGTTACTAGTGTAAAGGGTTTTGGCTGTATACTCTCATTTGGGACGTGCCATTGTATTTCTAGGTGGTATTTAAAGTTGATAAAAAGTATTTTTTTGGTGGCTACATTTATAACCAACCTAGAGCAAGGCATGTCAAAGTTTATTTGGTCTCTTAAAAACAAAAACCAAGGCTTTAGCGTATCATTGTCATGTGTTGACAAAGCAACGATTTACTCTAACATGTTATCTTTGTATATCAGAAAAGCTACACATAAATCTTCGCTGTAAAACAACTGCTCTAAGTTGGTTTCAAAATGTCACAACCAAAACAGAATATTATTTATCAAATTTTAACACCATCGAGAAATACAATGCTGTGTCAGAACCATATAAATGAGTGTAGAGCTAAGAATCCTTTTTAGCACTGACTGTCTGTCTGAAGGTTGCAGGATACATGAAACTTGAATAACAGATATTATTATACACCTGCGTCTGTAACCTATCGCGTTTCGTCGTACAGTACGATTCGATACCAGAGGACGCGGAGTCCGATGTCTTTTACGCGACGTACAATAACTTTAGGTGTTATTGGACGCTATTTGACGTTTGATCTCAAAACACCTTTACGTCAACACGGGGAAAAGGAGTGATGATTTTACATTTTTTACAAAAATTATATTTCTAATATGTTCATTACTTCACACAGTGAATAATGGTCATCTCAAAACCTGTGAACTTTAGTGAAATTATGCCGCTGACTTACAAAGTCCACAACGTGCACTGCGCTGCTAGGGTTGAAATTTCGTTCTATGCGGACCGTGTCTACGCTTGGCTGACGCGCTGAACGCATTTCCAGTCTGCTTGCGGTCGCTCAGTGTAGTGTGCGACGGATACACTAAAACGCCCTAATTTCGACTTTTTTGGTAAAATTGGACCGAAAAGGTTTAATAATAAGGTTATCTACAAAATACCGGGATTTGTGTCCTCGTAGATATCGTACGCTTCCGTATTGTCCGAGACGCGTAGCTTCGAGGCCAATACCTCCGCTGCACGATATGTACTCGTTTTATATATATATATATATATATATATATATATATATATATATATATATATATATATATATATATATATATATATATATATATTATATTACATAATATATATATAATATAATATAATATATTATATTACATTATATATTATATTACATTATATATCGAAGTATTAGTATACAGATGTCCTCGTGGGAAATTACAGTGCTCGATGCTAAGCAGAGCGTTATAAATAATAACACAAATTCCTTCAAGTACGAAATAATGAAATCTGTTACTTAAGTTTCATGCATCCTGCAATCCTCAGACAGAAATCTGAGGATTGCAGGATGCATGAAACTTAAGTAACAAATTTCATTACTTTGTACTTGAAGGAATTTGTAATATATATATATAATTGACATGCCAGTTGTAATATACTAATTTAAATTTTAAATTGAAAAGTTCGGATACAGTATTTGAATAAGCTGTGAATGAATTTCGCACGTTCTATACATAACCAGGTGTCAAGAACTGTCATTGATGCCAATCACGAATATCAAAGAGAGAACAGCAGTAAATCATAAAACGTCAGTGGGTAACTTGGCTGTTTCCAGCCATCATGTTAAGTGTTTGTGAATCCATGTTGCTCACTGAAAATCTGTTTTTCCTCATTTGTTGCTAAAGCCTCATATATTTAAGGGACAGTTAGCTGTATCTTTGACAATTTCTCATGATTTTTATTCTGTATATTAATGACAGAAATGCTCAGACTATAATTTGTCAACATAGCATGCAAAAAAGACATAGGTCCAATAATCAATGTCATACAAGGTAAATAAATTTGCAATACATAAATTCTGGTTTAGACTGAAAATTCCCTTTTTCCTTTAAATATGCTGGCTATTTCAACAATAATTCAGGGCATTGCAATATGACATTAAACTGGTCCAATAATCATTTCCATTCAAGGTAATATGTTACCAGGTCCATGGGACAATTGTGATTTACAAATTTAAGTAACCACCCTGAACCACTGATAGTTAGTGGTGGTACCAGATGTCCAGAATGGGTAAGCGTACCCTGCTAGCATGCTACACCCGTCAGGATTGGTCCCAAAATTGTCTAAATATTGTATGAAAAGATACAGGATATGAATCACTGTAATAAGTCAAAGCCGGGAATGCTGTCGTTAATCATTTGAGTTACCGAGGTGTCATATTTGACCACGATGTTGTCATATCGACCGTAGAACTTTTTGAAAGTCCTAACAAGTCTTTTTGTCGTTTATCATTGTCTCAGTAATTTTGATGCCAATGCCCTGTGTCTCAGTTGAAAATCAGTGTAGGAATCAGATCAGGGCATTGCAAAGTACCTTTAACACTTTCACCATCATGGTGGACCTCTACGGTGGAAAATTGAGTGAAAAGGTTCAGAGAGTACGTGACACGGTAGTTGATATAATAGAACCAAAAAAAACGAAGAAGTTTTAATGTCATAAATTATAGCTACTCATTCATCTGTTTCTAAAATTTGTGACTTTATCAATGTATTGTGAAATAATACTGCATGTTGCTTTCTAACACTGAGTTCTCATACAGCAACAGTAAAGGATCAGGTTTTGTCATGCTGTGTATATGAACTGTAGATTTCATATTGATTAGTACGCTTTGTTAAATAGAATTTCAATTTGCAAAACATCCTGATATCCCTTGATATATATCTCTTTGCTGTATCGAAGTTATGCGCCCAATACAAAGGGAACGCCGAACCGAATGATGCAATTCGTGGCTGATATGATGCTGGTATGGAAAGAGATTTTTAATTTGCAAACATCAAGATATCTCTGATAGATATATCAACCCGAGATATATCTCTGAGATATCAGAGATATATCTCTAATATATTAAAATTATGCGCCAGAAAGGTGCGCTGAAAAACTGTGACTGGATGATGCAATCTGTAGCTGCTATTGTACTTTGCAAAACAGGTTTCCAATGTACAAACATCCAGATATATCTGTTATTCGGACGTGCCGAAAACTATCAAAAACAGGGTGACCCAAATGGATCGACCCCCATGTTGAAGAAACGGACCAGTCCCTAATGCATTATCAGTCTTATAAACATCTTGCCTTGGCAAGTCTATAAAAGGCTTGTCTTGCATTCAATTGTGCTCTGCTGAGTGGAGACAAACAATTCCTGGCTGTCTTTGGCTGAAGCAAGACATTTAGGTGCAAACTATAAGTTAAACAAGGACGTGGCCTTTTTGAGCGGTTTACTTAGTTCTGTTGCTTAGCAGTGCAGTTGATATTTAACAGTAATTCAGGAAATAGATGTATACAACTCATCTTGGGGAATAATAATAATAGGGTGTAAATGAAATGTATCTTTGAGTTTGTTTTTTTTTCAATTAGCAATAAGGGAGCTTTCATTTATTATGAGTGTGGTGGGACAGAGGACTTGTGGGAAGGCCATTGTTTTATACACCTTTAGGCCTACATAGGGGAGAGTTGCATTTCACATTAAGAACTACCCCTCATTTACTCTGAAAGCTCCCCTAGGAAGATATCGAGGATATGTTGTCTATTGTAACTCTTTAACTTCTCTGTACAAGTGATGCCCAGTGAATATTCAGTATAAATTTCAGCAAATTTCGGAGTTTTCAACTAACAGCTATATACAAGGATGTGGGGTGTTCATTAATTTCTAATTTTGACAGAGGCAAATGAAAATTTGCCAGCCAACCGGAGTCAACTAACTGAATGCTCCCCCACAACTCAGGATAAATATTATTTTATAGATCTTTGTTTTACATGTTAAATAAAGATATCACCGGAATTCTGAACACGACCAAAATTACACGTGCAGAAGGCGAGGTAGCTAATAGTATGCTGCTACAAGTGATGGTACCTGGGATTTCCATCTTGACGTTGTTCATAGCAGTAATAGTAATTGCAGTTTGCATGATGAGGAGATATCGTAAAAGGTAAGACATGGCATGTATAACAAACTGTGCCTTGTGGTCAAGTGATAATGACCGAGTTAACAAAGGCATGACAGGTTGGTTATTCAATTTAGTCGTTTTAACAGCGTTAACAGGTGAACTCATCGCCTACACAAGTCTTTCCTGCTACACACGACCGAGATGATAGCAGGTAAATACCAGAAAAAGAGATCAGACCATTCCCAGATGATAGTCAATGCTGCCATGAAGGGGTGATATTGCACAAACGAACATTATCGCATATATGTTGTCTTGTATCGAAGATTGAAAACATAAATGCTATCAATGCTCTTGACAAAGTTCCATGAAATATCACATGGAGTCATGTGGTGTATCAACTATGAAAAATATCCCATACCATTGGATGCAATCGATACTGTCGTCTGGTATCGCCTGTTATTTTTCACTTAATCTAGACGCGACGGGATCGTCGCACGTCCAAAATGTACAAATGTACAGTACTATCGATGTTGTTTTCTGGTATTGTCGAAGCTTTTAACCTACATGTTTATTTATTGAAACTTTGTCTGGTTTCAAACGATGTCCTTAATTTATGAAAATCTTTTAAGTTTTCAATCTAATACGTTTATTTATATTCGGTGTTAAATGAGTTTGATTTAACAAGTCTGAAATAGATGAGGATTAGTAATTTTATTTTAGAGTAAAGATTATATTTTTAAATTTAATTGTGAATGACCAAGCAAAATCAAATGCTTGACGCCGAAATTAAATGACCAGATGTTTAAGGTAGAATGCAACTCGTGTAGCAGAACTTTATAACTTCAAATTTCGAAGTGCGCACTACCTTTAGATCGATATATACAAAAACATACGGTATATATATTACAAGTACCGATATATAAAATTGAACAACTGTTATTTCAAACTGACATTATTTCCCCATGGAAAAAGACAAATTATGACTGCCTAATGTAAGTTGCTAGTTTAGTGTCTTTGAATGACATTAGTCATTTTTCAGTAGGATAATGATACATTGCGGTACATTTGTTGCAGAATTAGGAAAATCATGTCATAGGTATAAATAAATACTTATTAATCTTGCAGAGGGAGCATTAAATTACTTTTAATTATTTTGCAGAATTGATGAAGATTAGTTGTAACATTGTCATCAATGGTCCGGGAGTTGAACATTACCAAACACTTTTATGAATGTTTTTGGAAATTGTAGGGTGTAGTTGACGAGAAATATCAGAAGACAGTTCTCCGTACTTACTGTTAAGTAAATACATTGCATCAAATTGTCAGGATGAATTTAACCATTTTATCACTCAAACAAATCTCCATGTTTAAACCGAAGAACAATGGCGTCACTCTACAGACCAATCAACCCCCTGGACCTTGTAACTACTAATATATCATTTTTAATGACAGGAAAGAAGAGTTAAGTCAGCGGTTTTATGTCAGCATATTTACTAAAAACTAACGAAAAGGTTAAGTCATAAATAAACACAAAAAAATATTTATACTGAACTGAGCACGGTCAAGCATTTTCCGTTCAGTTACAGTCTCCAAACGATACCAGGTGAGGCACAAGATGTCAAAATAAGCAAGAGAACAATCCTTCCCTTGCTGATGGCTCAAATTAAAGTTCCATATAGGTCAAAATCAAGCAAGACAGATAACTCGCAATGCCGCACTCTTTTCAAACTACCCTTTCTGGAAAAAGTTTAATAGTACGTAATCATTAAAAAATACAAACATGGGCATCTGGTCCAGTAGAAAAAGCAAAGCTACAAACTTACAAAGTTTTTAAAAGTTTGTCAGAACCAGAAAAGTATTTAAACTTAGACTGTAGCAGAAAATATATCCATTCCCTTGCACGGTTTAGATGTTCGTTACTTCCTTTGGCGATAGAAGAAGGAAGACATCAGGGTATTTCTTCACATTTAAGATTTTGTAATATATGTAACTTTGAGTATATAGAGGATGAGCACAATTTTCTGGTGATATGTCCACGATATATCACGTTAAGAGCTGCTGAATACTTACCCGAAGAAAAATACATTACCCAAATTATCACAAATTTAACAGACTAATGACGTCATCAGATGAGACTATCTTATTGAAATTATGTAAATTTATTTATAAAGCAATGGAGCTTAGGAATTCATAACAGACAGACTGTAATTTATTCTTTTATTTTCCATGCATTTGTACTGCGTGTAGGTCTGATTGCGCCTGTACTGTTACTTGTAATCACTTTCTTTAAATACTCTCTACCTCCATTGCATATGGGCTTAAAATGCAATAAAATAATCTGATATCTCAAAATAAGACGCGATAATTCCAGAAATCAAAGTTCTTCACTGACATAAAACCATACGTCGACGGTACTCAGAACTTGTCAATTGATATGAACGTATAACGGTGCTAATATAATCCACTAATAATAAACATGACCTTCAACGCGACATTCCAGAACATAAGACCAGTCATCGAGGGACGGTGATCTCATCATCACTCTTGTATGTACAATAAACACGAATGGGGGGCCACTTTCGCCTATGAATGGGTGATGATAAATCGTAATTTCTCTGCAAATGTCATGATTATGTTTATGAATAATAACATCACAGATGTCGATCGTTGGTGAAGGACAGCTATTCACTGACAAGACAGGGACAAAAGGCAGTTAGGAACATTATGAATGTTATCTTGGATGTCTTCAAAAAGACACCGACATTGTCATAACTCTGAATACAGCAAAACAATATAAACGACTTTTTCATTTCAGAAAAATGTCACTTCATTACGCCGTCTCTTTCTTCTCTAATGATGTTACTTCATTTTAAAATAGGAGAACGATGGCGAAAGAAGATCATATCAGCAATGATCTGAACAGCGGGCATGGAGCACAGGGTAGGCACTAGACCATTATTATCTCTATCTATGGAATACGTAACCATGTTGTTTCTCTTCTCGTCCGTTATCTGTCCTTTAAAGTAAGTTTCATTTCTTAATTTTTCTGCTACTTAAGATCAAGTGCATTCTGGTGGAGAATATGACCCACGTCCAGCCAATAATCATGACAAACCAACATCTGACCGACGAAACGAGGGGGAAGCGGTAGAAAGTCACTACACCGACTTACAAGACATCAGGGATGGACTTTACACAGGACTCCGACGACCGAATGAAGCAGAATATTCAGAAGTAGAAAGTCCCTACAAATCCCTTGAACAAGTAAATGCTGGATTTTACATGGGGCTCCGAAAAGCAAATGTGCAGAATGAGAGCGGAGATCACCCGTAAATCTGAAAGTAAACATAGAAAACATTCAACAATTGTAACATGTATCTAACACGACAAGTATGATTGTGAAAAGAAAGACATAGTTTAGAATTTAACACTGCTGTTGTAGTGAATTATTCATTTTGCTATGGTTCGAGACTTGGTATCATTAGCCAAAGAAATAGGAAACAACCAGATAACTGTAGAGCTCATGACATGTTCAAACAAACAGTGGCAAAGCAGAGTTACGGGAAAACCAAGATACATAGTCTATTGAAATCTCAACTAGAGGCAGAAAACACATTCTGCTAAATTGTAACTGGACGATCATTCAAAACTTCAGCTCTCCAACAACCTACTGAAATGGGAAGAACGCTCAACAATTACTCATCAGCTAGATTATGTACATGATGTAGCCAAGATGACGTAGAAGATGATTCCGTAATTTTTATCCATTTTATGATAAGCTAACAAAACAATATTTTTCCGAGGATTCAAAATTAACCCAACTTTTGCAAGTTTACAAATCGTTTGAGTTAAATTTGATACTTCAAAATAATTTTGTATACAAAACTTTTCATCTCGCAATGAAGACTCCCGGTACAGTAGGACTCGAGATGTTTTACCTTGTGTTTGCATCATCTGCTTATTTTTTGTGTCTGTGTATTGTTACCTTTGCATACGGGCAGTGGCCTTGAAATGCGAATAAATGCACAATGCAGTTTACTTGGGAATACGTCTAGCAATCTTATCTAATGCATAATGCAAGAAAAGTTGTCAGTTAGAAATACTTATTCCTTATATCCCTACCACCATGCTCTAAGTTTTTTCTACATTGAAAATCTTCATATAAGGGGACAACTAAACTTGTATAGAGTTTTCATCTTCACATCTAAATCTTACCACTGGCTTCATCACCATGTTCAATGTTCTAGAGTTTAGCGTAAGTACTGAATGACGCGATGTAATCAGACATGTACGTGAAGTAAGTGTAGAACAAAAAGGAAAGATAACATAAGACGTCTTCAGTGAGTTTTTGATTTTTTATCCTTTCACTTGTTTCACTTTATACATAATTTCCATTTTCAAAATTTTGTTTAGTCGTAGCGTTTAGTTCTTGACCCTTTTCAGTATTGCTTTCACGAGTTGTTTGTAAACGTATGATATTTGACCTCTAGTCAGGTCACCATATGTCTTTTTAATAAACAGTTTATGATTATTATTAATATCACAATTCTCACCTTTACTGGAATGTCAATAAGTAGATAAAATTAAAACACCCGTTTTCCTACGAATCCACCAATAAGAAGTCTTAGTGATCTGTATGTTGATTTGATCAAGATACGATCAGGTTATTGCTAATTTCTTATCTTTGAGGACACTGTCTTGAAGCTTTGATTAATTTAACGGGCGTGTGCTTGTTAAGATCTCAGTGTCACTATTGCCGCTGATCTTGAACTTACTTAACTACTGAATATTCCAAAAAGTTGATATGCTAAAATATTTACTACCAAACATGTAAACAACGACCTTTCATCAGTTCATCGTCAAATACTATTTTACAAGTGGCTGGTTCAGATACACAGTCACTCAAGCTGATGATGTGAAACAGAAAGTTGTGTAGGTGAGTAGACAAAAACGATGTAAATATGCTTTTCTATCCTATGTCTTCTTCAGATAAGTAATACTTGTTTTGGTAAATCAATTGTACAATTCTTACGGTAAAAATAGCCTGACCTTTGAATGCGGGTCATGAATGTACAAAGGTCACTTGCCCTGTTAATGTAACATGTAAGCGCTTTTCAATAAAATTACAAGGGACTTCTTTCAACTCGTGAGTTACGTAGCAATGAGTAGAAAACGGGGATAAATAGCTTCAGTAAAGTATGGGGAAGATTTATATTTTTTTTCATCTTTTATTAAAATGCCTTATGTTATATATACGAAAGAAATACAGAATAAAAGGAAATCATTACCATAAAAATTGGAAGAAAAATATAAACTTTCAAATCAAATTATTAACTTTCTCGAATATTTCCATTACATTTGCTCTATAATATATTTTCTTCTCAAAGTTGTATCTCAAGGTAATTCATTCTTTAATATAACTTCGATTGGTGTGTTTGTCAGAAATATCCAATATTTATGGATACTCCATTTACCCAGTAAAATCAAAAGTTGCAGGACAGAGTTATAGTCTTTTGAATTGATGTTTTCAAAGAATCAGCAAAAATTATATATGGGAAGATTTATCCTGCAGATTTTACTCGTTATTTATTAAATCAACTCTTGTCATTTGAGCGGACAGTTTATACACGATAGATTATACCCTGCATTATTCATAAGTCACGTGTCATATAATCTACGCAGTACCATTCACTCACTGGCATGAGGAAAGTATTCGCGTAGGCGAGTTATCATTCGTGCGCAGTTACAATCTACATTTCAGCTGGTGAAGTTATTACGTCTATGCAAAAATTGCATGAACTTCCAAGCGATGCAAAAGTAATTTACCGTGAAGAGCTTTCTGTCTCTATTTGTAGAAAGTCTGGACTTTGCGATGATTTTGAGTCCCTGTGCTTTTTATATCTGATTCTTTCCAGATTCACAAAATGTCAAGGAACCATCGCATATTGATTACACTAGGCGTGTATGTTTTGATTAGTTTCACGCCAAGTACAAGGAAAGATATAGTCAAAACAACACGTGCTACGATTGTCATCCGATTCGGTTTTAATTGAGCATTTACTAGTTGTGTGGTCAAATGAGACGTTGGATTAAGAGAATATTCTTTTGTGGTAATTATGGATATGTGAATAGTCAAAATGAAATATCGAAAAAAAACCGATTTACTTATTATTTTCCAGTATTGTATAACGATATATTGTTCAGATAAAGCATAACACAAGCAACCTTCATTTGCGCGATCTTCATAGGAACGTATGATCAAACATGATATTACAAATGTTCAACTCTCACGTTTGATAGAACATAGATTAGTTGAGAAAATTATGAAGGCGTTTTCCAACAAGTCAACCTGTGAGAGGTCTCAATGTAATTTGTTTCCATTACAGCTGTTGATCTTGAATTCGGTAAACTGTTGAATATTCCAGAAATGTAGGCTTTTTTCAAGCACATATAAAAAGATCTTTTAATGTAATCTTTCATCGGTACAAAACTAAATTTAATAATTTGTATACGTAAGATGTTCGAAAACACAATGTCGCAAACCGATAATTTGGGACAAAATTGTCTGAAAGAATTGATCAAAACGTTGCCGAATCGATGTTCCTGTAATGTGCTTTTTTCAAACCAGTAATAATATCTACGGCACGGTTCCATTGTACTATTTGCATGGTATAATAGCTCGACTTTGGAAAATGGGTCAAGAATGAACAAATGTCATTTGCCAAGTCTTGGAAACGGGAACATGGCTTTTCAATGACATGTCAACCCGCCGACAAATAAATAAACAGTTTCTGTAATGTATAAGAAAGCATTAATTCTGTAAATTTTTCCCGATAAATTAATCCTTATCATTTGCGCGGAGAGGTGACAGACAAGCTCTGTTGAAGGAATCCTTCATAAGTCACGTGTCATGAACTACGCAGTACCACTCACTCACTTGTATGAGGAAGTATTCTCGTGGGCGAGTAATCATCCGTCTACAGTTGCACTTCACATTTCGACTTGTCACGTCACGTCTTCTACAGGAAATTGCGTGAACTTCACAGCGATGCAAAAGTAAACCCTTATTACCATGAAGAGATTTCTTTTTACACCAGTAGAACGGTCTGGACCTTTGCATTAAGTTTGCGTCGCTGAGATTTTGATACCTGATTATTTCCGGGTTCACAAGATGTCAAGGAACCAATGTATATTGCTTACACTAGGCGTGTATGTTTTGATCTGTTGTACGCCAAGTAAATCTGAAAGATGTAGTGTATCTGTCAGGTAAGCTTTTCCCCCCCCTTGAACCTTCCCAATATTGTCTCAAGTAAGATTCAAATACTGCATGCAATATTCGTTATGACACGTCCTCGGGATCGAGGGCCTGTTTGGCCATCAATGGCCCTTACAGCCAATGGGTCGCAGCTTATAAGATTGAAATCTTCTTTTCATATCAGTGCACAAGTCTCGGAGTATAATCCTTGACACTGGAAACATATCGCCAAGTGTCAAGTGACAAGTTTTGGAAATGACGTTTGCATTTATATTATAAGAAAAAACGAATAAATTGTATACGGCATCCGATTAAGTAACACGACGTTAATATCATTCTTTTACGCCATAAAAGGAAAGACTGGTATTTGCATAGAAGTATTCATACTTATACACAATGCTAGAAACTCATTTTCTCTCATCCCCGGGTAAAAAATAGCTCGATGCTAAAGCATCTTGTTCATTTTTTCCTTTTCAGTGTTCTTTAAACAATCCGTGAATCGCACTTCCGTGTTTGAGTTTCAAACCCCTTCTTCTATTGTGCAATTGTTTCAATAGAACACGGTACCTTAAACAGAAATGTCATTACACCAACGATCGAATTACTTTCACGCCATTTAACCTTTTACCCCAATGTGCATGGTCACAGGACACTGCTTCGAGTGAATGACTCTAAAAGCCCAACCAGCTGTCATTCTTGAAATTTGTTGACCTCAAAATATCTTCCTATTCCTGGTTTTCTCTGAATTCTACCCTTTGAAGGGATATGGGCTTTCACTGTATTAGGAAACCATTCCTTTGTGAAAAAATTGACAATTAATTCAATTCTTAACAGTCATTCCCGCCATTTCAAAGGAAACAGAACATAAGCTTACAACGTCACAGTTGAAAACATTCACCCCTATGCATTACATTGGACTTCTCTGTGCAGTTTATGTGAAGATTTCGGTGCAGATATGCACAGTATCCATGGTTTTTGCTTTTCTGCATGGGGTTACGATTAAATGTTTGGGCAAACATTTAATTGCAGTGTCATCTTTGTCTTGTTCAAATTTGCGTTTACAGTCCCAGCAGGTAGTTAATAATAGGTGTGTTCACACATCTAAATTAGTACATTCTCACAAATTGTACGTCGTCAATCAGAATGTGTTTAATTCACGCAAATTAGCTATTTCCGTTCGAGATTGGCGGTAATGATATATACAGTCAACGATTTCTTAAATCAACAATCTCTGAAATAATACCCTTTTTTCGCATAGGCGAAATATCTGGTATTTCGTAGTTTATCACCAATGGGTATGCATTTTGTCTGAAAACAGTAATCTTCAGAGTCCGTTATTTGACCACATTGTGACAAAATTATACTTGTTGGTTATCTCTGTTGTACAATACATAATGCTGTGATATCGATCACTCTGATCTGGAAGATTTGTCTGAGTCAGATGATGAAATAAGATCGATGCTGATTTAAAAAGTACGTCACCCTGGTATAAACCTTTATCAATTAAAATGCGAAATTTAAAAAAAAATATATCATGGAAGTCCTTGAAAACTCTGCATGGATCCATCGTCATTTTTTACAATAACTTAATAAAAACAATATTCTTCAAGCAGGTCATAAAATGCAGTTGCTTCGGTGGACGATAACATATGCAAAAAAACTGATTCGTTTTGTTTTATTGCGTCAATAATTTACTATAGAAATAATGCATGTTATGAACCAGGAATAATGCTTGAAATGTTGGCGATGTATGCGATTTGCGAGGGTGACGTAAACGGTTGAGGCCATGACTGAAAAGAAGAGGAAATGATATTCATACCTATTTGAACTTCCGTGTACTAAAAATAGTGTCTGAGATTGTTGATATCACCTTATCTTCGAGATCATTTAAGCAATTTATGTGCCCAACAGGCAACATATTCGTCTGAAAGGGGTCACACATGACCAATAATTTAGGTATTCCTCTCTTTTCATTTAAATATCGGTTTACCTTTCCATTTTGTATATCCGTTTTTCATAAACTCGTTAGACTTTCTAAAGTGAGAAAGAGTTATCCGATAGTAAACTATTTTCTTTTACATTAATTGTGAAGCCTTTATTCGTCTTATATTGAAGATGGCATGAAATGAAAAGTCTTTATAGGTTAACGATTAACAATTTCAATCTCCAGTTGCATTGCACATTTATTTGTCATTTTTTATCGTCTGTGTATAGTCTAAACTAAGTATGGAAAGCTGACGAAACATAACAATAATGTTTATTTACAGCAACATGGCCTCGATGAGTGTAAAAACCGAAAAATCAAGTCAACAGAAATATAAAATAAACTGTGGTACATGGGGTTGGGGTCGCTGTACACGTTATAGGTAAGACATGAAAAATTACCTGCATTATTCGAAAACATGCAAAATTTCACTCTACAAGATAAAATGAATTTCATCATCGGTATCGAAGGAGAGATGATCATTAATGAATATAAACTCGCTTTTTAATTGTAATTTGTATTTTATCGTAGAATTATTTTGCACAATTTCAATATATGATTAGTCATGTGTTGTTGATTTTGATGTCTGTAGAACGGTCTACTCTACCGCATACACTATACAATACCGCCAGATCTATGAAACAAGGTACAAGAACTGTCAAGGTAAGTGATGTTCACTGAACAACATTATGATAACATAGACATAATAGTTTTGATTTGCTTCTCATCCTGGGGATAGATTATATCACAGTTTTGTGTTTCCTTTTCTTATTAATTATATGTTAAGGTAGAATGCGCCTCATGGACATATTCAGACTCTCAAAATTTTACAATTTGTTTCTGATCTACCTCTTGTGGGGGTTCATTTTAAAGCTCTTGGTGTGAGAAACTTTTCACCGTTTTAGTTTTTCGAAAATGTTATTTTTCTCGGCTATTTTGAATTTCAAATATCGATCAATCTTGAGAAATTGGTTTCTCCGATCACTGAGTTTAAGTCTTGATTTTGAAAAGGAATGGTTGACATATTACTTTAGGAAAGTTTGACCAGAAGTTTAAAGTTGTTACTTTTGAGGCGCATGCTACCTTAATTTATAGTTACTAGTGCCACAATGACAGTGAAACACATAGCATCGCTATTTAACAGCTATTAAAAAGGGGGGCTGAAAAATCATTTATTTCAACGAAGAATGTAACAAACGATGTATTATAATATCATGTCATGCACGTCAACATTTCGAGACACTTCCATAAATCAATTCGACCCGATATATCGGACGTTTACGCCTATCTATTATCTTTGAAATATCGAAACAGATATTCTCGAATATTTGCAAAATATAACCTAAAACATAAGCTTAGATTCATTTAATCTTCCTCACACGATATGTACCATGTGAACTAATTTGGATCATTTCTTACCGAGTTCAGGTGCACCCTAAACACGTCCAGCAAGACAGTTGGAAAATGTTGGTAATGGCCTTCACTTTAAGTAGTGTCTTTTAAATGTATTTTGGGTGCGCAACATATCTGTGGTGTGTACATTAGATGCATTTTCGTTGTACCTCGGGTGAAGCCCAGTGCTTGAAAATTTGGCTTTGATACTTTGATACATCGTGTTTTTAAAAATGCGTTATATGTACTAAATTTTATGAGCTGAAGACAGTGCATATGCGCATATCAGCCTTCTACTGTGCGCCGTGACTCTAGAGCTCTATTGAAGTGAAGAGAGCGTAAATGATATCTTGACGATAGAGCTCACAACTTTGTTCAGTTTTAACAATTTTGAGAGGAGTGATCGACCTGCAAATGAATATACGTCAATAATCACCACTTTGACCTTTTTTCCTTCCATAAAGTAACACTAAAATATTTATCGTATCGTCATCTAGAATGTTCGGATTGGAAATTTACTGATAATCTTTGTCAGACGTGTGGGAACTGTCAGCCGTGCAAGTGTATTCAAGCAAATTCTGTATCATGCAACAAAAGAGATGGCAGTTGTATATGCGACGACGGATGGCACGGTGAAAATTGCGACAACAGTGAGTGTCAAAATACAGAGTCACTCTTCAGAGATACATCGAATTCCGTGAAATGCAACGTTTCGTACATAGAGCTATTAAAACAGATACATCTTTACTTTCTGATAAATAATAGCAAGGTGATAAACACTAAGCCCACAAATACGTTAGTGCTTCCTATGTATATATAAGTATAGTTAAAGAGAGAAAGACTTCAATAGTATTTCATACTTCCCGATTTCAGAATGTACACAGGGGATGTACGGAGATAACTGCATGCAAGAATGTCAATGTGATATGAATAATACTGTGTCATGTGATCACCACGACGGCACATGCAGATGTAAACCGGGATGGATTGGATCAACGTGCAATCAAAGTAAGTTATCACGTCACAGGCACTTCACTCTGAATTTCATGATTTTATGAGGTGGGAGGGATTCAGTGTACGCCTTCACATGTTATATAAAGAATATATGCCAGAAAAAACTTAAGTAAAGTGTTTATGTGATCACTACTTTTAGCTTGCGAGAGATGGCATTTCGGAGACGATTGCTCGAAAAGCTGCCTCTGTGATAAAGAAAACACCTTGTTCTGTTCTCATGACGATGGAATCTGTCATTGTAAGCCTGGCTGGGAAGGCACAGAGTGCAATGAAAGTAAGTCAAATATTCGTTGTTTCTAGAAAAACTGATTTTTGCTTTTTATATATTCTGTCCACATATTCCTAAATAAAACGGATCACAAAAACTTAAAGCTTCGTTTTCAAGTAATCTCACTTTTTTTCAAACAAAAATATAAGACGTCCCCTGGAATATAACTAGTTCTGGACATTTGCTTGACGTGATGAGAATTACTTTTCTTAAAACCATGAATGTGACAGAGACAATGGACGGTGACAAAAACGTCATATCATCATTTTCCAGCATTTGTAAAAACGATCAACAGTAAAGGCGCGAAAAATGCAACTTGTAGATTTTTGCACAACAAATTAGATTGACCGCATTGACAATTTGCCTCTCGAGGATAAACCCTATGAATAACTCACACACATAAGCTTTAACGCAAGCGCAATGTTCAGCCTACAAAAAAAAGCGTATTCTTCCCAATAATAACACTTTTGTGATATACCTTTGCATTTCTTATAAATCGTCAAACGTTATTACTCTAATGCTGATACTTATATTGGTATTTAAGCATGTATGGAGAACAGCTATGGACAAAACTGTGACTTTAACTGTACGTGCAAAATAAATAATTTCGAGTCATGTGACCCAGAAAATGGTACCTGCTATTGCAAGGATGGTTGGACGGGATCGGACTGTGAGCTAGGTAGGATCTGTGTTCGAAATTATCTTTGGAGTACAATGTCAAAACCTAGCACCGATTGAGGTCGCAAGTGTGTACATGGACGCAGATACATGTAGATATATACAGATACATACATAAACAGATACATATATAAATAGATACATACATAGGGAGGTATGCATCATGTATATATGCATATATATGTGAGTGTTAAAGGGAGGGAGGTACTGATGGAAGTCTATCTATCTATCTATCTATCTATCTATCTATCTATCTATCTATCTATCTATCTATCTGTCTATCTATCTATCTATCTATCTATCTATCTATCTATCTATCTATCTATCTATCTATCTATCTATCTATCTATCTATCTATCTATCTATCTATCTGTCTGTCTCTCTGTCTGTCTGTCTGTCTGTCTGTCTGTCTGTCTGTCTGTCTGTCTGTCTGTCTGTCTGTCTGTCTATTTATCTATCTATCTATCTATCTGTCTATCTGTCTATCTATCTGTCTGTCTATTTTATATCTAGCCACAGGCGACCCAATAAGTTCTGACTTTTTCACACTGTTTTCTCTATCATTTTATCTTCTTTCTTCATGCTCTGAATGATCGGAATAAATAAAATAAATGGTTTATATAACCTAACCTAGCCTCTGTGACTCTTTATTTATTTTACACTCCATTACAAGGACGTATATCTCTCATACACACATGCTGTAATTAATTAGTCAACACAACTAATTATGCTAATCCGTGGACTTATCAGAGGTTGGTCAACATCGGAAAGATAGTGATGTTAATGAAAAAGGGGCCATTCCTATCTTTCGCGATGTTGACCAACCCGTAAAATCCCTGATAAGTCCACGGATTAGCATAATTAGTTGTGTTGACTAATTAAACGCCATCTTAATCGTACGTTGATACAGTTCTGCAATATTGCTCCGCTAATTCAACAGGATCAATGCCTGTTTTTTGAATTTCCTGTGCTTTTCACAGCATGCCCATTTGGAATGTACGGTGACAAGTGTCAGGAAAACTGCATGTGTATGGAAGACAAAACAACCCACTGTGACCAATTCAATGGCACGTGTTACTGCAGAGAAGGCTGGGAAGGCAAATACTGCGATACAGCAATCAAAAGTAAGTGTCCATCTTCTCAATTGAATGCATCATACATTGAGATTATTTTGAAGTTTACTAGTTAGGTATTTATATTAGTTTTACATCATACATTTCTAATACATCTATGTAGTTGTATATCATTAAGTTAAAACGAAACTATTTCTCTTATACCAATGACAGCTGGTGATGCATCACAAAGTCGAGGGGTCTCTTCTAAAACGGGTGCGATTGCTGGCATTACTATTGTGGTGATACTTATCATTGCTGTTGTCATAGTGATAGTACTTTTCATTATTCTGAGACGCGGGAAAGAGTAAGTAACTTATTTCATATATTCATGATTTGAAACGTTTTTTCTATTCTTTTGAACAAATTGAAACCTTCCTTAATTTAGCCTCGCAGCGTTTTTCGTCTGGACAACTCAACGAACAACAAATTAGCGACGTTTCAGTACCAACAAAAACTGCTTCCCTTGAAACTGGAGTTTAATTTAGTGCCCGTTTGTTCGTCTTGCAATCAGTACATTTCCAGAGTAATCCGAAATACCTTGCCTGTGCATTAGATATAAACACAAAAAGACTGTTATATTTTTTATGGAATGCGACTGACTCACGTTGGGGACGATTATGTTTCAGGAATGGAAAACAAGGATTTATGGGACTGATTCTTAATCGTCGCACGACCACTGCTGTAGGTTAGTACCGTCATTTTCCAATGTTTATTGCACATTTGAAACATGGCGGATTTTTTTTCCGGGCCGAGCGACAAGAGCTCAGTCTCAAATTCACTAATGCCAATGTAACTTCACCGTACTGTCAATTCTTGGTATGAATGTCAGTGTGGTAGAACTAGACTTAGCAACTTCATCCTCAATAACAAGCAACTGAGTATAGTAGTTGCATTCTTTCAAAGGATTTGATCGATCATAGCATAGGTACGGTGGCCCATATGTGACAGTTATAAACTTATTTACACAGACAAAACTTTAGTTTTGATGGACAAAACTTTAGTTTTGGGGGACATAACTCTAATTTTTGCGGACAAAACTCTAATTTGGAAGGACACATCTCTGATTTCTACGGACACAATTCTAATTTGGGCAGACAAAACTTTAATTTGGACGGACACAATTCTAATTTGGGCCACCAGATCTCTATTTTCTACGGACACAATTCTAATTTGGGCAGACAAAACTTTGATTTGGACGGACACAATTCTAATTTGGGCCACCAGATCTCTATTTTCTACGGACACAATTCTTTTTTCAGCGGACAAAACTTTCATTTTGACGAACACATATTTAATTCTTATGGACACAAGTCTATTTTTCTTGGACACAATTTTAATTTCTTGAGATAGAGCTTCCATTACTCCCGAACAAGTCTCATTCAACGTAGGCAACTCCTATTTCAATGGCCTTCCCTCTAGTGTTCAATGAGACAACAAGCAACTTACAAAGACAAAACTTTAACTTTCGAGGACAAAACTTTCTTTTCCTCACGGCGGATATTGAAGTATCCCACAATACTGTTCGTCTATATCGCAGTAGATCGCCTCGCAAACCATGGTGCTAGTGCTTACTGTATGGTTGAAAAGGTACTAAAATCATCTTACAGCTTCATTTCATTGTAAGATTTGCAATGAAATGACGCTGTAAGATAATTGATGTACTTTTTTTAGTCTCCTCAGGCAAGGACATTGTTCAATATAAAATTGTAGAGCCAAATTCACTCTAAAATTCAGTTAAGTAGAGCCCAGAACGGTTTCACACCTCTGGAGCAAACTTCAGCCAAATAAATCAACTATTCCTGAGCAGTTCTATATCTTTCTCCCAGTACATTGAGGGTAGGGGTTAGTAGTTATCAAACAGTGTTTACTTTCATAACATAATTTTGAGACCAGTTCTAATAGTTTTAAATTGTAATTCTGAAATCGCTACAGAAAGTTGCTGATCGTAGACCTTAGAAATCAAACAAGGTGTGTAAGATGTCTCATAGGTCCAAGTTTTACACTCAATGGATCTTGCATTAGAATAGTGAAAAAATGATAAAAAAGGTATTGATTGGTCTACTGTCGGATGCTTGTTTTTCGAAATAAATGTTTTTTTTTATTCAGCAACTAAGCATATACGTTGTCCATACATGCTTGCATGTGAATGAAGTTACATTAAGAATCACATGTGAAGTAACACCAAGAGAGTTATTGGATATTTCACATTGCAAAACTCTCTACAAAATACCCTATTGCAAATTTTGTAACAATTAAGTGGCCTCTACACCAAATCAGCGTAAGGATCAGACTTTGAGATGAAGATTTAGATGCATCTGAAGTTTACTTTTCAAAACAAAGAGTTCTGGCTGTATGGATGCAGGTATTGGTGACTAAATACATACTATTTATATGAATTTATGAATGGGCCTGAAATATGTTTGTATTGTATGCTTTAACATGTACTCAAACTCCCCCTGTAAGCCCAATGACTTCCTGACAACCATATATAGCATGAAACATGAATGAAGGATTTTAAAATGACAAATGTTTTGAATTACTGAACCAACATTCTTCACTGTACTGAAATTTGCATATTTCCGCCCTTTTAACGCATTCTGTAAAAGACAATGGAGTATTTACCTATATGAATCTTTGTAAAGAAAATGTGATCCCATTCACTAGAACACTTGGAACTGAATACAACTGAGATACTGCATACTGTTTCTTCCATTGCAATATTTGATGTTTTAGAAAATGAAGAGAAATTTCAAATACACTGATATCTATTTATTGTCTTTGCTATTTTGTGACAAGTATTTTTATGATATACTTTCAGCCAATGTTATTAATTAGAAAAATATCTGAGACAAGAATATTGGCGACATTTGATTCACAAATTTTATTGAGCTGCAGCTCATGGGGCTTTAACAATACAAAACAAAAATTTACTATTCCACTGCATTCATTCCTTAATGCACATTATGTGCCATCACTTGCACATACGAGTAAATTCTCGTACAGGGCTTTGGCTTCCCGCCAATTTTCTGGTACTGACAGTTGACAACTTTGAACCACATACTTGAAGTAATCCTGGTATTCATTTGTATCATCTGATTCAATGATTTGTGTATAGTTTATTTCTTGCTCTGGAACAGGCAGAATCAAATTGTCTGTGCCACCATGGTGTTCTGGAATGAAGTACAACGAATCAGGTCTACCACAGACAGTCTCATTCCGAGACTGTCTTATATAGTGTGTGTTCCAGTGTTCTTTCACATGATCCAAGTCTTCTTGAAGGAGGCCGGCAAAACAAAACCATAAACATTCCTTATTCAGTCTATCACTACTGTCAAAGATAACCTGTGCTTCCAAATCTTTGAACAGGATGATCCACCATGATGAACGATTTCTGCGAAGAAATGACCACCAAGCCTCAATTCTTTGATTACGTTGTGAGGCAACATATCTGTGAGCATCTGAGTCATCTCGAAAGAAGCACTGAATTGCTGCCACTGTCCCGTTTTCAGTAGCCAAATCAGTATCCAACTCAATGGGGCACCCTCCAAATTCACGCACAGCATGTAAATAGTATGCGGCCACATTGTCTGGCAAGTTATTAGAACGGGTTATATACAGCCATAAAATCTTCCTGCTATATCCATCAACATACCCGTGTACAGGGAACCCAAGGGCTTTAGCTAATCGTAGCCATCGATGTGCCACACACAATTGGGCCCTGGGTAAAGATACTCCCTCCGTTTAAGACGGTGCGCTCCCCGTAATTCGCTGCCTTCCGGATCCAATTCCCTCAACATTTCTTGAACAACACTTCTTGGCACACGTATGCCACGCAACTGAAGGGAATGCCACACTGTTCTATACCCCAGTACACAGCCAGGGTCATCCAGTATCTGAATAATAGAGTCTCTCACAACAATGGTATCATAATGAGCAGATCGTCGCCGTAAATTCAACCGTGCCAATCGCCTCATGAGAGTTCTTGGACTGATATGAATGTCATAATATTTTGCCAGGAACAACACAATTTCGTCGTACCTATATCCTCTATAAAAGAAATACTAGATCAAGTCGTCTTCGCAATACTCCGCAATAAAGTCGCTACAAGTCTCCATTGCCAACGCAGCAGCACAGCGCCATTAGCGGACGAACAGTATTGTGGGATACTTCAATATCCGCCGTGAGAACAGAAAGTTTTGTCCTCGAAAGTTAAAGTTTTGTCTCTACAAGTTGCTTGTTGTCACATTGAACACTAGAGGGCAGGCTGTTGAAATAGGAGTTGCCTACGTGGAAATGAGACTTGTCCCGGAGCAATTAAAGTTGTATCTCAAGAAATTAAAATTGTGTCAAGAAAATTAGAGTTGTGTCTCTACAAAATAAGACTTGTGTCCATAAGAATTAAATATGTGTTCGTCAAAATGAAAGTTTTGTCCGCTGAAAAAAGAATTGTGTCCGTAGAAAATAGAGATCTGGTGGCCCAAATTAGAATTGTGTCCGTCCAAATCAAAGTTTTGTCTGCCCAAATTAGAATTGTGTCCGTAGAAAATAGAGATCTGGTGGCCCAAATTAGAATTGTGTCCGTCCAAATTAAAGTTTTGTCTGCCCAAATTAGAATTATGTCCGTAGAAATCAGAGATGTGTCCTCCCAAATTAGAGTTTTGTCCGCAAAAATTAGAGTTAAGTCCCCCCAAAAAAAGTTTTGTCCATCAAAACTAAAGTTTTGTCTGTGTAAATAATATTTATACCTGTCACATATGGGCCACCGTACATAGGCGATGGAAGGACTTGATCATAGACAGGAAGACTCTGCGCTAACAAACTTATGGTCCCTTCTCATTTTAATGCAATAGTATTATTCACTTCATTTCGATTCAGATACCTTATTGTCTGTCCATAAAACATAAATTAACCTTCAGGTTCATCGAATGTATGTGAAAACGTAAAACGACAAAAAGTATATAAATTATTAAAAAGTACATAAAGCATTATTATTCTATATAATTTTTGTCCTCTTACGTTTTGACGCATATTCGATGAACCTGAAGGTGAATTTCTGTTTTAAAGATTGATGATGATATTCATTGTGCTTTGTGAACATGCAAAGATGTCCACTGTTACAGTAACAGAACTGTCGGCAAACTGGCCTACAGTTCTCGGTCACAGTCTTATACATACGTCCCTTATGCTTGTTTCAGTCAGATTTTATCAATTTTTAGTTTCTGGATTAAAAACTGAAATCATTTCACATTGGTACTGAGCAACAAAAACGAGTTAAATATTAAGCAGAGAAAACAGTGAAATCTGAAACGATATTTTCTTTTAAGGGAGAACAAGCCTTGGGGACAGATATTCGGACTGTCAAACTTTTACAATTCTTTTCTGATCTACTGGTTGTGGGGGGTTCACGTTAAAGCTGTTCGCGCTTAGTTTTCAGAAATTTGAAAATTATATTTTTCTCTGTAGTGTTAACATAAGATGGCGGCTATTTTTGGGTAATTTGTTTCTCTAGTACCAAAAGTTGCACGGTGACCCCTAATTTTTATTCTTGATTTTGAAAGAGAATGATTGAAAGATTCCTTGAGGAAAGTTAGAGCAAAAGTTTAAGTCTTTCACTTTCGAGGCGCATACTACCTTAAATGTAAATGCTCGAGAAAAAAATCCGATGACAATTTTGTGATGGATGAAATGTCATCTCTCTTTACCTTTGTCTGAGCAGAGTCTACAGAGGACGGTGATACTATTACATATGCAAACGTTGCGAGCTCTATCAATGGAGGGGAAAATTCCACCCAGGGTGAAAATAAGCAGAATGTTTACGCAGTGCCAAAAGGAAGAACTGGAAAGGAAACTAGGTCCGAGAGACCACCGGGTAATTATGAACGCGGTTACGCCGAAATTGGCTTGGATACAATTAACGATAGATCATCACAGGAGGGCGCTGGCTACGAAGTTCAGTCTCATCAACCTGTAGCTTTGACCTACAGTGACGTAGATCGTACAGGGAAGGCGTATCGGCCAAAGCTGGCAAACGAGGGGTCAGAATATGATAAACTAGCAGAAGTCGACAGCTCTGGAACATCGACGAACGTGGACCTTGGTTACTCGCTGGTACAGAATCCTAACGCTGATATCAGTTACGACAACGTTGATCGTACCGGGAGAGCTTACATTCAAGATCGTGGCAAAGTCAATCACTATAACAACTTGGAAAGCAATACCGAATCCGGCATGGTTTCAGGATACTCTGTTGTGGGTAATTCCGAGAAGACAAACGAATACAGCGGCATCGATCGTACAGGGAAATCATATCGACCAGACACGGAGACAAACTACGACAAACTCAAAATGAATTAACATCGCCAAACACATAATTGCTATGTGCATTCTGTTGAAACTTACAGCAAGCATTATAGAAAGGTGAAAATTCGGATAACCAAACAGCCCCAATGGAAAACAACACAACTGCACAACAAAACGACTTTACTCACCACGTTAATAGAATGCATTGTAAGTTGGAAAATACGGTTTATTTTTGTGTGAGTTGATCATGGAATGACATATTGTATTTTCTTAAATATTTTCTGCAGATCAATCAAACTTAATTACACATGTACCAGCTGGCTGGAGTTACATGTCTATCATGATGTTTTGTCTCTCCCGATTAATTTGTCCGATTCGGCTGGACCAGATGACAGTGACAGTGTTATATGTAATTAATTTAATAACTAATCAATTATTTATATATAGCACTATTAATTCTATAAATGTTAGTTTTCCTGAGCATTAACTTAGCAATGGAAGTGAAGTTTATCTCAGTATATGAACACAAGAAGTTTTTTCCTTTTCCTTGATTTACATGTAAGCGATCATCTTCGCTTCATAACCATATCATCGGATGTTTTCACTGTCTATGGTAGCATAGATCGGTTTCTCTCCGAAATTTTCGTCTCCGTACAACAGCCATCGACACTAGTACTGTCATAAGTAGTCACGTTTGAAGTGTGTTCAAAAATCAATCAAAATAATCAAAATTAAAACTGTTAACCTTTAAGCGGAAAATACGAATTCGATGAATCTTTCTGTAGTAAAAGTGTATTCAGTTGTGGTAGTTCGTTTGTTACATTGAACATTGTCTGTACAAATACATTTACAGTTCAGGCATTCAGCTTCTGAATTCCAACAACTTCTATAATATCCGATACCATCGCTTATATATCTTTATATTTCAAATTCTGTCTTTTCTCTATGGATGGATTTCAATCTGTAAACTTATCGAAACGAAGTTATTTTTTTATAAAATCTCAAAAACATGAACTACACATTGTACTAAAGATACTCGCACACTAAATACATTATTTTATTTATTGTAAATTAGATTCAGTGTGATAAAATATGAGTTCACACACGTAAATAATTTTGTAGTTACGGAAAATTTTAACCTAATGATTATATTCAAATATTGAAAAAACATTGAAGTCATTCTGCGATAAAGTTGAGAGTTCAAAAGCATCAAAAGATTTAAAATCCAGATACATCTAACCAAGAGATAAATTTCATATTTCAAATTTCAAAATTAAGAGTTTCTGAGTTCATGTTGACTCTGTCCTGTTCTGTATTTAATTATTTGATCTAAGTTTGAATGATATGTCGATTCATCAATATGTTGATTCATTCGTGTCTTTAAAATCAAACGGTATTGTACCAAGAGTAATATGCAAAAACTCCTTGGCGAGATAGTGTAAGCACACAGTAATATGGGTATGTGTACGAGGTTTTGCAGTGTATTCTGCTGTCCCTGCATGAGCGTCTAACGATTGCGGGGTCAGCAAAATACACGGCTATCCCGACCATATGAATAATGGTCAGATTCTGTGCGACTAGGAATTACGAAAGTGTCAACAAGTGGTTCTGGTGTACCAAGAGTTAGTCCACAATACTACAGCCTTGTTAAGTTATACACGACACGTTCATATCTAATTAGACAAACATTGTACATTCTAACATAAAATTTGAGCTCATTTAGGTGGCGATATGTTGTCGATAAAACTGAATTCGGAGACCGTGTTCTGTAGGGCTATGACAAACCCTTCATTGCCGTCGATTTTTCTCATCCACTTTTGGTACTCAAAGAGTTTTCTTTTCAATATGTAGCTTTCCATATTTAATGTATGCTTCTTTGTTCTGATATTTGTTCCAAATTTTCTTCTAGCATCGCGTACGCCCTGCCGTACGCGAGGTGTAAAGATCTCTGTAAATCTGCATGACAAGAAGTCGCCTCGTAAATCGCCGAAATACCGCATCCCTTTGTTTACAGATGCTAAATTTAGTCGTATTAGGCGCGATGATGTAATGCGGTGCCTTTCGAATTGAATATCTTCCATTGAAGATCTTCCATTCACTAAACAGCAGCCGAAATTCTATAGGTGAGGTGTCAGCTGATTCCATGAAGATTAAACTTTCACATAAAATTCAGCACAGGAAGTGATTTCAATAAATGTGCTCCAAAACCAGTATGATATATCTATTTTTACAATCTGTAGCTGATGCGAATACCTTCTTCCTTATTACATTTCTCGTCTTCTCGTTCCTGCCCACAGCATTTACGACATAGAGAAAACGACAATACTTTTACTTTGCGTACAGTCACCCACCTTAATGTGCACAGCTACAGCAATGCATAGGTAGCCTGACAGTAATACCACTTACTTGTTCGTCCATGCGATGAAGAGCAGCTGCGGTTGATTCGACATCAATAAGATTTGTCACCGAGATACAAATTTCAGGCAAACCACTCTTTGGCTGCATTAACAAACACCTTCGGAGTGGGATTGACGGGGGACTTCAAAATATCAAGAGTATGTTGGGGGCCCTTGAAAGGCTTTGGGGACTTATAGGGGACTTCAAACACAACTTCTCTTATTGATATAAAATATGTGTTGAGTTGTCCAGTCAATTTAAGCTATAACGTCATGTTTATTTTCGGGTGGTTTTGTTTTGTGTATCCACTGCAGTTTCTCGTTCTACTCGCTGAAGCGTGATGAAAAGTCCAGCATAGCCATATGTGTACAGTCTCATAGACTCCCATGTCTAGAGGATCAACATTTCCGGCGAAATTCCAAAATCAATTTTTGTACACATGTGCACTTGTAACCACCCAATGCTAATCAAGTACGTTTATATCAATTATCCAACGTCTTTAAGGTAGAACGCACCCCGGGGACAGACATTCGGACTCTCAAACTTTTACAATTCTCTTCTGATATACCACATGTGGGGGTTCATTTTAAAGCTCTTGGTGAAAGAAAACTTTCACCGGCTTAGTTTTTTGAAATTCGAAAATTTTTATTTTTCTCCATAGAGTTAACACAGGGATGGCGGCCATTTTGAATTTCTAATATCGGTAAATCTTGGGTAATTTGTTTCTCTAGTACCAAAATTTGCACGGTGACCCCTTATTTTTATTCTTGATTTTGAAAGAGAATGATTGAAAGATTCCTTGAGGAAAGTTAGAGCAAAAGTTTAAGTCTTTCACTTTCGAGGTGCATACTACATTAAATGCACATATACTGCTAGTTTTATATGGAGAAAATTGTTCATAATTTTCTCATAGACTTCCATGTATAGTGAAGCAACACTATTGATAAAATGCACAAATCAAATGTTTGTACACACCTACCACTTCAAGCAAAGTAAATTTAAATGAATCATTAAACGTATATAAATGTAGAGATATAGTTTTGAGGGAATGTTATTTGTTTGCACAATGGAGTCCAGTTGTATTATGATTTGATTTTTTGAGGAAACACCGTTAGTATATAGTCTACATTTTGCCTTCCCTTGATGGGCACTTCAAAATTATAACAAGTCAGAAGGGGGATTTGAACGCATTTTGCGTTTATTTAGGGAGGGGCATTTGAAAACAAAAATTGAGAACTCTTTTTGGAATCTCCTGAACAGAGGTGTTATCGAATGCAGCCTAAGAGACTATTACGTTTCGACAGCCACTTCGTTAATTTAATTCCGACGTTCGAGGTTGCTTTAAACACTTGGGTGTATGGCAACAAATTACGTCTGCTTGGTACGTCGCTGGCGTTATTACATTGACAACACACGCCTTATTCAATATTATTTTATAAACCATCCTTTTCACTATCGTATATGTAACATTTACTTTCCCTTAAATGGGAGTATTTTCAGCAAAATGTATTATATCAATAAAAGAAACGGAGCTATTTTCATGCAAAGGTACGATTAATTTTAATACTTTTATTGAGTTTATTTTTCTGTACTTTTCCTCGATAAAATTTATTAAATTTTCTACTTTGTTGTTGAGAGACAGTTTAAATTTTCAAATGCTGGAAACAATAAAAAACTTTCAGATTGATGTGTTATGAATTATCTAGTGTATTCTAATTAAACATATTGAAGGAAAAGTCATTTATGTCAGACTTTGAAACAGAAACATTGGACATGTAGGTGGAAAATACAAACCAAGATAAAATTATAGAGCTTTAGTGATTCTATGTCTCTCTTTCAATCATTATGATAAAGGAAAAATATATATCGAAGTTCCGTTGTTGATTTCCCAAATCATCCTCTGTCATTTTAATCATCATGACACAACAAGAAAAAACATACTTGCAAAAGCCCCTCCACTGTGATTGCTCTGTCCACCCCATAATAAATAGAATAACTCAAAATCTGTTTTTTATTCTGCCTTCTACACAAAAGCTGTAAGACTGGGACTATGTGCAGGCATGATCCTGCCAATGTCCCATGCAGCAGCGCCTCCATACGAGAGTAATAGGCCATTGTTTGTTGTATGTTGTTTCTTTCTTCAACTTAATTTCCCATTCAGGACAGCTGTCATATATATAATGCACGGTAATAAGGGTTTACTTTTCCATTGCAGGGAAGTTGACGCAATTTCCTGTAGCCGTAACTTGTCTTGACAGGTCGAAATGTAAAGTGCAATGCACATGAATGATTACTCGCCCACGACAATACTTCCTCATATGAATAAGTGAGTGGTACTGCGTAGCTCTTGACACGTGACTTATGAGGATTCATTAAACGTTAACAGAGCTGGGGCTTTCTTTCTCTATTGTAGAACCATCTAGACATTTGTGATAATTTTGCGTCGCTGAGATTTTGATAAAGACTCTTTCCGGGATCACAAGATGTCAAGGAATCACTGTATATTGATTACACTTGGCGTGTATGTTTTGATCTGTTGTACGCTAAGTACATCTGAAATATGTAGTGTATCTGTCAGGTAAGCTTTTTTCTCTTCAACCTTCCCTATATCGTCTAAAGTAATATTTAAATACTGCATGCAACATTTGTTCAATACGTCCTCGGCAAAGAACAAGGGGTTGTTGGACTATCAGTGGTCCTGTACAACCAAATGGTTGCAGCTTCTAATATTGAAATCTTCTGTTCATATCAGCAAGTCTCTGATATTACGGTATAATCCTTGACACAGATAAGATATCGCCAAGTGTCAAGTTTTGGAAACCATGTTTGAAATTGTTTTATAAAAAAATGAAGAAATAGTATACGGCATCCAGTTGAGTAACACGGCGTAAATATCATTCTTTTACGCCGTAAAAAGAATGATTGGTATTTACAGAGAAGTATTCATTCTTATACACAATGCTGAAAACTCACTTTCTCTCATTACCGGGTAAAAGATTGCTCGATGCTGAAGCATCTTCATGTTTTCCTTGTCAGTGTTCTCCAAAACGGTTGAAACTGTAATCTCTGAAATCACACTTCCGTTTTAAAGTCTCAAACTCCTTCCTCTGTTGCGCTTTGTTTCAACAAAACACGGTACCTTGAACAGAAGTGACATTACAAAAACTATAGAATTACATTCCCACCTTTAACCTTTGACCCAAGTGTTTGATACTGCTTCGACTTAGCGAGTGGCAATGTTAAAATGCCATTGAAACAAATTACGGCGTCGGTCACATATATGTTTGAATCACGCAAATCATAATTTCCGTTCTAGATTGGCGTTTTTCACTCAACAATTTCTTAAATAAGCAATCTCTTATCCTGTTTTTTCGCGTGAGCGAAACATCTGGTATGCCGTCGTTTGCCGCATTGTGAGGAAATTACTGAAAGTGGGTAATCTTTCTCTAATAATATATGATACAGTGATATTTATCACTACAGACTGGCTAATTTTGTCTGAGTCAGAAGATAAGATCGAGTTCTGATTTATTATTATAAGTCCTGTGACGTAGTGTCATGTGATTATTATTCATGAGCTGTCATTACTATTCATTAGGGCATGTATATCTCTCTTAGCTCACGTATACTCAAGCCAGTCTCCAGTTTACCATCACTCTATGTACGTAGCTTAGAGCTTAGTGTAATAAAGTAGCATCTTAGATTATATAGTACTCGCCGTTTCCAGTCATCTTTACATCCCTTCATCATTGGAATACCAGCCTTGCCGGCCCCGACACGCTACCACATAACCGACAATACCATCGTAACCTCGGTTATATCACAGTCACCTTGGTATTAACTTTTATCAATTGCAAAATTTTCAACAAGCACGGAAGTCCTTGAAAGCTCTGCGTGGACCCATAGTCAATTTTTCTCAATTATTAATGATGAATAATATTTAATTCTGAATAAAAATAAACGTAAGTATAATATTCTTCAAACAGCTCATAAAAATCCAGTTGCTTATAATAAGTTGATGATAACATATGCAAAAACGATTGGTTTGTTTTTAAGGTAGTATGGTACTCGAAAGTGAAAGACTTAAACTATTGCTCAAATTTTCCTCAGTGAACCCTTCAACCTTTCTCTTATCAAATCAAGAATAAAAATAAGGGGTCACTGTGCAAAGTTTGGAACTAGGGAAACAAATTACCGAACATTTGCGATGTTTGAAATTCAAAATGGCCGCCATCCATGTGTTAACTCTACGGGAAAAATAAATTTGGGATTTTCGTAAAACCAAGACCATGAAACGTTTTCTTTCTCCAAGAGCTTTAAAATGAGTCTCAACAAGTGGTAGATTAGAAAAGAATTGTTGAGATTTGAGAGTCCGAATATCTGTCCCCAAGGCGCGTTCTACCTTAATGCGTTGATGTTATCAAAACTGTTAACTGTATAAACAATGCAATTTACGAACCAGGAACTTGGAAATGTTGGCAAGATGTATGCGATTTATGAGAAAGGCGTAAACGGCGGATGTCATGCCTGAAAAAAAGAGGAAATGATCTTCATACGATTTAAACTTCTGTATACTTAAAACAGTGTCTGATATCGTTGATATCACTTTATTTTTGAGATAGTTTAGACAATATTTGTGCCCAAAATGCAACCTATTCATATAAAAGGGGTCACACTGGACCACAGACGGCCAAGACGCATTTAATTTTTTCTCACTGCTGTTTTCTCTATCAGTTCCTCTCCTTTTCTTCATGCTCTGACTGGTCGGAGTAAATAAAATAAATGATTATATAAGCTAACCCAGCCTCTTGACTCTCTCTTTATTTATTTCACATCCCATTATTACAAGAACGTTTATTACCTAAGTTAAGTTCCTTTTTCATTCACATTTCTATCTTTCGCAATGTTGACCAACCCATAAAATCCCTGATAAGTCCACGGATTAGCATAATTAGTAGTGTTGACTAAACAATCATTACAAGATGTGACACGACCAATAATTTATGTATTCCTATCTTTTCATTTTAAATACCTTTCTATTTTGTGTATCCGATTTTCATAAACTTGTTAGACTCTCTGAAGTCAGCAAGATGTATTCATTAGCAAACAGTTTTCTTAATTACATTACATGTGAAGTCCTTATTCGTTTAAAATTGCAGATTGCCATGTCATGAAAAGTATTTGTAAATTTACGAGATCAACTACTTTTATCTCCAGTAACATTACACATTTTTTGTCAATTTTATCGTCTGTGTATAGCCTAAACCGATATAGAAAGCCGCAGAAACATGAAAATGTTGTTTATCTACAGCAAAGCGGTCTCGACGAGTGTAACAATCCAACAATCAAGTCGACAGAAATATACAATCAAATGTGGGTTTTGGGGTTGGAGTCGCTGTGCAAGGTACAGGTAAGACATGAACAAATCACCTGCATTATTCGAACATTGAACTCTACAAGATAAAGTGAATTTCATCATCACTGTCGAAGGAAAGATGAGCATTAATAAATATAAACTCGCTTTTCAAGTGAAGTTAGTATTTTGTCGTAGAACTAGTTTGCACAATTTATGATTAGTCATGTGTTGTTGATTTTGACGTCTGTAGAACGGTCTACTCTGTGTCGTACACTACACAATACCGAAAGATCTATGAAATACAGTACAAGAATTGTCCAGGTAAGTGGTGTTCATTGAACCACATTATGATAACATAGACATAATAGTTTTGAGTTGTTTCTCATCCTGGGGATCGATTATACCACAGTTTTGTGAGTTAGTTTGTTATGAATTATATGAGTTACAATTGCCACATTGCTCGTGAGACAGATATCATCACGTTTCAACAGTCATTACAGAGAGTGACAGAAAAATATTTCTTTTATTTCCTAAATATCTTTTGTATTATCATGCCATGCCCGTCAACATTTTGACACACTTTCATCGGTCAATAAGACCCGATAGGCCTGTATTGGGCGTTTTAAAGAGCCTTTCCGAGTTATTCGGACAGTAAACTTGCTAATTCACTGATGGTATCGATACCTTGATCAGTAATTACCAAGACACTTGTGTAATTCACTTCAAACTTGATACCTGATCTGGCAGTAGTAACCCCTTGGGTGGTAAAGAGTCACCGGACAAATACAGCTTGCAATGCTGAAAACCCGCCGACTGCTCCCAACAGATTTCTGTGAACTCTATTGACATTGTTGTCTGCTTGAACAGTCCCACTTTTCATACTGTTTTTAACACGATTGTTGAACACTACTCCAACCTTCACTAGACAACCATAGCCAAAGGGCAGCAAAACTCAGTGAATATTGCGAACTTGACTGACACAATATTTTTATATTGCTGTATAAAATCAAACTGATTATGCAATCTCTTATTCAGTGACATTTTCCTGAAAAATACACAGGGTCATAGAATCATAAAGGTACTGGAAAACGTGCCATTTTCTTCCCGATGCTGTCACCGGGAACATCAATGTTTCATTGTTTTAACATCTTTGATCTGAAAAGCAATTTTACCAACTGTAACGACCCATTATACTCTCCTAACCTTTCAGTATTTGAGGTTAACTAGGGTAGGAGTTTATACACGGATGTATAACATTTTCAAAAAACCTATGAAATCAGTGGAGGGGCTTCTACACGAGCAGGGGCTCATACTCGGATAAGTACGGTATATACCTTCTACAATTCATAACTCGTGTTCACTGATGTTACATATGTTGGTTGTACTGAGGAATGGCCTCCGGTGGACCCACAGGGGACTCGGGCTCTTTGTTTGTTTGTTTATGCGTGTTTGTTTATTTGTTACATATGAATATTTCCATACTCAATAAAGAACCAATAGAGAGTTGTATTTGTGTTCGCATTTGTCAATAAAGAACGGTGTTTTTTATTTGTTTACAAATATCAGTAGTAAAATAAAGGTGGTCAACTGTGACAAATTTTGTTTTATTTAACTACAACAGTCAGTCGACGGAGTCCAGCTGATGTAAGTATGTGGCCTACGACTTGAATTTCCGGTAGGTTTTTCTGAACTCGAGAGTTCCTATCGATACGAACTTGTTCATCCGATCGATAAAATTTTAGAAATTTCTCCTGAACTTAAAATATGACAGAAGACCATTATTTCAAACAAAATGAGACGTTTTAGATAAATAACACTGATATCCAAAGTATTAACACTTTTATCTTTACGTACAAATGTAGTTCCAGAGTCGGGGAGGGACTCTACTCTATTCCCTCCAACAAAACATTCAATACTCATTTCATTACGATCTTTATCGATACTTATAATAATATCACAAGTTGTTCTGTTGTCTGTTTTCATAGCGTAATATCCAACCAAATCATCAAACTCGTCTCCTGTAGCTAACTTTACACATCTAATGAGAACTGTACCATGCTCAATTATTTTCATATTATCAGTCATCTGTTGATTCATAGTCTGTAAAGTTAATTCAGCTATCCCCTCCCCCACACTTTTCAGACCCTGTTTCTTTAAAGTTGTGTCCCAAAATAATCTTACTGGAACTCCGCTAGCTGTATATGAACAATAATTCTCCCCATTATTTATCCACCTTCGCAGTGTATTATCTGCTTTCATTATTGTATTAAGAGGACTAATTTTAAGGTGAATTGGTATACCAAGAAGTGCAATGTATGGATTCTTAGGAGTAAGCCAATGACGAAAATCTAGCAACTTGTATTTGTTTACATTGCTATCAAAATAAATCACATTTGGAGTTCCTGGCAGTTCAGTAACTCCACCTGCAATTTCACTATCCAATATATCTAATATGTTACGTGGTACATTATAAGGCATGAATTTCTTACTATCCCCATCCCACGTCAGAGCAAAAGGAGTAGGATCATTCGAAGCCTTTGTGGCGTCAATTACAGTTTCATCAATGTCTTTAAGTTCGGAAAATTCTACAGCATGTTCGTGCTTGTGCGCAGAGGCTAAAACGAAATATTTTTCGCGGTCCTTGTAACGAAGGACGTAATCCTTATTATGATTAGCAGCTATCTTAGTATTATTGTTAACTTTAACATCACTCAAATCTTCAAGCTCAAGATTTTGTACACGAATTGCACCTAGACCGAAGTTACTTGAACCAGACATAATTAACCTATATACAGTGAAAATTAAAATAATACCTTGTAATAATATACAACGTACAACGATGATCATTTCGATTGTAAGCAAAACAGGCAAACTGGTTACTGTTAATTTTTACCCTTGCATTGACATATCACAGTTTACGAAGATAAGACTTTTACAGTGTTCACTCCTTAACTCATGGTATAACATAACGGGGACGAATAGTATATTAAAATATCAAGAAGGCGTCCAACCGAAGAAGACTAAATCAATACGACCGGGTAACTACAATATCGATACGTTAAATAAAGCAATCGGGTTGAAACAGAAAATTAATTTTGAAAAAGATCTGCCGACAGGCCGCGTTCTTCTAACTTTGGCTAAAGATGTTAAAGTATTTTTTAATGCTACAGGTAGCTTCGCTAACCTCGTCGGCTTTTCAGATAAACCTGAGAACAACCCTGTGATAAAAAGTACTATGAGTCCAGGTCTAGCGGATTTCTTAATAGTCACTGAATATATAGTTCATTCAGATGTCGTTGATTTTACTGGAAATTATGTTTCATTTGGCTCTGGCGAATACATACAGGGAGTAGTATCCGATTGTTTACAAATACTTCCCGTTCAGGATACAAAAGAGGTAAGTGAAAAGGTTACCTACGATTTTAAAAACGGAGCACTTTCCATGCCATTGAGAAAGGATTCAGACTATATGAATTCAATGCGTATTTGGATAACAGATCAGGATGGAAACGTAGTTAATTTCAATAACTGGCCAACTACCTTTTGTATTGAATTATTGTAGCCCTATCGGTGTAACCCTATCGGAAGATAAACCATCCCACGACCAATCCTCCAGCAATATAAATCATTTCATATTTCTTTTGCTCAGGACTGGGCTGATAATAATTTGAAAATTGAACTGCTTTGCCTGACGTAGAGTTGTCTTGCGCCGCTGCTTCTTCAAGGATTTCTGCATCTGTATCTCTTAATTCTGCCGCAGCATGTGCATCCTTTGCCTGATTTTCTCTTTCCCAGTCAGCCTGGAGTAATCTTTTTTCTGACCAGACGTTGCGATCATGTTCAAATTTTTCTAATGCTTTATCATGTCGGACTTTCTCTTCAATAAGAGCATCACCATTCCCAGAAAGCTTTTGTCCGATAATATTTCTTCCTGTGAATGCCGTTGCATTTAATACAGCACCGAGAAGTGTCATTCCTATTGCTGAGGCCATAGCTAACTGTATATTATTACAATTTATAAGGTTCTGCAGGAATAAAATCTTTCTGTTCAAGGAAATCTTTGGTCGCAACCGCGGCAGCAGTCCCACCGCCTTATTTTGCCAATCGAATTAAATTTGGTCGACTTGGATCGCCCATATCTATTTTCAGAAATTTGCTGGAGATCATAAGATATCCCATCGCAAGTCCAGCGATTACAATACCATCGTACATTGTGTTTACAACTGTTTTAGTATCCATGATTGCTGACAAGTATATAAAATAGAAAAATAAAATAATTACGAGTTAATCTATCTCATAAAATGTAGAGGAGCTGGGTTCCCCTATCGGAACCGTTCTGCAGGGAGCCGCTACGGGCTCTGTTTTTTTCGCTTTCTGATTTTGCTCATCTTTCCGAACGGGACAACTGTGATGCCGAGCACGCCCCCAATATAGTCCTAATGCAGTCAATGAAACTCCCACAATTCCTAAAACAAGATAACATTTATTATACCAGCTATCGCGTGAGCCATCACACTGTTCTTTTGTCGTAGGCGGTAGGTCTATACAGTTTGCTTCAGTCATACTCACGGCATTAATAATTGCTTTTCATTTCTTCTCCTTGTTTTGCCTGTTCCATTCCGCTAATCTCTTCCTGGCTTCCACTCTCCCTGGATGCTTCGTCGGTAATGTAATTTTCTCTATATTGCGCTGTGGCTCCATTCCGTAGGGTTCCGAATGGTAGGATGTGTTGGTGTCGGTGTTGGTGACGGAGTCGTTTCTGTTTGCTGAGTCGGTGCTTGCGAAGTTGAATCCATTTATTTCAGGTATTATATTAAACCCGATTTTTTTTAAATTTAAATGTTTACCCGTAATTAAACCGGTGGAAACTAGAGCAAGTATGGGGCCCCATGTGTAGGCTATCCGTCCTGATAATCGTTTTATTTCACTGTTTAGAATAAAATCCTTTTTAAGATCAGTGGCATAGTTATCCCCATCATCGATTGGAACTACCTGACTTATTGCAGCGGCTCCTAGATCTATGAAACTTTGAGTGATATTATCACTTATAAGAGAACTGTATTTCGCTTCATATATTTTGAAGGCTTTAATTACCATTTCATCTTCCCATTTTTCTACGTCAGCAACTGAAATCTCCTTACCAAAAAATAACTTACTTTGACAAACTTACTTTGGCCACTTGCGATGACACAGAGTATTTTTTCACGTTTAGTCTCTATTATGGATCGAGCGTCCGACGCTGCGGTTGGCGCTGTCGTATTTGCCGCTGCCGATGTCTTTATTAAATTCTCCATTGTGTGCAGTATGTTATCTATTCTTAGTAAAAAATAAAAAATTCGTTTAAACCTGAATCCGAAATATAAGTATTAACATAGGTCTGGAATGTTAGTACGATTCCGAAGATCCGAAGAAAATTCTCCTCCATTAAAATCTATCTGTATATAGAAACACGAATCATGAGTACAGACTTATTCCCAGTTGCTTTTCAATTGAATAAGACGAGCGTACCGACAGTACAGCATGCTGATATTCCTTCCAAACCGAATGGGGGAGTAAAACCTATTCTCATGGACTTAGAAATATATGTAACGCCGACAGATAAATTTACTTTTCATCCTCGGGATATATTTAAAGATAACGTAATCACTCATCGATCAGCTAAAGAAAGTAATGTCTGGCTGGGCGGCCCACACATGAAATACTGGGACCAGCAATTAAATTTCGCTGTATGGTGCAGCACTACTGGTTGTGGTATATCATTCGCCCATCTCTTCGGTTCCGAAGGGAAATTTCCGCCGCAAATACGATCATTCTGTCGTTTTCATGTATACTTTACAGTACGTCGGATCCTTCATGAAATGGGCGTTGCACTTCCAGACGATACTGTATTCAAAGAGGTCAACAATCCATACAATCTCGTCCAATATGAACTTCTATGTACAGAATTTGGAAATATAAGCCCAACGAAGTCCGACTTTCGTTATCGAAAAGGTCAAAACTCAGGTCTTGGTTATGGTTATGAATATTATACTAATCGTGGGCCCGTTCGACAGCCAAAAGCAATATACAATGGTCATGACTTTTTCCTCTCCGCCGACGGAGGCGTTTATTACACACATACCATTTTTGGAAAGAAAAAACATGTACTGCCCGACAAAGACAGACCACACTATTATTTCTTTAGAAATGATGGATCGGAGGGGCAATATAATAGTTTCATTCCTCTGAAGGGAGACTCCGGACTAACAAAGGCCGGTCTCGCCCGCCTCAATGAAAGTCTTGAAGCCTATGTATATTGCATACTTGGCGCACAAGCAAATATTCGCAGTACCATTGTGGGCGATACTGGCAGTGCAGAGCAAGTCCGAAACGAATTCGGCGTTCTCCTCGAAGATGAAATTCGCAATACCGACAAAGTAATCAGTTATAGGCGATACCAAGACACAATAATGAATACTGGTGTCAAACTTGATATGGCAGTCTCACCCAATTTACTTCTCTTGCCGTCTGAGATGGTCATTCTTTCGGGCCCGGCAATCGCAGGTTATAATAATGAATTGCAATACGCAACTGAATCTATGGTCTTCGGGGTGAATGGTGATATAAACACGGAAGTTCGAGAAAGTGCTATACATGAGATGGAAGGAGGGGAGAGGGCAGGACGAGCCCTCCGGAGGGCGTAAGCCCGGAGGGCCGACTCACAATGATACGAGTCGGATTCCCCTATCGGAACGGGCAGCATCTGCGACACTCACCGCCGGCGCAGACCCTATTCACGAATATGGTAAAATTGGTTTGTTATCTTTAGCAATATTCATTACATTTATGTACAGTATATAGATCCGATGTATGCAACTGTACCATTCAACATGATTATAACTGGATCGACAAATTCTGGCAAAACAGAATATGTGATGGATCTCCTCACCGGTCCGTACTTTAGGAAATTTGAATATATAGTTTTCATTTGTCCGACATTCATGAACAATAAAACGTATAATAAAAGATTCATTTTCACCGATGACCACGTGTTTGTGTTTCCGGTCGGACTCGATGCTGTGGATGATACACTAGCCTTCGTACATAAGGAATGGGCCGGCACGAACACTTTAATAATCCTTGACGACTGTGCCTCGTCCAAAGATATGAAGAAGCACAGTGACGTTTTAGTCAAACTTGGTTTCAGCGCAAGACACGACGGATTATCTGTCTGGGTTCTGACTCAACAATATACTAGTATTAGTAAACCATTTAGGGAAAACATACAAATGTTAGTACTATTTTACACACCGAGCAAGACAGACAACAAAACTATTATAAAAGAATATGGAATGGAGGTGTCAGAACTGGAGGCCGTGGACCTAATCAGACAATTAAAAAATACACCATTCAGTAAACTAGTATTTCATTTACGGCATCCGTACGACATAAAATTTTTCGTATAATATAGCTAATCATGGCTTCGCCCGAAGGTTCTACCAAAGGTTCTACCAAAGGTACTCTTAGAGAATTATATTACAACCCAAAAACTGGTTTTTGAGGTGTACAAAAATTATATGATGCAGCACGCTCCAGCGGGCTAAAAATTACTAAGAAAGAGGTGCAGGACTGGTTAAAAACTCAGCTAACTTATAATCTACATAAACCGGTACCTCGTACTCGTGGCGGTTGGCGCATTTTCGTAACATCGATAGACAATTTTTGGCAGGCTGATCTTGTGGAGTTTTCTTCACAGTTCGCAAAAGAGAATCGTAACATTCGATACATGCTAACAGTAATCGATGTGCTCAGTAAATATGCATGGGCCAGGCCGATACAGTCAAAAACGGCTGATGATACTCTGCAGGCATTACAAGACATAATTAAGAAATCTGGGAGGCAACCCGACAAATTTCAGACAGATGAGGGGCGGGAATTTACGAACCGAAAAATGCAGAAATGGTTGGAGGAGTCGGGAATTCACTGGTTTCACACCTACAGTGACAAAAAAGCTAGCGTTGTTGAACGTTTTAATCGGACCCTTAAGACGATGATGTGGAAATACTTTACATATAAACAGACACGAGAATGGCTCCCCATTCTACCAGAACTTCTCGAGAATTACAACAACACCGTTCACGGAAGTATCAAAATGAAACCCGTCGATGTAACAGAGGAGAACGATTGGCAGGCATTTTATACACTTTACCCTGAGTTGGCAGCCATGGGAGCTAACCCTGAATTCAAGCCGGGAGAACGGGTCCGAATTACAAAATACAAGACCACTTTCAAGAAAGGATATTTACCAAATTGGACAGAGGAGATTTTCGTAGTTTCAAAAGTGTGTACGCAGCTGGACTGGGAACGCCGCCAGTTTACAAAATAAAAGATCTGAATGGAGAGGAAATACTCGGCACTTTCTATTCTGATGAACTGCAGAGTGCCCTTTCGGAACGCGCCGACGAGCTGTACAGAGTAGAACGAATTTTGAAGACGAAAAAAATTAGAGGAAAGAAATATTATCTGATAAAATGGAAAGGTTATCCGGAAAGTTTCAATAGTTGGGAGCCAGAGGAAAATGTTATTAGAACTTCGTAAGTTCCTGTGCTGGTACTTGTCAAGTACTAACGTAAGTACTAACGTAAGTACTAACGTAAGTACTAACGTAAGTAATTACGAAAGTTATTCAATAAGTACCATGGAAGAAGTCTTATTTCTTGAAAGCCGAAAGTGTCAGTTTACCCCACCACCCGCTTCCAACCACCTGGCCAAGTATTTATCATGTACTGTCGTAAGTAATGTTCACTTATTGCATCTTTTTTGGCCGTATGTGGATGAGGTGGTACCTCGGTTCCTGAACATATTAAGTTTGCAAGATCTTCAAAGCGACTTCTCATGTTGCCACAGTCCGTTCTTTCGAGCCCCCCTTTTTCAGCTTTATCGATAAGTTCTGGCTGAAGTATAATGTACACAACTGACATGAGCCATAGACAAGTAACTCCAAAGTCCCTTACGGAACACTTCATCATATCAAGTGCCTGTAAGTCAAACTGAGCAACGTAAGCACACACTGTTTCACAAGCATTAAGAAGTTTGTGTAGGTTCTTGAGTGAGACTCGAGGTTGTTCTAGTTGTTCTTGGTTAGGTGGATAGTAAGCTTTTTCAAGTTCCTCCTTGCTGAAACCGTCTATTAAAAATCCCTGGCTGCCGCCGCTCCATGCAATTCCAAAGTCAAAAGCTCGTGGAAAATCTACTGGTCCGACTGTCTCGGTATCAATTGTTGGATTAAGTATATTCTTGAGAAGGGCAGGCGTAAGAGATTGATGAATTACCAAACATGGAAGCCTGTAGTCATTACAAATTTCTAAGAAAGTCTGTTTGAACTTATCGTGAATCTCTTCTAGTTCTTCTAAGGCAGCTATTTCATATTGTCTGGCTCGAGTCAGAATATTCCGCCTGCAATAATCAAAAGGCATATCTTTGAATATGATAATGAAACTATGTAAATGGTTAAATGCTCTAGAAACAATCTTTTTTTCTTCCGCTGCCACGGAAACGCCCCGGATTCTAGAAAAAGTTAGATGTTGAATTATGGAAGAGTCACAAATAATGTAGCGTTCCGAAGGGGCTTTCCCAGCCTGACATTGTAAACTAAGAGTATGTTCTATAAAGTGATTCTGAAAATCGGCAATCGAAACGACACGCCCATTATAAAAGTCGGCAATGTTGCTAGAAAAACTAGTGTCAAATTCTGGTACGTGAGACGCAGCCAAATTTACTGCATCGTAACTCTTACCACTTCCAGTTGGGCCATTTATGAATATGTATGACATTTTGGGATACTATATCATAGAAAAAAATTTTTTTAAAATTATTTTTTATTAAGATATATACGATAAGACAATGGCAATCCTTTCTATTTCAGATGCAATAAAAATACTTGAAAGTGGAGAAACAATATTCAAATCAGTGACGGCAAACTCATATTTGGTGAATCTTTGGTAGATCCTATTATATATGTAGACAGTGAGCTAGAAGTGGTTTTCAACATCGGACCTAAATATGGTTCTAAAGATCCTGCTACATGTGATGAAATGTGTGTCCGTTGGCAACAAAGTCTTCAAAAGTTTACCGATTTAATAGTATTCCGTACCTTAGGTGAAAGTTTCGATGCAAACACTGCTAAAAGTTATGCTGCAAGCCTGGCCGCTCACTCCAAGAATACTACCGGATTTTACAATCCATCTAAAGTGTATCAGAAGCGAGGGAGCGGGGCACAGATAAGGTATTTTAAATTTCGGTTTAAAAGAGGGGGACCCCACGATTTCGCTACATGTATTGATATGGTTCAAGAAATTGACTGCGGTTTTAAAGCAGTGAGCCCATTGCCAGCCAGAGAAAATCCTGCTATTGTACCTCGTAATATCCGGAAAGGTAGTAAGATAGAATTCTTAGCATTTAAACCGCGCTTAAATAAGCGTGCCCTTTCTTTCACTGTTGAGAGGTTATTTTGTGCCACGCCTAAACCAGAAATTCAAGATGTGGAAGAACTAGTCGACTTAGAAAGATTAGGCGAGATATATAAACAAATAAATGCTGCCAAAAATATTATAGTGGATTTTGATGACCTATCATAGAATAATTATTTTTTTCTTTTTAAAAATTTTTAGGATAGTATATATCATAAAGATTATTATGGCCCGTCGATTACGTACAGCATTCAAGGGAGCAGTTTTACGAAAAGAATTTCCTGAAGTCAAGCGAGTCGAGGATATTGAAACGCTGGTGGATATTGAAGGTATGGCCAAAGAAAGAAAGATGTACTCTGTTTATGCAGAAATGGAAGTCAAATTATCGGATCCGAAAAACGGTAATACACAAAATCGTACATTGCCTGTTAAATTAAAAGATACATACACAAAAGATGTAGGAGGGGCGGAATCGGATGTGAAACAACAATTAATAGAACGCTATGACCATATGCTTGATACAATTGAAGCTGTTGAGGGTTCTGGTCTCGTTCTCGAGGAGATACTTAATTTTGAAGTAATTCTAGTAGAAGTTTTACTCGGGGCCGGCGCAGTCCAACAGCCTGAATGGTTAAAAAATAAGCATTGTGTGAGCGATCTTATTCTACCTTCTGGCAGCGAGAATTGTTTTCAGTATGCTGTCGTAGCAAGTTTAAAGTTGGCGACCCCGAGTTTCGTAAAAGAAATGTGGTCAGGTAAGGAGAAACTGGAAGACGTATGACAAATTTATGGCCGATTACTCTTTTGATGGAATACCATTTCCTACGCCCGCCGATAAGACTGTATTCAAGCGCTTCGAGCAGCAAAATCCAGCCACGAAACTTCAAGTATTTCAGATCTACGAAAATGATCCCACTCCCCCGTCCGACATAACTGTGTTATATAGTGGTTCCGAAGGTCCTAGCGGAACGGATCAAATAACAAATATCTTACTGATAGTTGGTGAAGACGCGTCCCGAAGGTGCCACTTCGTACCAATTACTTCGTTAAATCGCCTTCTTAATTCTCGTAATAATCGAAAGAATGAGCGCAGACAGAAGTGTATTTGTATGGTTTGTAAGCGAGGTTTTGCATCAACAGAAGAATTAGAAATACATCAGGTGTACTGTGGAACAGACACTGCTCAGCCAGTTTTTCCTAAGGAAGTATGTCAATTTGAAGGACATAAGAAGAAGGTGCCCTGTCCCTACGTCGTGTATGCAGATACTGAGGCAATTATTGAGAAGGGCACTGGCCGACACATTCCAATTTGTATTTCGTATGTTATGGTGGAACGATGGGGACTGGACAGTAAGCCGAAAGTTTATGGTAAAAGAACATTCACGGGCCTCTCCTGTGTTACAGAATTTCTAAAGGATATGAAGAAAAGGCTGAGAATTATTCGAAATCATATTATTGGAAAATAAAACCGATGAAAGATCCTTCTAATTACAACGATCCAGACTGTATTGCATGTGCGACACCCGCCGGATACCGAATAGTGAAGGACAGAACGACTTTTTATTGTGAGGGATGCCGCCCGTCGAGAACCATTCCTATCTACTTTCACAACCTCAAGGGATACGATGGTTCTTTTATTTTGAATAAGTTACATGAAATCGGGGACCCTTCGGAACCAGAGCCAAATATCATAGCTAAGACGGGCAATGGTGGAATTATGTGTCTTATGAAAACATTTATTTTTCACGCCTCAATTGTTGTTGGTGGAGAGTGGCCGAATAAGAAGAGGGAGATAAAGAAACGTTTCTTTTCTATAAAGTTTATGGACAGTGCTCAGTTGATGTCTGGGTCGCTCGCAAAGTTGGCAAAGACTGTGCCAGAGGATGGATGGACGGCAGTACCACTTTTGTACCCGGACATTCAACGGGCGAAAGGTTTCTTCCCCTATGAATATTTAGACTTGGTTGATAGACTAGAAGAGGAGGAGCTCCCGGAGAGACACAAATTTTATAGCGAATTGACGGAAGAGGGGATTTCTAAGTCCGGTTACGAACATGCATTGCGAGTATGGGACGAAGTTGGATGTAAGACGATTCGTGATTATATGGAATTCTATTGTGGGACGGACGTTCTACTTCTTGCGAATGTGTTTGAAAATTTCCGCGACACATGTTTAAAAGCATATAAGTTAGATCCAGCCCACTATATGTCAGCGCCCGGCTTGACATGGGATGCTATGTTACTTTATACAGGTAATAAATGTAAACTCATTCAAGATGCTGAGCAGATGAATTTCATTCAGAGGGGAATTCGAGGTGGTATCAGCCAGTGTAATATTCATTATTTACAGACAAATCATCCAGCTTATGCAACAGACGAGCCTGGCGGAGCTGGTGGGAATTATGATCTGGAGAAGCCGCTGTCCGAAATAAAATATCTCGATGCTAACAATCTTTATGGCTGGGCAATGAGTCAGGCAATGCCAGTGGGCGGACTTCATTGGATGACGATGGAAGAGTGGGTAGAATGGTCTGCTCAGAATGGCGGAGCAGGCTCGGGGGGGGGGGGGGACCCGGTGCCACCTTTCCGCCAAGTTTTCTAGAAGTAGACTTAGAATATCCGACCGAATTACATGAAGAACACAGCGATTTGCCATTAGCGCCGCATCACTATGAATTTCCGAGGCAGGGCAGTCGACTGATTACAAGTCTTATGGACAGAGAGAGATACGTCTTACACTACAAGTTGCTTGAATTCTATCTTCGGATGGGAATGCGACTGAAAAAGGTGTATCGGGCGCTTGCTTTCGAAGAGGCGCCGTGTCTCGCGAAATATATTGACTTTAATACTAAAATGAGGACAAAGGGAAAGACAGATTTTGAAAAGAATTTCTATAAGCTTATGAATAATGCGATGTTCGGTAAGACAATAGAAGACGTTCGAAAGTACAGAGATTTTAAATTTGTTCCGGACCGCGGTTCCGATAGTGGTCGTAAAAAAGTTCAGAAGTATAATCCAAAGATGAAACATATAACTCTCATAACTTCCGAAGAGGATGGCGATACCTGCGACAGTGCCCTACTGGAACTGAAAACGGATGAGCATAGATATGTAAAACCAGTTTTCATTGGCGCGGCGGTGCTGGAACTTTCTAAGCTGCTTAAGTATGAGACGCATTACAATTACTTTCGAAAGCGGTTCCCTGGAATACGATTTGCCTACATGGATACTGACAGTTTTGTTTACAGTGTACCTCTTCCTTCCCCGGATGTAACTTTCAATGATATAGTTAAGGAAGATGTGGAAAAGAATGGTGAGAAGTCTATATATGATACTAGTGGGATGAGTTGAATGGAGAACCTATTCTTGATTTTGTTGGCATACGCTCGAAAGTGTATGCTTTTCGGACTCCAACTTCGGAGACGAAAAAAAATAAAGGGATAAAAGATGTTTGTGTTAGAAAACATTTGAACTTTGAAGACTATAAGGATCTGTTTGAAACTGGGAAATTCTGAAGGAAGGAGACCGAGCGGGCACAGTTTGTACAGTTTGTACGGAAAAAACCTGGAGAAATCTGTAGTGAAACCGTAGTAAAATCATGATGGCGCCAAATGATATCAAACGTGTACAGTTATACAATCCAGACTCGGGCGAATGGCTGGCAGAAACGTGGCCGATAGGACGGAGTTCCTAACTTTCATATCCATTTAATCCATAATGCCGCATGTATCGTTCCAGCGGCGGACTAAATCCTTCTTGTTTTTGAATTTCTAGTGCCTGCTTGAAAATGTCCTGAATAAGGTCTGAGGCGGGGGCCTCTGTTGTTGCACCTTTTTCTTGTATTTGTGTAAGCAGCTGTTTATATTGAACGTAATAATGTTTATACTTCTCTCTTCTTTTTGATACTCCTGTTTTTCCTAGTATTACATCAATAATAACACCCGGTATAGGAGTTAAAGCTAAAAGAACTGGAACTGCCGGAATTGCCGCTATTACAGCAGAACTTACAAGAATTCCCTTAGTCACATTAAGAGCCATATCGATTCCTCCCATCAATTTGTAACTTCGTCAATATGCGGCGCTAGTTCTTTCGATATAGTCGGCCAATTGTTCAACGCTTTCAACAACTGAGACGTGCATTTTTTACTGTATATGTAAGGGATGATAAAAAATAATTGTAGTAATATAGAAAGACAATATGGCAGAAGGAGGAGAAGAAAATATACCACTCCAGGATTTCGTTGATGCAAATTTGAATGATGATGATGCTACTGCTGAACCATACTTTATAGCGATGATAATGCCTTTGCAAACACTCGATCCTTTAGTGCATAGCCCAATGGTGGATAGTTTAATTAAACAGAGAGTAGAAATTAGAATACAAATGGCTGAACGACTCTTAGGCAAATTTAATATTACTAATCCGGATGCACGAAACGAATTTATTATAAATGCTAAGATTAAAGGTGGTGAACTGTATTATAAAGAAATCAGAGTTACAACAGATAAAGGAAGTAGATTTTTAGAGAAATCCACATTAAAAAAAAGGAAAGGAGGTTCTGAATTTATAAATAAAGTATACGCATGGAGTGGAGTCGATCGCTCTAGCGCAGAGCCCGAATTTGTGAGTCATACATTGTATTCTGAAGATGTGAAAAATGATAAAATACCGGCTGAGAAGATGACGCCAGAAGACATGGGTGTATACAAAGATGAACTGACAGAGTTACGGCGAGATGCTTCTGGTAATGCACATAAAATACAAGCTTTTGAAAATAAAATCGAACAATGGAACAATCTAAACCCAGAATATAGAGCTATTAATGATGTAATAAGGATTGCGAATATGCGTCTTGGTGAGCTTAACAACGAAAAAGTTAAAATAAGGCTAGAGAAAAGAGACGTTGAAAAACAGTTAAAGGAAATTCCTGAAGAACACATCCAAGCAAAAGAAAAAGCTAAAAAAATACTAGCTGAACTTATAACAAGAGAAGCTAAAATTGTTGATCGAATTGAATATGAACATGGTAAGATCAGTGAGGCACGTGAAAGTCTGGCTACAACTAGGTCTCTTCGTGATGTAATTTCCGATCCAGAATTGTCACTCAGGCTGAAGTTGACAGAGTTATTTAAACGGAATGGTATTACAATAGCTGCAATACTGACTGCCCTTGGAATGACAATATCAACAATTGCCCTGGCTGTGACTAAAGGAGGAGGAGGAGCGGGAGCAGGAACTGGAGCAAACACAGGAGGTTCAGGTCCGCCCAAAGTATATACAAAAGCGAAAGAAATTGTAAAGCATTTTGGCGAATGGTTAAAAACATTGGCCGCAAAAAGTGCTGCTGCAATACCAGGTTTAATCGGTTCACTTGTCAGTTTTCTATTAAAAACAGCGGGATCGGTGGTTGGATTTGTTGGAGAACAGCTATGGATATTTTTAACAGGTTTAACATTAGTCATTATAAATAAAATTATGTATTAATATATGGTCTTACGGAGTCGACATGTTTGGTGAAAAGAATATTGCAAAGTTTCTTTCTAAAAATAAAGACCTGTTTGGTTTCTCTGTCGAATTGGAATGGTGCAAACTCCGACGAGTAAATCGACATATACTTCGAGCAAATCCAGGTGTCCGACTCAAAGATGATAATCTATATCATAACATATTAGCTTTCATTAAGGAATGTCAAAAGACTAACTTCTTTAAGCGACTAGAATTCATAGCTGTATTCCAGGATACTGAGGATGACCAAGAGGCTCATCATCTTCAAGAATATTGGGTCCTTCGATTGATTCGCGACACAGGTAATCGATTTATATTTCAGGCAGACGGAAATATTTATGTGAAGATGTGATTTATTTTTTCTTTTTAACTGTAATTTTTTCTTCTTCACTACTATATACATTACACGAAAATGGGGTACGATAGTTCATTAATGCCGAATTTCACCAACCGAATACCGAAGGGAACGAAGTCAGAAAGAACTCATCATGTGATTGCTCATAATCCAAGTGAGGCAGATCCAGGCCAGACACTTATCATACGATGTCCAAAGTTAGAAAGCGGAGTAGTACTAGTTCCAGATACTTTCGACCTGGTTTTTGATCTCGAAGTAATGGGACATGAAGATAACCGAGTAGTACAAAATGTTGCAAAAAATATAATCGAGCGTATGGTTCTCACATTTGAGGGGCAGGCACTTTTCAATTTGAATAAATATAACCTTATTGAATGTTATCGCGATCTCTTCAAACATAAAAAGGAGAGAACGAACATGACACTGTACGGAATTCAGAACGAAAATCTAAGAAAATTGAGAAGTGGCGCGGCCAATGCAGATCACGCCGTCGTGGACGATAATTTACTTTTTGACACATATAAAACAAAATATGCTATTCGTCTGTCTCATCCCCTCATAACAGGTCATGGGGTTGCATATCCATCAGCGTTAGGGAGTCATATCGAATGGGGAATTACGCTTGCACCAGTCTCCCAGTTACTTGTTAGTAATAATGTTGTTACACCCAATTATAAATTAAAAAACATTCAAATGGAATACGAAACAATTTCTGACCCCGCACTCGCGAGAGATACTGCTGGTTATTACAATGGTGGAAAAAGTTTTCTCTACGAACATTTACATTATTTTAGAGCAATCCAGATGAAAGAATCAACCACGGTTATCAATGAAAATATAAATGTACCACGACATAGCATTAGAGGTATTGCGATACTCTTCACTAAAAATCAGAATCAGACAGAACTGAACAGTGAACTTTTCTTTAATCCATCCATTGAATCTGTGTCTGTAATGATTGAGGGCATTGCAAATAAAATATATGCTCAGAAGATGTTACCAAGACAATTTTGGACAGAAACACGACGGTATTTTGCTGAAGATAAAGATTGGTGTGAAATTGATATAGATGAGGTCGATTATTTGAAGAATAAATTCTGTCTGTTTATTGATCTGCGTAGCTTTAAAGATATTGAGTTTCATGGAAATGGTCTTAGAGTAATGAACACAAAAGATGGAATACAGCTTGAAATCCTGAAGAAAGACACCTCAGTTAAGGCTGGTGACGACGCTCGCGATGATAATATATTTGCCCATGTTTATGTTATCAGTGATGCTCATGTCTCCATTAAGAATAGTAAATTAAATTCTATAGAATTTTAGTTAACTCTCGAGTTCAGAAAAACCTACCGGAAATTCATGTCGTAGGCCACATACTTACATCAGCTGGACTCCGTCGACTGACTGTTGTAGTTAAATAAAACAAAATTTGTCACAGTTGACCACCTTTATTTTACTACTAATATCGTTAATAAATGATACTCTAAAAGTTTCTAATACAATCCCAGATATGAATTTAATCATACCCCGCCTTCTCCATGAGAAGTAAGCATTCATGTGTGTCCACCACTCCACTCTCTTTTTCAAATAACTCACAAAAAATCGCCGATTTTTAGCCTTTCCACATTATATACAGTCAATTAAAAAGTAGATACAGTAAGAACAAGTCATGTTCTCTGCATATGAGCGGTATATTATTTGTCAGGCATTTATTTGGTGTTGTTTGCCGGACTTAAAAGGATGGTTGAGTAAAATGGCCGACAGAGATGCACCCCACACTTGCCCTTAGCAAGGGCGAGTGTTCGGAGAGAGTGGTGGACACTCATGAGTGCTTACTCCTCATTGCAAAGGCGGTTTATTTCATATGTGGGATTGTATTAGAAACTTTTTATAGTATCGTTTATTGACTATATTTGAAACAAACGAACAAACAAATGAACAAACAAACAAACACCATTCTTTAGTGACAAATGCGACCACACAAATACAACTCTTTATTGGTTATTTATTGTATATGGAAAAAGTCATACGTAACAAATAAACAACACACATAAGAAACAAACAAACAAACAAACAAAAAGGAAGCCGAGTCCCCTGCCGTGGAACAACACCCCTGTCACATATCAGTTTATGGTACTAATGTTGTACATATTAGTGACTTTGTGTACACACTATTCTCCATCGAGCGCTCATGCAGCGAGATTAGATATGAAGTTTCAGGTGTATTTCATAAGTGACAATATCATCTGTGAACTTACTGGGTACTTAGCAAGTGTAATTTATTGTCCGCATAACTCGCTAAGGCACTGTGATCCTCGTAATTTATGTGAAATAACGAAAGAGATGTTCTCGAACATTTAAAAAATGTAAGCTAAAACATAAACTTAGATTCATTTAATCTTCTCTCTCATGGTATTTAATAAATGTGAATTAATGTTGATCATTTCTGAGTGAGATCGGGTGCACCCTAAAACGTCCAGCAAGTTTGTAGGAAAATGTTGGAATGGGTAATCACTTACACACTTGAAATGCACCACTTTACAAAGTGGCGTCTTTTAAATGTATTTGGGTGCGTAATAAACCTGCTCTGAGTACATTAGATGCCATATCGGTGCACCTTGGGTGTACTCCCTATGCTTGAAGATTTGGTAAGGGACTATACATCCTGTTGTTTTTAAAGAACCGATTTTACCAATTCGATCGAGTTCGAGCTCACAACATACGGCACAATAATTGATGAGATGAAGATGGCACATATCATCAGAACTGTACTGCGGACTTTGACGGTAGAGCTGTAATGAAGAGAAGAGAACGTAGTGATATCTTGACCATGGGGCTCACGATTTGGTTCAGTTTTTGACAATGTTGAGAAGAGTCGCCGACCTGCCTAAAGATAGATGTCAATAATCAGCACGTCCTTTCTTCTTTCCGTAAAGTAACATTAACACATTTATCCTAATGTTGTCTAGAATGTTCGGATTGGCAATTCACTGAGAATCTTTGTCAGACGTGTGGGAACTGTCAGCCATGCAAGTGTAACCAAGCAAATTCTGAATCGTGCAACAAAAGAGATGGTAGCTGTACATGCAACGACGGATGGCACGGTGAAAATTGCGACAACAGTGAGTGTCAAAAACCATATTCAGAACCACTTCTCTACAAGGTGATCACTGAATAGCTTCCTCCTGTTTGCCCTCCAGGGCGTCGTTTCTGAGACGCTTCGAATTCCGTGAATCTGAACGTATCTTACTTAAAGCCGTTTAAACGAATAAGCCTACACCTTTATTTTTGAAAAACAATTTATCACAAGTTGTTCAATATTTAGACCATAAATGAGTACTTCCTCTGCCGACAAGTATGATTAAAGTCCATCATGATATTTGCTTGTTATTATTTTTATTGCTAGCAAGTTATGATGACCGCTATTTAAGAATAGTTGCATAGATTACTGATATATACAGTGGTGAAGAGAGAAAGACTTCGATAATATTTCATACTTTCCTATTTCAGAATGTGAGCAAGGGATGTACGGAGATGATTGCATGCATAAATGCCTATGTGATATGGATAATACAATGTCATGTGATCATAACGACGGCACATGCAGGTGTAAACTGGGATGGATAGGAGAAACGTGCAATCAAAGTGAGTTATCACGTGACATACGCTCTACTCTAAATTTCATCTTTGTATGAGCTTAATGTGATTCAGTGTACGCCCTCACATGTTATAAAAGTGCAGATGCAAGAAAATTTTCAGTAAAGTGTGCATATGATCACTATTTTCAGCTTGTGAGAGTTGGTATTTCGGGGACAATTGCTCGAAAAGCTGCCTCTGTGATAAAGAAAACGCTTTGTTCTGTTCTCATGACGATGGAACCTGTCATTGTAAGCCTGGCTTGGAAGGCATCGTGTGCAATGAAAGTAAGTCAAATATTCATTGTTACCAGAAAGTTGATTCCTGCTTTGTGGACATGCTGTCAAGCTATCTGTAGATCAAAGGGGCCACAAAACCTGGAGCTAAGTTTTCATGTCAACAGAATTTTTAAATCAATTATCTGTCTATTCCATAAAAAATGTGACAAGAGTAGAATTAGTTTTAGTTGTAAGATAAAAATTGTTACATCGACAATGCGACGTTCAGTGGACGTCATGTTGTCATTTCCCTCGAAATAATAAAATAACTATACTGTAAGGCTGCATTCACAAATACTCGTGAGGGGAGGGCTGCTGAGTTTTCACCTTTTGTCATATGTAAATACACCAGTGGACGTTTTGATTTTGTTATTCTAAGCCGACTTGAGTTAATCCAAATCTGATTGGGTCAATGGTACCCGCAGCAGAGTGCACAAAATGACGATCATGAGACTGTGTGTAATTTGTGAATTATTGGCTACGTTATGCAAAATAGTAAAAAACATTTCGCGATGACCTATACGAAAATATTTTTAATTGTAAAAGACATGACCGAGACCATAGATATAAAAGTTTGACAAAATTGAAAATACTGAAATATTGAAATGCTCCATCAAATAAAACTTTTAATCCCTAAAATTGTGGGTGTTATAATGGAAAATCGTGTAAAAATAAATATTTTCATTTATTTGCACATTTTTTCATTTAAATTAAGAATCCTTACTGTTCAAACTTTTAATGTTGTGTCATTGTACGATGATAATGTGAATATTTCATTCACCTGCACGAACTTGATATGAATGGTTCTATAAATTTATTTTTAAGTGATTTTCCTGAAAAAGAGCGCATGTATGCTCAGGCATGCAGTGGGTCTGAGACTTTTAACTTTTCAGAGTAGCTGAAGGTCAAGTATTAGGAAAGTTCTGATCGAAATGACTTGGAAGCTAGCAAGAATACATTTATTTGTATACAGAAATAAACTTTGTGCGAATCTTGAAAATTCCGACCTAGTCACGTGTATAACAGACTATATTCCCCCGCCAAAATTACATATTGGAAATAACAAGATATTTCACCCACAAGGCAAACCAAATTGTTAGTAGATATATAAAAGCGTTAAAACTCGTGTAACAACCACTGACTAATTCAAAATTGTTAAATCTTAGCGATGTTTTTCTTCAAATCGACATTTCTAAATTAAGTAAAATAATATTATGTAGGATTTGTGTCTCTTATTTTGAGTGATAATTATTCTTTCTGAATATGTAGAAATCAGACAAAATTTTTAAATTTAGAAGTTTTATCTTTAAAATCATGAATTGGAATGGGAAAATGTCAATTTTCAATCACGTGACCATGGCTGGCAACATTTCTAATATTCTAATAGAATATGAGCGATGTTGCTAGACATGGTCACGTGACTCTCGTGACGGTTATACTTTTTCAAGACGAACAAGGTTAGCAAGTTACAGTCAAATCTGATAAAATCTCCTAAAATGGTGGCATTTTATTTAATTCAGGTATGTTTGCTTCAGTAACTCATCATCGGTTTGTAGAAAATAAGTACGGTGACCAAACCCTTTTTCTTCAATCTATGAGCATTCTTATATGCCGGAATTCAAAAGTCCCTGTTTCAAAAGTACGACAATAGTTTCAATTTTCTTTTCTTACTCCTTCAGCAAACAATATTACAAACATAAAATTTTGATTATTTCGTATTTTTTGCTTTATGTATCAACTCTAATCTCTTGCATAAACATCTTATCATGTTGAAATATTCAGTATTCAGTTTATCAACAAAATCTGCATATGCGTTATGTACACTTCTATTGCTGGCAGTCGTATTTCAGTTAAGCTTTACATCGATATGTCACGATACATGTATGTATGTATGTATGTATGTATGTATGTATGTATGTATGTATGTATGTATGTACATTATATGTATGTACTTTATATGTATGTGTGTTTGTATGTATGTTCGCCAGTATTTACTTTAAACACAAGCTTTGCAGTAAGAATTAAATACCAATATGTGTAGAGTAATTACTGCAATTACGGACGCTGTTTACGATATTACTGAGTTCAATTGTATTATCATGTATTTATACAGCTTCACAACGTTGCTCTGCTCGTCCAACAGGATCAATTGACTGTGTGCAAGTTGTCCTTTTTCTTTTCACAGCATGTCCATTTGGAATGTACGGTGACAAGTGTCAGGAAGATTGTATGTGTATTGAAAACAAAACAGCCAACTGTGACCAATTCAACGGTACATGTTACTGTAAAGAAGGTTGGGAAGGCAAATACTGTGAGATAGCAATCGATAGTAAGTGTTCTTAGTCCAGTATGTTCATTAAGTGGATAACTTGCAGTTCAAGAATATGATTGCGTTTCAGAATAGGAATAGTCCACAAGAGGAAATGTCATTAGGATCTGCACCAAATACATACATAATCGTTTGCAGTTTAGAAGCTAGGTTTTATAGAGTTTTACGTCATGTGTCCATGCTGTAATTTATCTTTGTGGTCTTATTATCTAGCTCTCATAGAACTATTTCTGTTCTAGCTGGTGATAAATCACAAAGTCGAGGAGTCTCTTCCAATACCGGTGCAATTGCTGGCATTACTATTGTGGTGATACTTATCGTCGCTGTTGTTATGGTGATAGCAGTTCTCTCTATTCTAAGACGAGGGAAAAAGTAAGTAACTCATTTCATCATATATTCATGTTTCTATTCTCTTAACCAAACCTTACTTAATTTCACCTCGCAGCATTTTTCGTTTGGACAACTCAACGAACAACAAATTAGCGACGTTTCAGTACCAACAAAGACAGCTTCCCTTTAATCCTTTCACCGCCATGGTTTAGCCCAAACCCATTGTTATCAATTGTGATTGTGGACCAGTTTACAGGGACTTAAGGTGAACAGGTTAAACTTGAGTTTAATTTTGTGCGCCGTTTGTTCGTCTTGCAATCGATACATTTCCTGAGTAATGCAAAATACCTCACTTGTGCATTACATAAAAACACAACAAGACTTTGTGATGATTTTTTTTGTGAGTGCAACTGACTCACGTTAGAAACTCTTATCTTTCAGGAACGGAAAACAAGGAATTATGGGACTGATTTCTAATCGTCAAACGACCGCTGCTGCAGGTTAGTACCTCCATTTTCAGTTTTTTTATTGCAAATTTGAAATATAACGGATCATGCTTTTCGGGCCAGGCGACACACGTCTGAAATTCAACAATGCCAGTACTTAAACCTATCGTCAATTCTGAGTATGAATGTCAGAGAGTTGTAAACATTGCAACGTTCACCCTCAATAATAAAACATTAAGTAGTAGTTGTATTCTTTCAAAGGATTTGATCGATAGAATAGAAACTTTTATGGTCACTTTTTATGCGTCAAAACGTAAAACAACAAAAATGTACAAAAATAAAGTTAAGGATGAGATTTAATTTGCCATGTGAACATGCAATGTAGTCCAATGTAACAGAACTCTCGGCGACCTTACCTACTGACCTCGGTCAGACGGTCTAACGTTAACGTTCTTTTCTTATCCATGTTTCAGCCAAATTTTATGTTTTGCTTTATATTCTTGAACTAAAAACTGAAACCATCTCATTTAGGCTCTGATCAGCCAAACCGAGTTTAACATTTTGCAGATAAAACAGTGAAACCTTATTCCAGAAACTATCTCTTTTTCTTTTTGCTCGAAATGATCCGACGACAACTTTGTGATGGATGAAATGTCATCTCTCTTTACCTTTGCCTGAGCAGAGTCTACAGGAGACGGTGATACTATTACATATGCAAACTTTGCGAGCTCTATCAATGGAAGGGAAAATTCCGACCAGGGTGAACATTCCGAAACAAAGCATAATGTTTACGCAGTGGTAAATGCGGGAAGAACTGGAAAGAAAACTGGTTCCGAGAGACCACCGGGAAATAATGAACGCGGTTACGCCGAAATTGGCTTAGATGAAATCAACGACAAATCATCACAGGAGGGCGCTGGTGACAACGCTGAATCTCATCAACCTGTAGCTTTGACCTACAGTGACGTAGATCGCACAGGAAAGGCGTATCGGACAAAGCTGGCAATCGAGGGAGCAGAATATGATAAACTTGCTATAGACGACAGCTGTGGAGCATCAATGATCGTGGACCCTGGCAACTCCCTTGCACAGAATCCTAAAACTGTTATCAGTTATGACCATGTTGACCGTACTCAAAGAGCTTACATTCAAGATCATCGTGACAAAGTCAATCACTATGACAACTTGGAAAGCAATACCGAATCCGGCATGGCTTCAGGATACTCTGTTGTCGGTAATTCCGAGAAGGCAGACGAATACAGCGGCGTTGATCGTACAGGGAAATCATATCGACCAGACACGGAGACAAACTACGACAAACTCAAAATGAATTAACATCGCCAAACACATAATTGCTATGTGCATTCTGTTGAAATTTACAGCAAGCATTATAGAAAGGTGAAAATTCGGATTACCGAACAGCCCCAATGGAAAACAACAAAACTGCACAACAAAACGACTTTACGCACAACGTTAATAGAATGCATTGAGAGTTGGAGTACACGGTTGATTTTTGAGTGAGTTGATCATGGAATGGCATATCATATTTTCTTTAAAAAATTCTGCAGAGCAATCAAACAATTTGACACATGTACCAGCTGCCTGTATTTACATGTCAGTCATGATGTTTTGTTACTTCCAATGTGTCCTATTCGGCTTGATCAGCTGACACAGGTAAAAGTGTTACTTTTCCTGAGCATTAACTTAGCTAAAGAAGAAAACTTTATCTCGGAAAATGAACACAAGAACTTTTACGAAGTTTTACCTAATGACTATATTCAAATATTGAAAAAATCAGTGATAATGTCGACATTTCAATAGCGTAGAAATGTTTAAAAGCCCGATATCTAACCAAGAAATAAATTCCAAAGTTAATATTTCAAATTTCAATATTGAGAGTTTCTGAGTTGATGTTGATTCTGTTCTGGTCTGTATTGTTATTTGATCTAAGTTTTGATGTCATGTCGATTGAAATATGTCAATTCATTTGTATCTTTAAAATCAAACGGATATTGTTCTAAGAGTAATATGACAGAACTCCTTGGCAAGACAATGTAAGCACACAGTAATATGGGTATTTGCACGAGGTTTTGTGGTGTATTCTGCTGTCCCGGCGCGAGTGTCTAGCCAGTGCGGGGACAGCAGAATACACCGCCAGCCCGACCATACGAATAATGGTCAGATTCTGTGCAACGAGCAATTACGAACGTGTCAAAGTGGTTCTGGTGTATCAAGAGTTAGTCCACAATACTACAGCCTTGTTAAGGTAAACACGACACGTACATATCTAGTCAGACAGGCCTTGTACATTCCAACATAAAAATTTGAGCTTATTTAGGTGGCGATATATTGTCGATAACACTATGCTGAATTCGAAGACCGTGTTTTGTAGGGCTATGACCATCCCTTGATTACCGTCGATTTTTCGCATCCACTTTTGATATTGTTTTCATTTATAGCTTATGATATGTAATGTATGCTTCTTTGTTTTGTATTCTCATTACAAGTAAGAGTGGTCCAAATTTTCTTCTAGTTATCGCGTACGCCCTGCCGTACACCTGGTGTAAACTTCTCTGTAAATCTGCATGATAAGAGGCCGCCCCGTAATCCGTTGAATCTCATCCCTTTGTTTAGAGAAGCTAAATTTAGCTACTGCCAGCTGTCGCATTTGGCGCGATGATGTAATGTGATGGACCCTTTCGAATTGAAAAGATCTCTTTCCTGTCAGTCAATATCCAACTTTTCTGTTATCAAATTTCACACTTCCTCACGTAAATTTAATCATTCGACTTTTGTAAACGCCCTATTAAATGCCCTAAAGCAGCTTCAGCAGACTGGCTACGTCGTTCGGCTAACCTTGGTTTGACTTCTAGAATATGTGGACACCAAAGATTGTCGCGAATTCAAAGTTCGTCTTGCCTAGTTTGGTCTTTTCGAAGGTAACCCGATATAAAATCGACCGCCAGCCAATACCGTACACTGGACAGCAGCCGAAAACTGCAGTAATTTAACTGAAGATGCAGTGTCAGCTAATTCCATAAAGATTAAACTTCCATACAAATCTCGGCACAGGAAGTTATTTCAACAAATGTGCCCAAACATCAGTATAATATATGTTAGATGTTTTAGCTAATGAGAACACCTTCGAATTCTTCCTTATCACATTTCCCCTCCACTATAGTTCCTGCCTAAAACATATACAACACAGAAAAGACGACAATACTGCGTACAGTCACCCACCTTACAATGTGCATAGCTACAGCAATGCAATGCCACGTACTTGTTCGTCCATGCAATGAGGAGCAGCTGTGGTTGATTCGACGTCAACGTGATTTGTCACTGGAATACAATTTTCCGGCAAACCATTCTGAGGTTGCATTCACAAACACCTGTTGGGGGGGGGGGGGGGAATTGACGGGGACTTCAGAGTATGTAGGGGAACTTGAAAGGATTTGGGGACTTAAATTGTCTCCGATTGATATGAAATTAGACTTTGTTAAAGTCCGAGAATTTCTTAAAAAAACTTTTTTAATAGTTTCTCTTCTGTCTCTCCTATTTCATACAAACCTATTTAGAATGTAGCAGCCCAGGATGGGCCTCAAGCTAGGTTTTCCTTGCGAATAATTGAGCGCGTTTAAGTCTGCGCAGTAGTGAGTTAGTTTTTGTCGGATTCGGGAGAAACTCCCCTGTATAGCGTTCTGCCCACTCATTGCGTTCACCCTACTCACACGTTTCATATGAAAACAGAACACAAATCATCGCGTTCACCCAACTCAAACATTCACAAATCACAGACTTGAACCCAGTCCAATATGAAATATGTTTTGAGTTGTCAATTTAAGCTATAACGTCAGGCTAATTTCTGGGTGGTTTTGTTCTTGTGTATTGTTCTACTCCGCGGAGAGTGATTAAGTCCAGCACAGCCATATGTGTACAGTCAGCATTGTATTGTTTGAAGTTAAATTCAAGTCCGGACCAGAATTCATTTGTCATCAATAACAATGATTATGGTCTTGGCACATATTACAGATATAGAAAGTTTTGTCAGAGAAAATATTCAATAGTTTACAGACTACCATGAGAAGTAAAATAATAATTTTTAATGAAATTCCAATATCATATTTGTTGTCAGCATCTGAACTTTCAGACACCATATTTGAATAAAGTACATCTGTATCAATTGTCAAACACTTATAAAAGCACAGATTTAGTTAGTTTAGTATTGTAGAAACATTATATACGCACTTGAAACCACCTATTCTAATCAAGTACGATTGTGCCAATTATCCAGGGTCTATATATTCAAAAATATTGCAAGTTTTATATTGGGAAAAATTATTCACAGTTTTCTCACAGACTAACACGTATAGTGAATCAACATTACTGATGAAATCCTAAAAATCAAAATTTTTGTACACTCATTTTTATTGGGAAAATGTTAACAGTTTGCCCAACGGACTTCCACGTATTATGATTTGATATTTTTGGACGAAGCTCTATATATATAGGCCGCATTTTGTCATCCTGAAATTGAGTGGGGTTACTTCAAAATTATAGCAATCAGAAGGGGATTTAAACGCATTGTGAATTTGTTAGGAGGGCATTTCAAAAATTTTAGAGCTTTTTTAATTTATAAATCATCCATTTCACTAGCATATATGTAACATTTACTTTCCTTTAAGAGAGAAATTGGAGTATTTTGCGCAAAATGTATTTATATCAATAAAGGAAACAAAGCTATTTTCATGCAAAGGTACGATTAATTTTGATACTTTTTATTAAGTTTATTTTTCTTTCTACTTTTCCTCGATCAAATTTATTTAATTTCTTACGTTGTTGTTGAGAGAAACTTTAAATTTTCAAACTCTGAAAATACTATAATAAACTTTCAGATTGATGTGTTATGAATTATCTAGAGTATTCTAATCAAAAATGTTGAAGGAAAAGTCATTCATATACCTGACTTTGAAAATCTCAGAGATGGTCACATTTAAAAGACCTATTGGCACACAAGTAAAGAGGTTTTTTACAGTTTTGTCAGGCCTTAGACGTAACCATCAAAAATTAATATCACCTTGGCAAAGTATGCGGATCTCATTACAAAGATAAATTCTTTTCTACATCGTTAATTATCAAATAGAATAAGGTAACGTAAAATAGAGAGAATCGGCCATGAGAAATGAACATGAATGTCAAATATGTCGGGAAAATTACATACGGACAGAAGAAATTTTCGTCCACAATATGTGAAACGTCATTTGGTTTTTTCCAGGTATTCTATAGTTGAACGAACTTTAGCACTCACGAAAGTAGAAGTCTAAGCGCACTTATGAACACCACCACAGAGTCCAATCGACTCCTTGTGTTCTAGTTACTAGTCCAAGCGTTATCCTCGTCTCCAGGGGGCGTAGTTTACAGTGCAGAGACATTGAAGAATTGGTAGTTATAAGACACGTGAACTTGTCACTGTGACTGAACTAGTGACTACATTCATCTCATCTTTAGTTTTACTTTTTGACAAATGACACTCACCAATACATTTGTTACCGGTTTTCGTCCATATGTTATGACGCAGTGGCAAAGAAGTAAACTTATAGACGCACAATCAAGGAAAATTTTGGTGAGAGCAACATAGAGATATTGACCAGAAGATGGATAGGACACAAAACAAACATTGCGCCCAATCTGTTGGGCAGAATACACCGCAAGACGGTTGTCTTCAAGTTTAGGATAGCAATTCTTATCTCTCAGGTTATAACTTGCTAGAATCGAAACAAACATCCGAAAAAGATTCCGCTACATTCTAGTTACCAACGGTTTTGTAAGTCTTATAGTTCACTTTATATGTCATATGATACTAATTATTTGAGAACATGTCCGACACGAGTCCCTAAAAGCTTTCGAAGGTTAAAGCACAGACCCTAGAGAATCTATGGTTAAGGCAAGTATGTAATCTCACTATCCCATTTGCGTAAGGTTGATGTTGTCTTTACTTCCCAAACATTAATTGGGTGTGCAATGGGATCAGACATACCGTCAACTTTTTATTGTTCTTTGCAAACAATGGTGATACGATGATGGTACTTCTGATTTCGGGTTTGCATCTGTATACTGTCCGATTTTCGTACAAGATTGAATACATTCAATATAACAACGCAGATATTATTACGGCTACGCTAAACCATAGACAGTAGAGAAACGTTTCTCTACAGTAACTGTCTATGACTAAATAAAGACATAACTCGTTTGGTTTTTAAGCCACATGATTGCATGGCAGTAAATTCATGGCGTCTAGCGATGTCTTGTACTTGCATCAATAAAAATACCCTTGGAAGATGCGAACTTTACTTGGTAGTACTCAGAACGTTTGTCCATTTTAAAGGTGACAGATTACAGGTCAAAAATCGCATTCATTCATTTGAGTGCAAATATGCACGCCTCGATCTTAGCAGTATGATAACCAGTCTACGAAATATGTTTAGGCCTACAGGGTAACAAACACAAGCTCTCGTAAGGACTCCAGTATTATTTGGATTCTTGTATTCGAATTAAGGTCGTTTCCGGAGTGACGCAGATAAAAGTTCTGCTCCGGGGAAACACATGAGTATACCTATCAAGCTTACTTACATGACCTATGACCTATGACCAATCGAAATCTCTAGTTATCGAAGGTGCCTTTGAGTTTAAGTTGAAAAAGGTAAAGGAGCAGTTTTGATACAAATAAAACAGGTGCTATAAGTAACTAGATAGATTGTGATAAAACAAACATGGTTTTTAAATGTTGAAAGCCGAAGAGCATAAGCGTGCTAACATATTTGCACAAGTTTCTATAGACTGACTGTCAAACAAAGTAATGCACAGGTCACGCAAACGGACATGAAAGAAGCGTTACTCCTGCACAATCGTTGTAAATCATTAAAATCTGTATACCATGTGATTGAAACAGATTTACTTTTATGACATGCAGCGACAGCGAGTATATTCAAGGATCAAAGTTCACCCGACTCTGTATATAAACAAAATGTCAAAGGTCATGCAGCTGCTGTAAACAACCTCAAATGATGCCATAGTCCTGCACAAATAGAATTTACTATAAATATTTATGTTGCGGTATTTATATGTTCGTATACATTCATGTATAAACGTAAGCAAACGGGTAATACTAAAGGATTTTATCAAGTGAAGAAATACAAATGTACATGTTTGTGCTGCACATTCAAGGCAAGATAAGATTTACCGTGTAAAGACTCAGAGTAGACTTTCAATAGACCACGTGTGAACAAACCTATAGCAGCGACGGCGGCAATTATCAAAGTGCAATTATCAAGGTAGTATGCGTCTCGAAAGTGAAAGACTTAAACTTTTGCTTAAATTTTCCTCAGTGAAACTTTCAACCATTTCATACCAAATCGAGAATGAAAGTCAAAGGTGATCGTGCAAAGTTTGGTACTAGAGAAAAAGTTACCTGACATTTACTGATATTTGACATTCAATATGGCCGCCATCCCTATGCTAACTTTATCAGGAAAAATAAAGTTTCGAAAAACTAAAACCATTACAATGAGCCCCACAAGTGGTTGATAAGAAAACTTTATTCTTTTACATTTATCTGGTCAGAAATTAAACGGGAAGTTATAAGACCGTGGACGCACAGTAGTGGGGATTACTGATGACGCAGCCATTTGCTTACACTAGGCGGAAGTTTTTGAATTCTCATAGCATCCCTTTGAGTACCGCATAACACAGTGGAGCCGCTATATCGGTCGCCAGATCGCTTGTCTCGAGTCTGTTTTTCCTTTATTGCTGTGTCTTTGTTGGGTGATGAAAAACAGTGCAGCTGATTTAAATGCCCAAAACACAATGTCTGCATGAAAAGCATCGGCTTGTATGACGCTAATAGCATTGATCCCATAGAAAGGTGTTGCTTCAAAAAGTAATTATTAAATAGAGACTGTATATGCATGGAAGTGATATCTATCGAAATCTTAAACACAGGGTGCCAATCATAAAGTATAATTTGATACCCTTGGCAGGTTCGGTTCGTGAATCTGAATAATTTCACATTTGAATTCAATAAAGCCATTTGACGGTGTTGTAATTACAGATGAAACAAAAGAATTTCAAAAAACGAATGATTTCTTGCGATCAAACAAGTCACATTTTACATTTTGGGACATAAACGTCTGTACATCTGGGATAATTTGTTGAAGAAATAAGGAAAATGCTGATGGACTATGCTGTCTAAAGAATTTCTGATTATGATCAAACAATGTCAGTATTCTGTCACGACACATGGAATAAAAATTATACCATGAAAAGTTTTTAACAGAGAGCCGCGATGGTTTAATACTGAGTGTCTTTCATATAAAACCCTCGTAAAAATGAAAATATGAAAATTTATATTTGATAAAGGTTTGAAAAAAATGAAGATTCTTGCCTTTTATTTGGAAAATTGTCAATATTTCGTGTGTTTACATAACACACACAATCACAAAGCACACCGTCGAGTCTAACTCCCGTTCCGACCCCAGGCCTGTTCTCGCGTATTCACGCCGAGAAGAGGATCACTGTGAGCAAGAGGTACAAAGGCGTTTCCGGTCCTTGACTTGTCCCAGTCAGCACATGTTAGAAAGGTTACAAGCTCTGAGGTGAAACTACTGCGTAGATGCTTTGTCAATGCGGTAAGACTGGCAACCGCTGCTTTTAGAAGCAGAAGCGGTCGAGATATCCAAAGATTTATATTGAGTTACAGACTCGAAATTCACCGAACATTTTCTTGGAGGGAGGTAAGCATATGAGTACATCAACTATCGGAATAGCCAATCATTTATGACGCCAAACACAGCTACTAGACTGTCCACAGCCCCTTGTGCCTTTTCTGTCTCTTATTGGTGTAGTCTCTCGCACATACGACGGAGGGGAAGCGTAGCTCCCAAGGCGTGAGCTTGGCATTCCGAAACTCCTTACCTTCGGCGCTTCGCTTGCGATCACCCACCGTCGTATATGCGAGAGACTACATCAATAAGGAACAGAAAATGCACAAGGCATTGTCGACAGTCTACATAGTCAGCTACTCGAAATGCGTTAAAACGCGGAAGCAAAGAACGCTACACACTTTAGACAGAAGCGAAACTTGCGGCTTGTACCGAATCAATGACTTCTGTTTTGGCGTAGGTGTGGTTAAGTTTCTGACTGCGTAAAGTAATCATGATTCCGGGTCAAATCCTATCTAAAATATAACTCACTAGTCTTGTATTGATGCTACGAAATAGCTGCTGGACGAACGGTACTTGATGTTCATACAATGACCAAAGTCATTTCCAAGGTTGTCCCCGATCAACCGCATATGTAAATCCTGGAAATCGATACTAATAGATCTGCACGCGTTCTGTTTCCTTTCCAATTGCAAGCTACGGTTGCCTGGTCGACTAAACTGAAGCTCGGACTATTTCGACACAATGGCGGAAATACTACCTGAAACTGTACCTCTGAAACTGTACCAACACTACGGAACAGTAAGTCAAACTTTTATCTATATTTTGCATAAAGAAATATTAAAATCTCTAGGAAGCTGATGTGCCTCGACTAAGCATCAATTCGACATATCGTACCCAATTTGCTTTTTCATCCACCTGCTGTCCCAATATGTAACGCACTGAGAAAAAACACGGACAAAAGCGGGGCTTATTATTCTACCTGTTTGTCCATTTCATTGCTAAACTTGGTAACTCAGAACGAAGATGTTCATTGAAACGTGAAAGCGGCCGTCGGGCAGGGAAGAAACTGAGTATGTCATGCATTCTTTGTATGTTCTATTGCAAATTTTGCCCATTACCTAAGTTTTCAGTCGCCTAGATATTTAACAAATCGCTACATAATCGCTACATTTACCTCTTAAATCTATTCAGAAATTGGAAAAAACTGAGGAAGACTTCAACATGAGATTGTGTATTACGTATGTCGACACCGGGTAAGTTAGGAATATTTCTTTTCTGTATTTCATGCACAGAGATTCAGTCTCGTATAAAGTGAGAAATACCTTTTTGAAAACTGTACCCAGGAATTTCCGCAACGACGTGCCCCAACGTAAATACACCATAGGTATACATTTAAATGAACTGAACTTCCTCGCCTGCGTGAAATCTAATAGATAGCATGCAGAAGCAAACCCTTGAATTTAATGTCAAGTGATAATATTTAGGTCAACCCTATAATTCTTTGTACCTCTTAGGCATAAGGACGGGGTCTGTCGTCGTTGCGGTGTGAAAAGTTCGGAACATAAAGGCTCTCCTATCGCTGATTCAGTTGACGGATACACCAGTACTACGACAAAACCAACCAATGCGTACGGTGATTTGAAGTTTCCAGGGTACAGTACGAAACTGGCGAAAGTAATGACCATTATTGTTTTTATTGTACGTTACGATCGGAATCATTGAAAGTATTGTTATATTCTGGAATTAGGAATTTTTGAATTTCCAACATATCAGAGTAATTAAAATTGATGGTGTCACCGTGCTTGATTTTTTCAAAAAGACGATTAATTTTACCCTTTTTCACGAAAATCGCAAAAAATCAGTATCAATCAATCAATTAGCAAAATTTATATAGCGCCAAATATAGCACCAGGTATCGATTTATGACTGTTTTGCAAAATGTAGTCAGGAATTCATATATTTCATTCTCTCTTATGATCATCGACAGGGTACTCTTAAAAGGGAAGTTACAGGACCGTGGGCGCACAGTAGGGGGATTACTGATGACGCAGCTATTTGCATACACTGGGCGGGAGTGTTTGAATCTGTTCTCATAGCATCGTTTTGACTGTAAGATAAATTTGAATAACCATGATGGGCATTTTCGTGACATATGCAAAGAGGGGTCAAATTGTCGTACAGGGAACACATTTTGAAACATGCGTTCTCCGACAAAAAAGAAACATTTTTTCAGCTTATTTTCGACTCAAGGTCAGTCACTACATATTCACAGACATCATATAAAAGATTCAATGACAATGAACGCCTTAAACATGGCAGAATTATGGGATTCTGGGACCAAACGCGGCGCGTCCGATCAGGCATTTTTACATTTGTATAGTATAATCCGGCTTTTATAGGGGAAGTTCCTGTATGGTTGTACATGTACCTAACCTCATTGACCTAGCTGGCTCTGGGTTAATTATTGGCCAAACTGATCCTTGACACTGTAATGTATTTACAAAAAATGATGAAAGCTCAAAAGAGAAAATGTTGAAGCAATTTTAAGAAGGTGGCTGAAGATTTTACCGCTGTACAAACTGCAGACGACATTGTGCGTAGAAGAGCTGTGTCATAACAAAATTAACGACGTGTTCCTCAAAAATGTGGCGTCGAGCACGTGCGTGCTGTTCTGCGCAACATGGTTCTATGTTTCTGCGCATTCATCCGTAAGGTAGTATGCGCCTCGAAAGTGAAAGACTTAACTTTTGCTTAAACATTCTTCAAGGAATATTTTAATCATTCTCTTTCAAACCCAAGAATAAGAGTCGTTGGTCATCGTGCAAATTTTGGTACTACAGAAACAAATAACCCAAGATTTACCGAAACTCAAAATGCCCGCCATCCCTATGTTAACTCTATGGAGAAAAATAAAATTTTCGATTTTCGAAAAACTCACGCGGTGAAAATGTTTCCTACATCAAAATGAGCTCCTACAAGTGGTGGTAGGTCACTTGTAATAATTTTAGAGCCCGATATCTGTCCCCGACGCACTGTTGTTGCTCCATCGAGAAATGCAATATCACTGTTAGACAGGCCTTCTCAACGCAAGAAAATACATAGATAGAATAACGACAAATCATTGGAAACTGCCCTCTTGTAGATGAAGAAATATGACAAAATTCACAATTATCAATAAAAATTGTTAAGAACTGATACTATATACCGGTTTCTCCTCTTTCTTGCTCAAAACTTTTGATTCATTACTTAAATATTGTTTTTGATTCGTCTTAAGTACATCAGATTGGACCATCAAACTGACCCGGACGATATAGTGGACCTGATGCTGAACCACTGGAAAATTAAACCACCAAACCTTTTAATATCAGTCACCGGAGGCGCCAAAGACTTCACCATGACGCCAAAATTAAAGACCGTGTTCCGTTCTGGCTTGACCAAAGTTGCTCTTAGTACAGGTACGGAGGCACGAAAGAACAACATAATCTGGGAAGATCCTGTTGTCTCGTGTTTTTTTCACAGTTTTGGCGAAAGCAAACTTTACGGAAGTGCGCGCCTCAAAATTGAAGGACTTACACTTTCCTAAAAGTTGCTGTGAGAGAGGCGTCTTACTTCACAATGATACCATTGTAAACGCTTTAAACACTTTGTATGAATATATTTATCATATCTCTGTACAGAGAAGCGTATAGGCGTAGGAGGCCTACACGATCGAACTTTAATAAACCTAGCTACGATCATTACATGTAATTGTGATTAGTTGTTGTCTATAGTCTTATTGACATAAGCAAGTCATCGAGGGCTAAGTACCAGCGCATGTGTTATACAACGCTGTTTATTATGAACGATTCTGGGTCAGATCAAAGTGACGTTCTTTTATGATCATGCTTATGCGCAAAACTACCATTTTAATTTACGATTTAGGGTAACACTTTGGGGCCGAGTGCGCTTGCTTTTTCGTTTCAGCGTCTTTTTGTTGCGCGATAGCAGGAGGTAACATCGAGACAGACATTGTCCGTACATTGTCTGTATATGTGTGTTTAAGTATTTATACCCATCTTGGCAAAGGCATTATAATCTTGCATGGATTAAAGTTTAATGGCAGCAGCTTTTTGGGAAATGTGAAACATCCCAAATGGATATAAATTGTGGAAGACTTGAAAGATTGTTCAGGTGACTTTAGGTCGATGTACCTGAGTGAGGCTCAATGTAGATTTGTTGTTTTTCCTGCGATGACTGCGATACTCCATGTTACTCAATTTGTGAGTTTTTAGCACAAACATTCTCCTCCCAAGAAATGGTTGTTCTGTCCAATTAAAGGTTTTAATTCGAAGGGAGCTTTGCGAATTACATTTGTTACATGTGACATAAATTCTTCACTGTCATGCAGACCGTCTTCTCGCCAGAACCCATCTAAGAGTTTTTACGATTGGTTAGCAATTTACTTTGCATTGCTTCTTCAAATGCATTAAAATGGTTCATAAGCATGTGGCTGTTTCGGGAGGAAATTCTTTTCCTTTTTCGTCAAATCTCCCTAGAAATCCAGCAGCAGTCATGTAGTCACTGCAACGTTTGGTGTGCAAGTTGCGTGTACTCAGACTTTGTAACAAGTATCGGTATTAAACAGTGGTATCAATAATTACATCATGTTTCTCTCACTGGTATATTGTACATTATTTACCTGACAGATATGTATATCCACTGCATTAGCTCGTGAAGTAGTAAAAATGTGCCACAAGATTAACGTGATTGATTGTGCAAATGCCCTGGCAGTCGATTGGGAGAAATCGATATGAATTAGAGATGCTGAAATTTACATAAGACAAGGAAATTACCATCTTAAGATGCGCTTGGAATGACAATTAAAGGGAAGTTCACCAAGGATGATTTTAACAAAAATTATTTTTTCAGACGCTTGGATCATCACAGGAGGCACCCATTCCGGTGTGATGAAACATGTCGGAGAGGCAGTACGTGACTACACTCTTGGTAGTGGGTCATACAGTAGAAAACAGATAGTGAACATTGGCATAACACCCTGGGGTGTGGTGCATCAACGAAAAGACCTTATCGTTGCACGGAATCCGGTAAGTCTGAGGAATCAACATATCGGATATGAGGGGTTAAAGATATTCTTTACTTGGTAGGAACATCAGCACGTTTGTTTCTAAAACTTGATGTTACGGTTAAATGAAAGAAACAGTGACTGGATTTTAATTGATCTACAAAGGGGATCACAAACAATTAAAAGTACGATGGCAGGAATTCTACCCACTGTTGGGATTGGATGAACACCTTTTGCCTTCAAGTTGGCTGCTGTTCTTTAGTAAGAGCCACAACCAATATTAATATTCCAATATTAATATTCCGATGCTGTAAATCCTATCCACTGTTGGGAACTGTCTTGTGGAAAGAGAGCTCTTACTATCCTATCAATGTTCTCGGAGTGAAATATTCCCACAATTGCATGCAGAATAGAGCTCTTACTGAGCAGTTTTATGCGTATGTATAGCCAGACCAAATGTAGCGGCCACGGTGTGCATGAGAAAAACACCCTTCCCCTGATCAAATTTGAAGATACTAATCAACAGCAGCCAACTTTTAACCCTTTCACCACCATGGTTTGTCCCAAATCCATTGTTTTCTATGGTAAAGTTGGACCTGTATACAGGGAACTGGGGGTGAAAGGGTTAAGGCAAAAGATGTTTTTTGTTTGATCTAAGACTAGTAATTACTAGACCAAAACACATATAACGTAGCAGGAAAAGTATAACATTGTTTTTAAAATGCATTTCAGAAACACAGACGTTCCAATGTTGCCAGCTACCATGTGAGATGTTCTACACAGCAGGGCGAAGTTTCTCTTGATCCTAATCACACACATTTCATCTTGGTGGACGATGGTCGTGTTCATGACTACTCCACTGCAACAGAACTGCGTGGCAAAATAGAAAAGGCAATTTCTGAGTACAATAAGAAACCAGGTGTGTACAGTTTGTAGTCACATGATTGAACTAGACTCTGAAGATAATAATGAGACCAAAATTCATGCCATTATTGGATTAATTTTTTGTTCAATTAACTTACAGTCTATTTCAATAAAAACACAACATATATTCCGTTAACTTATTTTTGTAAAAAATCGCAACGATTACAATCCAAGAAATTGATGTGCTATTAATTTGTTAATATGTCAATTTTTTCACGTTGAATAAACAATGGTGATATTAACCTGCATGAATTCCCGAAAAAACTCTACTACTTTGAAGAACCAATGGTGACAAAATGAGTCAACCCTCTAAAAGTAAGATATCGATAAGGATTCTATTGTATAAATGACCCCAATTTTCGTCGGAATGTGACCTTATTTTAGACGCTGTACAACTTTTTATCTACGCACAGATAAAGGAGAAATCAGAGTACCGGTAGTTTGTTTGGTACTGGAAGGTGGACCAGGTACTCTGGGAGAGGTAGCAAGTGCTACCAAGAACGGCACTCCGACAGTCATCATAGAAGGTTCTGGTCGAGCGGCTGATTTGCTGGCATGGGCAATAAGAAACGCGCCGGAACCGTACAGGGAAGATAGCAAGGATGAAAAACTCATTTCATTCGAAAGGTAAGAGTTACGTCTATGACAGATGTGTTCGGCCCAGTCTCCGAGATGGAAACAATTTGATTGTCTTATAGGAACTCTAACGGTTATGCACAAAATGCGCTACTCGTATCAAAACCGCACACTAATTCAGTAGGTTAGCGCACTTTCTGTGCGATTGAAATCAGAAAAGAAGAAGTTCGCTGGAAATGCGGTATTGTCTCTTATCATATCTATAGAATCACGTGCCTCTGTAAAGCTATGGGAAAAGAGCCTTCACATCGGTACGTTTTTCACGCATTACGCCCGGCCAGGCCCGTTAAAGATTAGTACAGGCGGCGAACGTTCGGGGCGCACAAATCTCACATCGTGCGCGACTTTTGCAAACTTTTATGGTATCCGTACTGTGGGTTAAAGAGTAAGCACTGGAAAAGAAGTAGCGGCGCTCTAATGCATTACCAAAACCATCTGCCAAAATGGTGATTTATAACAACTTCGTTTAACAAATAAACGTTTTAATGTTACGAAAAGAGGTATGATAATTTAGTTCGCATAATAATTGCATTCAGAATCATTGAATATTGCAATATAATTTCTAGCTTTGTATCATGATTTGGTAATAATTTCGGGTGAATATTTGAGACATTTGTTGAAATCGATTCTTAAGTGAGGCAGGAATATATGAACCTTTGCTGTGCTGGTCACCTGTGACTACATGCTCCCAGTAAAGCTTACCCCTACGCCACGACTTATCAATCGAGGTCATATACCATATTTCCGTAAACAGAGAAGTAAGGTAGCAATAAGACGGTAATTTAACATACAGCATTTTATGTCAAAGAAGAATGCAAAGACATTTATCTTAGATGAGTATATATCCCGTTTTGTCAAACGGTTTTGGACCTCAGATTTCTAACGTCATACCATTCTAATCACAATATCAGATGGAAATAGCTGATCATTATGTGTAATTATCTATCACAAACGTTTCAATTATACGCAAGTCTGGTCACATAATGAGGTTATATACGGCAGAGCCACAGAATGTCAAAAACGCAAACGGAAATATTAATTTTACTGCTTCAAATAGTTGCGTTTACTATTAATATTCAAACGCCTTTATGTACAAAGTCACCTACGGAAGTTTTGCAACCTTTCCTTGGCTGCCACCTCTACTTGGAGTTTAAAACTAGTGATGCAATTCTTTGCAAGAGAGCCGGCACGATATAGGATGTAGGTAGTGAAGTTTACAAGATAAATGTACATATAGCAAGGTTACGGGTAACATCGTGTCCAGTAACATGTGCAACAGACATTTTTAAAATTTCCTGGTGGTCGTTCTTTGTCGTCAATTTGTATGACTCACAAAAGAACATATTTTTTGAAAACATACGTCCCTGCTTGCTGAATAATCCGAAGTGCTGAAAGTATGTTTCAGAGCTTTACTGCTAATTGATAAAAACAGTTGACACGTTCGTTCTGACTTAACATTCAACAGAACGATAATTGTACTTTAAACTTTGATTGTACTTCATTGCAGTGAGAATGAAGTGAAGAATTTATTCCAAGAAAAAAGAGTATGTGTAGAAAGGTTTTTTGTGTGAATCCCAGTTGCGATATTAATCGGTAATCTATCTGTCTTCAGGGATCTTCAAAGAAAGGTCGAGGAAACATTAAAATCTTCATCGCAAGACATCATTAAACTTGTCCGTCAATGCATTGCTGAAAGGAAACTGTTTAATATATATGAACTGAAATGCAAGGGGTCATCCAAGGAAATCGACTCTGCCATATTGAACACTGTTGTCAAGGGTAGGTATTCGTATACCACTTGAGATGATTTCTACGTTACAAGGTATACTCTTCAGCCTGATGAAGTTGAGTGATCGTTATGTCGCAAACAATTTAAGATATATTATGTAGGATAAAATATTATTTAATCTTGTTCAAGTGTATCCTATATAATTCCTACAGACTTGATTTGTTTTCGTCGGTTAAGTTATTGTTGAATTTTCCCTTGAATGTCATAGGTTTTATCTTTTCAGCGAAAACAGCCGAGAAGGAACAATTGCGCCTGTCGCTTGCCTTCAGCAAGATCGAAATCGCTGAAAGAGTCCTATCCAAGTGTAAAGATAAACTGCAGGTATATTTGAGGAAGCACATCGTTTTTCCTACGATATTTTATTTATCTGTCATGGGCCATATACTACAGAGTAATTATAACACGATTGGGACTAATTTGGGATAATTAGATTTTCATACTTTTTAAGTTTCTCAAAAATGTTAGGTGCCCTACAGCTGAATGTTGCAATATTACAAATAACTCATAAAAACAAGTGTCTAACTTAAAAAGAAAAGCAGATGAACTTACATTTGCAGATTAAACAGACATTACTTCACCATCTAATTATCGCATATTACTTCCAATCGTGTTTTATGTTTGTGTTATCCAAAGACATAGCCTTTCAGTGGATCTGTAATACCCGAGCAACGGTTTTATCTCTAATTAATTTTCAGGATTTGAATTTGCCAGGCTTGTTACACACAGCTCTGATTAATAATCAGGTGCAGTTTGTCAAACTATTCTTAGAAAATGGTGTCTCTCTTGACGAATTCCTTACCGTAGACGAACTGACGTCACTTTATAAACAGGTAAAAGTTTAACATGTTTTATTTAGAGGTAATGCATTAATCTCTATGGGCTGGTTTTTAGCAAAAAGTGTCGTTTATTTTGGTCGACGTCATAAATTACGTGTTATTCAATTATGGATTTATTCAAGGTGACTACGTGAAAGCTAGCAACTTAAGGCGCTATTTTTATTCAGGGAGTTACCATATATCATTTTCCTAGAAGTTTCACGCCAACTCAGTTTTTATCATTCGGGACAGTAAATCCCGAGCATTTACGAAAACATGTTAAATGTTCTTTTTTAGCCTAAACCGACAAGTTCTGTGTATCGGCTTTTGAATAAAGTGAAGAGACATGAAACACAAGACAGGAAAATGGTAATGTATGATAGTTTTTGTTTGTTTCTCTCAGTTTACAGATCAGAAACAAAGCTTTAGCAAGTACCTAAGTTGTCTTTTGCACCATTGAAGGCCACAAAATTAGACCGAAATATTCAACAAGGGTATCCCTTTTAAGTTGCGCTGTCTTCATATTTTATCTTAGAGTGAGATTCAATACGAGATTCGCGATATAGAAAACTTAATTGATCAGATGACCGATGGCACCTACAAAATACGTACTACGAGGGACAGACGGAGAAGAAACGGAGAAGAATCTGGAGTTATTGAAACGCAGAGAAAAGAGGCAAATAGTGAGTCTAAGCGTTGAATACTCTAGACATTTGATAACATTTAGGTTTTGATGTCCACCATGAGCCTATTCAGGATACAGAAAATCATTGAAGTGGTATGTGCCTCGAAAGTGAAAGCCTTAAACTATCCTCAAGGAACATTTCAAACACTCTCTTTCAAAATCTTTTGGTCCTAGAGAGAGCAAATTACCCAAGATTTACCGTTGTTGAAATTCAAAATGGCCGCCATCCTTGTGTTAACTCCTTTGAGAGAAGTATAATTTTCGATTTTCGAAAAAGTAAGACAGTAAAACGTTTTCTTACACCAAGAGCTTTAAAATAAACCGCACAATTGGTAGATCAGAAAAAGATTTAAAAAGTTTGAGAGTCTGAATATCTGTCCCCGAGGCGCATTCTACCTTAAAGCATTAATATTTGTAAGTTCTCTCAGTCTGTTATTGCAGTCAATGTCTCGAAATACGACTTTGCCTGACATGTTATCATTTACACTGGCAAAAATTTGGCTGTAGTGCAAAAACACGATTGGAACTAATTTGGGATAATTGGATTGGCAATATTTCTCAAAAATTTTAGAAATTTGTCTAATATTACACCATATTTACTTACCATCTTTAAAATTTTATTCAAAATTTACGATGCTGTTGAAATGTTATGAGAAAGAATCAGTGCATGATAGTATCTAATGCAATATTGTTCAAAACATATGAACAGTATTCATATTTCAATGAAAGTATGAGAGTTTGTCTGTAGTTTCTTTATTACTGAAACACTAGTAATGATCTCAGTTTGTCACTTTTCATCGACCAAAATGAAACTTTTCGATTGATTTACAGTTAAGTCAGTCAGGGTCATTTAAAATGTGCCCTGACTCAATTTAATGTTTATGAAGCCTTAAATTCACGAAAAAGTCAGGGGCATTTCAAAAGTGCCCTGACTCAAAAGTCGTTAATTAGAGAAATTTTAAGCATTTTGTCTCATTTCTTTAGTACATTTACACAAAAATGAACTTTTTTTATGAAAATGAATCCGATGAAAGAGGTATGCAATAATCGTTGTGTTTTCGTTGTTTTGTTCGATGAGAACAATATTTCAAATTTTACACTATTCTATCATTTTGTAAAATTTCAGCCGTAAAAATTTCGATTTCGTTACATTTTCCTAATAATTACTCTCATCCAATTTTCCCAAATTAGTTCCAATCGTGTTCAAATTGTATTAATCTATTCACATATGTAGCATGACGATATGGTTTACCGTGTTTCTGCATGACCATTAATCAGATCATCGCTATGCTACTTCACAGTGTAAACACCATATCACTGGGCAAAATGCTTGATATACAACAATATATACTGATTCTGCACATGTGTCAAATACGTTAAGTATACACGTATGTATACTAATAAAATGCATATGTACAGTGTACAGTTGTTGTGCAAAGATCTGCATTACGTATACTCTTGATCTGCATAGATATACGCTACGCATATCAACGTATTGAAATGTTCCATATACAAAGATATACGTTACGTGTGCAATTAATATTGTGTTCCATATACGTCAATATACGTAAATATACTGAACGTATATCAAGCATTCTGTCCAATCTTTAAAACAATAAAATGTACTTGTCTGGGAAACCGAACTTATATGGTCATCCCCGTTATCTGATACCGTTGGGGTCACTTCAGTCATACTTCCTTCGTTTGGGCTTTGGATTCCATCCTGACCCCCATTTCTCGGGAATTTATTTTTGTGTCAGACTGATGTGCTGTTCGTATACATTTCACAGACGGAACCGGAAGAGAATATTTTGACAATCCATGGCGTGAGCTCTTTCTGTGGTCTGTGTTCCTAAATCAACATGACATGGCTAAATTCTTCCTGGAAGAGATTGGGGACACTATGGCAGCCTCACTGGTAGCTATGCAGTGCCTTAGATACATTGCAAGCACAGAAGATGATATTGATTCACGTGATGGCATGATGCAAAGCGCAAAGTAGGGGTTCGATTAATAATTGTTTTCTTGACACCCAATTTGTAAATGATCTTGAAGCGTTGGCAAAACTTCCCGGGGCAGAAAAAGCTGCATTATGTGATAACTTGTCGAATGTTAAATGATTTAAAATGTTTTTGCCGTTACAGATTGTCATATGTTTACGAAGTACAGGCACTTTATAAACAGATGGGAGTTTGAAAAGTATATCATAAATAGATTATTTAGCATGTATACCGTTTTGTGGATGTTTTATGTTAGGGAAAAAACCTGAGTAAATTATGCAAAAAGTTATTAATATGTAGATTTAATCATCACCATCACAAACAGCTACCTTTAATCTGAAAGTATAAATGCAGTTTAAAAGGGAAAGACTCGTATAGAAACGAAAGAGCCAGATTGAGGCATGATGACTAAAGTAATACATCCGTATATTAGCATATCAGAAATGATATCAGGGGAATGTAACCATCAGTCTAGAATTTGGTTGGCAATTTATTCTGTGTGATAAGTGTTCAACTATCGGAGAGTGATAAATAAATATTTAATGAATAACTAACGAATTAATATTGTATAATGTTCTTTAATCCTACAGGAAAATTATCTGATATCATTTATAATATATTTTTTTCAGAGATTATGAGCAATTAGCAATAGAGATTCTGACACGATGTTACAATGCCAGTGAGAAGCAAACTCTGGCACTTCTATCACGCAAGCTAACACACTGGGGCGATTCTTCTTGCGTTGATCTCGCATTCAGCGCAAGGAGTATGAATTTTATCGCCCATACCGCAGTACAGGAACTGCTGAGCAACGTCTGGTATGGAAAAATTGATCCACAGCGTACATCGATGTTCAGGGTTAGTTACAGTACCATCTGATTGCTGTTCAGTCTATTTACATTATGTTCACCGTGCGTAAGGATGCAGATGAATGGCTGGATGGATGGAAGGATGAATGGATGGGTGGATAGATGGATAGATGGATGGATGAAGTCTCGTAATGTTTGCTATGTACGACATTATGTTTCCGTGTGTGCACGCGAACTTGTCTAGTGCATGTACTCCGCGTGTGGAAATTCTAAACTACCGGTAGTGAATAAACACTGCAACTTTGTCCATATCAACAAACTTTATTCAGTCCAAGAATTATGTGTTTCTCTGTTCGTTTATAGATCTCTTGCTGCACACTGTGTCCGCCTTTACTCTTATGCTTAATGCATTATAGAGAACCAGATAGCGGGGACTATGAGGTCAAGTGTCAAGAAACAAATGTAAGTGTACTAATTATAGGTAGAATGTGTGTATAATTCACAGTGGAATCGAACTCAAAGCGTACGGCAAACAGTATCCTAGCTAAGACATGACATTCAAATCTGCTAGGATAAATCCCCACCCTTTCAAAAGAGTGGTTCAGTAGCCGAGCTAAGTAGTTACAATTTTCAATAGTCACTGACGCTGTAACAATTTTCAATAGTTACTGACGCTGTAGAGTTCATGAAGCACTCACATATACATACTTGCACAAACATCGACATTCGGAATCTTTGCCATAAATCAGATGTGTAATGAATGTGGTTATTATTTTTATGAATCGCAAAACTAAAATAAAGAAGTTACCAAAAATAAGAGATTCGATGGTCGACGGTCTCAGGTTTGGACATTAACAATGGAATCTTTCGTTTTAACTTATTTAGCCTTGTTTTTGCCGCTCAACAAAAACACTTTTCTATCATTCTATTTGCATTTATTTGATTTGTGTTTTACATCCGACAGGATGCAGCTCCTGATACGGTAGCTGAGGGCGCCACAGGGGTAGACAAAAAGTATGTACCAGGTGATATTTTGTGATAATGTCACTTGATTATGATCTTAAACAACAATATGACTTTCATTTAAATTACTCTAACTTTTTACAATTTTGAAGCTATATTTATTGTTCCATAATTCAATACTTTGTAACATCGCTCAAGTCATACGCTGGGTGTCCTGGTTAATACAGACACGAGATATAAGAAGACACCGCATCCCGACCACGTTAACACGTGAGAACACCGAGGTTTTAAAGAAGATGTTGTTGATATTTGAACAGCTGAAATTTTATTGTTTCTATTGCTCTTATGATAATATTCGGACCACTTGACTCTTTCAACCTACAGTACAAATGCAACGGCGTACGATACGACACAGAGAGGCAGAAACGATGGTGATGAGAACCTTACTAGAGTCAAAAAGTTGAAATACTTCTTCGGAAGTCCAGTGGTTAAGTTCTACTATTCAACCGTAAGTGACAATCCATGAATCTAAATGTTCGTGAGTTTTCCTGCGAAAGTAAATAAAGATAAATGCTATACCGTTTTTTTTAGAAAAACAAAAACAGCCATCCTAAAGTCCCTGAGGCTTCTTTGCCTTCGGTTCAGTAGTTGAAGGTACTTCTCTTGATTGTACGAACTACTATGGTGACGCCTAGTGCTGATTAATGTAGTCCGATTAGTAGACAATGCCACCGATCAGTAGACAATGCCAGACAGTACCAACCAATTGTTTTCACCTAAACTTGTACGGCTGAAGATGTTCAATATTTACAAAGTGCCACAAAGAACGCGTTTCCATAGCATATGAAAATAGAATACAGTAACTGTAAAATGAAAATAAACATACTATCAAACTATCCAGGTATCTTTACTGAAGCGTATCAAAGTTACATTTAAACTTTCCACAATATTATACGAGTATTTTTTTCTGGCAGTTTTCATATATCGCGTTCTTGCTACTGTTCAGCTATGTACTACTGGTCAAATACGACGAACTTTATTCTGTGGCAGAAGTGGTATTGGTAGTGTGGGTCACATCTCTACTCTTTGATGAAATAAGACAGGTAGGTCGAGTGTTTATAACAATGACCTAAGATACGTCAAGTAAAGAATGTTTTCCTTGATTGATGGTCTAGTGTTACCACTTTTGCAAAGTAAAATTATGGTCTGCGTAACGCCATAGTAAATACTTCAGTAAATCGCAATTGTCATGACATCGTGCCAGTTAGTTCACGCTGTAAGTCGTGTGAAAACCTAAAGTATGCTTTGTAATTAAGGTATACACCAGGTATTACTCAAAATTTCACAATATTTTTCTGATCTACGACTCGCGGGGACTCATTTTAAGCTTTTGGCCAAAATATAATTTTCACCGTCTTATTCTTTTGAAATAGAAATGTATTTTTCCATAGAGTTAATACAGGGATGGCGGCCGTTTTAAATTTTAAATATCGGTAAATTGAATATAGTTTGTTTCTCTAGTACCAAAATTAACACTGTTACCTCTTACTTTTTATTCGATGTTTGGAAAGACAAGGGTTGAAAGTTGGCTTGGGGAAAGTTTAGTAAAAGTCTCCGAATTTCGTGGCACAAACCATCCTAAAATCGGTTAGCTGTAAGTGTGTACAAATGCCAATTTTCTAATTGCGTCGTGTAAATACAGACAATCGACGCACAAGAATTAGTTCTTAAGGTAAGTTTTGAAGAAGGCCAAAGATGATCGGTGTAACACACGATTTTCTTATTTTCGGTTTTGTTTCAGTAAGTATAGGTGAAACATTTCCTTTGAGTTATTACCATCACGAAATAAAGCATTTATAGTACGAACGAAAACCTAAGAATACAAGAAGCTTACAATTAGCCCCCTCTATTCTTGCCGTATTTTCTGATTTGAACAAAGTCATTTGTAGGGGCACTTGTCTAAACCTGCGACAAAAGTATGAAAACAATAGGTTTCTTCATACATTTCAGCAATTGTTTTCAATTTCAATATCCATTTTCCATACCAATTTCAGTTAAGATTTACGAATTTTATGAACAATTTTGTAACGCTTGGTGGTTTATGAGAAAAGTCTTTATTGCCAGACTATTAAGGGCTATGTGACAGTGAATCACTGAAGATAGTAGTTAGTGGTGTATTTTGTTTTGTGTTTCATTGCAGATTGCGCAGCAGAAGACCAATGGTATCTCTAAGAAATTTTTGTCTTGGATCACATGGAGCGTTTGGAACATAGTAGATTCTATCAGCATGGCAGCGTTTTACATCGGTTTAGTCACCAGATATTTTGTTCGACATGACATTGGAAGGTATATCTGGGCCATCGATTTGTGGGTTTTCTACTTTCGTCTGCTAGACGTATTCTCGATTAATCGACATATCGGGCCAAAAGTCCTTATGATTAAAAAAATGGTAGGTATACGATACATATTCCCTGATTATTGTTTTTTTTTATTTAAATGTAGAATAAACTGTATTTCTCGGAATTTGTTCAAGTCGGTGAATTTTCAAAAAAAATAGAATAATTTGCAACAGTTCCTCCTCTCTCCTTTTCCACGCAAACCTTTTTGAAAGTTGGCTGTCGAAGTCGGGTTTTCCAAGTGATTGAACGCGCTCTACCTTTGAGTCTGCGCAATAGTGAGTTAGTTTTGTGATTCTGGGGAAACTCCCCTGTAACAGTTACACCCAATTCATCGCGTTCACGCCACTCACACGTTCACAAATTACAGACTAAACCAAGTTTATGTTTTCTTTATGTTACTTGTCTTTAAAGTTAAGCAAATCTTCAATTTTTCTTTCAATTATTAAAAAGTTGGTGGATCTGTCTGTCTTCATTGGTATATTGTTTGTAATAATGGTCGGCTACGGCGTGGCTGTTCAAGCAGTCCTCAACCCCGGGGGAAGTCCTTCGTCACTGTTCACAGGGATTTTCTACAGACCGTATTTCCAGATATACGGGGAACTCTTTCTAGATGACATTTCTGGTAAATGGATACTTGCTTTCTGCCTAATAATTCTATCGTAAATCTAAATGTTGATTAAAATATAGGTAACGTAATGGAAATCCTATTGTGTATAACATTTTTAAATTCACTATCGCAGAGGTTGTTATCATATGAATAGGAAACCTGGGTACAAATAATATTTGGTAATTCAATTATTACGAGACAACTTAAATGACACCAGTTCTGAACAGGAGTTTGTTACATCGCTTAGCGATATTATATATATGAATCTCTAAACGGGATGATAACATAACGATTATGTAACACGATGATCTTGTATACGTATGGATAAGGAGTGTTTGTTTTGCTTTGATTTCAGACGACGAATCCTGTACTGGTAACCTGACACTTACAGATGGTGAATTGCAGACGTGTTCTAGAGACCGTTGGTTTGTCTTAGTTCTATTGGCACTGTACATGATGCTGTCAAACGTACTTCTCTTAAATCTACTGATTGCCATGTTCAGGTTAGTGACCAATGAAGAATAGTATTGCTTTTGGAACCGTGGCGGCATTTGAAAGGAAAATGTGGGTCGTTGAAAATATATCGATAATGTAATTTGGCAAATTTCGGAACAAAATTTTGAGAATTTGATTGATTTACTGTTGAGTTCTCTTCATGACAGTTAATTCGACTTGGTACGTACTTATGAAATACTATATATTACATGTGAACACACAGACACACACAGACACACGAACACACACACACACACACATATCTATGTATATTATGTGTGTATTTATCTTACTTCCTCACTGTTAATATTTTAGTTACACTTTCGCTGCGGTACAAGATAACACTGATATCTTCTGGAAATATCAAAGATACGGATTGATTGTTGAGTACAAAGGTCGTCCAGCGCTATGCCCACCACTTATAATTCTATCCCACGCATGGCTGTTGATTCACGGTGTCTGTATGAAACTTCGTGGCAGCAAACATATCTGTACCTCCGTGCCGTTGAGTATGTATTAGCTATAGTTATTGTGAAATTTGATATCACGTTCATACTAATACAGCAGTGAACGCTTGAACATTTTGATTGTAGTTATCAGACTGTGATGTAGTATTTATTTACAGTAGAAATTGAGGTAGTTCACTGAGTAAAAGTAAAGAATTGAAAGTTTTTCGAATTCTATTATGATATTGTGTTTAGTAACTCGCTATCCCTTTTCACAAAATAAAAATTTATCAATGACTGAAAACAAAGACGTAAACTTGGTAGTATTATAACGGCACAGTGTTAAATCTTGTGCGATTGATCTTTGCGATCTTTAATCTCAACAATGTCATTCTTTTGTAATGACAGGGTTAAACCTGACCAATGAAGAACAAAAGAATATTGGATTGTTTGAACTTATTAATACCGAGAGGTACATGGAAAGTAAGGAATCAGAAAAGGCAGACAATGAAAACAAAAATTTAGATGTAGCATTTGAAAGGTTTGTAAATTTAACTGTTATTATTTGATAGATATGTTCATATATTCTGGTTAAACCATTTACCCCATTATCATTATAAAAAAGTCCTTAAACTGACGTTTTCATCCAGACAATAGTTCATAAAATGAAACCTCTTCGAATTATAGTATGGCTTGTTCATATTACAGACTGGATCATGTATCTCAGCAAATTGAGGGGCTTGAAAATCAAGTGAGTATTGCAGCATTATAACGATTGCATAGTTTTTTACTTAATGTGTATGTGAGTATTATACATTTTGGAGAGGGAGAATGAACAGACAGACAGACAGACAGACAGACAGACAGACAGACAGACACAGACAGACAGACAGACTAAGAGACATATAGACAGGCAGATGGACTGGTGGACATAGACGCACAAAAAGGTATCAGATGTCATTTACTATAGATATATTTCCGTTTTATTCATACAAATTAACCTTAAGATTACAGTTATGAGTAAAGGGAAAAATATGGGACATAAAGATTAGCTAATTAATTCTAACATTTCCCGAATTTTCAAGTTATAATTCAATAAATAAGTAACTCAGACATGTATTGTTTCCAATGTTTCAGTGAAAATCATTTCACATAATAGATTTACATATTCACATATACGTTTTATATGCACTACTTGTCTACTTGCGATTAAGTACAGATTTGAGATATTGATTTCTAACAACACTATTAATGACGATACAAATCTCTTTTAGCTTGAAAGGGTAATATCAATTGTAGAAGACATACGTGTTAAAAAGTAAAAGGTAAGTAGAAAGGAAACCAGAAAATAATTGCTAATTTGATTGCATCAAGACGGGAGGCAAATCTTTGTTTTTTATGTTTATAATCGTCTGTTCTCTATGAATCCTGACCTTGTGGTTTTTATTTCTCTTTCAGAGAGTGAACGTGAAGCCTCCAGTCTCGTGCTATTTGGGTTTACTTTTTTGTCATCTCTAAACTATGATATCTATAGCTGTGAACTTCTTCCTGTAGTAGCCATGAAAGTTTGAGGGTGTTGCACTTTTTGTATCAAATAATGAACACTTTAGTGTATGTGTAAAGTTAAACACGGATGTTTGTTTGTTTACTCGTGTGCGGGTTCTTTCCTTTTGAAACTCTTTCCCTCGTCTTCAAATCCACACTGAACGCTTCCATTCTTGACGAAATACCTACAGTCACAATGCCTACCCATTTCGGCCATTTTCATATTGCAGAAGCCAACGGCATAAACTCATTTCTTTCCAAATTTTGGACGAGTGTACCCAGGATGTTACAATGTATACATTCATACATCAGAAATTTTGGAGGTCGTTTATAATAGCGATCGATAAACCATCCACATGTCCATAGCAATTCGTTTTAACTGTTTGAATATTAAAAATAGTAAATGTGTAGGAAAACGATTATAATGATACCTTGATTATTGTAAGCTAGGCATTCACTCGTATTGGCGCTCTTCCGGATCTTTCGGAGGATATAAGTATAGATCGCATTATTTATTTCAAAGTCATCAGGACTATGTAGGGTAAACCTGTCTGAGAGTACGTGCCTCGGTTTCATTGGATATAAACTGTTAGCTTGTTTTTTTAATGTTAAAAGTAAATGGTGCACATATATTGACATCTTCCGGGAATGCTATCGATTACTGTGCATTATTTGCAGTATGATATTTTAGGATTGTGTTATTTGTGTCATTCAAATTATATGTTTCGTGACAGATGCCGAACTGTATGCTATTTACAACTGTTTCCAATATGGTAATCATTAATCCTTTGAGCGTTAAAGTCAAGTTTTTTGCCTTAATAAAACTGAAATCCAGTCATTTTTTTCTGATTTTTGCCAAAATTTGATAAAAAAGTATTGTCGATGAAAAGTGATGTCCATTTGATCCAAATTTATCCAAAAAAATTACACAAAAGCTTTAAATATTGGTAAAACGTAGAACTGAAATTTTGGTGGGAAAAATTACAGACTTTGCGTATGCATCAACTTTCAAATACCGTTTGTTTGCTCATGTCTTTATTGGTTGATATATTATTAAGTAGCTGTCTTTCGTAATATATCATTCGAATGGTTCGAGAAAGTTGACATTAAGGCGAGAGAATACAATATATGAAATACAAGATAGTTAGTCACAACGAGATAAATTCCTTGTTAACATTTTATAAGTTTCCTTAGGACTGCATTTTCGATGGAAAGGATATTTCATACTTTTGTACCAGTCATTGAAGTATATTGAGAGAAAGAAAGTTAATGATCTCGTCACGTGATACGATAGAAAATCGACTCTGAACGGAAAGGATAATTACGACATCACAAACCTCAGCCTAGCCGTGAAGATATATGTTATCGTTTGACAAAGTTTGGTTCAGCTTTTTGAGATTTATTGAAAAGAATATGAATACGCAAATGCATTGAAGCATTTTCCTCTTGTAGATGTGTGTTTTATTATAGAAATAAAATGGTATCTTCAACTTTAATGTCAAACATGGGTACTTAGGCTGTTCAACTCTCAAGTGACTCTATATGGTACGCAAAAAAAATCCGTTGCGCTTTGGTGCCTATATTAAGAACCAAGTGCGGTGGGAAATGGTACATATGTGTAAATGAGCCTAATTGCGTTATTGGTTTCAAAGTTCATTTACACTGGTTCTTTCGGCGTTAACTTATAAAGTACCCTTGAGTAGTATATCCCTGGCATCGCCTTACTTACTATTTTCTATATTTGTAATGCGGTTAATTATAATATGCTTAGCTGGAATCCGGCAATCTGATTGGCTGGAGCCAGGGTTTATATTCTCAACAAGAAGACCTGCGCGCCGCGTTACATTTTTGAGCTCGCGCAAATTTAGAACGCCAACTTGAGAGCTCAACGCGCCATAATGTCGAACAAGTCTATGGCTTCAGATTGATTTTGATTGTTAAATTTTAGTCTAGTGCAGCTTGACGAACCAACAAATGAAGAGTTTCTGTAAGCAGCGGAGGCCAAGTAACAACAACATAATTTTTTAAAGTTTTTTGAGAGTGTTTTGAAGTAAAATTCTTCAAGTTGGATGACTAATCGCGATATCGATGCGTTGCGTAACCGTATTTTATGAATTCAACTGTGCACGCGCGCGCGTTCTAAAACGTTCTTTTTAGAGTTTGTATGAGGCTGGGCGCTCCTGAACTCTCGCTCCGACTTCGGCCCTAAATAACGACATTGTCCACTTGTTTTTAACTTTAGCATATTATAATGAGGTTATAAACGGTGCGCTCGGGTATTTGGTTGCGGATATAAGACCTCTGGGGTGAAAATTAGCATATTTGGGTGAAATAATCACCTCGCTTCGCTCGGTGATTATTTCCCGCCAAATATGCTAATTTTCACCCCAGAGGTCTTATATCCGCAACCAAATACCCTCGCTTGCCGTTTATAACCTCTAAATAGTCACGGCAGTGTGTTACTACGGCGCGCCAAATGTTTCAAAAATATTTATCGTCATAGAGTAAAAATAAACTGTCAAATTTTCTTTCTAAAAAAGTCTTAAACGTGTATGAATAATAAAGGAAAAAGTTCTTTCGTCCATATCATTGCATTTTATTAATGTACCTTTTCATAAAAATAGCATTCATTTGAAAATACGTGTCATTAAATATTTGAATGTGCCTGTACAGATAAAGATGACGTGCAACCGTCTTTCTCGATTGAAATAAAAATTCGATGGAATTACGGAAGAAAATAAAGGGCAGAATGTTATGTAATGCTTAATTGTAAAATATTCTTTAAACCGTAATGAGAAGATAAACTTTTCAAAAATTTTGAAATACCACACTCCCATACTTATTGACGTACACATATACGTGTATTAGATATAAAGGTGCAATGAATGCTGATTATAAGGGAAAAAAGAAAAAAAAATCAAGCACACACACAAAAAGTATTGAAATGATTAAAAACAAAACCACAAATAGTACTTGCACTACTACCAAAAAACAAAACGAACCACCATCAGGTCTGACTAAAAAAAGAAAGAGAATCACAATTGAAAAGTCGACCGAGATCGCGCCGGCGTTGAGGCTGTAAAGAAACCAAAACGAGGTCAGCTTGAAAAAAAACCAAAGCGAGGTTACAAAAAAAAAAAACGAGGTTACCAAAAAAAAAAAAAAAAAAACCTCAGTAGAAAAAAAAAGAGGCCCGTTCGAGAAAAGAAAACAGAGTGGGACACCCCGCAGAAAAAGCCCAACATGAAAATTGAATAATTGTCAACGTCATAATTGTTACAGTTTAATGCCAGATAGCCCTGCGTACGATGCTGTGTGTTCCGCTACAGCTAATCGCCCCGTCACCACGGGGCGATTAGCTGTAGCGGAACACACAGCATCGTACGCAGGGCTAAATGCCAGTGGGTTTTGGATCATCACACTCGATTGTTGGACACATGATATTTGGGGTATTTCAGCGATAACTCTCTGCTTCTAGTCTTCAATATCATCTCATGGACGTCCAAGTTACCGACACGTCCCATTCTATGTTAAACAGTTACCAGTTTTGGTTAAAAGTGGACAAAACACTCGTGGTGGTTCGTCGGCTGCCAGCGGTCCCCTCGCTCCAATGTACACTCGAGGTGGTAAGCCAGCAGCCGGCGGTCCCGTCGCTAGTACAGTAGGCCTACACGCCGGCAACCAGCGATCCCCTCGCTATAAAGTGTAGGGCCGCCTCTCCCAAATCATAGACAGTCTGTGCCCAAACCCCAACAAAACGATGGCTTGCCGCTAGCCCACGGTTACGTGTGGTTCGATACACAGCGGCCGCCGTGTGGGTATGCATAGTAAAATTGCATACCACGCAGCACGCTGCGGCCTAGTTCTGCATGGCAGGGCTGTGTGTTACCGGCGTGACACGGCCTCCCGTATAACGCCGGTAACACGTACACAGCCCTGCCATGCAAAGCTAGCAGCGGCGGCTATGTATCGAACCACACACGTATCCCTTGGGGTTAGCCTCTAAGGGGTGGACCATTTGGTATCCGGGGGGGGGGCTTGGAAGATTGGTGGAGAGCCATTATTTTTTTCCCCACCTGCTTCACCATGAATTATTTTTTTTCTACAGGGCATATGCTGGCAACTTTTTTTTTCACTTTCCTTTTTCGAGGTATATTTTTTTTACCAAATTTCGGTGCAATGTTTGTTTGCCAGGTTTTTCACACCCAGTAACAAGATGCTGTTCTATCGCACACAGACTATATTCAAGAAACTAAATAAAGATATGTGAATACATGTACATTTTTGATTCACTTAACAAAAATATCAGTCTATAGATCTTATTTATACCGTGGGTAACACACTGTAAATACAAATCAAACAACCTGATTACGGAGTTCTACATTAAGCATTAACAAACTTACAGTGAAAACTTTTCTGAGAACATCACTGGTGTCATCAGAAGAGATGATGGTATCCTACATATATTTTGTAAAATCATGTACATTTATGGCAGGCATTTACTTGTGCTTGAAAAAAATATGTCATTGTCTGACAAGTGTCCTGGTTTGAGTGATATTAGCAAGTTGAACAGTCCACTTGACTGACTGAGTCCACTTGACCCAGTTCATGGCAGGCTGTCTCTCTTCTTGTGGTATTTTGACAAAATCCATACATTCAGATTTACACATTTCTGGAAAACACTGGTGAGCAATTTCAATTTCAGCATACTTCCTCTAATCAGAAGGTCATGTATACTGTACAATTGTTCATATTCAGTTATTGTTCCTCAGGCTTGAAATGGTTTATGCTTCATAAAACTCCAGAGCTACTGCTTGATTTTTATTGATGCTGCAGTGTGCATCGAACAATTGCCAAGATTTTTTTTTCAGAGTCGCAATGGTCCATAATTGTTTTTCCATCAGCCACATAAAGCCAGATTTTTTTTTCGAGCAACTCCACCTGGCATCTTTTTTCCCCCAACTCTTCCAAGCCCCCCCCCCCAGGATATCAAATGGTCCACCCCTAAACGGAGTGTGGCAAAGGCAAAAATACTCGGGCTGAAACACTCCGTTTAAATTCGAGGCAACGTTTTCACTAGTACCTGTAGAACGCGAACGCGCCCGACTTGACAAACACTGATCAAGCAGCCGCTATTTCTCTGTACACTGTAGCTCAACACAACCAGCAAAGGGAGTGGTAGGGCTACAGAACCGCAGCAAGGCCGGGCTGTGAGTTGCCGGATACGGCCAGGCCGGGGGCCAGGCCGTATAACACCGGCGTTGTACGGCCAGGCGGTATAACGCCGGTAACTCACAGCCCTGCCCTGCCACCCAGAGCTATGTATAGGCTACTGCACAAATATCGTAGCTCCATATATTGGACTGTGTGGATATAAAGATTTCTGCAATGGGGATCGACATGTCGTGTATGTGCCGGTCTAGCCCTGCGAGTATAATGAGAGTGTCTGGCGTTGCGAAGGCCGGACACTCTCGCCATACTCGTAGTCGTAAGGCTTGTACAGTTGCGTCGCTCGTCATGTCGAACACGGAAAACGATGGACGTTCTCTCAACACGCGGCAGATTTCTTTTATCATGATTTGGGTGATCTTTGAGGATAGACGAGGAATTAGCAAACAACGAAGTGGTTTATTATCATGGTATTTGAACCCGATGTATCGAATCATACGTATAAAACTGTAGAAATCATGTAGGCCAAACGGCGATGACAGTGCGGCTTTGTGGAAGGCCTGCAGTGGGCTCCCTGCCATACCGCGCCTAAGGCATCGATATGTTCGCAGTGTTGCTATGAAGGGTCATGGGTTGTACGTCTCGCTCGTGATCTGACCTGTTGACTGCCTGAAATCTTGGCTCAGTTAACTTGACTCTCTGGAACTATTCACTGTTAACTTGGACGTTCTTTAGGTGATATTGCCCACTTCATTTCATCAAGTATGGTTTCCAGTAGAGCAGGGCCCAGCCAAACAGAGCTAGGTTTCAAGATGTCACGTTATGACTGAAATGCTCAATTAATATTTCGTCAAACATTGGAGTATGTGGTGATCGGATTCCCCGCTGTTGGGGATTCATCGATCGAAGGAAACGTGAACCATGAGTTTTTTGAATAAAATAATTGTAATTTCGGGCTTGTTGTTTTTTTTTCTGTGGCGAGTGCTCGGTTTTTTTTCTTTTTTCTTTTTTTTTTGCTGTGGCGAGTCCTCATTTATTTTTTCTTTCCACAGGCCCACGCGTTTTTTTTTTTGTATCTCTGTTCATGGCATTTTTTATTTTTTTCGTTTTTATTTTATTTTATTTTATTTTTTTGTAGATGAGATCCACTTTTGTCTAGAGCCATCACTGCCGAATTTTTTCACCGATTTTCTCTCTTTACTGTCAAAGCGGCTGGTGATTCATATTATATTTTTGATTATCTATAATACGTTTATTATGAGACGTAGTGCTTTTTAATTTTCTTAAGTACATAAATAATTTTATGTATGCATGGCTTTTTTTGTCTGATTCTTTTACAATTATTTTCTGTATGTGGTTCACGTTTTTATTTTTTGTACTTTTTTCCGAGTGGTAAGGCTTAGTAGTGATTTTTAGTGATTTTCTTGTGAATTTTGTGGACGTATCACTGTATAACATATTTTTCTTTTTCCTTTTTGTAAAATCAGCACTCATTGCACCTTTTTCGCGAACTATTATACGTGTATGTATGTCGATAAGTATGGATGTATGACTTTTTAAAATCGTTGAAAATTGTTTATTTCCTAATTACGTTTAAAATATTTTTTCTCAAGTTAAAATGAAGTATTAAATGACATTTCTGTCTTTTGTTTTTTAATTATACTTTTCTTACTTATTTCCTTCCTAATGAGACCGAATTTTTATTTCAATTGAGAATGACAGTTTATTTTTGCACAGAATCGATAAATATTTTTGAAACATTTGGCGCGCCGTAGTGTTACCCACCTGCCAACTAAAGACTGAGTAGTTGTACTTTGTGGATTCTGGTCCGGACCAGAATTCAAATGCAAACAATGACATGGTGTATTTAGCACGTATAGACGCTATATTGACAAGCTAAATATTAGTTGTTTTATCATGTTTTGGAGTAGAAAAAGAATGAGTAGTAACACTAAAACAGGAAACTGGGGGGGGGGGGGGGGTGTAAGTTACAACAACTGACCCATTAACGGGGAACTGCCCGCAGAATCAGTTGACTTCAAAATCAGTTGACTTCAAAAAATGACAATGTTATTAATAGACGCCTATTACCTTGTCATGAGAGCTATAGCGGCCGTTTATTACCCCGAGGGGCCATGCGTTACCAGAAACACATTTCTATTCCCCGAGGCAGAGTGGTATAGCGATGATAGCGATGTAGGTAATTAACAGGTGGTGTGAGGGGTAATTAACAGGTGCTGTAGCCCGAATGAAGACCAGGCTATAGGTGTTTTATCACTCGTCACACGCTCATGTTGTTTTACTTTTATGTTATAGATTTTAATGTGTTTGATATTACACACTGCAACAAACCATTTTGACAAGTGTTACCTGGCGTTTTTCTTATAGCGGTAACATTAGTAATTATGTCTCCACAAAAAATATCCTAAACATACCTGGTAACATCCTTGATTGCACTTGAATCTTTTTTTTCGTCGATGAGCTGTTCAAGTTCCTACACTGTTGTAATTGAAATCTCGCTGTTTTAGAGAGAGGCTTGTCGCCATCCCGGGCGCCGTGTCTCAACCGTCATCATCTCAAAGCTGCAGACGACACTACGCGTATGGTCACGTGACCGGTCACTTTCCAAATTTGGAAAAAGCTATTTCCCTAGGGAAACAGTTTTTCAATAGTACCCTCTGACGTCACTTATGTCGATTCAGTGGGGGCTAGACGTATCTATTTTGTCATCATTCTGGCAAATCGCAGCATGAAATGAGCTTGTGGCGTGTTACAATGCAGGATATGGTTAAGGACAGTAGTTTCATAACAGAGTAGGCACTGGACAGTCATTCCACTGCAGAATTGGGTGAAGGATACACAGGCGTCCGTGTGCTGGGTAGTCTGATAGATTGATTAATTTTCTGCTCGATCTATCGATCCCATACTCGATCTGCCCGCCACTGCAACCTAAATACTCGATGGAGTATTAAATCAAGTACATAAATATCAATTACCAAGAGTACAAAAATACACAGATTTACCTATTTTTGTATTGGAAAAAAAATTACATATAGTTTCCTAATAGACTACCATGAAAAGTGATTCAAATTTTGGTGAAATTCAACAATCCAATTTCTTGCACACATTTCCACTTGTAACCACAATGAAATACATTAATATCAATAATCAAGCATACATGAATACACAGCTTTACCTTTGAAAAAACTATTCATAGTTTCTTCATAGACTACCATGTATAGTAAATCAACATTTTCAATGGAATCCAAATTCCAATTTCTTGTACACACATGCTTGTTTTACTTCCCACTTCAAGCGAAGTACATTTACATATATTATCAAACATATATAAATGTACAGACATAGTTTGTTGTGTGGAGGAAAATTGTCAATAGTTTGCCTGATAGACTCCCATGTATTATAAATTGATATTTTTGGTGAAGCACTATATCAGCCACATCTTGCCACCTTGTAATTGCGCCAAATATAGTGACCCTCCCGCAAATGCATTACCCTTCAAAAATGCTTGCGTGATAAATTCGACCCGAACCAGAAATTACGGGGGCTGGCGTTTAGGGAGGCGTAACTTACATAACAGTCAAACTAATTGTTATGTAAATTAGCTGATACTGTTTCAGGTATTCCTGAAGAGAATACTGCAGCGATTGGGAAGGGTCAAGTTTTAGAATGCCGGACAAAGGGGAGGGACACATTTTAGACACAAGGATAGGGGAGGGTAACATTTTACAGTACAGGTGCGCACGGAATTCCCCCGGCCCACCCCCTGTAATTACGGAAGGTTCCCTTAAGCTCTTTGAGGTTGTATTGATTGGAGAAACCTACGTTTTCATCTTTCAGTTTAACAGTTATGTGATATCATGGTAAATTCATTTGCAAACCATGGTATATCCGAGTGTTGCTCACTGTGATGAGTATAAAAAGTTTAAAAATCTTCTTCAAAATTGACATGGCCTATTAAGACCTTGATATTTGCAATGTAGCAACCTGGCTATATGGTCTACAAAGCAGTGTACAGTATTTAAAATCTGAGATGGCAGCAGTGAAAGGGTCTAAATATTATTGATGTGAACTGTGACTGACCCCTTTTACTATCATGGTTTGGTCCAATCCTGTTGTTTTCAATGATGAAAGGAAACTGGACCAGTACACAGGGAAATAAGAAAATTACCCATACACATCTCACTAGTCACCATTACAAAATTAATCCACCGCTCGAAAATTGTACATTTTACAGAACAATCGTCAGGCACTAAGGTGAATAAATATGAATAAGTTGAATAGATAAACTGCAGCGAACAGCATTACAAGGTCACTGCAGGATGGAAAAACACTTCAAGATTTGCTTCAAACATCTAAAGACCCCTTTTGACACCTCAAAAAGTGATTTGAAAGAACCCACATATTTTGCAAGGCAGAAATTGTACACCATATCTTTAACTCAAACTTTAAGTTGTTTTTACCCTACTTCGATCTCGTTGATCTTGTACATTGACAAACCGACATATTATGTGTAACTGAAAAACAAGTTCATCCATTATACGAGTCATTGACACATTAACCAGTAAAACCAAGAATATGAACAGATTTTATAGGCTTGAAATGTATCGTCTGATTGTTTCCTTGCAGGGATGTGGACTAAAAGAACCCAAGGGATGACTAAATATATGATTGATCAATCAGGGAAAAAAAAATTCAGTTACAGTAAGCTGCCTAGGATACTTCAATTTGGAAAAGAAGTTAAAAAATGTAGAAATAAAAAGTAATAATCTGGAAATAGTAATGACGAACTTTCCTGCTGACCTGAGTGCATGTGAAATGCACAACATGGTGTCTGTAAATTAAATGTAGACTGAGGGAAAATATAAAGTCACTAAAATTTTTAAAATGCAATTTTAAAAGAGTGTTTTGAAAATGATTAGAAATATATATTATCTGGTCAAAATTAGGTTCAGTCATTTAAAAGCTAAGAAGATTTTTATGTTCTTGAAACCTCGCGGCCAATAATCTGTCATAATTTTGAAAAAATAAAATTGATGAAATTATCGTTTTTAATAGGCATGTTTTTACTGAAATTCAAGACCCTGTAAAGAATATGATGCTAAGTAACTTCTTTTCAAATCCAAGTTTAATCTGTGACCAAAGGAAATTTACTCTATGAATTTAACATATTCAAACATTGCAGTTTGTTTAATGTTGTACAGTCACTGTGGAAAATATATAAAATGACTGAAAAATATAATTTTTGGCAGATTTACAGTCTTTGTGATGTAAAATTATGGGTTGACATACAAGTAATTATTAATCTGATTGCAGTACTGCCGTAGTGTAATTAAAAAAGTAAAGTTCATGCAGAAAAGGTAACATATATTTTCAGCAATTTAGTGTTCATGTTGTCGTCCTTCAAAGGCTTTTTGCCGTATATGAAATATAGGGTTAAATAATAAAATCAGTCATGTTCAGCCTGAGAGAAATCCACACAAGAGCATTGCTGCTTAAAAAGTTCAACCAAAGCAGGTTTCAAAAGTTATCAGGTTAAATGCACTTCCAGGATAACTGTAATTTTGAACAAACATGTCAACTTTGTACAAATAATGACATTCACAGCGGGTGATAAAAATGAAAAGTTACAGTCTATATGCAACTTGAAAGCCTGAGTAAGTATTTGATATTGTCAGGCATCTTTCCTGGATTTTTCTTATCTAGAAACCCCTTTGTTATGAATATCCATGAAAATTTAGCCGCAAAACTACTCTAAATGGTCACAAAATGTGACAGAAATTCCTATTTATGCAAAATTCTGGCTTTCAATATGTGTGTTGTGTGCACACGATATGCATGCTACCTGCATGGCACGTACGTATGTACAGGTACGTACTTGTGTTCCTTTACCACAGGGTGTAAAAACTTATCACAAAAATCAATTGTAGACCGGAGATATTTTTCAATTAGTGTGAAATGCATTATATCAAAATCGGTGTACGTTTGCCTGACAGCAAGGAGGTGATTCGTTAACACGCCGTGTTCATGTTTAGAACATCAGTGTTTATAATATTTACATGCTGTTAACATTATGAAAACTAGTTGTTTAAATTTGAACACCGACATCTACATTTTGAAAGCGTGCATGTACACATTTGAATCTTTACAAATACAACTGAAAGGACGGGAAAGGGATTCACTCCACTTTGACCAAAAATTTCCCTTTCTTCACATAACATGGCAAGATTTTGAAAATGGCGGTAAATTTAAAATGAACAAAAATCTGTTCAATTTCTTGCCTTTTCAGCCACAACCAAACGTTGTTGGGGCATAGTTAATGACTATGTCGTTCAATTTGCAGATTGCAATGAATAGCTTAGGAAATCGGAGGTACCTTGAGGTTGGACAAATTAAGGGTCTACCACCCGTTGTTTTTACCATGTAGATGTTTTGTCATTGCGGTACAATTGGCAACCGTCGTTTTTAGAAACAGAAGTGGTCGAGATATCCAAAGATTAACATTGATTTACAGACATGGAATTCAATGAACATTTTCTTGTTGGGAGGTAAGCTTATGAGTACATCAACTATCAGAATGGCCAATCAATTATGCCGCCAAACCAGAGTACTCGAAATGCGTTAAAACGCGGAAGCAAAGAGCGTTACACACTTTAGACAGAAGCGAAACTCTCGGCTTGTACAGAATCACAATGACTTCTGTTTTAGCGTGGGTGTGATTTAGTCACAGCCTATGACTGTTACTTTGAACTCTGAACAGTTAGTGTTCAGAGAGTCTGCCGAGGAAGTACTCTGACCACGTATCAAGTTACTGTGCAATGCTGCCACAGTGTAACTATACTGACCATACTTCTTAGGGTCTGCTCTACAACTGCGTGAATTTGGCATTAATACTGATCATAATTTGGGATTCAAGTTCTGTTGTGTACTTTTGTAAGTATACAATTATGGCAGAAATATTTAATTTTATCAACAGTATTCATTATCATAAATGTATCAATTTTTTACACTCTTGCTATGACTGATAATGCCTTATGTCCCTGTACTGCTACGAAGTAGATGCCGGACGAACGACACTGGATGTTCACACAATGAGTGAAGTCATTTCCAAGGTTGTCGCCGATCAACCATGCATGGAAAATGCTGAAAATCAATACTAATAGGTATGCACACATTCTATTTCCTTTCCAACTGCAAGCTGCGGTTGTGTAGTTCATTGGTCGATAAACTTGCAGCTCGGACCATTTCGACACGATGACGGAAACTGTATCTCAAACAGTACCTGTCGTACGGCGGCAAGGCCAACATAACGGAACAGTAAGTCATACTATCATATATATATATATATATATATATATATATATATATATATATATATATAATATATATATATATATATATATATATTGATTGATTGCATTGAGAAGTACTGAAATCTCCAGGATACATAGCTAACATGCGCAACTCACCATCAATTCGACAATTCGACATATGGATGCTGTGCACAAAGTGACTTTGCTTTTTTCATTCGTCTGCTGTCCCAGTATGTAGTGGAATGATAAAAAACGTGGACAAAATCGGGGTTTATTATGATACTTGTTTGTCCATTTTGATTGCTAAACATGGCTACCCAGACGAGGCTTGATCGTTGCAAACGTTACGGTAACCCTGGCTGTCGGGCGGGGAAGAAACTGAGTTTTCCAATCTTTGTAAACACAGTTGCATCTTTTGCCCAGGTCCTAGGATTTCAGTCGATTCAGATATTTAACAAATCGCTACATTTACTTCTCTAGTCCATTCATACATTAGGAAAAACTGAGCAAGACTTCAACATGAGAGTGTGCACTACGTACGTGGACACCGGGTAAGTTAGGAATATTTCTATTCTGTATTGCACGCACAAAGAGTCAGTCTCGTATGAAGTTAGAAAAACCCTAAAAATAGTATCAATACATTTCCACAGCGATGTGTTCAATTTAATTCTTACGTGAATACACCATAAGTACATATTTAAATCAACAGGAACATTCTCATCGGCGTTAAGGTAGATCTAATGGATAGCAAGCAGAAGCAAATCCTTGAATTTCATGTCAGGTGATATACTTAGTTCAACCCAATACTCTTTCTATGTACCTCTTAGGCATAAGGACGGGGTCTGTCGTCGTTGCGGAGTGAAAGTTTCGGAACATGAAGGCTTTTCTATCGCTGATTCAGTTGACGGATACACCAGCACTAGGACAAAACCAACCAATGCTTACGGTGATTTGAAGTTTCCAGGATACAGTACGAAACCAGCGAAAGTAATGACCATTATTCTTTTATTTTGCTTTACGATCGGAAAAATTGAAAGTATTGTGATACTTTTAAAGGGAATTTTTGAACTCCAACTTATGAGAGTAATCGAATACTGATGGTGTCATCATGCTCGAATTTTTAGAAAACGACGATTAACATTTTTTATAAAAATTGATAAAAAAACCGTATAAAGCCATTAATTTTAAGTTGATACATCATTCTCGTGCTAAAATGATTTAAAATCAAACCTCCTGAAAGAAAAGATTTTAATTTGAAGGAAAGAATGCGTGAACGAATTAATAGTTTTTATCATATTTGCTAATATGAAACCAAATATTTTAAGGATTTAAACAGGAACTTGCCTATAAAATCCGGATTATTGTAAATCTATACAAATATTAAAAAGCAACACTGCTCATCGGACGTGCATTGTTCGGTCCCAGAATTCCATAATTTTGTCATGTTTCGGGCGTTAATAGTCATTGAATCTTGCATGGCTGTAACTGTAAAGGGACTAACCTTGAGTCAAAAATACCCTGAAAAATGGTCCCTTTTTTGTCCGAGTCGGAGAACCCATATGTTTCTATATGACCATTTGACACCTTTTGCAAATGTCACGGTAGTGCCTATCATGATTATTCAAATTTATCATACTGGTACGCGCTTACCCAGCTGCACCCTATAGCTAGTCGAAGCAAGCATAACGGACGGAGGTATCAATGTAAACGGTTCCGACCAAGTTTCCCTCCTTTTCGTAGGCACACGTTTGTTTTCAGTCGTTAGAAGTGATGAAAATTACGTACGCCATTTCAGCGGAAGTAAGCGTAAGCTATATAACCATGCCGACGTCGACGGATCAAAGAAAGTCAAGGCAGTGATTTCGATTGGGTCTTCAGTACTGAAGGAATAGCCGTACTGCGTTTCCCTTTACCAAAAATGAACGGTAGATGTGTGTATCTGTTTGCGTATACTTCTGAACATTGGCGATCGGTACATCATTGAAATTCCATGCTAAATAACAGTTATTTTGTTTGTCTGTTTGCGACGACCAAGTTCACAGTCACAGTTAACAGGTGCGCACAGCGTCGGGATCGAAGTGTGAGGACAAACCGAGGTTCGGCCTTCGGCCCCACACTTTGATCCCAGGCCTTCAATCGACTGTCCAACAACGCTGCGCGCACCTGTGTTCACAGTAAGTCGATTCGTGACAATTATTGTAAGTAATTTCTGATAAGTGGAGTGCAATACGTATCTGATTTTTCCTTTATCACAGCCTATGATACAGACGACCTTGACCGTACCGCCGGGTCCGGATTACTCGCGGCACCCACAGCGAGGTGGAAACTAATTATCGAAGTTTAAATTTGTAATCCGCTTCTCCAATAATGATAAATTCAGTATACGTGAATAACACACATTTCAGTTCTACTTTTCGTCGCACAATTATTTCCTCTCCTTTGTCGGATCAAAGTATTATAGTAACATCCGTGATGCCTCCTCAGTGATATCACCATGCGACCAGGACACTCGCCGTCACATTGTGCTTTTGGGTCACCTTGGCAAAGTATGCCAACTCGCGGCAGGCTGTTAGACGCTGCCAGCACAGTCTATGTTGCCAAATAGTCGAAAATTTGTCTATGATCCGTCCATTCAATTTGGCAACTAAACTGGATAAAAATATTACTGTCATCATCCTGTAATATTATAAAATTGTATGTCCATTCGGTGTTCGCACTGTCTGTTAGGCAGGCCAAACGATGGAGGAGATTTATCTCCTAGCCACGGAATATGATCTTGTTCAGCGGGGATCACGATTTTGATTTTCAGACGGAAGATGATAATTGAATGCTCCAAATCGTCCTAGTGTGTAACAGGAAGTGTTTACTTCCTGATAAACTATCGTAATACATGAGAATTAAAAAAACTCCAGTGTATGACGATGGCTGAGCCATCAGTAATCCCCTATTGTGCTCCTAGGGTCCTGTATCTTCCCGTTTAAGGATTTACAAACTTCCGGTATATTCAATTTGTCAACATTTCAGAATTTTAGCATGCTTTGTCTCAAACATTGATAAAGATAATTGTTGGGTAAGTCAACTGCACGTAGTTGTAACTGACCTCATCGACCTAAATGGCTTTGGATGAACTGTATCGATTTAGCAGAGTCCAAAGACAGCTAATACATTTACAAATGACAAAAAGGATGAAAGCGCACAGAAAAAAATTGATCTATTTTAAGAATTTGACTAGGGATTTTACGGTTCTACAAACTACAAGAGACATTGGTCGAGCACATGGTTCTATATTTCTACGCATTCATCCTCAAGACGAAAAAGCACTGGAGTAACAACTTAGTTGTTCCATCGAGAAATGCGACATCACTGTCAGAGTAGGAACGAAGGAATACATACATCAAATAACGATAAATCAATCGAAACTGTCATCGCAGTGTCTACGTAGAAAATGGCAAAATTCACAATCAGGCTGCGTTCAAAAATGGTGTGGGGGAGGCTGGAGGAATCGCATTAAAATCTTATTTTTTTAGATCCCCTCAATACCCTCGAAAATTTTCAAGTCTCCCCCTTCTATGTGATAAAAAAATTTGCAAGTCCCCTACCCAAATTATCATATAGCCGTATATTCAGTAGGAATGCACGCAGAGTAAAAATAAACATGTATTGCTTAATTCTGAACGCAGATGTTCGACTCTGTCTCTTATCAGCAGGTTGTAGAGCCATACACCTTGGGCAAGTTCTTAAATTGATTCATTTTTAAATGCATCAGTGGACTTTTGATTTATAAGTCCAAGCCGACTTGAGTTTATCCAGCTCTGACCAGGTCAATGTCAACAGCTGAAAAGCACAAAAAAATGACAATCATGAGAGAGTCTGCAAATTGTGAATTTCTGGCTACATTTTGCCAAATTGTGAAAAACTGGGCACAGTGCTCTACCCGATTTTTTTAAAAAAAGTACATGACATATACAACGTAGATGCTACTTATGTTACAAAATTGACAAAACTGGAAGGTTAAAATATTCCATCAAATATTGTTTTTATCTCAAAAATTTCGGGTGTAATATTGGCAAATTTGGTTAAAAAATAAATGATTCCATTTAGTCACACATTTTTTCATTTATATTAGAGTCTGTACTGTTCAAAGTTTTACATTTGTGTTATTGTACGATGAGATGTGAAAATTTCATTCATTGCATGAGCTGGAAAACAATGGTTTTATATATTGATTTTAAATGATTTGAGAAAAATGTGACTTTTAACCGTACATTTGTATAAGATCAAGCATGGTGACACCATCTTTATATTCTAATATTTGATTATTCTCATATGCCAGAACTCAAAAGTCTATGGTTACTGTTAAGTCTCCTAGTCTTGTATGTGTTGCTCATTGGCCTGATCTTGAGTACAAGTACATGTATGTTTCACTGTAAATTGAGTGTCCTATGACCCAAACTCTTCGACTTAAACTTCATCAGAGTCAAAGTTATCAAATCATTAAAAGTCGTGACGTACGTCCAATCAGGCCATTTTCTGTAACATCAACTTCACAGTAAGGGATGTGTAATAGAGGTCTATGTCTAGCAGAGTATCTAGGTACGCATAGGCCATAAAACCTGTACAATCTGTAAAGTGATAAGAAGATAGAAGGCATTTACGCACAAACATACAATCAAATAGTTTCCTACGTAAGAACAACGGTTGAATTTAAATACATTACAGAGCAATTTATAGTCACAATGATGTCGACATCAAGATGAAAAATCACTGTGACATCCCTGCTTATCATGTAAATATCTAAGAAAACGTTTTTGAATTGACTCAATGCAGTTTGCCTGACTGTCAGAAATTGAATTGAAAATGATTGTATTATATTGTAAAATTGGACGCACCAGAGTAATAAAAAGATGTCGAAGGACAGCAACTTGAATGATCATGCATGTATCTTTTATTTTTTTATAACTTAATCTTTTTTGCTAAATTCATTTTAAGTACATCAGATTGGACCATCAAACTGACCCGGACGATATAGTTGACCTGATGCTCAACCACTGGAAAATCAAACCACCAAACCTTTTAATATCAGTCACCGGAGGCGCGAAAGACTTCACCATGACCCCAAAATTAAAGACTGTGTTCCGTTCTGGCTTGACAAAAGTTGCTCTTAGTACAAGTAAGGCATGTTAGAACAATATAATCTGCGAAGGTCTTTTGTCTAGTAAACAGTTTCAGTTTTGGGGAAAAATAAACCTTTACGGAAGTGCACGCCTTAAAATTGAAGGACTTACACTTTTCCTCAAGTTGCCGTGAGAGAATTTAAATTTAAATCAAGGTTACACCAGAGCAAGACTTGTCTCAACATTCAAACGCTTTTTTGTAGGTATCGCAAGCTGATACATAAATACAAAATCTCTTTTCGTCAAATGATCGCTGATGGCATCGGTGACATTGGGCCTTAGTTAGTGACCAGACCTATCTGACTTACGGATTGATATATGGCGGGTGCCACATGTGGGGCAGGATGCGCTTACTATTTTCGAAACACCTGACATCACTTCTTGGTCTTTTGGCCAGAGGTCCATATATCTTTCTTTCATGAATTTGACTTTGTTTGTGTACCGTCTATTTACTGTCTGTTCTGTGCTGTTTTGTGTCTATATTTACAACTATTGTCTTACGAATTCTGACCTAGTGTTATTGGATTATGGATTGGTATGATTGCGATTATTTTACAAAGTTACCATTCCCTTTCAAAATAAAAAATAAAAATCAGAGATCTCCGAGCAAAAATCTGGCACAACAGAAACAGTTTACCGACATTGAAATTCAAAATGGCCTAGGTTCAAGTGTTAACTTTATGGGAAAAATACAAATTTTCAATTTTCACAAATGAGCTTCATAATGGAATGCCTTCAGTGGTATACCTTAAAAGTATAAGTAAAGATTGACACTCCGAATATCTGTCCTTAAGGCGCAATCTATCTGACAAACGTTTTCGGATTGGAGTGATTTTTCACAGCGTTAAGTCAGTTCTGCTTTATAAAAGGCTGATATCACTTCAAATATCTTCCTAATATTTTAAATATTTTAAGCATCTATTAAAATGTAAAATAGTCAATGAATACATTTTTATTTTACCCCATTATTGTATTAAACGGATCAAAATACTTAGTATCTTATTCACTCATTTCATGGCAAGTTCTGCCTTTTTCGCATGATTGATTTCATTTAGTAGCTGCGTTCACTGACGTTCACAACTTCAAAACCAGTTATAAAGACAGGTATCTTGTGTGGAGTATTAAACATTTTGACATCTGGCATATATTTTATCTTATCGGGAGCAGCTATTAACGTAAGACCGTTTGGCCAACGCGATCGGACTTAAACCCTTAGAGCGCCAAAGTCAATTTTTGTCACCTTTATAAAATGTACCCAGTCAAATTTTATTTTAGATTTTTACCAAAATTTTGATGAAAATTAAACTTTAGCCAATGGAATGTGATGTCAGCTTGGTCCAATATTATGAAAAAAATACAGAAAAATTCATAAAAATTGGTAAAATGTTGCATTAAAACTTTGGTTGGAATATTACAGCACAGCACTCAAAGGGTTAATATACCGAGTCACAATCAGTAAGGCTGCATTTACAAACACCTGAGAGGGGGATATTCTAAAAGAAGTTCTCAGATTTTTTTCAAGTACACCCTAACAAACTAGTTTTGAAGCCCCCTCAAATGAAGGCAAAATATGGCCAATATAGTGCTTCGTCATAAACTATCAAATCATAATACATGCGAGTCTATAGGGCAAACTGTTAACATTTTCCCCATAAAACGAGCTATATCTCTACATTATATGTTGTGTGTTAATTAGCGTAAATGTACTTTGCTTAAAGTGGCACGTAAAAAGTGCATTTGAGTACCAAAAAATGAATATTTTGGATTTTATCGATAATGCTGATTCACTATACATCGTTGTCTATGAAAAAAGTATAAATACGTATTTTCCAATATAAAACCAGCAATATCTGTTCATCTATAGACCTTCAATAAGTGATATAAATGTACTTGATTAGCATGGGGTGTTAACAAATGCAAATGTGTACGAGAAATTTAATTTTGCAATTATTTTGCCGAAATGTTAATCAACTATATATGGGAGTCTATGACAAAACTGCGAATAATTTTTCCCGATATAAAACTTGCAATTTTTTGTGCATATATGGACCCTGAATAATTGATTGTTCTTGATTAAGAAAGGGTGGTTACATGTGCATGTATGCACAAGAAATTTTATTTTGGAAATTCACTGAAAATGTTGATTCACTATACCTTGTAGTCTATGAAGAAACTCATTACATTAAAAATTTAGCTAAATCTTTGTATTTATAAACTTTTGATAATTGATATTAACACACTTGGTTAGACTAAGGTGGTTACAAGTGCATGTGTGTGCAAGAAATTTGATTTTGGAATTTCACTGAAAATATTGATTCAACTATACATTGTAGTCCATGAGGAAACTACGAATAACACAATGGGAGAATGTTATCAAATCAGTTTTCTCCAAAGTTTTGAAAGCTTAACATGAAACTTTTAGTCATTATAGAGTAATTTTTCCACAACAGAGGGTTGGGTAAGTAGAAATCATGACACTTAAATCTTTTGCCTCAAGATGGCTGCTTGGATCATCAATAATTTTTTTAATATGTCTAAAACCGGCACCCGAAGGAAACGTCGAAAATGGAAATGGCAGAAAATGTCAAAGCGCAAAAAGGTATTTGAAAAAGAATTTGATATTCAATAAATTTTCAAGTCCGCCCCTTTGCAATGTCAATTTTTTTTCAGATCCCCCCTGGCATGTTGTAAATTTTTTCAAGTCCCTCCCGAAATCCCCTGCCCGTTCAGAGGTGTTTGTGAATGCAGCCTAATTGTGATTAGTTATTGTCTATCGATCGTCTTACTGACACCTAGAGTCATCGATGGTCAATTACCAGCGCATGTGTTATACAGCGCTGTTTATTATGAACGATTCTGGGTCAGATCACCGGGCCGAAGTAATCCTCTGTGATCATGCTATGAACAACACTAGGATTTTAATTTACGATGTCTTCGATTTTGCAAATGCCCTGGCATGGCAGTCGATGGTGAAAAATAGATATGAATTAGAGAAACTGAACCTTACATAACACAAGGAAGTTATCATTTTCTGGTTTCAAAATTAAGTAGGAAAAAGTATTGTAATTTAGGAGTAAATTACAAGTTACACATATAATCGAGGTGCGCTTCGAATGACGATTGGTATCAGCGTAACAAAAATTGTTTTTTTTCAGATGCATGGATCATCACAGGAGGCACCCATTCCGGTGTAATGAAGCATGTTGGAAAAGCAGTACGTGACTACACTCTTGGAAGTGGATCTTATGGAAGAAAACAGATCGTGAACATTGGCATTACAGCTTGGGGTGTGGTGCAACAACGCAAAGACCTAATAGTCGAAGAGATTCTGGTAAGTCTGAGTGCGGTATCGGATGGGTCAAAGAGAACCCAAAAGAACGACTTTAATGCGGTGCAACACTCACCAAAGTACAGAACAACATGTGCTCAAACACAAAGCCTTCTGGGAGATAAGTCCATGCAAAATAAAGATAATTTATAACTGAGAGTTTCGGCATAACACTGAGAAATCAACACACTTGATATGGCGAGGTAAAAATATCCTTTCTTGGTAGGAACTTCAAAACATCTGCTTCCGAACAAAGATTTTATGGTCATATGAGAGAACTGCTGCTGGATTATATTGGATTCACCGAGGGGATCACAAAAATTAACATTAGTATGCTGGAATTCTATCCACTGTATAGGATTGGATGATTACCTTTTGCCTTCAAGTTGGCTATCGTTCATCAGTATGTGCAGCAGCCAATATTAATACTCCGATGCTGTAAGGGCTGTCCACTTTGATGGACTGTTTTGTGGAAATTGAGCTCCAGCTATTCTATCCTATTGAAATATTCCCACAATTGCATACAGAATACTCTTCACTGAACAGTTTATGCTAATATGGCCAGACCAGATCTAGCGGCAACGGTGTGCATGAGAAAATCACCATTCCCCTGATCGAAGTTGAAGATACTAACTTGAACGCAAAAGATGTTTTCATGTGTGATCTGAGATTAGTAATGACTAGACCAATACGCATTTGCGATAGTAGGCAAAGTATAACATTGTCTTAAAACACATTTCAGAAACACAAACGTTCCAATGTTGCCAGTTACCATGTGGGATATTCTACCCAGCGGGGTGAAGTTTCTCTGGATCCTAATCACACACATTTCATCTTGGTGGACGATGGTGGTGTTCATGACTACTCCAGTGCAACAGAACTGCGTGGCAAAATAGAAAAGGCAATTTCCGAGTACAATAAGAAACCAGGTCAGAATGTGCACAGTTTGTAGTCACATGATTGAGTCAGACACTGAAGATCAACAAAATGCATACCAAATGGATTTATTTTGTTAAGTTAAATGTACAGTCAGTAGTAATGGCTGTGGTATAGTCCACACATCTCGCGAGATTTGTGTCCTCTCGTGTAGCGCGAGAGTTGAGAACTGTCATGCTTCTAGGGGGTTATATGGAGGTCATGACCTTAGAAAAGACCCCCTAGTATGCAAAATGAAATTAGCGAGTCCCTCTCATTGGTCCGTTTAAATACCGCAAAGGATATTGGGATGGCCATACCCTTTTCTGATTGGTTAACTGGTTAATATATGCAAAACAAGAGTATATAAGTAGCAAGAGGGCCAGCTGAGGGCCAATTCAGCTCAGGCGTTCATCCAAACAACAACAACAGCTCAACTATTCAAGCTATGGCTACTCCTATACTATCACCAAGACTACTGGAAGAGGGATGGCGCAAGTGTTATTCAGTGAAGGCTGAACGTCCGTATTACTTTAATGTAAAGACCAACACCAGCGTCTGGACAATGCCAACCCTCTCTGACCAAGATGAGAGGTTTGCTGATGTTCCTGGAAGAAGAGCCCGACTTGCCAGAGCCTACTCAGGAAGTGCCCATGCCTGATCAGACTCAGTCCAGTCAGTCATCAGTTGCTGCTTTGGTCCCTCAACCTTCCAAGCCTGGCGCAACTAGTCATGCAGGTGAGAGACAATTCAGATTTCTTCTGCGTGACACAGAGACGTCAGCTCGGATTGTGAGTGTGCAGATGTACAAGGGAAATGTGTACGTTGGAATACGTGAATTCTTCAAGAAACCCGACACTGGAGAACTGATACCAACAAAGAAGGGAATCAATTTGAATTTGGATCAATGGAATCAGCTGAAATGTATCATGCAGAGTATTGATGATGCTGCTAAGACACTGACATGCAATTGACTTGGAACTAACAGACCCGTCTTTCGTCCTTTTTTCAGAGCCTTCCTTCAGTGATATGCCAAATGACTTGGACAGGAAAGTGGCAAGGAGAGTGGCCAAATATGTCTACGCCAAGTTCATTCTGGACCAAGTCAATGCCATCATCAATCAAAACTGTGAGGGATGCAAGGAAGATTACCCATCTCAGAGAGACCATGAGTGCCTGTACTATGGCAATGCCCCTGCAGGTCAACGGGAAGCGATCATCAAATACTTTACTGATGCTGCCAAACGAGTCAACATGTTGGCTGTGCAGAAGTCTGTTCTCGCCATGGCTGAACTGTGTTACATCACCCTGGATCATAATGTTCCACTCGGATTACTTGATCTTGATGATCTCTTGGAGTTACTGTACTATCGCTGGAGTGAAGACCCTGAAGGATGTTATCAAGCTTTATCGGACAGTCTGTCTGTTTACGGAATGGTTTTATGCAATGACATGATTACCGCAGTTTGTTCAAAATTTGGTTCTGCAAGCAATTAATCTCTTCGATTTCCTTCACGTTCTAAATGATTTTTTTTTCGGACATTTCAAGTTTGCCTAGGACACTGAGAGACACTTGCAATAAAAAAAAAAGGTGTTGTGTTTCATGTTTTTTTTGCCTTGTTAAATTTTGTTAACTTTGAGAAAATAAAATTTACTGTTATTGTTTAAAATGAAAATCTATAACTTGTCTGTCTATACTCTTTGTATGATTGTTTTGATGAATGAGTATGTTTAATTGCCCCCCCCTCCCCCTTCCCCCCTTTATGGCCCCTCATCTCTGAGAAAAAAAAATCAGACGCAGATGCTTGGTATTTTCAATTGAACAAGTTTGAAAATTTATTGAACACCAACAGGAAAGCCAACACAAGAACTAGTAACAATGTAATGAATATGACTTCTAAGTCAAACGAGTCTGTAAAAAGTTAACATCATAAATGTCAAAATCAACACCAGTCAATTTTCAATGAAATCATTCACGAGAAAGTCATTAAAAGTCAAGTCCTCAGTAAACTGCTTCACAATGTTCGACATGGACCATCCCCGGCAACGATGTAGCAGATAGTAAAGGACGTATTGTCCACACACTGAAGAAAGAGGTCCCTGGAGCCTTTGTCTGTTATAGATCCAGTCGAGGGAGTTCCTGTTGAGGAATGCCTTGAAAGGTGTCCTGTTGGGTGGACGTCCGTACGAATCGAAATATTCACCACGGTTGCTATCGGCAAAGTAGAAAGCCACCCAGTGTTTCCCTGGTTGGGTACTTGGGTCCACATTGGCCACAAAGGCAGCAGGATAGGACTTTAGTCTGGTCTTAGGCAGTCGGTCTGATGGTTTCACCCCGGCAAAAGATGATGCAGTGTATCGATCTGTACTCAAGATCTCTTTCAACTTTAACGTGTCCATCTTTCACTGGAGTCGATGAATCAACTTCAGTAATCAAAGAGGATGTTGCGGTCTCTGTCGATTTCAATGATGTTATCCAGTTCGCCATACACGAGTAAATTCACAGTATTTGGCAGGGCTTGTCTGAACTGCAGTTCGATGCCCAGGTTGCCTTCTTTGACCAGGTTCAAATGTCCTCCGTCGGCAGACAAGTCCGGTGTGAGATCAAATGCAAACAGTGTGTATCCATTGTCGTATTCATAGCGATTGATGTTGATTCCTTCATCCCTGCCTATTTTATTCGTCCCAGTAAACAGGGAATAGTAGGCCATGATGAATGATTGACCACCAGCTTTGGTGAAGTCCAGTTTCAGGGGTTTGCTCGGAACTTGCTTTCCACTGACATAAGGACCAGCGACGTCATGCCGTAATGTTTGAAGTTGAAAGGATTCTTCTTGTATGAACCGTTGAAGGCATCGTTGTCCACCAGACCCAAGACCACACGTTTAGGTAGCTGTCCCAGAAAGATGTGGTCTTTGTTGAAGGACATGGTGCCTCCAGGAATAGACAGAACCTTCATCACACAACGATGTATGGGATACTTGGACGGTCCCTGCTTTAAAGCTTCTGCATGGCCCAGCTGTACCGATGGACTGAGTTTTATTTTCCTGATCAGAAGTGTGGCTTCGGTGACTACAGCTTTGAAGCCTGGATTTTCTGCAGAGCTCACAAGGGAGAAGGCATTCTTGCTTCTATTGAGTTTGAGACGTAATTCGACACCATTCATTAGGTACTTGGGCTGAAAGAAGAGATCCGAATGGATGGGTCCTACCATATCAACAACTTGACTGCCAGACGTGAAGGCATATCGTTTTTCAGTCCCTTGTTCACTTCTCCACCTTCTTTAGTGGGGTCCACTTCATCCATTTTCAAGTGATAGTCCTTGAAGAAGAGGGCTGAACCGATATGGGTGTCTTTGGCCTCCTTACCATAATTCAACAAGGTCTCCAACAAGGCTCGGTAGGGGTAAGTAGGGGAAGGGTTGGATATCATTTTGCCATTGAGGTGTACATCCACCTGGCTGAACAGTGAATGGAGCCACAAGTTGACGGGACCCACTGCTGCATCTGCACCAAGGTTAGTACCATCAGCTTTTGTAATCTTGGCCTTGATCAGAAGGAGTGTTGAGGACAGATCGATGTAGTCTTCCCCTGAACCCGAAATCACAAATTCGATGGGTCCCGATTCCACAATGTTGGTCAGGGTATGCACTTCTTCCCATTGTCCCTCTTCCACACTGGTCTGCGTTGGAGGAACTGTGAACAAGTCAAGTTCACTCTTGGTACACTCGCAGGAGTGTTCGTGAAGAAATGCCATGTTAGTCAAAAATGTCAGGAGATCTTCTCTTTCGCTTGGCTTTGGAGGAAATGACTCTTCGTTTCGGAGCTTTACGTTTTATACCGCCGCCTTGGGGAACTGAGTATCTGGAACCCCTGCCTGTCATCAACTGTTTCCCGGCTTCCACCAACCGTCGTTTTGCCGAGTGCTTGATGTTACGTCCACTGAGTGCATCACCTGCAATGTTCAGTCCCGTTTCAGCATCTGTCTCCCTAGGACTTTCGCACCTTGTTTGAGCAGTGGTGTGGCTGCACGGAAGAGGCCTCCCAAAATACCGCCCAAGCCATATCCTCTCTGCACGGCTGCCCCCTGGAAAGATGCTCCATTTCCCACCTGATCCAAATAAAACTTCTTGAATGTGGCCGGGTTGCTTTCATAGATTTTACGTCTATACGGCATGGTTCAGGTTACAATAGTGTAGGGCGTCGTTTTCTGAAGGCTAGTGTCACGATCACTTTCCCACCTTGAAATGGCACTTTCTGACCCATGTCGTCTCTTATGTAGACTTCTACCGTATCAAATTCACGGTTTCTCAGGGAAGAAAGTATGGCGTGTGGAAGGTGCGGTTGATCATCTGTCCATGGATCCCTTCCACATTTTCTATTCTCAACAGGGGTGCAAAGGTATCTCCCACCAACTGGTCGTCCACTAGGTCGCAATACACATACAGAGAAGAGAGGTTTCGAAGACTGAACATGAAAGGTGCATTGTTCTTCTGCCTCAAGATGGTATTGGGATGAAATCCCATGATTTCAGCCAGACCTGGTAGAAAGTAGAGGCTGGTACCGTCACTCACATCAACGGTTACTTTTCTTGACACCGGGTCGAAAGTCAGCTGGACGTTGTCCGGTAAACCTTGCTCTCTCAGAGTGGCCAGTATACTTCCAAAATCATCGTAATAACCTGCAGGTATTTTGACAAGTGTTTTTTCTATGATCTTGAATTTCGTACGCCAATAAGTTTCTGCCCTCGACCACATTGTACCAGAGAAAGGGTAGTGTATGTCCATCAAGGCCACTTCCCAGTTGCCCCGCAGAGAAATGTGTTTGGGTAATTTCACAGTGTAGCCTGTCACTGCATTGTCTGGGAAAACATCCATCGATGCATTGCTCGGTAGCGTCATGAAAAACGGATGTTCAGCCATGATGAAAGTGGGGGTCAGACTGTGACTGTCCAGACAGAGTCACCCCTCTTATAGTTTTGTCAGATCCCTGACCCAACTATTGAATTTGGATGGCCAACCATACCACTTGACCAGATATTCAGTCTTGCCCTTTCTCTTTCTTGTTTCGAGTATTTTTTCCACTCTGAAGACATCGTCCTCTTTCTTGACAACTTTTTGTAGTTCTTGTTCATAGAAAGTACCTTCTAATTCCTCCTCATCAAAATCTTTCAGCTTGTAAAGAGGTGGTCGACTGGAGATCCTTCTCGACACAGTGAAGATTTCTTCTGTCCAATTTGGCAGATAACCTTTCTTGAACATACGTTTAGTTTTGCTGATTCTCACTTGTTCTCCCACACTGAATTTGAATTTCATCTTTGTCTGTTCAGTGTCACTGTACAGAGTATCCAACACCTCGTTTTCATTGGTCTTGTTGACAGATGCTGGTTTTCTCTTGATGCTGCGATGCCAAGTGTTGTTGTAAGATTGCATTAGCTGAGGAAGCACCGATAGGTAGCTTAGGGTGTTGTTTCTGGTAAAGTACTTCCACATTTTAGTTTTCAGCGTACGATTGAAACGCTCAACCACAGAAGCTTTCGTTTCATTTCCGGTGGTGAAAAATTGAATGTCTTCACTCTCCAGAAATTTCTGAAATAGGTGGTTCACGAATTCTTTGCCTTGATCCGTTTGCAGTTTTTCTGGTTTTCCTCCAGTCTTCAAAATCTGTTGAAACGCTGCCACCAAAGTGGTCCCTCATTTGTCTTTCAAGGGAATGGCCCAGGCATACTTGGATAAAATGTCAATGCAGGTGAGGATGTATCGGAACCCTGAATTGTATTTTGCTAGTGAACTGACATCAGCAAGATCAGCTTGCCACTGTTGATCCATTCCACCGACAATTACTCTAGCCCTTGGAAACTTCCACCTCACTGGTTTGTGTAATGTGTAAGTGTCCTGATGTTGCATCCATTCTCTCACTTTCTGACGGGTGGTCTTTATTCCCTTCTCTTTTGCAGCACGGTAAACAGCATCGATTCCTCCAAAACTTGCGGAATGACTTGGATCGTAATACACCTGGCTGAGGTGCTGATCCAAGTCCGTCAATTTGGTCACAGGTTTCATGTTTGATGACTATAGATCCAGAACAGCAAGCACAGAGGCACCTCACCCGTTTGAGGACATCGCCAAGGGATAGAGAAGGTGGACAACACTCCATGACAAATGTCTCCTTTGGAATGACTATCATCGAATTGTAGAGTGATGTTTTAAAAGTTGAGCCAATTCCCTGTCATGGATGATCGATGTCGTGGTCTTGCAGCGGTTGAAGTGACAGGACGTATCTCCCTCCTTATCTTTTTCTTTTTAGCGGGTGATTGTCCAGCAAACACTCCATGGTCACCTTCTTCATCATCACCTCTTGGCTGAAACAATCCTTTTGATTTTCGCTGAGACTGAATCCAGTTCCATCTTTCCTTGTTGCCAATCAGATCTTGTGGTACATTCATGTCAGACAGCACTCGGGCAAATTGTTGCCACCCTCTAGGAGTGAATGTTTTCCTCCGACGTAAAGTGTCGTTGATGAGGTCTACCATATGAGTTCCAGGTAAGGGATTACCATCATACGTTAATTCCCCTTTCTCATTCCAATCCACGGAATCATGCTGTTTCACTTTCTGAAGGAGCAAGTGTGCTTTTCGTCGGAGGGATTTTGGCACACTTTCCATCACATCTTGCTCCACACTATCCGAGGGCTTTGGCTTGTCTATGCCTTCCTCTTCTGTGTTCTTATCTAAGGGAGACCCTGAAGACGACACAGCGGTAGTGGTACCTGTTGAAGTTTCAGAGGGGAGGATGCTGATTTTAACAGGTTCCTTCCTTTTATCAATGTAAGCCCGGTACTGCTGAAGAGTCTGTTGGTACAGTTTTGCCTTTTCATCATCAGTGATGTCTGTTCTTTCCAAGATTTGTTGCATCTCCCTATCCAGAGAGGACAGCATCTTTGTCACGGGTTTGTTGTTTGATTCTGCTGTAGTTGTATTGTATCTAGTAATTCCTGTGGCACAAGTGCCATCTTCTTGGCATGTTCCATGGGCATGGTGACAATTCACTTAAAGAGGAGACTTCCCAACACAGACAGCACAGGCCCTAGGACGGCTGAGAGAAATCCACCCTTTTGCACAAGTATCTTCTTCTTCTTTGATGTAGAAACCTTTTTATTTGACAGTGTGCGAAGATGATGTTTGTATTTGCTCAATTTCTTCTTTTGAGCAGATGACAGTGGAACACTCCCCCGAAGAATGTTCAGGCAACATTCACAGAGGCAATGGATTAAATCGTTACTGGCTCCCTCGATGATCCCCCTCTGTTGCTTTGGATTGCCCCTGGCTAACACAGAGAGAAAATGAGCATGTTTTCTCATTCGCTGAGACATGATGAAATGATGGCATTTCATCTCATCATGTCTATTTTATGTTTTCCTGACGTACACAAAGGCAGTCTCTCCCGGAAAGATGTTCGTGCGCAGGCGAAGGACTTCCGGTGTGTTGGGTTTCAGGTCAAGAGGAGATAACCATAGGGTTCACGGAGGCATCGGTGAAAGCTTCTTGGATGAAACGGGTGTGTCCTGGGTACATCTGTTTGGCTAAGTGAGTGATCTGTGATCCGTCTCTGGATTTTTAAACAAGACCAGATAATGTGAATTCAGACTCATGGTTCGAGTCTCTCTGCCTTGATGAAACAGATTTTGTAAGATAAGCATGACAGAGAGATTACGATGATGAGAACCTTTGGTGAACAGATTGGTAATTCTCTTGTCATTTCCAGTTTCTGACATCAGATCATCAATAATCAATAAGTTGGATTGGTGAGGGGAAAACGTACTGTCCAACTCTTCAGGAATGCCTTCAACAAAATGAATGCCAGGGATAAGGGCAGCCAGTTCCGTATAGGCAGGTTGATATTCTCCATAGCACCAGACAATACGCTCGGGAGATGGAAAAATCATAGTTTCCCGTTCCTTCAGCAATCGTTTGACAAATTCGGTTTTGCCAGATTGTGTGGGTCCACATATGAGAGCAGTGAACGGATGTTGTAGTCTTGCATCCATGATTGACTTGATTGATGTTGTTCAGACAGTAGACGAACAATTCGTATCAACTGGCACATCAGTTGATGAGTGTCAGATTGTCTGGCCAGTTTTAAAAATCTGTGTCTTTCAACTTTATCTTCAATATTATGCACTTGTGTGAGATGATTTGCCAGTCTTACGAGATGTTTTGCATGACAACCAGGGTAAGGACAGTTCTTTCGCATTCGTGGCATGGTATACCGAGTTGACCAACTTGATCTTCACTGTGATGGGACTTTTTGGTTGATTTCCTTTCAGTCAATCTCTCAATTCAGATCAATGCTTTCATAACATGAGACTGGCTTCTTTTTGAAAAGTTTATCATAGATGATGTATGGCAGCACACACAAATACAGGAAGAACATAGGATTGGAGAAATCTCGATTATTGATGATCAGCTTCAAGAGTGTTCGCAGAATGAGACCCATCACGCCAAATGAGTGTTAGGCTGAAACAGTACAAACTTATACAGGAAAGCTTAAGGATGTTCTCATTTCTTGACAGAGGAGGGCAAAAAAAGGCCCAAGGGGCAAGAGGGCCTCAAAGTGTTTGTAGGGGGGTGTTATACCCAAATGAAGTGTGATGTAACTCATTGACCAAGAGCAATCTTCTTCGCTGGCCCTCGGGGCAGTCGGGCCTACTTTTTGGCCTTTGGGTGAAGTCTTGTGAAGAGACGACACACACACATACAAACATACATACATACATGTTTACGCATTCAGCTAATGTTTATACACAAACATCAACAAATGAATTCAAACCAGCCTCTGAATTTTTTTTTAAATGAACAAAGTTGATTTGCGTTTATTACATTCCTTGACAAAAAAAAAAGGTTTAACCATAATCGTTTTGTTTTTGTTTGTTGACATACAACATACAAAAAGACCTTCGAAAGATGAAAGTTGAAATCTACAGATAATTCTGTTGAAAGAAAAAAAATTGAACAAAACTGTTGGTCTGTCGTCTTCAATATTTAAAATTTAAAGGGGGAAATAAAAAATGTAACTTCTTGTCTCTTTTCTTGCATTTACAAATTCTCCAAATATCAAATACATACATTCCAAGACTTTGAAAGTGAATGAATTATACAACTCTAACAGATAGAATAATCAGAATACCATTGCCACAAAACTGATCAGGAAGATTTCAATTTTGTTTTTGCAATTATCCAATTAAATTGTGAAAACAGCTTCACCAAAATTATTAACATACAACTTGATAACTTGAATTTGTTTTTTTTGTTTTTTTTGAATGATATTATCAACAAGCCTATTGAATTACAATTATAATTACCATGCCTTTTTTTTTTCTTTCTTACAAAGTATTGGACTCTGCTTGATTGGGTGGGAGAGGAAAATATGAAGAAAAGCATTTGCCAAACATTTGTTGGCATCCCTCAATTGATGTTTCTCATTTTTTTTTTTTTTTTTTTTGGTGGGGGGAGGAGTGTTTCATGGACAAAGTACAGTTTTAATATCCATAGGGAAGGGTTTTGTAATTTTCAATTAATGCTCTCTTATCATAAACTAGGGCATATTTTTTACTTTCACTTTTTGTGACAACATCACATCCAACACGTCGGATTTTGGCGGGGTCATTCACTGTGATGGTTGATGATGGACAAGTGGTGACCAGACGAGTGATGGCATCAAAGTTGATGTTTAAACTGTTGCGGTAGTTTAAGGTGATCCCTCTGACTTTACAAAGAGTGCGGTTTCCCTTCCTGTCGGGTTGTGCTAGACAGAAGGCATAGTTTTTGGCTCCACCGGACACAAACTTGGTAATGTAATTGCCTGGAGGTTCAAGTTCGCTGGTGAGATCACCTAAGTAGTCACCCAGAGGTGGTTCATACATGTCTGACTTGCTGACAAAGATGACAGAATCGGTATCAAAGTACAAGACACGCTCACCAATGGCTTCAAGAAGATCATACAACTTCAGGCGGGCATAGGCTGTGGTGAATGCTGCGATGACAACATTTGTATTAACGGCACCTTCGACAAATTCATCCCGAAGTGAATGTTGTACAGCGACCATGTTATCGTTGACAAAAGACAAGTTGTTGACGGTGTGTTGCTCACTTGTGAGTAACCGGAAGAGTTCTGCAGGTTCTTGGATGTACTGAAGCAATGGAAAATTGTTGAGCAAACTTGCCCCACATGGAATTCAGCATCAGTTTTGCCAATGCTCGCTGACCTGGATTTCGATGAATCTTAGTCTTGTCAAGTAGGATACCTTCTCTCTCATGGTACTCACGGATGTATCGGTCTTGGTCATCTTCCGTCTGACACCATGAAGGCCAACCACTGCTCTCTTGTTTCAACTTTAAGAAGGTATTGATGTAATCGGTGAACAGCCCACCTGTTTGAGACTCTCTGTTGTACTCTTCACTTTCTCGGTAGTGCCACACCTCAAACACTTTGACGACTTTGTACCCCTTCTCCACAGCTTTTGCTAACTCTGGCGTTGTCCAAGTTCCCACAAAGGATCGTTGGTCATCGCTATGTTCACACGGTGCCTGCTGTTTGGTATCCGCACAGCTTCTGCATAGGGGAAACATCAGTTTCTTATCCACTCTGAGGGGCAGAACAGGAAAGTAAAGTTGCCGTGGTGGCAACACTCGACATCTGGCAACACCAAAGTACCACTGAACAGGCAGTATGATGTTCTTGGTGCGGACTTCCGGATGCTTGATGGGGTACTTACAGTACTTGTTGACATAAGGGTAGAGGCTTGTGAAATCGACATAGTGAATCTCTTCGTTACCCTCACACTCATGGTAAAGTCTCGTTGCATTGGTTCTACCACCATAGAAGGCATCCCGTGGATAAAGAGGCTCCTGTAGATCAAGTGACTTGATGAATTCTTGCAGGTCTTGGTTTTCGTGAATATCTCTCTTAAAGTCACATTCCCACATTTCGATCACATTGAAGCCATTGGTGCGTAGAAATCGCATCTTGTCGAGGGTACATTGGTAGAGATCACCCATGGTCTTCTCTAGTTTGGTGTTGACGATATCATCGTCTTCGTAACATCGCGGACAACCATGGTAGTAGCAACCGTGCATCTCATAAGCAGTGTTGTTTGCTTCATCATACCCATCTAGCCAATATCGATCAATTTTCTTCTCACCCCCGTTGTATACATGTTGAATGTTGACATTCTTCTTATATGCATGCCACTCCAACCACTGCAGTGCAATGACAGATTGATTTCGTCGGTGGATGTAGCCGTGATCTGGAATGATCCCAATGGTATCTTTCTTGAGAAAATTCCTGCGTAGAACGACATTGCAGGCTGATGCGATGGTCACACAATCCCTGAATGGATCCACACCATTCTGTTGTTTGAACATATCTTGAAATTTCAAACAACTCCTCCTTAAGATGTCTACATCGCTTCTACAGTAGTTCTCAAGTTCTTGTTTCAGGTTGAAAGGATGGTTTTTCGATCGCTCTTCTTCGTACCATCTCAGGAATTTTTCTCTCTGATGTTGTTTCATACCATCAGGACCATAGTATTGTGCATCTGGGAGAGGACCGATGTATTCTTGATTCTCCGCTGTGTTGAAGAAATGGGGAAAGTAACCTTTGTGCAGTTCAGCCAGTTCAAACATGTCGGGAAGTTGAGCCAACGCCACAGGGAGGAAATTGTAGGAGTCGATGAATTTGATATTTAAACTGGGATGAAAATGCGAATGATTTTGGTTCCATTGATAATGACTTCAGGTTGAACATTATTCTCATGGCAGTACTGCAAAATGAACTGACCATCATATCCTTGAAGATTGTGTGCTATGAAAGTGCCGGGGGAGTTTTCTTCAGAAATTGCCCAATCACAGAATTCTTGTTTAGTGTTAGGACCATGGAAAACTTGCTCTGAGCAAGACTCAGACTGGACGATGCAAAATTCGGGACATGGACTCCACCATCTTGGTACATTCAAAGTCGAAGAAATAATACTTCATTTCTTCTTCACTATATTCTTCATCTTCTTCTTGGACTTCAAAGTCGAAAAATCACCCTGATCATCACTGTTATCTACTGTGCCGGTCCTCTTCTTTTTCTTGCCAATAGGCTTGATAAAACACAAGTGGTTGCTCGTATTGTTTGCAGACTTTGAAGTATTGCTCACCACAACGATATTCCCTCTTCTACTTCTCTTTTCCCAATTAATGGTTACACCGTACAACTTGCAACGACTGATGACCTGACGTACAGTGTTTTCAGCATGACGACTGGTTGCAGTGTGCTTGTTGAAACACTGCTGACCAAGAAAGTAACCATAACAGTCTTTACAGTATATTTTATCACCGGTAGGCGAACAGATTGAGGGAGTACGGCAATATTTGCAGAAAACTTCATTAACATGTTCATGCTTATTTTCGTATGCTGTGTTGCAGTTGTGACAATAGTGGGCTTTCTTCAAAAATCCAGGCATCGAAGTCACTACATCATAGTGGTTGTCATGATGGTACAAGTATATGTTGTGTTCTGCAGTGTCACGTCCCTGATAAATAAGTGTACCAGATTTCTCATCAGAAATGACATGGATCCTGTATAATGGTACGGCAGCTTGCAACTTGTCCAGTTCTTCATTTCCACATGGCCCTGGTGGAATACCTGCCTGAGTGATGAGTTCAGCTGCACGTCTTGTCTGTGCCTGCCGTCCCCTTCGTACTGAGTCCCATTCAGGATCACTGTTGCGATTGATGTGAGCAATTGCCGTCACTATTGCCCTTGCACAGCACAGTTCATCGTTGTTAGCGATGCGGATGACACTCCTCATCAATCGGAGTCGACGGGCAATGTTGACAGGTCTCCTTCTCCAATCCTTTCCTGCCCCCTGAGGCATGTGTACATGAATGAAGTTGATGTAGATGTTTTCATCAAGAGTGAACTCTTCGTATGATTGCAGCACCCGTTCAATTTCACCCAATACCCTGTCGACTGTAAGCTCTTGCACAGGTGAGAAAGGTAACCAAATTTGATAGGGAAGTGATGGACTTTCCAGAGTAATTCGCACACGGTCTCTTTCAGGGATACCATTAGTCAGCCTGTCGAGGATGCTTCAAAGACGTCTTGTAGTACTGACATGACTTGTATGAAACCACGAACTGGTTTAATATCATTGAATTTGATTTCATAATCATGCGCTAAAGCATTGAATTTTTGTACTTGACGTTCTCGGACGCGTGTGATTTGATAGTACTCAGCCCCGACGTCTTCATCTGCTGGCGAGTCATCTGGTGGCATGTCATCTATTGACCCCTGACCAATTTGACTTATTGGATGTGATGGAGATGATGATGATGATGATGTAGTGGTGGTGGAACTTTGAGAGGAAGGAGGGCAACGGCTATTTGCAATAAGAATCTGCCATTTTGCATTGAATTCTTGGGTATTCTGGGGTGGGAGAATCCTTTGAATTTACACTATCATCAGTATTTAAGGGGGAATGGGGAGTATATTGATTGATTAGAGTTTGTAATTTGTCATTGAAACTTTGAGTGCCTAAATAATTACTGTCATAACTACTACAGCTACAACTACTACTACTACTACTACTACTATCGTGTGAAGAATCTGAGTTCAAATTGCTACAGCTGTTTTCTTCACTACTACTACTACTACTACTACTACTACTACTACTACTACTACTACTACTACTACTACTACCGCGTGACGGATCTGAGTTCACATTGCTGTGGCTGTTTTCTTCACTATCCCCAATTTCTTCACCCCAAGGAAAATCCCATGTACTCTTCACCATCATTACATTTTTTCTCAGCCTGATATATTGCTTCTTTGGTTGCTGTGCTCTTTGCCTAAAATGAAGGGACAAAAAAAAATTGCTTCATTTACTCCCACAGAAATACCATAATGAAAATAATACTAATCATAACCTAGAAAAAAAATAAATGTCATCATGATAAATCAAAATATATGTGTGCGCTTGCTTTTACTTTTTTGTGTCAAAGACAAATACATGTTGACCTCTTATCATATATGAAGTTAACTGAGTATTTGCTATGTATTACCTAAAAATAAAAAAAAAATAAAATAAAAATGTGGAAATATTGTACACTTACATAATTAATTCATTATGATGATCTTTTTCCCTTCCTTCATCATCATGATCACTCTCAGAGGCAGTGTTGTCCTGATAAGAATAAAATCAACAAATAAATATTTAAACAGTAAAACAACCCATATTCTTATTTTTAACACAGAGAAAAGTTTGGGAAATAAAAAAAAATATTCCATTCAAAGGGGCGGGAGGGGGGTTGTGTTGTGTTTCATAAAACACTAAATATACAAGCTGAGTTCAATACAAAATACTGGCCAGAACTGTTGGCACTATACACTCTTGTATACTGTTCACTGCCTATATAAATCTGTATTATATATCTTCATATTCAGCACAGTAGCTCACAGACTGAAGAATTGTACATCTGTGTTTGTCAATTTTGCAAAGTCCTGCATCGATGCATCATTTACTTTACTGATTCAGAAGTGAATGCAAATTCATTAAAATTTTATAGTGGTAGAGGCTATACTTTGATTGCACAAATCAACAAAAAAAAATAATGTCACAAAGCTATAAACCTCCTCAGTACAATATGGCCGGATATCACGATTGCATTTACATGACCCCTTCAAATGCACAAAATAAATCGCCAAATAATACACACTGTGTTTTTTTTTTCTTTCTTTAAAATGCATTCAGTTTGTCGATTAAACCTCCCTTTCTCCACAGCGCATAAAGCAATCATTTTCCCCTTCCGTAAATTGCTGGTTTATATCTCACGCCAATCTTTTCATTTAGTTTGATTGTTTGTTTACATGCGAGGGGGTTTCCCTAGATTTGTCAGCTCTCAGGTCAGACTCAAGCCGACGAACCAGCAGACAGCTTGCTTGTGCAGTTGGCAGTAGAACAATAGGTGGAATTTTCCTTTTCACGCACACGACCTCTGACCCTGACTGTCAATCAAATCAAAAATGCTACAATGTTCCTTATACCTTTTGATTACGGGTGCACGACTGAAGAACATGACCCAATTACTGCAAATTTGTGGCGAGTAGAAAGGAAAGATCGTTGACCTTATTCAGTCGACTGCATTGATCACGCACACGGCCAGAAAGTGCATGCACCTTGCAAGTCACCTATTGTTTACATGTTCTGAGCAAGGCAATGGCTGTGGCCTCAGCGATTTTTAAATTTCATTCTTTGTCTCTTTAGTGAACAACTAATTTTTTTTTTCTTTTTGAACGGGGGAAATCTCAGCCAAATAGTACATCATAAGTCTCATGACAAATAGTACATCGTAAATATTACTCACATCACAGTTCCCGTACGGCCGATGAGACATGGGTTGCCGATTTTGAGTTGCTCTGTGGAGCTGTGAAGTCAGCCCATCCTGCAGAGAAAAGAACACAAAAAATATGTATTACACACTTATCCGGGGGGGGGGGTGATCATTGATTTAGGTCATGTTTTCAATTACAGGTTTCAAAGTTCACTTTGACCTTTTTATCATTTATTTGTTTACATCCGTTTTTTTTTTTCTTTGCTGCTCGGTACGGTTAGGGTGGCGGAGAGCAGTTAGCAGACTATACAACAAAGGGCGCGCAAACATTTTCACCCAGCACAAGCTCTGACTGTCAATCAAAAAAAAAAATTGTTACATTGTCCGTCGATTGCATTGATCACGCACCAAGCTAATGACACAAACTAGCACCGGCAGAGAGTGCATGCACCTTGCAGGCATGTCACGTATTGTTTACATGTTTCGAAATTAGTTACTGCGGAGAAATTCCAACATCGGTAATGTTGACTTTGATTCCTGTTTTCCCTCTCCAATGAACAATATAATTTTTTTTTTTCAAGTGGAAGAAAAAAAAATATCACAGAGCCAATGACAAATATTAAATCATAACTTATTACTTACAGGATCAGGATCATAATTTCGCGGCGATCCCGGTACCGGTTGTGTCCGTTCGCATTGAACGGGAGTTGTTTCTCGGGGGAGCTGCAAAGTCGACTCATTCTGCAGAGAAAGGGAAATAAAAAAACACACATAAAGACGTACATTCCCCAAGAAGTGATGATTTTATTTTTTCAACTGCCTACGGCTTTCAAACTCACTTTGAGTGTTTTATTGTTGTTGTTGGTTTTTTTTTTTGCATACATTCTACTGCCCTGCGGCCGGCCGGTCGCCGGTTATTTATAGCAAAAGGTAAAAAAAATTCCATTTGACTCACACAGCAATCTGAGTCTGTCAATCAAAAATTTGATACACTGTTTCAACATCTTTTGATCACGACCCAAGTACATGACCTAATTACTCCAATAGGTCAGACCTGCCTGACACTACGCATATCTTTGACTGTTGTGATCACGTAGCAAGTAACACAAACAGGTCATCGGCGTGAACTGTGACAGACAGACACAGTCATGCACCACTGAGACATGTCATGAGCTGTGTACGTGCTATCCAACCTCTGAGCAACTGAGAATGTCATTTTTTTCCCCTCTCGGGTGACTATCGCTAACTTGTTTTTGAAACAGATGGGGTACGGGGCGGCGGCGGGGGGGGGGGGGACACGTACTTGCTTCAATCATTATAAAGGTACTCACATTAAGATCGTCATTCTGTGGAGCATACAGGGGTTGACCATTGGCTGTACCATAGCATGGCTGCAAAGTTGACGCATTCTGTAGAGGTAAAAAAAAAAACAACACTCAGAAACGATATGAGATATACATACATATGATGGACGGTAAGAAAATTTAGAAAAAATTGTTTTAAAAAAAAAATGTATCACTTACGGTATAACCATAGTACTGGTCAGCCCATCCAAACACCTCATCCAACTCAGAATTGGTCAAACACAAATCATCCCACTCCTTATCATCCATGGTAAGGTTGATGGAGGAGCCCCACCAACGGAGAATGGATCCAACAGTGATCAGTGCTGCATCACCCGAGGCTGACACACAGAAATGCGACAGTGGCCCTGGCATTGCCCTGCTTCTTATAGTCTTGCCTCATTTGCATAAACCAATCAGAGTGGGGTACGTTGACGTTGTATATTCTCACTGAGCCAGGGGGTCCTTGGGGTTCAGGAGGTTCCTCGGGGGGCCCATCTATGCATGGACCAACTCCCAAATTTATAGTCCACAAGTCTCGCGAGACTTTGAACTCTCGCATTTTGCGAGATGTGTGGACTATCCAACGGCCATAACTACTACAGTCCATTTCAATAGAAACACAACAAATATTCCTTTATCTTATTTTGTAAAATCGCAGCAATTCAAATCCAAATAATTAATCAGATATTATTTTATTTGTATGTCAACTTGCTCTCTTTGATTAAACAATGATGGCATTAACGTGCATGGATTGCCGAAGAAAACTTTTCTGCTTTAAAGAACTGTGTCGAAATGACTCACGCCTCTAAAAGTAAGTAAATGACCCAATTTTCGTCGATTTGTGACCATCATTCAACTTTCTGTCTACGTACAGATAAAGGAGAAATAACAGTACCGGTAGTTTGTTTGGTACTAGAAGGTGGACAAGGTACTTTGGGAAATGTGGCAAGTGCTACCAAGAACGGCACTCCAACAGTCATCATAGAAGGTTCTGGTCGAGCGGCTGATTTGCTTGCATGGGCAATAAGAAACGCACCGGAACCGTACAGGGAAGATAGCAAAGATGAAAAACTCATTTCATTCGAAAGGTAAGAGTTACGTCTATGACAGATGTGACTGTGAAAGACAGGTACACCTGAAGACAAATATAATAGACCTAGTCTTCATGGCGGAAACATTTTGGTTGTCTCACAGGGAACCTAGAATCTGGTTGTTGTTGTTTTTTTGTATTGTTGTTTATGTTGTCATTCATCGTATTGTTTTGTTGTTGTTGTTGTTGTTGACCAATAAAATTGAAAGAAAATAACTGTTTTGTTGTTCTTTCAAAGACAATGTAGATGTCATAAGAAACACTATTATTGGACCCAATGCAACTCTCTTCCAACGTACACCCTCTTCCCAAAATTACGAGAGTGTATACGGAGTAACATTGAATCGAATAATGATAGTGTCCTTGTAGCGTTTCTTATGACATCTGCATTACGTTTGAAAAACCAACAACAACACAATAGTTGTGTTCGTTTAATGTGATTTGTAAAACAAATACAAAGAAAAACAAAAACAAGCATATTTCTAGGCTTCCTGTGGTTGTCATGGGGGAGCTCCAACGGTTATGCGCAAAGTGCGCTGCTCGTATCAAAGTGCGCACACAAATTGAGCAGGTCAGCACAATTTCTGTGTGATTGAAAGAACATTCGCTCCATCGTCACCTGCAGGCGGCGTATGTCCGATGCACATTATGCCCATGTCGTGTGTCACTTTTGCAAACCTTTACGGTATCCGTCTCCGAGAGTTAACACAGGAAAAGAAGTAGCGGCGCTCTAATTGATCATCTCAACCGTCTGTCAAAATGGTGATTTATACCAACTTCGTAAACAATGAAATGATTTATGTTACGAAGACAGGTAAGATAATTTTGTGTGCCTAATAACTTTATTGCATTCAAAGTCATTGAACGTTCCAATATAATTTTGAGCTTGCTTTGTATCATGATTTAGTGATAATTTTCGGGTGAATATTTGAAACATAACATAAAAATCGATTCTTAAGTGAGGCGTAAATATGTGAACCTTTGCTGTGCTATTTACCTGTGACCACATGCTCCCAGCAAAACTTACATCTCTGCCACGACATGCCAAACGTGGTTATACACCACACTTCAGTAAACAGAGAAGTCTAAGATAGCGATAAGATGGTAACTTAACATGATACCATATTTTATGTCAAAGAAGAATGAAAAGTCATATATCACGTTTTGTCAAACAGTTTTGGACCTCAGATTTTTAAATTGATAGCATTCTAATCATGATATCAGAGGGATATAGTTGATCATTATTTGTCTTTCACAAACATTTTAATTTTACTCAAGTTCGCTCACATAATGAGGCTACAGTGAAGATTGCCGTAAACGTAAACGGCAATATTGATTTTATAATTGCTTCAAGAAGTCGAGTTTACTATGAATATGCTAGAATCTTTATGTACTAGGTCACCTGTAAACTTGTGTAAGCTTTCCTCGGGAGTCACTTCTATACTTTCAGTTTGAAAGTAGTGTTGCAAGTCTTTCCCAGAGAGCCAGCACAATAAAGGATATAGGTATTACCGTTAACAAGGTACCGCACATACAGCGTGTAACGGCGTGTCTGGTGTGCACCAGACATCAATATTTCTTTCTGCTTTCAATGTTAATTACTGATGGTCGTTTTTTATGGTCGCTGTGTATGACTTATAAAATGACAGACCAGATTTTTAGGGCATACATCCCCAATTGCAAAATTTTCTGAAGTGCTGAAAGTATATTTCAGAGCTTTACTGCTGATAGACATGAAACAGTTGACATTTTCGTTCTGAATTTGCAGTTAACAGAACGATAATGGTACTTTATACTTTGACCAGACGTAAGAAAGAATGAAGTAAAACAATATTCCAAAAGATAACAAAGTCTCTAGAAAAGGATTTGTGTGAACCGTTGTTGCGATATTAATCGGTTATCTATCTTTCTTCAGAGATCTTCAAAGAAAGGTCAAGGAAACATTAAAATCTACATCAGAAGACATCATTGAACTTGTTCGACAATGCATCGCTGAAAGGAAACTGTTTAATATTTATGAATTGAAATGTAAGGAATCATCCAAGGAAATCGACTCCGCCATATTGAATACAGTTGTCCAGGGTAGGTATTTGTATACCAAAGAAGAATGATGATTTGTACTTTACAAGGTATTGTCTTCAGCCTGATGACGTAGTGTGATCGTTATGTTGCAAACAATCTAAGGGACATTGTGTAGGATAAAATGATATTAATCTTGTTCAATTATAAAATTCACAGTTTCCATAGACTTGATTGGTTTACGTCGGTCAACTTATTGTTGAAAATTCCTTATGATTTTTATCTTTTCAGCGAAGACAGCCGAGAAGGAACAATTGCGCCTGTCGCTTGCATTCGACAAGGTCGAAATCGCTGAAAGAGTTCTATCCAAGTCTAAAGATAAACTGCAGGTATATTTGTGCAAGCAGATTGTATTCTCTTCTTGATTTTATTTATCTCTTATGGGCCATAGACTGCAGAGTAAATTATGTTTGTGTTATATCGTGAAGTATAGACCATAAGTGGATCTTTAATACCTGATCAACAGTTATATCTCTTTAATTAATTTTCAGGATTTGAATTTATCAGACTTGTTACACACAGCTCTGATCAATAATCAGGTGCAGTTCGTCAAACTATTCTTAGAAAATGGTGTCTCTCTTGACGAATTCCTTACCGTAGACGAACTGACATCACTTTACAAACAGGTAAAACGTTTAACATGTTTTATTTAAAAGTAATACCAGATCTCGCAAAAATCGTTGTACGCAGCCTTTTCAAACTATTAAGCCTCCGAGTACTAGTGCACACAATCCTTTCAATTCAGTGGGTGATATGACCTGGCTACCATCCTACATTCTAATTTTATATTCCATCCAATGTGCAAAACACTTGACCAATCAAATATCTGTTAGCAACTTTTGAACCATACCACCCAGATCCTATATACCAAATTCCAAATTTTGACTCTTTCGTTTTTGAGAAGAAGATTTTAAGAGATTATATTTAGGTTTTTGCAAACCTAATTGAGTATGTACAATCAATGTATCTCAGCAACTAGATGTGCTACAGGTTTCGTTCCTGCTGTTTATGAGTCACCCTTGGACCAGACGTTTTTGGCTATTTGTGGATGACCTTGAATGACCATTGACCTACTTTAATGTATCTTTGGCACCCATTCAAAAACTGTTGCCCTAAATGAGTGGCACATGGATAAACTCAAAGACCATATTCGTTAATGTTGTTGCCATGCCAACTGCTCGCATGACCTGGTGGCAGTCTTTGATTGAAGCTTTAAAATACATCTCATTTGTAGATTCCTTCAATGAAAATTCTGAATATAGACTTTGTAGACCATAGACCATGTAGATCATGATTATGTACATATCTAATTCTGAGCTGGCTCATAGCACTAAATGTCTAATTTTTGGTACATAGGGTCATGTATGGAAGCAAATTTTTTTCATAAAATGATGACCAGGATAACCTTTGCCCTCCATTTTACAAATAGGCCTATAAATCAGAAACCACAAGTGCTAAACCCTTCATATTTAGTAGGATGGAGGACCTTATGGTGTCACATACTGTACCTCATTAATTATACACATGTCTTATTCTGAGGCCTGATATTTTATATATCGGGATAAGTAAGGGAGCCAAGTTTTTTGACAAGATGTCATATACCAGAATGACCCTTGACCTCGACTTCACAAATAGGCCTGTAAATCAGTAGCCACAAATGCTACAGCCCTCATGTTCGGTGGGATGCGGACCTTATGGTGCGACATACTATACTATTCAAGGTGTCTTCTTGACAGCTTAGAGATGATGTGCTATTTTTATTCAATAGGTTATTACATATGTTGTTCCTAGAAGTTTCACGAAAACTCATTTTGTAGCATTTGGGACAGTAAATCCCGAGCATTTACGAAAACGTGTTAAATGTCCATTTTCAGGTTAAACCGACAAGTTCTATGTATCGGCTTTTGAATAAAGTGAAGAGACATGAAACAAAAGACAGGAAAATGGTAATGTATGATATTTTTGTTTGTTTCTCTCAGTTTACACATCAGAACGAAGCTTTAACAAGTTCGTAAGTTGTCGTTTGCACTATTGAAGACATAAATTAGACTGGCAATGTTCAATAACCGTATCCATTTTAAGATGCGCTGTCTTCATATTTTATCTTAGAGTGAGGTTAAATACGAGATCTGTGATATAGAAAACTTAATTGATCAGATGACCGACGGCAAATACAAAATACGTACTACGAGGGACAGAAAAGGAGGAAACAGAGAATACTCCAGAGGTATTGAAACGCAGAGAAAGAAGGCAAACAGTGAGTCATAGCGTTGACTACTCTAGACATCTGATAAAATTTAGGTTTTGATATCAGATCATAAGCCTATTCAAGATACAGAAAATCATCCTCGGGGACAGACATTCGGACTCTCAAACTTTTACAATTCTCTTCTGATATACCACATGTGGGGGTTCATTTTAAAGCTCTTGGTGAAAGAAAACTTTTCACCGGCTTAGTTTTTCGAAATTCGAAAATTTTTATTTTTCTCCATAGAGTTAACACAGGGATGGCGGCCATTTTGAATTTCCAATATCGGTAAATCTTGGATAATTTGTTTCTCTAGTACCCAAATTTGCACGGTGACCCACTATTTTTATTCTTGATTTTGAAAGAGAATGATTGAAAGATTCCTTGAGGAAAGTTAGAGCAAAAGTTTAAGTCTTTCACTTTCGAGGTGCATATTACCTTAAAGCATTCGTATTTGTAAGTTCTCTCAGTCATCCATTGCAATCATCGAACAGAAATACGACTTTGCCGAACATGTTATCAATTCACACTGACATATTACGTTTGGCCGAAGTGTGCAAATTTTGTAGCATGGCAATATGGTTTACCCTCTTTCTTCATAACTATCGATAATTTTCTATAAAGAAAAGCAGATTGACTCAAACTTTTGCTGAAAATTTCTTAAATGAAAATTTCAACCATTCTCGTACCAAACCAATAATAAAAACAGTTGGTACAAATTTTAGCGATAGAGAAACAAATTATCCAAGATTTACTGTTATCGGACATTTGAAATTCAAAATGGTCCCAATCCTAGTGTTAACACTATTAATATCATTAAGGCAACATTAAAATTTGAATTTTCGAAAAACTAAAACTTGAAAGTTCTTCTTTCGTCAAGAGCTTTAAAATGAGCACCCACACGTGGTAGATCAGACAAGAATTTTAGAAATTTTAGAGTCGTAATATCTGTCTCCGAGGCGCATGCTACCCTAAAACAATAAAATGTACTTGTCTTGGAAAACGAAATAGTACGGTCTTTCCATTATCTTATCTCGTTAAATGTTTGTGACTGACTGATTTGCTGTTCGTATACACTTTACAGACACAACCAGAAGACAATATTTTGAAAATCCACGGCGTGAACTTTTTCTATGGTCTGTGTGTCTGAATCAACACGACATGGCAAAATTCTTCCTGGAAGAGATTGGGGACACTATGGCAGCCTCACTGGTAGCTATGCAGTGCCTCAGAAACATTGCAAGCACAGAAGATGATATTGATTCACGTGCTGGCATGATGCAAAGCGCAAAGTAAGGGTTCGATTAATAATTTATTGTTTTCTTGACACCCAATTTGTAAATGATGTTGAAGCGTTGGCAAAACTTCGCGGAGCAGAAGAAGCTGTATTATGTGATGACTTGTCGAACGTTAAATGATTTAATATGTTTTGCCATTACAAATTGCCATTAATTACTCATGTGTTTATTGTATTCCAAGTTTCGAAGTACATGCACTCTATAAACAGAAGTGTATCGTGAACAGATTATGTATACCGTTTTGTAGATGTTTTATGTTAGGGAGAAAACCTGAGTAAGTTATGATCTCTCAAGGTCAAATCATACGAAAAATCATTAATATACAAAGATGAACATCGTCATCACAGACAGCTACTTTGAATCTTAAGGAGTAAATGCAGTTTAAATAGGAGAGACTCGTGTAAAAACAAAAGACACCAGATTCAGATATGAAGAAAAAGGTAATATATCCATTCTTTAAGATAAGCGCGTATATCAGGATATCAGGAATGGCATAGGATAATGTAATTATCAGTCAAGAATTTGGTCTGCAATTGTTTTATGTGATCAAGTTTTCAACTATGTGACAGTGATAATAATATTTAATAAATAACTTACGAATTAATATTGTATAAATGTTCTTAAATTCCACTGGAAAATTCTCTGATATCATTTATAATTTAAATTTTTTCAGAGATTATGAACAATTAGCAATAGAGATTCTGACACGATGTTACAATGCCAGTGAGAAGCAAACTCTGGCACTTCTATCACGCAAGCTAACACACTGGGGCGATTCTTCTTGCGTTGATCTCGCATTCAGCGCAAGGAGTATGAATTTTATCGCCCATACCGCTGTACAGGAACTGCTGAGCAACGTCTGGTATGGAAAAATTGATCCACAGCGTACATCGATGTTCGGGGTTAGTTACAGTACCTTCTGCACAATTCCTTATTGCTGTTTATACAGTCTATTTACATTATTTTCATGGTGCATAAGGATGCATATTGGATGGATGGATGGATGGATGGATGGATGGATGGATGGAAAGATGGCTGGATGGATGGCTGGATGGATTGATATATGGATGGATGGATGGATGGATGAATTCTCATGATGTTTGCCATGTACGACATTATGTTTCTCTGTGTGTGCACAGTGGAAATTCTAACTACCGGTAATGAATAAACACTGCCACTTTGTCCACATCAACAAAGTTTCTCATTTTGGGTGAATACGCAAAAATTTAAGAGGCTAAAATTCAGTCCAAGAATTAGGCAGATTGCTACTCTTTTCGTTATAGATCGCATGCTGCACTCTGTGTCCACCTTTACTGTTATGCTTAATGCATTATAGAGAACCAGATAGCGGGGACTATGAGGTCAAGGGTCAAGAAACAAATGTAAGTGTACTATATGTTATAGGTAGAATGTGTGTATAATTCAGTTAATTCTCAAATGGCTTGAACTCACAGAGTACGGCACATAGCCACATAGTGAAGACATAATATTCAAAACTGCTAGGCTAAATCCAACCTTTATACAAGTTAGAGTGGTTCAGTAACCGATTTAAGTTGTTACAATTTTCTGACGCTGTAGAGTTCATTAAACACTCACATATACATACTTGCTGTCATCGCACACATTGACGTTTGAAATCGTCGCCATAATCAGATGTGTAATGAATGTGGTTATTATTTTTACAAAATCGCGAAACTAAAATGAAGAAGTTACCAAAAACAAGAGATTTGTTGGTGGATGGTATTAGATTTTGATACCAACAATGAAACCTATTCGATGCTAATTCGTCACCTGTGACATTTTAACTTACGTAGCCTTGTTTTTGCTGTTCAACAAAACAAATATATCTATTGTGTCGAATAATTCTATTTGCATTTATTTGATTTGTGTTTTACGTCCAGCAGGATGCAGCTCTTGATTCTGTCGCTGAGGGCGCCACAGAGGTAGACAAAAAGTATGTCCCGTCCAGGTGACATTTCTCTTATAATAATGTCACGTGATTATTACCTGAAAGAACGATATGAATTTCATTTAAATTATTCTTAGTTTTTAAAGTTTAGAAACTACTTTTATAATTCCATGATTAAATACTTTGTCATATCGGTTAAGTCATGCACTGGTTGTCCTGAAATAGTTATTAGAGACACGACATACAAGGAGACATCTCATCCTCACTATACTAACACTTGAGAACAGTGAGTGTTTAAAGAAGATTCTATTGGTATTTGAACAGCTGATATATCATTGTTTCTGCTGTTTTCATGGTAATAATCGGACTGATCTACTCCACTTCAACATACAGTACGAATGCAACGGCGTGTAACATGACTCAGAGAGGCAGAAACAATAGTGATGAGAACTTGACTGGAGTAAAAGAGTTGAAATACTTCTTTGGAAGTCCAGTTGTGAAGTTCTACTATTCAACCGTAAGCGACAATCCATGACTCTAAATGTTTGTTAGTTTCCCTGCGAAAGTGAATAAAGATAACTGCGATACCGTTTTCTCGAACGTCCTTAGAAAAATAATATCAGCCACCGAGGCTTCTGGTTCCGTTACCTTCGGTCCAGTTGTTGAAGGTACTTGATTGTATGAACTATTATTGTGCCGCCTGGTGCTTCTTATTGTAGTCAAATGAGTAGACAATGCCATCGTTGATCAGTACCGACAAAATGTTTTCACCTAAACTTGTACAGCTGAAGATGTTATGTATATTATGTTAAGTGCTACATAGAACACGTCACGAAAGATATGTGTCATGTCTCTTTACTGAAACGTATCAAAGTTACATTTAAACTTTCCATACAAGTATAATTTTACGAGTAATTTTTTCTTGCAGTTTTCATATATCGCGTTCTTGCTGCTGTTCAGCTATGTACTACTGGTCAGATACGACGAACTTTATTCCACGGCAGAAGTGGTATTGGTAGTGTGGGTCACATCTCTACTCTTTGATGAAATAAGACAGGTAGGTCGAGTGTTTATAAGAATGACCTAAGCTTCGCTAAGTAAAGAATGTTTTCCTAGATTGATGGTCTAGTGTTACTGCTTTAACTACCATTTATGGCGCGATTTGCAAAGTAAGATTACTATCGGCGTAACGCCAGAGTAAATATCGACGTTAAATCGACATTGTTATGACATCGTGTCAGTTAGTTCAAGATGTAAATTTTACAATATATTTCAGATCTACGAACAGTGAGGGTTCATTTTAAACTTCTTGGCGTAAATAAAATGTTCACCGTCTTATTCTTTTGAAATAGAAATGTATTTTTCCATAGAGTTAGTACAGGGATGACGGCCATTTTAAATTTCAAATATCGGTAAATTAATGTAGTTTGTTTTTCTAGTATCAAAATTCGAACTGTGACCCGTTATTTTTATTTGTGGTTTTTGAAAGAGAATGGCTGAAGGTTGCCCAGGGAAAGTTTTAGCAACAGTATCCGAATTTCGAGGCGCAAACCAGCTTAAAAACAGTTAGCTGTAAGTGTGACCAAATGCCAAATTTTATTGCGTCTTCGACGCACAAGAATTGACCCATAAAGTAAGTGTTAAAGAAGGCCAAAGATGAATTTAGTTTAATAGGAACACGTGATTTTCTTATTTTCGGTTTTGTATTCGGTAAGTATTGGAAGGTAAAATATATCTTTTGAGTCGTCATCTTCAAAAATGCAGCATTTATTGTATGTAGATAATTTGAGAATACACGAAGCTTACAAGTAATCGCCTCGATTCTTGCCTAATTTTCTGACTTGAACGAAAGCATTTATATGCGCACTTGTCTACACCTGCGACAAACGTATGGAAACAATAGGTTTCTTCATATATTTCAGCGATTTTTTTCAATTCAATGTCCATTTTTCATACTGATTTTAATTCAGATTTACACATTTTATGAACAATTTTGTAACGCTAGGCGGTTTATGATTACAGTCGTTTTCCAGACTATTAGTAGTTTTGTAATAGTGAAGACAAGGTAGTCAGTGGTGTATTTCGTTTGTGTTTCATTGCAGATTGCGCAGCAGACGACCAATGGTATCTCTAAGAAATTTTTCTCTTGGATAACGCGGGACCATTGGAACATAGTAGATTCTATCAGCATGGTGGGGTTTTATATCGGTTTAGTCGCCAGAGATTTTGGTGGACATGACATTGGAAGGTATATCTGGGCCATCGATTTGTGGTTTTTCTACTTTCGTCTGCTAGACGTATTCTCGATTAATCGACATATCGGGCCAAAAGTCCTTATGATTCAAAAAATGGTAGGTATACGATACACATTCTCTTTGTAGTTTTTATTTAAAATCACCATATACTGCATTTCTTGGACTTTTCAAAGTCAGGTTTCTCTTGTGCCTGTTCTTTTTCATGCAAACCTTTTTGAAAGTTGGCAGCCAAAGTCGGGTTTTCCAAGTGATTGAACGCGCTCTACCTTTGAGTCTGCGCAATAGCGTGTTAGTTTTGTGATTCCGGGGAAACTCCCCTGTATCACGTACACCCCATTCATCGAGTTCATGCCAATCACACGTTTCATGCGAAAATAGAATACAAATCATCGCATTCACCCAACTCACACGTTCACAAATCACAGACTAAACCAAATATATGTATTTCTTAATGTTACTTGTCTTTAAAGTTAAGCAAATCTTCAATTTTTCTCTCAATTGTTACAAAGTTGGTGGATCTGTCTGTCTTCATTGGTATATTCTTTGTGATAATGGTCGGCTACGGCGTGGCTGTTCAAGCAGTTCTCAACCCCGGGGGAAGTCCAACGTCGCTGTTCACAGGGATTTTCTACAGGCCGTATTTCCAGATATACGGGGAACTATTTCTAGATGACATTTCTGGTAAATGGATACTTGCTTTCTGCCTAATATGGAGCTTTAACAGCAACACTTCTATCGTAAATCTAAATGTTGATTAAAATATAGGTAACGTAATATGGAAATTTGATTGTGTATAACATTTTAAAAATTCATTATCGCAGAGGTTATTATCATAGGAACATGAAACCTTGAGTACAAATATTGGTAATTCAATAATACGAGACAACTTAAATAACATCAGTTCTAAACATGGATTTGTTACATCGCTGAGCGATATTATTTATGAATCTCTAAGGGAGCGTTCAGTTATTATGGCCGGGGATGGGCCGGCAAAATCCAGGGGGGGGTCACCTCAAATTTGAAAACTGCAAAGGGGGGTCATGTATTTTTCAAACAGCTCAGAGGGGGGTCACTTAATTTTCATAAGTATCCGTCCCGTCAAAAAGCAGTTTCAGTGTTCAGAAATGTTCTGGAAGATAAAAATGATGCGTTGCATGATTTCATTCTCTGAAGTTATTCAACTGTAAATCTGAACAAAGGTATAATTATCTGTCACATGAACATCTTGACTTGGCAACTCTGAGGCTTGTCTTATTGTAAATCAAGCTCATTGAGGGCAATGAACAATTCCTGTTACTTACATATTAGAGATATAGCAAGTTTTGTCAGGGAAATTATTTAACAGTTACCTGTACTGAGACTACCAGTACCATGAAAAGTTAAATAATACTTTTAGGTGAAATTCCAATATCATAATTGTTGCCCACATCTGAACTTTCAAATACCCTATTTGAATCTAGTATATACATTTGTATCAATTATCAAACACCTATAAAAGCACAAATCAATTTAGTTCAGTATTGTAAAGAAATTTTTCTTAGTTTTCTCATAGACTCCAATTTATTGTGAATCAACATTTCGGTGAAATTCCAAAATCCAATTTCTTGCCCTTATATCAACCTTTAACCATTCTAGGCTAACTAAGTACTTTAAAATGAATTATCAAATGTCTATAAATACACAGATTTTGATTGTTTTGTATTGGAAAAAAAATATTCATAGTTTCCTCATAGACTCCCATGTACAGTGAATCTACATTTTGGTAAAATTCCAAAATCCAATTTCTGGCGAACACATCCATTTCTTATCACCCTAGTCTAATCAAATACATTAATATTAATAATAGAGAGTACATAAATACACAGGTTTACCTATTTTTGTGTTGAAAAAAATTATTCATACTTTCATCATAGACTCCTATGTATAGTGAATGATCATTTTCAGTGAAATCCATAATCAGATTTCTTGTACACACAATATGCACCTTGAACCATCATATTCTAATCAAGTACAATTATGTTAATTATTGAACGTCTGTATATGCACAAGTATAGCAAGTTTTTCATTGGAAAAAAAATATTCACAATTTTATCATTGACTCCCATGAACATTTTTGGTGAAATTCTAAAGTCAAACTTTTTGTCCACATACCAGATGTAACAACCCTATTTCATTTAAGTACATTTATGTAAATTATCAAATATCTATAAATGCATAGATATAGTTTTGCATTGAAAAAGTATTACATAGTTTTCTCATACATTACCATGTGTAGTGAATCAACATTATCAGTAGCTGATTTTCAATTAAATCCAAATATCAAAATTTTGTACACACGCGCTTGCGCAAAAATATTGCGATCCACCTGTAATTTCTGTCCAACCCCTTTGAGGGGTAATTTCAAAATTATAGCAAGTCAGAAGGGGAAATCTGAGCATTAACACCTCGTGAGTTTGTAAGGAAGGTCATTTGAAAAAATCTAAGATTTGTTTGGATTCTATCGCTCCATACCCCCAAGTGTTTGTGTGTGCAGCTTTACTCAAGCAATGTTGGGGGGTGTCATGAATATTTTGTCATCTTAAAAGGGGGGTAATCAATTTTTTGGTACAATGGGTAGGGGGATTCACTTATTTTGACTGATTCGCAGGAAGAATTTGCCGGCCCATCCTCGGCCACAATAACTGAAGGCTCCCTAAACGGGATGATAATGTAACGATAATACGTAGGGATACTTAGTGATGCATACGGAGTGTTTGTTTTGCTTTGTTTGCAGACGACGAATCCTGTACTGGTAACCTGACACTTGCAGATGGTGAATTGCAGACGTGTTCTAGAGACCGTTGGTTTGTCTTAGTTCTATTAGCACTGTACATGATGCTGTCAAACGTACTTCTCTTAAATCTACTGATTGCCATGTTCAGGTTAGTGACCAATGAAGAAGTATTGCTTTTGGAACCGGGGCGGCATTTAAAAGGATACTGTGAGTCGTTGAAAAGAAATCGATAAGGTGATTCGGTCAATTTTGGAGTAAATGTTTGAGGAGAATTTGATTGATTTACTTTGGGAAGTTCCTTTCATGATATAGTTAATTCGACTTGGTGTATATTTATGAAATATCTATGAAATACTATATATTATACACCTGCGTCTGGCTATGGAGTTTCGTCGTACAGTAATTTTCGGTATCAGAAGACGCGGAGTCCAATAACTTTGACGCGGAGTACAATAACTTTAAGTGTTATTGGAAGCTATTTGACCTTTGACCTCAAAACACCTTTACGTTAACACGGAGAAAAAGAAGAGAAAATTTTACATTTTTTACAAAAACACATTCTTCTTAGCATTCAGTACTTTCCAAATAAAACCGTGGTCAGTCCAAAACCTGTGAATTCGAGTGAAATTATGCTGCTGACGTATAATTTCTACCATGTGCACTGCGTAGCGCTGGTTGAAATTTCGTTCTCCGCTGCACGATGTACTCGGACATAAATCCCGTTATTTTGGAAATATCCTTATATTACATGATATGTGTGTATCTATCTGTCCATCCATCCATCCATCCACCCATCTATTCTCTCTCTCTCTCTCTCTCTCTCTCTCTCTCTCTCTCTCTCTCTCTCTCTCTCTCTCTCTCTCTCTCTCTCTCCCCCTTTACTTTTCATATTTTAGTTACACTTTCGCTGCGGTACAAGATAACACTGATATCTTCTGGAAATATCAAAGATACGGATTGATTGTTGAGTACAAAGGTCGTCCAGCCCTATGCCCACCACTTATAACTCTATCCCACGCGTGGCTGTTGATGCACGGTGTCTGTATGAAACTTTGTGGCATCAAACATATCTGTACCTCCAGGCCGTTGAGTATGTATCTTGTTATTGTGAATTTTGTGGGCTACGATTACTTTCATCACTAATACATACACCAGCGTTTGAATATTTTCCTTGTTTCTATCAGACTGTGATGTCGTGTACAATATATCAAGAAGTGAAAGCAAATACCACTTTTTACAATTTCGCATGCTATTATGATATAGCGTTAGATAACTCGCTATGCGTTTTCTCAAAGGGAAAATTCATCGATGACTGCAAATATAGAGGCACATATGTCAGTATTATTAAAGAGCAGTGTGACAATCTTGTGCGATTGATCAATGCGATCTTTAATAATAATAACACGATTGGCACTAATTTGGGATAATGTCGATTTAATCTACAAGTGTTATCTCATCTGCTTTTCTTTTTATATTACTTACTTGTTTTTATGAGTAATTTGTCATATTGCAACATTCAGCTATATGGCACCTAACACTCTTGAGAAACTTGCAAAAAATGAAAATCCAATTATCCCAAATTAATTCCAATCGTGTTTGATTTGATTTTTTTCAATGACAGGGGTGAACATGACCAGTAAGGAACAAAAGAATATTGGATTCTTTGAACTTATTAATACAGAGAGGTACATGGAAAGTAAGGAATCAGAAAAGGCAGACAAAGAAGACGGAAATTTAGATGTAGCTTTTGAAAGGTTGGCAAACTTAACAGTGATTATTTAATATATATTCATGTATTCTGATGAGCCTATTTACCCTATGATCATTATAAAAATCCTTAAACTGATGTTTTCATCCAGACAATAGTTCATAAATTGAACACCCTTGCAATTATAGTATGGTTTGTTCATATTTCAGACTGGATCATGTATCTCAGCAAATTGAGGGGCTTGAAAATCAAGTGAGTATTACAACATAACCGTGGCATAGTTTTGTTTCGTATGAATGTGAGTATTATGTATTTGGAGAGAGAGAGAGAGAGAGAGAGAGAGAGAGAGAGAGAGAGAGAGAGAGAGAGAGAGAGAGAGAGGTCTGAAGGAGACAGACAGTCAGTCAGACAGACAGACAAAGAGATATATAGACAGACAGATATATATCATTTACTGAAGATAAAGTTCCGTTCCATTCATACGCATTTACCTTAAGATTGAAATGATGGGAATAGGAAAAGAAGATCAGGGAATTAGTTGAAACATTTCCCGGATTAGTAGATTATGGAATACCATAAATGGGTTATTATGATATAGATTGTTTTAAATGTTTCAGTGGAAATCGTTTTCACATATTCACATTACATACATTTGCATATTTACATATACGGTTTACATACAGCTCTTGTTTTCAAAGCGATTAAGTATAGATTTGAGATACTGAATTCCTGACAACACTATTAATGACGATATAAATATCTTCTAGCTTGATAGGTTAATATCAATTGCAGAGGACATACGTGGCAAAAAGTAAAAGGTAAGTGGAAAGAGAACAGGAAAATATATTGAAAATTTGATTTCGTAAAAGTGAGAGGCAACTCTTTGGTATGTTCATAATCGTCTGTTCTCTGTGAATCCTAACCTTGTGGTTTTTATTTCTATTTCAGAAAGTGACCGTGAAGTCTCCAGTCTTGCCCCTTTTGGTTTTACGGGGTTTTTTGCCATCTCTTAACTATGATATCTATAGCTGTGGACCTCTCCCTGTGGTAATCTTGAAAGTTTGAGAGTGTTGCATTTTTTGTATCGAATGATGAATAGTTCAGTGTATGTATACAGTTATAGAGGGATCATTGTTAGAAAACTTCTACTCGTGTGCAGGTTATTTCTTTTTGTAACTTTCCCTCGTCTTCAAATCCACACTGAACTCGTCCAATTTTGACGAACAACCTGCAGTCACAATGGCTACACGTTTTACACTCATACGGGTATTTTCATATAACCACGATTGGAACTAATTTGGGATAATTTGATGGTTAAGACTCATCATAAAGTCAGTTTAATCTGCAAATCTAAGGTCATTTGCTTTTCTTTTTAAGTTATACACTTGCACTAAAAATAATTTGTAATATTGTAACATTCAGCTATAGGGCACGTAATATGTTTGAGAAATTTGAAAAATATGAAGCTCTTATTATCCCAAATTAGTTCCAATTGTGTTTATTACAGTAGCGTAAGGCATAAATAGATTTCTTTCAAAAGTTTGCACAATGCATGCATGTCACTCACAGTTTTTAGATGTTGTACATTTTAGCAACCAATAAACTATACACATGTCCATAGCAATTTGTTTTGCCGTTTGAATCTTATTTACGCATATAATGTCGGAAAAGGATTATAATGTGCTACCTTGATTGTTGTAGGCAAGGCATTTACTCGTAATACTCTTTACTATAGCTACTTCACTTACTTCACTCCTTTACTTACTACTCTTGCCTAACTAGACTAACTTAAGGGTCAGATTTGAAAGCTTGGTGGGAAATCAGTTTTAGCTCCCAATATCATATTCAATGCCGGAGGAGCCTTTGTGGAGATCAGTTATTTCACTGTGATGCGGAGTACTTTGGTACTCCATGGTCGGCAGGGTAAGTTGTACCTTAGTTCTAGTTTTCCGACATGCAGAAATTATTGTTAAACTTGAGATTAATATGTGAACGACACATGATAAAAAACTATAATTGTTCCTACGGATGTGTAAAGCGAGGTAAGGCGTTAGTGTCAAAAACTGTTGCCCCTCTCAAGAAAGCAGAGGCGAGTAATCGGCCGTGTGAGGGCGTTTGTGGGTACCCTAGGCAAAAAATAAGGCTCCACCGGAGAGAGTAAACAGTCCCCAAATGACCGAATTTTCCCGTTATTTCTCTCGAAATTCAAAAAAGTAAACTGTCTTTGCATGTCAAGGTATATTCAAGCATATATTTGACCTTTTTCCGACATAAACCACGTACTAGGTCAATATTCGGATGAAAGGCCTCCACAGGTGAGCTATAATGCAGTAAAAAAATTATTAGAGTGTTGCATTCCTTTTAGAAGATATTTAGCTACCATCGCTGTGTTAAGTCTACAGGGAAAAATAAAAATTTCGAATTTCGAAAAAAGGTAATATTTTCTTACTCCCGGAGTTTTAAAAATGAGCCCCAACAAGTGGTAGATCAGAAAAGAACTGTAAAAGTTTGAGAGTCCCCTTGTTGACCTTAAAGCTACAACTATAACATTGAAATGTGAAACCTCCAGGGGATGGACAGAAAACTGATTTGGCAACAAAGCTGCATGAAATATATTACAGCTCGTACGTAAAAATAGTGTCAATGACACTGCGCTCCCATTTTATAGAAATACTAAGTACCAGTACACACATGACATTGCTTTCCTACAGAATGATTACTAAGAAAATTCCACTACAAGTGCAAATCAATCTTATACCCAAGCATATAAAATGATCCGCCTCATAATGACCTTTGCACCTACTTTGAAAGTGATGGGATAAAGTGTTTCAAGAAGAGTTTTTGAACAAAATTTGCAAAAATTGCCCAAAAATACAAATATGCACATTTCACCATGATTTCAATGGATCCTATTTTGGTCATCCCTAGGAACCTGTAAACCAAATTTTAAAGCAATAGGACCATTGGTGTTAGGTGTTTTTTGACAACAATGGAAAAAATAGAGAAAAAAATAATCATAGAAAACAGCCAATATTTGCACCACATCAATGTGGCTAAACCTGTGTGGCCTAAGGTATTAAAAAGCAAGTAAGACAATGATTAGTTGAGCAATTTCTGAGTTGTTGATGTTTTACCATTTTCACATTTTTGTGCCTCATTTCAATTTTTACCATGCTGACATGTTCATTTTAACAACAGCACATCTACATCATATATAGCACCACTACACCAAAAGTCAGCTTGACCCATGCACCTGTTCTCAAAATTTGGCTGTGGACGGACATAAATACATACATGTACATACATGCCTGCCTGCCGACTGACCGACCTACCGAATTACCTACCTATCTGCATACCCCTGCTACCTACCTACCTACCTTGTTGACTTCCTAATTAATTATTTAAAATCATATTTATTTTTTTCCTGGTCAAATTGATAGGCTTTTTTACAGTACGTGAGTTACATACAATGTAAGTCAAATTTAGTTAAAATATCATTTACCTCACAAAGCTTCTAGAATTGCATCATTCCTGTAAATAACACCTAAGCCTGGAACTGCATGTGCTTGAATTTTTGATGAATGACGTACTACATTTCACCTGTGTATCAAATTTGAAAGCATGACATAAAGTACCAAGAAATATGCAAATTTCATCTTGAGTTCACCAAGTCATCTTCAGGTCACTCCTAGGAGCCTGCACACCCACTTTGAAAGTAATGACATACACAGTTTCAAAGGAGATTTTTGGACCAAAAATGGCAAAAACTGCCCCAAAATACAAATTTCACCATCATTTTAAGATATAATCCTATTTTGGTCATCATACAAGGAACCCCCAAACCAAATTTTAAAGCAACCAGACCATTGGTTTCAGAGATTTATTTTTACCAAAATGGCAAAAAAATGGAGAAAAAATTCATTAAAAATACAAAGCAGCAAATCTTCACATCAAATCAATAGTAAAGGCACATGAGCTGTAACTTTTGGCACAATGTTCATGATTTTATATTTAGATTAAAATGAGTTCATAGAAGTGTTCTGACTCAGAGATGTTTACTCAAGTATAATTATCCCCTGAGTGGGACTGCGTGGGGAGGTTTCAGTACAACAAATAATAAACGGGTGCCGCACCCAAATATGGCTGCCTCCATACAACTACATGCATGATAAACAGCGTCAATGGCGCATGTACACATTGAATCTTTACAAATACAACATGATGCAACCCACTGAAAGGTCGGGAAAGGGATTCACTCCTCTTTGACAAACAATTCTCCGTTTTTTTACATAACATGGCAAGATTTTGAAAATGGCGGGAAATTCAATTTCTTGCCCATTCTGCCACAAAAACGTTGTTGAGGCATAGTTAATGACTATATCGTTCAATTTGCAGATTGCAATGAATATCTGAGGAAAGGGAAGGTACCTTGAGGTTGGACAAATTTCGCAGAGTTCAGTGCAGCTCATGGACCTTTAAATGAGTGTGGCCTAAGGTAACTAAAACCAAATATGACAACGATCAGATGAGTGATTCCTGAGTTCTTGATTTTTGACCATTTTCGCCTTTTTTTTCTACCTCATTTGCATATTGATGAGACTAAAAAGTTCATCTTATAAATGGCACATCTACACCACACATGGCATCACAGTGGTTTGGAAGTTTTTGATATGGACAGACAGACATCCATACATACATAGATACATACATACAGACAGACATCTCACATACAGACTTTTTTAACAATATAACATCCCAGTTGCCATACATGTATGGCAAACGGGAGCTAAAAATGATAATAAATGCAAAAACTGAATGCAATATAGTATTTTGCTTGAACTTCTTTATTATGTACATAGTGGTGATGTGTATTATGAAATGACACAAATTCAAAACTGGTTTTGAAGAAACGTGTGCACTTATTATCCTGTACAGACTCAGCTTTCATTATGAAGAACAGAGTTATACCCTCCAAATAAAGTACTGTACTGCAAGACTGTCTTGAGAGTTTTGCACTATTACTTTGCAGTAAATGTCTTTCTCAGAAGTTATGAATACTGTGTATACTATACACGGCAAAACGAATTATTTTTTTCTATTTCTTGCAATGGCATTGTACAAGTTTCATGAATTACATGTATAGCTCCATTTCAACATCTGTTGAAGGAAAATGGGTTGGCAATCCAAAGTGATGTGTCAAAGACACTGTATCTGTAATTTACATACACCTTATCTGACAGCTAGTGCATTGGTCTCATAAAACCTACAAATGCAAAAGCTTTATGCACCGCAGATTTCATGAGATACTTTATGTCATTCATTTGACGAAGTTTATCATTTCCGCCTCAGCTCAGCTTATACAAAGTCTTGACACTGTTTTGATAAATCTGATTGTTTACGCCATAAAACCTAGCAGAATTGAAATTATGAAACCATTGTTCTGAAACATGCCAACTCCAAGATCCATTACAGTACAGACAACACAACCTGACATCCAATACTGACCCCTTTGACTACCATGGTTTGGTCCAATCCTATTGTTTCCAATGATGAAACTGGACCTGTACACAGGGAAACGGGGAGGAAATTACCCATACACATCTCACTTGTCACAAATACGAAACTTCAATGATCACAAACTGTACATTTTACAGAACAATACTCAGGCACTAAGCTGAATAAATACAAATAACTTGGATAGATACACTGTCACAGTGAACAGCTTTACAATGTCAATGTAGAATGAAAAAACACTTCAAGTTTTACTTCAAAAACCCAAAAACCCCATTTTACAATTCAGAAAATGATCTGAAAACAACCCTCTGATTTTGCTAGGTGAAACTGTAGGTGTTGTCCCTAACTCACACTTGAAGTTGATCTTCTACATTCATGAATTGACACGTGTAACGTAAAAAGCAGCTCACCGGTTCTATGATCCAATGATACACTAAACTGAATCACCAAGAATATGAAAAGATTTTACAAACTTGAAACATATCTTGTGATTGTTTCCTTGCAGGATATTAAAACTTTGAATATCAAACTTTGAAATGACAATCAATATTCTGCCTGTCTACATGAACAGTCAGAACTATGAACAAAAAACATGAAAGATACATTTCCAAGGGATATATACGACAACTATTGAATATATAACTTGAAGAACACAATACAGAATGGAAGATCGTTTTTTTACAGATGAAATTCACCCTGCTATTGTCACAGCATGCAGCCTCTTACATTTGTTTTGTACTTTCTAGGGAGGATGACAACAGACTAAACAAGAAGTGACAAAACTCTGGTAATTTCAAAAGAATGTTAAATTACAAAAACTGTAAAGACACAATTAAAGGATGCTTTTAGGCCAGTAGTCTTGTCTAATGCAGAACCTCAAAAATTTTATAAATCTTTGGCTCTGCAGGAAGTTAAGACTTCTATTTATTGCAGTGAGAGGTGAATTTTTTTGGCAATATTAGTTGTTTCTCTTTTATACATCAGTTAATAATTCCTGTAATTATCGTTCATAGTCACTCCGCTTAACCTGTTGTCTAGCATCTCTACGAATGCCAAATTATGGCACACATTCTGTTGCTAGTTTTATGAGCAACACCCATTTTAATCACAGGCCACTCATGAGAGGATCATTTCAGACTGATTGACTTTCAAAAGGTCTCTGCTGGAGCCCATTCACATTTAAATGAGTAGTTTTACATTCTACGGCGTTAAAAATGGACCTCATGACTAGATGGAGTATGGACAAAGGCCGAAAGATAATATTAAGATGCTAGACTACTTAAACTGGGAAAGACTGTGATTACTGAGGCAGCAGAGTTTTATAAAATACAAACATTGTTATCTTTGACAGGTGAAATAAAGAGTGCATTTGGAATTCATTTTCAAGTTGATATCACATCAAGGTGAAGAAGATTGTACATTATCATAGTCAAGAATGGTAACAGTGCTCGGCAAAACTGCCGCTGTCACTTCTAAAATATGTTACGAAAGCGAATGCTTTTGATAGTTTCTCATGCTACTTTGCTCAACCTGTTTGCTACATGTACTTGGTACCCAATGTCAGCTGTGACAGATTTTGGTACATTGTGACATCACACAAAGCACTAATTGAGCAAATCCTCATCTCTGGGACAATGCAAAGGCAAGCTAAGTTCACAATAGGGACCAAGTTTTTTGTAGCTCCAGTACAGAGATACAATTGCAAAGTAAACAAATCTTGGAAGCAAAAAACCCAAACACATTCACTCTGAAGATAAACCCCCTAACACTGGTTGAACTCTAGAAGTGATTGCAGAAATGCATAGAGAGTTACTTTAAAATTTGGCAATGAAAGAGAATTTTTAACTCTGGACATGTCATCATGCCTTTGGAAGTACAACAAGAATATGAGATGAGTGGATGCAACTGAAATCTCAATGAATTTTTCAAAAGAAATGTTCAATATTTGATTGGATTTCCAATGATGCTAGAAAACTGTTACAGAAATATTTTGAAAACAGGGGGCATAGTGCCAAGTTTCTGAAGTGCGACTCTGTTTACATGAAAACGAACACATTACATGTATTAGTAAAATGTGAAATATCCTAGTAATACACAATAAAGCACAGAAAACCAGACTGAAGACCCTGTCAATAATAGAAGCCATATACCATACATTTTGGCAATTGAGTTCTAGTTTGGTGTGGAAATGGTTGAGCTAGTGTGTCTTTTGTAATCACAATGCTTGTACGCCAAAAACATTGCTCAGTCAATAGCACTTACATGGTAGTCTATATAGCCATTTATAAGGTAGTCTCTATAGTAATTAGTGAAGTTTAGTTACACATGATATCTATGTCTGCCAGCAGCCTTGAGAAATTTGGCATATCTTTACCACTTTACAGTTCAGTTGTGTTTTGGATGATTTTGCAACACAATCTTTAGGAAACATGCAAAATTCGGGTACGTTTCACCTTATTTTCTTTACTTGATGACGTATACATGTACCATCCCTGCCTTAAATTGCTTGTGTCTGTATAGCATAGTGTGCACTTCAGGTACATGTACAGTACCTGTGTAAACTCTGCAAAATATGGAGATATCAAAGATGCTGGCTTACTTACAGTCACATTTCAGGAACTTGTTCACCTTCATCATCAAAAGATGTCGAGAAAATAAAAAAAATAGTAATAGTACAGAAGGTATGACTACCTGGTGCAAGTAAATACCCACCCACCATTATAAATGCAACCTATGATTATCACATAACAAAGATGTTGCACATCATGGGCACACATACTTGAATATAACTAAACCTCTTTATGTAGTTGAAAATACTTGCAGTTCTAGTTCCATAAAACCACAGATCTACAATACGCCATTGGCTGACACTATCTACCGATATATGAATAAAATGGTCTGTGGTTGTTCACTTTCATTCTTGAAACAGCTCTTCCAACAATTATTTACACTCCACTGAGAAAACCAACAATTGCACATCACTGGTGGAGATTTTATCTCCAAATGCTAATTCAACAGAAGAATTTAAGAGAGTACATTTTGTGCACTTCTATGACATTGTTCAGATACCTGATGTTATTCAGATTGAGATATCATAGACTCAATTACAGTGTCATTCCATTGCACCATCATATATTCCATGGATTGGCAAGGCTGAAGATTAGTGGGCACAAAAAAAATGTTTGAATTGTTAGTAACCTAGGGAGTACACTCATGCTATCACTTATTATTTGGAAACCTAAGAAAATCCCTTTTAATTTGGAGCTGACGGTGTGTCCTATTAACCTTCAGTCATCCCATGAATTTACCGGTAGTATCTGTGGCTTTTGAAAACAAATATCAAATATGCTTTATGTGACAAATAACACTTTAAATTCAGCACCCCTTGGTTAAGATAAAGAAAGCATGATGTTCTATGATGTTCTTGAACTGTCCAAGCAATGTCTTACCATACATATACGTAGACATACAGTTCATCTAAATTTTTGCCATAGATGCTAACATTAAAGATCATCTAATCACCAAAGCACTGTTTTGCTTTCAATATGCAAATGATTTCCTCTTCCATTGTCAGGGGACAATTCCCAGTTCAATGTCCAAGGGCAAACCATTGCTGATGCACGACTAACTGCGTCAAGTGTGGAATGCTCAAAAAGTAAAACTGTTCCTGTTGACTCAAAACACCTATCAAACCTCACCATTTTCAAAGCTGATAAATTATTGAAAAATTTGATTTTCAAACAAAAGAAGTATATATGGTACTGGTACATCTATTGACCATTCAGGCTATATACATTTATAACAAATAAACTTTCAATGAAACAATATCGTAAGTAGGTCTGTACATGCAAAATAATATGAAATACCAAAATATTTTCTTACCCCCATGAATAGAAACATAATCCAAACCAATGTAAATAACACTTGAGCATTTGTTTATTCATGCAAAAAGGCAAATTGATGAATTAAATGTGTACTGTTTGAGTGCAATGAAAGACTTAATATATGAGTATATGTTGGAAATCATTGACAGATTTGCTGAAAGTCGAGACCCTGGTTTATTGATGGCAAGTTTTAACAGACAAGGTTATTCTGGTTTTACTAGTGACCTTTAACCTCAAACTTGACAGTGACCCTTCACTCATCATCATTGACCAGTGGCCTTGTCTCCTCTGACACACCATCAACAACTGCAGCATCTGTTGGGTTTATTCCGGTCTCAGTTTCATTGGACTCAGTCTGGCTTTCTGTGACATCATCTCTACTTGCGTTTACATTCACAGTGGTCCCATTAACGTCCTGATAAACAAAAACAAAAAATATTAACAAATTATAATTCCATCGTGAGGATCTATCCAATGGTGATATCTTTGCATGAATTATATCGCTGTCCCTCCAACAACTGTGTTTATGTGTTGGTAAATGTTTCACATATTTTTCCCTCATTTTATATTTAATTTAAAAATCACCCATGAAATGTCCTCACTTTGTGCAAACCCTAGATGCATTACCTTCATTTCTGCTGTCACCCGCTGCCTTCGTTTGGGAGTCATTGGTAAAGATGGGAAACCGGCACTTCCAAAAAGTTTGCCTAAATTGGCTTTATTTGCTTGTCATGTCTGAAGATTGTCTGGTTTTAAAGCATAGTATGTGTTAAAGTAAACCGTATTTCACACTTTTACACTTTTACTTTCTTCATAGCAAAAATTGATTGCTAAAATTTATGGCATACTTTTTATCTTTTTTATACATGTTTTAGCAAAAAGTTAACCAAAGATACCATAGTCTCCAGTTCAAACATATACCACTGGGCACTAATTTCTGATCGGAACAAGATATCTGTGGAATCATATTGTGCTGAAAAATTGATTAACTTTGAGAGTCTATATCGCTGTGTCTGAGAGATCCATTGAGTGATGGCAACCTCATAAATAAACTAGTGAGAGCAAGTAAAGTAGATTTGCTAGTGGTCTGCTACCCTCACTTTGAATGGTCTGCTATGGCCTGCTCTGTAGTCATTTACAACTCCATGTCTTAACAATTGCTGGACTCAGCAACAAAGACCCTCAGGGTCAGGTCTACCTCAATTGTCCTCTGAAACTCAAAGATTTCGCATGTTGCATGAACTTTACAGTGAAAATTAGTTAATAAATACCAGGTAACATTTTCTTTAAGGAATATAAAGATGGCCAAAAGGTCATTTCATGGATTCTGTCTCACTAATATTGAACAAAACTAATATCTTTTTCTTCCCTGCAATGTACATAATGAAATCAAACATACTGAAATGTTGGGAAACCCATCACTGTTGTTACAGAATTATAGAGATTCTTTAGTAAAAAAAAGAGCCACTCTCATGCAAAGGAAAAATACATCATTCAGCTCAGACAGCGAGTATTAGGAGCAGTGGACCAAGAAAAGAGATGTTGTCAAATGCCATTCCAGGGTTAATTTAGGTTTAGTAAAGTTTTGCATTAGGCTGATAGTATAGGCAAAACATATTTGTGACATTTGACAACTACATGTATTTCTGAATAGATCCATTGCTATTACTGTGCAGTGAAAACATCACAACTCAGTCAATACATCTTTCTGAACTTTGCAGCTATTTAAATACAGAAGTCACTACATTTTGCATAGATTTGGAGAATGAAATGCAGATGTGTGTTGTTTTCAGGTCATCAACATCCCGATGATCTCATCACCATGGATACAATATTCAAATCAAAGCAATTTGATTGGCTTGGTGTGATTTTGAGCTCAAAGTTGATTAATGACTGATTAGAATGCAAAGTAAAAATCAGTGTCTGGATCCATTGATTTGTTGATAAAGTGAGCTCTGAGAGAGGATCCCCTTTTACAGTAAATAATCAGGAGAAACTTTAACTTAGATGTTATTTGCATTTTGATTAATTTTAATGTTTTAAAGTTTAAACACAATTAGCAAAACGGAGCACAAGAAGGCATTGCTTTAGGATGTACTGTGCTACTCACAATAATTCATACGTCATTCAACATTGCTGGCATTATCAGGTCTAGCGTTAGTATCGTTAGTACAAGATTCATCATTGCGGGAATTGTCCCCTTTGTCAGATTCTGATTGGTTGGCAAGTGTCTCCTGACACAACGAACACAGAACACAAACATTGAAAAGAAAAAACATACAAACAATGACAACGATACAACACTACATTTTATGAACAATGGTCACTGTACATGTAATTACTTGATGGCTTCTGATTGGATGAATGCAGTCACATGTTACAATGACATACAATGTACAGTTTCACTATTGTTTAGAAGATGAAACAAAATTTTGTGTGGAATCCGTATATGGCAACATACAAACAGACCAAAGTTCATATGAAATATGAGAGACATTCAAATAGACGACAAATACTGTACATGTAAGAATACTGTACTACAGTTCATGTAATATTTTCATCTACAACTCAGGATCATTCATGGTTTAAGAATTCATGTAATGTAACAAAGGCACAATTATATTGTGAGGTGTTGATTTTGTGTTCTTGTTCAGCGCCTTAGAACATTACCTTGCAATGGATTTTGGCGCTATAAAATGCTTTTGATTGATTGGTGCGTACAGTAAAAATATAAACAATCTAATCAGACAATTCTAAATATCCTAACATTTATAGCAAAGTTGACACAAACAATATCATCAGCAAAATGCATGACTGTCAAAAGTTGTGTAATCCATCTTTCACATCACCAATCACATTAATGTGGAAAATACAGAACATTAAATGTCCTTGAAATCTGCATGTAAATTTCATGTATTCTTTTTCTTGTGTGAAAAACATACTCAGACTGCTTCACTGATTATCAATACTTTATTTAGGCTTTATCTTGCAATAAGCTGTTAGGTTTTATAATAGAGGCAGAGCAAATCATATATCAAAGCATTTTAGATTGGGAAGGGGCTGGGACAGCGTATGATCAAACATGAAGGAGGGTTGCTTCATTCAGGATGTAAATAAACCTTTGTCATAGACATCAAAGTGTTTAACCCTTTGCACCCTGACCCCCTGGTACTCTATGACGTCATCGGACATTTATGTCCGAGCCGGGTTCAAAGGGTTAAAGGGCCAGGAATGCTAACTTTTCAACATTTTTTCACCATTTTTGTTTTTAACGTGGACCAAAATTTCTGTTGATATACAAAGTATTCAGCTTGTCAACTCAGCCTGTATATGTGTAAACTGCGTTGTTACTGTTGACAAGTCAATTAAGGTCTAGACTAGAATTCAAAATCAAATGTAAACAGTGTCAGCAAGCTAAATACCCAGTAGTGGGTGTCTCAACACAAAATTTTGTGAGCAGATGCCCGTAGATGGCAACATAGGAACTTGTAATTGACTTACAAAACAAAATTAATGAAAAAAATCATTAACAGTTAGTATTACTGGCCCTTTAAACACAAGGCCATTACTTAGGGTATGGACACAGCCACGGTATTGCTTAGTTTTATCAAAATCTGCACTATTTTGTCATGGCTATAGCATGTGACTTTGATATAGCAGACATAGGACTGATAAAGAGAGGTTAGTAAGGAATTTTATTCAAAGCAACAGGTTAATTTTTGCTCAATTTGGGGATTCCACTCAGATGTTATGGTCACCTCCCAATGTATAAAGCATAACATTTGTTCATGTGTACTGTTATGTGAAGACACACTGCCATGAAAGTTATGAGTGGATCAGAACATTACAGTGGAGACAACGAAGGAGCTTGTGTTTAAAAAGTACAGAAACTGAGAAATGGATTGTATCATGATGGCAAGGAACATGTGTTAAAGCTGAGAATGCGTGGACAGAGTTATAGCATACGTTTGTCAATGAAAATGGCTATTCACCCGTTGGCCAGTCCAAAGATGCTTCAGCTCTTTCCGTCTCCAGCCAATCACAAGGGTTGTACCAACAGTGCAAGGCACCAGGTAGAGCAATGCTGGTTGGCCAGTTTCCATGAATAACAGTGCTACAAAGCAGATCACCAGACCAATGGCATATGCTGTGAACAGATTAGAGAAACAATAGCAGACAGGATTTTGGTCAGCCATGGATTGAGATTCAAAGTGAATCATTTTCCTTATTGCTTCTCCTTGAAAAATAATATTGAGTTTCATCGTCAGTATTGGATGGTATGCATGTGTGTATGATGTATGTATTTATCTATCTATCTATCTATCTATATGTGTGTGTGTGTGTGTGTGTGTCTGTATGTGTTTGTTAGTGAATTGGTAAAATGTATCTTTTGATAAGAAATTTCAATTTGCAAACTATATAAAATAATTATGGTCACCACATCACTGTTGATAAGAAATTGTAATTCAGCTTTTCTGCATTGATGTAACACAGATTTTCACTCCAATTTTGAATATCAATTATTCAAAGAGAGGTTTTGTGGTAACCTGCATATTATGAAATCAGAATCTAAATTCCAGGAAGCACTTTCTCTTGAGTCAAGATGCATGACTATGACTAAAGACTTCATCTTTCAAAAGGACTTGGTATATATATTGAAGCACTTTATTTCATAAAGGATGTCTTGTTGAAATTTTAATTATTGTCTGTGGATGGAAAAAAACCATTTTGTTTGTACAAATTTATTACCACATCATTTTAAAATCCATTTCATGAGAACATTTTCAGAAAAGATTAACGTACTTAGAAGGAAATAACTTACCCACAGAATTTGCAATGAAATAAATTTTCCCTGAGTGGACTTTGAAGTCAAAACGGCAAGCATATGCAACAAGCAATCCTGTAATAAAAACAAAAATTTGATGATAATTTAACAGTGAACAGCAATGGACATGATTTTGAGACCTACAGCATTTCTTGTTGATATGAACAACACTTTCCAAACTGTTACAAGATTGATGGCACTGCTGAACAACACTAAGCCACATCCATCTACATGTACGCTAGAAACCAGTGCCTGTCTGAGGCTGCCTTTACGGCAGAATGTGCTTTGAGGACAGATATTCGGACACTCAGATTTTTACGCCGCTTTCCTGATAAACCACTTGTTGGCGGCTCTTGAAGTAAAATAACGTTGTCATATTATTTGTGAAAATTGAAAGTTCATGTTCCCCTTAGAATTAATAAAACAGGGATTGTGGCCATTTTTGAATTTCAAATATCGGTAAATCTTGGGTAATTTGTTTCTCTAGTCTAAAATTTGCACGGTGCCCCCCCTCCCCCTCCCCCATTTTTATCCTTGATTTTGAATGACAATGGTTGAACGTTTCCTTGACACAGGTTTGAGCAAAAGTTAGTCTTTCGGTTCAAGGCACTTACTACAGTACCAGTACAAAGACTCCATCTAAGCAAACAGTGAATTCTTCAGCTCAGTTGTCATTAATTTGCCAAATTGGTTTACAAAAACAGTTGACCATCTGTGAAATAATGCAACCTTAAGGAGATGCTCGACAAAGGTAGAAATAACTTTATCTCTTCCCCAGTCAAATAAATCCAACTTTTTTCCTCTCAATACCAATGGTGATAAGTATCAAACACAATATGAAAGAGCATTTTTACACAAGTAAACAATTTATGAAAATATCAAAATCTCTTGGCACATGAAACCGATTTGCATGTGTACAATACACACTACTAGCATTTCTCGGTTTACTGTTTATCACACTCTTGTCTCTTCAGAATGTCACAATGCTGCTATTAATAAATGCATTTTCTAGCATTTCTCTGTCTTTTAATAATCGTCAGTTGGTTTATCAATCCAACTTTGTCTCCCTCCCTAAATTCAGAGAATCCCTCTTCCGTGTAGATGTCTCACCTGGGACTAGGATATCTCCAAATCCAAGCAAGGAGTATTGTACACCAATACACATGGCATACGGAGAGTATGAAAATCTTGGTACTTTTAGTACTATAGGAATCTGTGTGTAAAAGGTAAATACAGGCATGAATTTCTGCAGATGATTGTGACATGTTTCCGACTAAAATGAAACCACCTTGTGCAAGAAAATGTGCTTCAAAAATGTGATTTCATTAGTTAGAAATTTTTGCAATATAACATGAAGGAAATGACAATACTTTGCCAAACATTTAGTTTGTGATCTCTCAGTTTTTCAAACTATCATTGCATGTTCCACATGCAATCAGTCAATCCATTGTACAGGGAAATTCATAACGATAGTAGTACCTCTATGATATTCTACCATAATAAAGTAATTCTGGACACCTTTGTTTCAATATGACATGTCCAATTTTGAACATCACACTGGTGCAATAAATCTTTTGGTGAAAGATCTTCACTTAATATACAAGGAAAAACTTGAAAAATCTTCCTAAAAATCTGTAACACTTACATTCATACAGATCATTCAATCATGCTACTTTCAAAATATCTCTTGGAGAACAAGATTTAGACATTTCAATCTTTCAAAGTTTGCCTGCACTGAGCAATTCTTTCAAAGATTTAGGTTGACTAAGTCTCCTTTTTCATGAGGGAATTCTGTAGAAAATGAAACTTAATCAGGAATCTGTTCCACCAACCTGTTCCTTGGCATCACCTCCTCCAGTGGCGACTTGAACCATCACACTCTCACCGCTCTGTGACAACAAAGATGAACAGAAAGCAAATTTTGAAACCATGTAGAAATTAAAACTAAAACTAATGTCACAGCATACCCCTGGACTGGAATTTGAACCGACTAGCAGCATGATATGATCTCCACTTTGTGCTCATACCACCCTGAATTACACATATACTTTCACTTTTGTTTTCATTTGCAATTACTTTTGAAATAACACCAGAGAATGCTTTAATTTTGGACTTTGGAGTAGGCAGTAATCTGACATGAAGGTGTACGGCTTCAGTACATATGTACATGTATGCTATGAGTTCCTGCTTCAATAGACTTACCTTTGTCATGTATGGTGTTATAAATACAAAGAAAATATCATACACAAACAGTACAGCCAGCAGGATGAAACATATCTGTAACAAAAACAAAGGAAAAAAATAATCTGTAATTACATGTACAAGTACAAAATTGAACTGTAAAACACTTGTGTTTTGTTTTAGTGGTATGGGACGGGGAGGTCTGGTATCCAGGCATTTGTGGTACTCAATGGAATATAATATTTCTGATGTAGGCAGGCACAGTATCTGCCATGTATAATGTAACCTCACTGAATACATGTTTAGCTATATTAAAGGGTACAGTAAATGATTTCCTTTCAATGCTCCCCCTCCTTTTTTCCTGTATGTAGATCAGTCCATTCTTATTGAAATCTATGGGAATGTACCAAGTTTTGGTAGTGAAAGGGAAAAGGTAAAGTGCTGAGATTGTAAATGTTTCATTTTTAAGAAAAAATTTTCCTTATTATCATCTATACCTACAAAATGTATGAAGAATACTAACAACCTTTCTTCTTAGATTTATGTTCTTAGTCAGGTATTCAAACCATGTTCAATGAATTTTTGTCTCGACTCACAAGGTCCCGTCTGGGATTGGTCAATTTGAATATTTACCACAAATATTGAAGCAGTAAATTTCAGTGACAGCAGTGTTCAGATCGATAACGTTCACAACATATGTTATGTCATGTCTTGGGTATCAATCATCTTGTTCCCAATAGGATTCAATGATAACTTGTTGATGATCTAGCAGGCACAGTCATCATTTGACTGAAACTGACCTAGAACTACTTTCAAATTGACAACTTCGAGATTTTAAAATGATCCCATTAAAAAATTTTCATGACAGATACCAGGAATCCCACATGTACAAAATTATGCATGAAAAATCCACAAACCACATAACAGTGATGTAAATATGTTCATGCCCTTCTCAAATGAAGACAGCCATTTTAATTTTCTTACAGATTTTCGCCTATCATGAAAATCACACATATGATGGTCATTTACAATTGAACAAAAGATTTGATATGAAAATTTTGTGGGAGAAGTATGTAATGAAAGCATTATAGGCAAAAGGGCATGTCTGTCCAAAAATGATCACCTGCCCTCTGGCACATGATGTCATGCTGGCAGAACAGATAAATATAGAATGTCCTACACGAATTTGTCTTCACCTGGAAGATGTTTTCAAGCAAAGTTTTGAATATAACAGAACAGAGCATAATTCAACCGAGAAGGAACTGATGAGACACATTATGTTGACTGCTCACCTGGCGGTTGCCATGGCCATAGACTAAAAGGTCTGTGATGCCTGGCAGCTCACTGAAGGCTTAGACAAAGTAAGTCCATATTGCTATGACAACAAACCTGTAACATTTCATGGTGAAATATATCTTACTTTGTCCCTGGATGTAAGAGATTTGGGCAACAAAGGATGGTGAGATCTTACCTTGAAGTTTGGTAATCGTATAGTTTTCAGTAAGTGAATACTGAACGCGATTCCCATCAAATCTTGGAGTATCCAGGACCATTCTTCGTGTCGGAACACAAACCAGAGCACACAGAAGGCAATCGCTAAGAAAGCCAGGATTATACTGCGGATCTCAGGTTGCATACCGCACATAGGTTCCTTAGGTGGAATTCTACAATAAAAACACACAAAAGATACTTTTATTTAGGGGCTTAGATATACATACATGTAAGCTCTGAAATCCCCTAAAGGTGAAATAGATCTGTGGGAAATTTGACAATACTTTGGAATATGTACTCCCATGTTTTCAAATCGTAATGCAGTGTAATAAATCTCCTCACAAAACGAAGCTCACATGAATTATTGTCATCTAAGGATGACTTAAAATTCTGAAAGTCTTGTTGAATATTTTGGACAAATACCAGCGTTTTTGCATATTAATGACAAAACTGTGACGCAACTTGGAATCGACCTTAATCACCATCCTGCATTGGGAAAGAAAATCAGAACCACTGAAAATGAATGTACAGGGAAGAATTCCTCATCTTGACATGTTCTACATGATTGACAACTGTTCATTTACCTGTATTCACCAATAGGAATCTTCCTTACAAGTGGCAGTAGACAGGCATGTATCCCAGCGGCAGCAGCCAAACAGAACAGAGCTATGATGATATACACTAGTAAAGAAAACAAAGGTACAATTCTATTGTTCAATTCAATTTAAGCACATTTTTCACGTTTTGTAAAGCTAGACCGCAACGGTGTTGAAGGTCTGGGATTCCATTCATACAGATACTCTGGTTTCTATCAATTGTCATTTACATACAAAACTTGGGAGGTCTGCTGTAAATATGAAGTACATGCATACATTTGAATTCATCACAACTACTACTCTTATCAATTCTACATTCTACAAGAGAAACAATAGGCTCAATATTTTTGCTTTGTTTCTCATTACATTCGTGTTAACATTGTTTTGTGAGCAATACTACTTGTTCAGTGTACTTCTTATATACAGGAATGTATCACTTTGTAATCCAGAGTTACATGTAGGTATCGTCAGAGCAGTTGTCTCACAACTAGGGGACGATAAAGTTGAGGCTTGAATATGGTTGTTGGGGTGTAGGACCGTTGAGCAAGGTATTTCACTCCTTACTGCTCAGTTGGTTAGTGTGGGTTATGGGTACCTCATTTTGTAAACAGGCTTCTTGCCGCTTAGATGGTGGAGTGAAGTACGGTGAAACATGGGGCCCAGGGGGCACTGAAGTCCTTTGGACTTTTGCATGTCACAATCTAAGACAATTGTCACACTATTTAGACAAAGATGAACTCTGGTTTATGTGAAATGTGGTCAAAGGCCAGCTGTAAAGTTTGTTATCAGTTGGTTTGGTTTGGTTTTGATATGCACACTGTGCTCTTATTTCGTCATACATCTGGCAAGTGTTCATCTGGCAAACTGCACACATTTTTGCGTAACTGAGCCACCAAGCCATGCATGCCAAAATCAATTATCAACTATGCTAAAACTTTACTTACAATGGAAAAAAAATTATTTAATATCATCAAAAATTAAACAATTCTGACTCCACTCCGGCTGAGGGAACACATGTACCCGAAACAAAGCAATCAAATGAATGGCTCTGAGGAAAAATTCTAAATTTAATTTTTGACCAAAATTTTGACCATCCTTAAAAGAAGACTTTAAAACGATTCAATAAGAAACCAAAAAACTAATCCAGAAATATTTGCCCAAGTGACCATCACAGCGAGTTTAAGATCAAGTTATACTAAATAATTTTTGGGGATACTGTATCTCTGTCTACAGCTAATAGTATATGGCATACAGAAGGCCATGGCATTCGTAGGACCTTCCATCCAAAGGATCAAATAGTGTTAATATTAAAGTTTTTAGATTCCTTGAAACCCTATGAAACCTTTCAATATAAACACCTTTGGATACCATTTCATGGACACAGATACAGCACAAATACTAACCCACATAGTTATAGAAGAAATACAGCAGCAACAGCATTGTGATGATCATGACAACAAATACAATGATCATGATGGCGTTGACGTCCATCGTTGGTTCTTCCTCATCATCAGTATCTGACTTGCCATCTTCTAAGCCTCCATGGTGACGTCTCAGCATCCTTCTCTTCTCTCTAGGAGATAACAACAGGGTTGATGATCACAAAATGAATACACTACAGTCACAATTGGTGAGAAATCTTTCATGGCAAATTCATGTACTAAAACGTGAACAGTTTGAGGGCCCTTCTTTATTTACAAATGTACAGTACTGTATGTCCTATTTTGGTACAGAAAACTATTCATAAAACTAACTTGCTCAGTGGAAGGGTAGACCTTTTGGCCTGTGACCTATGACATTTTGCAGTTCTACCTCCGAACAGGGTTAAGAAACTTTTTGACAAAGAATTTGACAAAAGTTTGAAAACTGTCTAATGCAAAGACATTCTTCCACAGAAAGAAAGAAATTTGGTAAAATAGTTGAATGTTACACCTAACGGATCATAATGGTTTCAACCAAAGTGTCACCAGTGTACCGTAGTGCATAAGAACCTACATGGAGCAGATCAATTTTCAGCCTGGCAGATGAAATGTCACCGACTAAGACAGATTGAATTACAGTAAGTCTTAAGTTTTGGTTTGCTGAGATCAGAGGTGTGGTACTGAATATGGAGTATACAGTATGCAAGATATAACTATGAGAGCTGGTTATTTTCCGCATGAATTTCAAACGCTGTTGTTTTATTTCACTCTTTCACTTGTATTGGGTAGCTTTCTTTACCATCCTTCCACATTTGGACTACAAGCTACAAAACTTACTAGGGGCACACACACATCAAGAGTCAAGGCTGTAAGGACCAGAAAACACAACATTGCTAGTTTTTAAATCACAACATGTGAACAGCTCTGTCTGAGAATATTCCCAGGCACTTTGCGATGGTGTCCGAAAAGACTGAAATCAGGCTGCTTTTCCAAGAAGATTTCTTGACTAAAAACAAACTATTATCTCATCGAGTCATGCATGGGATCTAAAATGGTAGACCTGATATCATAAACACAAAATATACCCTGTACTTACAACCTATGAGCTGTTAGACCAGACCAGTAAGCACCAATAGCAACAGTTCCTACAGCCATAACCCAGATAAGGATCAGATTATAATCCACTTTGACAGTTTCCAATGGTGCATACATGGCTGCAGCAACGTTGTCACCCAGGGCCTGTTATAAAACACAATGTGTAAAGATACACATGAAGTGCCAGGAGCTCTGTTACTCATTTGATTAATAAATCAACAACACAGCTTTGAAATTTGTTGGTATAAAATAATCAAGACTGTGCTAAGTACTATGCAATAGACAGGATGGCTTTACATTGTAAGAGAATGACTGCTAGTTCCCTTTTCTTGTGTACTGATGAAAGCGTCAAAAGCCATACACACAGTACAATGCATTACCCACAATTCTCTATGATTTGTATCCTTGAAGGTTACTTTTCTAAAAACTTTTTCATTTCTGCATGTAAGCACTTATGTTCAGCATCAGAATAATTTTAAATAATATCTCTAGTAAAAGTACGTTTAGATATATCATCGAAAGTTTCAAAATAACCGCTAAGCAACCAGAAAAGTCACATTCTTTAGATACTACAAATGCCATGCTTTTTGGGCAGCAAGTTATGACGAACTGAAGGGGTCATTCTTTGAGAAAACTTAGCATGCAAATTTCTTTTGTCACTTCCTTTGCAAAAATCAATATCCTTTTGTTTCATAAAACAGGTGCAACTAGTCTCCCTACTTTTCATCACATTATTCTGTATGGCTGAGGACAATCTGTGGCAAATTTCACAAAAATGTTATCTCCTCTCTCAATTATGCATAATTTTCCAAATTATTTAAAATGAGAATTTAGAAGAATGGTGTGCATAAAAGTACGTTTTCAAAATTTTGATAAACTGTGAATTTGTCTACACATGGGAGATATGGTAGACTTCACTCAGGTATCTTCGAGGATACAAAACATAATGAATTCTGGGAAATCTACAGTACTGTGATACATAATAAACTGTCTAGGAACAGGCTGCAATATGGCACTGGCACAGCTAATTGTTTGACAATACAGCTATTTGGTGTTTGAATTGACTGATGAAAATGCAGAACAGTAAAACAGTGAACAACAGGTGGTCATTTACGTCGGCCAAATGTAGACTAGCACACTACGCTGATACATGTACTTTCACTGTGATCAGATACACAGGTCATGATACAGTATCTGTAACAAGAGCTATGATAGAGTATTCTGTGTCTCATTTTCAGAAATGGTGTACAAACTTGACAGTTTACTCTCTAACTAGTCACTTTGCTATATGCCTACCTGTTATATTATACTATTTGTGTTCATTATCTGTAAAACTGTTAAAATTTTTGAGGGTTGTCCTCATCCTAAAGCATGGGTTGTGATAAAGCTCTAAATTTCCATGAAGTATGCAATGTATTTCTCCATTCAACTTCAACAAGCTACAGTTTACAAACTTGCAGGTTACATGTATGATTTACCTAACAGAATATCTCATATTCATTCACATCACAGATCAAACTTTCTGCACATTCAAATGATGAGATTGGTAGTCTGCCTAAATGATTATAGTTTAATAATATCTGCATTGAAATACAGTATTAACATTATTGTAATATTGTATCTCCTTTCTTAATAATCAACAAGTAATTAAACAAAAGTTGTCTGATCCATGAAATTCATTGTTTCAAAGTCTCCTTACCTGGATGGCTTCAGCATCTTCCATGGCTATGACAGCAACTGGAATATGTATTGCCTCAAACTCCCCGGCACTTTCATTGGCTGATGGTGTGAACTGAAAATAGGAATTCAGAAATTACAAAATGAATCACTCGTAATTAATATCCACAAATCACAAACAACTTCCACAAAAAACAATAAAGACTGTGTTTTCTATTCACTGTTAGCACTTGAAATGATTGATGCGCTGGGCTGTAACTTTTTTGATTTGGTGACAGGTGCATGCCACCTGCAGAAGTCACTTCTTCCCTGTGATCTTAAAATTACTGCATATCACTGATGTACATGGGTCACAAGAATTCTGATAATACAATGAAAGTACAGACTTTTACAGAACACAAAATCAATGGTACGCCAGCAAACAACACTACATCAGGTATTGTCAATACCTCTACACACCCTCCCCAAATGGATCACATATGATGGAAACATCACCTTACTCCCAACCCATACAGTGAAATATACTCTTCCCCTTGTGCAATGCATTTGGTCAAAAAGACGTCCCTTCTCTGTACCCAAAATGGATGACGTATAGTCAAAAACACCTCCCCATCAGTACATGAACCCACATATACCTAAGACTCTCAGTTCTGCATCTCAGAACTCACTGGAAATTTTTTCAAATTAATAACTGCTCGCTGACATTCATAAGTTCAACTCACCACAGCACCCTTAGTTGCAACAACAAGAGCTTCTCCTCCACTGTCTTGTACAATCTTGGCTCTGTCAAAAAATGAACAGTTCCTTTGTCCCCTGGCTGCTTGTACAATCTTCTGTTCAAGTACACTGGGATCTTCAGGAGTCTCACACAACATGGATGGCAGCAAGTTTAAATAGGGATGATATTTCTGGAAAAAAAATTAACATGAAAATTTCAGTTTGATGATTATAGTACTGCTTACATGGTTATCTGTAATGTTGTAAAGATATTTGCAATCAAACTAAAAGTAACCTTTTCAGATTGTTATTCAAAATTTGTATAAAAATCAAGGTCCCCTGAAGATCACATGTCAAATGCTACATATAGTACCATGTATGATACATGCTATCATAATCACTATCACTTTAACCCTTTGAGCGGCAAAGTCATTTTTTGTTGCCTTTATAAAATGTACTCCAGTCAAATTTTTCAGATTTTTGCTACTAAAATTTTGATGAAAACTGTGACCGATGAAATGTAATGTCTGTTTGGTGGTCCAAAATGATCAGAAAAATTACAGAAAAATTCACAAAAATTGGTAAAATGTTGCATTAAAAATTTGTCAGGAAAAATTACAGCACTCAAAGGGTTAAGCCAGTAAGTGTGTCATAGCAAATCTAATTAGTGAAAGTTATGTCTTTATATCATTTTACTGGTCTTTTTCACAATGTTAATACCTCAAGAGAAATTATTTTAGTCTTCGACAAAATGTCTACCCTCAGCAGCGAGCATTTATTTTTATAATTACACTATTCAGCTGTAAAGTACAGCATGTTACACGTTGTTACAAGTTAACTTGTGGGATTACAAATTCTCACGTCCCCAGTGCGCTGGGAGTGTGAGAACACCAGTGTGAGATCAATTTGTTCTCACACTCTGTATTGTTGCGCGAACGAACACCTCGTATGTGAAACGTATGTTGATTGGTCAATTCTGCTCAGCGCCCAGTTCTCTGCACGAATTATTTGACGAATAGAACATCGCGTAATATACAACTGGCACTATAGCAGGCAGACGACTGAACCGCAGTGTGAACAGGTTGTTCTAGATTTGAGTACCGTCAGCGTCGGCAACAAAGACATGGAGGATGACCGCCTTTATCTTGTAACGGAGAATTCAGGCCATTATTACAAGCCTATCGCTGTTTACACTCGTCGACATATTTTCTGGAGAAGAACTGACTTTACAGCGATACAGTCGGCGAAAGACTTCGATGAGCGAGCCATCTGCACAACGGGCTGTAGCAGACGACGGCGTTCACGCAATGTCATTAACAGATGGCCACCAGAGCTGTTTCGCAACATTTCCTCAGATTACCTGGAAGAATTTGTGGCTGACCAACAAAACAAAATTGCCATATCGGTAATGTACATGTTAACGTGTTTGATATGCGCATCCATGAAAGAACTTCATTTTTCTCTGCGGAATGATACAAATGAAACAAGGGCAATCGGGTGCTTGGTTTTGACAGTATAAACCTAAATAAAATGCAATTTTCAAAAGATATTGGAGGGACGTGAGAAAAATAATCCACACACCCCAACGGGTTGGGATGGAATGTCTCACACTCGTTGGGAACTCTGTCTCACACTCGCCTTCGGCTCGTGTGAGACAGAATTCCCCAACTCGTGTGAGACATTCTATCCCAACCCGTTGGGGTGTGGGATTATATTAATCTACCATTCATTCACCATCACATCTTTGATAAAATCCTGGTTCTCTGTGTGGTTGATAAACCAATACATATTGAAACATGAGATAGATACCCTTATAAAAGGCCCTGGGAAGGGACACTAACACAGACTGCACTTTCTTTTTTGTCAATGTACCAAGTTTGGTGTAAATATTTATTGATATTGATCCCCTTCTCCAGAGGGTGTGCAGTTCACAATTACCAGGTTACATTTTGTGGGAGGAACACTCACTTTATTCACTTGGCATGATGCAGTTCAAACAACGATCAACAAATTTCATTTGGTTTGATACGAGTACATCATCCATAAAATACCAATAATTGTCCGAATAGGGCTGTTTATATTCTTTTACTGAAGAAATGCATTACTTGATATTGAAACCCATTGTGGACTTCAATTCACACTTTTTTAAGGGTCTTAGGCAAAAAACAGAATTTCAAAAAGATTCAATCTGGCCAATGGGGGTTCTCGTTAATACACCATGTGACATTGTGAAGATATTTGTGGAAATCTTTGAGAGTTGCTTTCACTTTGAAACACTATGACCCTTGAAATGGAATTACTACAAACAGCCCTATTTGCCATGCTTTAAGATCATGCTGTAAGCAAAACAGAATTTTTTTGTAAAGCACATTACACTCTCAGGTCTTTTGTTTCAGCTTGTCTGAACAGGAGGTTACCGTGGTACAACTCTATATCCATGTCAAGGAACAGAAATGCAAGCATCCATTACAGGAGACTCATGACTAATTTTTGTACTGATTTACTGACAAACAAAATATAATGCAAAAATATCGCCTATTGTTGACTATTCTTTGTACGATCAACTACATGTATGAATGATTTAGAAAGAGGATTACATATCGACAGAGGTCAAGGGATTAACATTTTCACCTTGAAAATTGCATACAATCCAAATGTCTTCAATTGGAAAGTTGGGATTGTACTTTGTACCACAGTGTCTCCAATGGTAGAGGGACAGTGTTTATACAAAGAAGCTGGTGATGTAGAGGTTGCGCTTTTGCTTGCACCAACCAATCCAAAATTTTTGAAGATTCTTTCTGCCAGTCACCTTTTTATTTATCAAAAAATAACACAACTTCATCTGTAAAATTCAAAATTCACTTCACTGAGAATATCTCTCTGTTAATGTTATCAACAAAAAATGTGAAAAACAGTTTTCAGTGATATGAAAAATTTTCGTACAGTAAATGTCAGCACATAGATTACCAGGGAGTGCATCTGGAAATCTGTTCAGAGTTGAACAAACTGACAAGAATACAGGGTGAACATATTTTTCTAGTTCAAGACAGACGCAGTTTTAACAAAGTAACAAACTCACGTTTAGTTGGGAATTGGGAATTAAGCAGAATCATGTGTCCAAGCTACATATCTGTCTTAATAAACTTGGTTTTGCTAACGCTTTTTTAAAATTTGTTTCACTCAATTGCATTTTTTGTGATATTATTACGTCTACAGCTCACGACAGTCAATGGTTCATAAATACAATCAAAAATACTTGTTTTCTAGATATAACCCTCTGCCCCTAACAACTGTTGCTAAGCAATTTGAATCCTTCACAATCACCCTCACTTATCGAGGGCATAGTGATAAGGACAATAAATGCCATGGTATTTTTACATGTTTTTTCATGAGTACTTACCATGTTTTCAAGGGTTTCTGGTAGTTTTTGAAATTGAGGGTTAAACATCAAGCAGTACTCCTTGCCGACCTCATCACTTCCATCTTTGACATTAAGCAATGCATACTCTGCTGTGACCTATCGAGCGATGGAAAACATACGTTCAAGGTAAAAAATATCTGTATTGAAAATCAAGGTAAAAAACATCTGTATTGAAAATTATATCCTATCAGCCACATCTAAAATAGCCTTTGTCCATGGCAGAGAATCTTTCAGAATATTGAGTAATGTCTTGAACAACAGCGTCATTGAGACCTTTATATTTGAAATGATTCAGTGTATGGATGAAATTTTCAGCTATGGATGGCAGTTTGGGTGGGGTTCTTTTGGTCAAAAATATACTGACAAGCACAGCACATGCTATGAGTTGAGTGTTATACTGCTTGTTAACAACAAATATGCTGTATAGCATTTACCCACATATCAAAAGAATGTACATATTATTCATAAAAACACACACACAGAGATAGGTGTCTCTATCATTGACTTGATTCATGGATTTTATTGTCCTTTTTTTTGTCTTATTATTTTTACTTTTGGTGGTTATAAACATTTCCACAATGGTGGAGTACTGAAACACACACTTTGCCTTCCGCAGAACAGAAGAATTTTTATACAACACCAGTGTGAGTTGAAAGCAAAAGTATTGTGTGAATATCGCTAGCGCTAGTAATTTTGGAAAGGGAAAAGCTTAACTGAATACAGAAAAATTCTGAGAGGATAATCAATACATTTATTTTTTTCAGCTGCTGTAGTGTTCTGGAGATTGAGGCCACCAAACTAGCTCAGCTACACAATCTGACGTGAATGACAACAGCCCTTGAACTTAGCTTTATATCCAAAAGGTGTTTCTACTGCAGATGAATTTAACATAAATCAACTATGAAATATTACTTTCTATCCACAGCTGTCAAGGTATACCGTGAGGCTGATGGCAAGTACAGTCAATGTGGAAAGTACATGTACATCTACATGTTTGTGTACATGTATGATGTACTGGCGGCTAACAACTTTTCCTGTATTAAGAAATGCGGAACAGAATCAATCTGTGCCGGTTGGCTGTACCTGTAAGTGTGTTACATTGCAATAAAAATGGCTGAGCAAGGTAGGTATTTATTGCATCACTGTCACAACTGTAAGACGGCAAAATTACATCCGCCTCCGACGCTTTACCTGTCACGTGATAAAGATTGAGCACAGCTGCCGCATCTGCAGTGTGTGTCGAATCATTGTACAAACGATCGCGAAAGGCAACGTTGCACTGACACTGTACACGGTATCGATATTCATACAAGCCTCCATGTACAAAATTGATCTGGATGAGGCCTCCGGTGTAGACTGGTTTTCTTGAGCGTATCGACGAAACATTACGTGTGAGGTGTATCACCAACACTGACTCACTCGGTAGCTAACACCATCTACATCGCCGAGCCCGTAAAATTTCCGTAAATTGATTATTCACACATTAGTCCTCACTTAAGACCATCAGGTTGATTATTTTCAGATAATAAAAACACCCCGTATACTTCATTTGGATTTTTGAAACACTAAAACATCACCATACCTGGGTAATTGTCAGAAATGTCGCGATGAGCAGCAGTGTACTTCCACTACCTGAAGCCATTTTGAGAGAAGGTCACACAAGGACCTCGTAGCTTGATGAAAATAAATAGCTGTTTGGCAGTACTGTTCGATTTCAACTTTCCGGGGGTAGAGAATGACCTGATCTATTTCGATGAAGCAAAATATCATTTCTGAATGAAACATTTTGAATGTACTTTATCTGAATCTTGCTGGAAAAATTCACCACTTTTTTATCATTATGTTCATTTTTTGCAACCTAGGTAGTCAAGGTCCTATACAAACGCAAGATGGCGGTAAGTGAAGAGCATTCGCTGCACATGTGGAGAGCTTCCTCAAGTTCTATCTTGCAATGCAGCTCACAAATGCGTTCCATACAAAATACAATTGTGAAGTTCCTTTGAGACCGTGTGTTTAATACGTTGCAGGGTGGGGAGAGCTACAAAAAAATGATCAAGTTACTCTCCTGTACACGCTCCGAGTCGAAGTCTAATACTTTGCCTGTGCTGCGTACTGTGGGTTGATCAAGCATGGTCAAAGCATGGAGGTGTAGAGCATGGATCAAAGCATGGTTGTTTATAAGACCGTCGGTCGTTCACGTGACACAATAGACGCTGAAGTGTCCTGCTACATTTTGTACCGTGTTGAATACTTTAAATACGATTTGCGTGATTTGTTAAGGTCCGAGTTTTTTTTTTGTATTTTAAATGTTCTGTATGTTATCGTACAAGCATGAAAAGACCTCTTTCTTTTGATCCCCACCGTACTACACGACCACCGCATCACAACTTTGAGAGCGTGTACTCTTTCATTTCTGAGACTGTTACGATGATTTTTTGTGTTTCGACGAGACATGGATGTAGTACTAGTAGCTAACTAGCTCCTTAGATATGATAAGGAGGCGTCGTTTTCATATTATACTGAATCATATAAAATATCGAGTGGTGCTGAAAATGCCTCATAACTTTAATTTTTTCATTTGTCAAGGATAAAGATAGAGATCGGGAAAAGAAAAGGAAGGAAAGTATTTTGGATTTAACCAAGTATATCGACAAGCCAATCAGGGTGAAATTTCAGGGAGGCAGAGAAGGTAAGATTACATGCAAATTACAGGGTTTTACATGAAGCGCATTTCTGCGTCCTTTACGCATAAAACCGGACGCAGGACCCCTCAAAACTAAACCCGCGTCCCTTGGGACGCAGCAATATCTGTTGCTGGTGTACACCTCGCGAAGCTGCTGAACACGTAAAACACATCCCAGTAAACCTTACCGACCCCGTACTTTAATGGAATGCTCCATAGTGCATTGGCCTCCACTGTTTCATAACCAATGGTAACCGCGGAAACAAATTCTATTGCTGTAAAAAGTTACTTTCAAAATGTAAACTGATTTTTAATTGGTCGATTTCTTGTTTGTGTTGATTAACACATGTTTATGCATCAGGGCGGGTCGTGTCAAACAGGCCGATCTGCGAAAGTTTTTTGGCGGCCGCAGCAACCAGCACCATGCAGGTTTGGTCGAGGCCGAAACGGCAGCTACGCCATGCGATACTGATAATCAGGTCCCCCGACCAAGTCAGCAAAATTACGAACATTCAACTGAAGTTGACTCAATAGATTTACTATAAATGGCTTCGATATTCTGAAGAGCGAAACGTCATGGAGTGCGGTGTATGTTTGAAAGCAAATGTTACATGCCCGTTCATGGAAGGTTTTTGTAATTTTCAACATTCAACTCTCACTCGTCATCAGGACTCGAAAAGTCGTCTCACAAGCGTTAAAATCCTAAGCATGAGGACCGGCAGTTGCAGGGTAAGAGCACAGTTACGAGTGGAGTGATACGTAGCGGTAAGAGTAACGAACTCGAGGCGTACGCTGCACAATTACGTACTGTTTACCTGATCGCTAAACGTGACCTTCCATGCGATGTATTCACTGACATCATTCATCTGCAGAATCTGAACGGCTTAGACATTGAATATTACAAACGTCCTCAGATAGTTATGGAGTTTGAAGAGTGTATTCAACGTGCGATCGAGAAGTCCCTGATTGATAGCATACATGCAAGTGACGTCATCGTATAATGTTGGATGAGACTTGTGTTGTGACATTTCATTCATAAGAAACTTGCAATATATGTTCGATATATTCAGAATGGCGAGGCGAATGTTTCTTTCCTCTGTAACCAGTAAATTACAGATGCCACTGCTGCAGAGATCGAAAACGCCTTGATTGAATTTTTGACTAGGAAAGAAATCTGTGACGAGCCGTGAACAAAATATATGGACTAGGAACAGACGGGGCGGCCGTAATGACCGGCCGTTTTAACGGGTTGGGTGCAAAATTAAAAGCCAGAAATCCCAACCTTGTTCAAGTGCATTGTGTTGCACATCGATTGAATCTTGCTGCTTCCCAAGCAGGCAGAGATATTGAATATTGCAAAGAATATCATAATATAATCCATTCATTGTATAAATACTTCATTGACTCTAGTGTGAGATATGACAAACTTAGGGAAATTCAAACTCTGTTGAATGGGAAAGCAAAACGAATTACTGAGGCTACATCTGTTCGCTGGCTGTCGGTCGAATCAGCTGTCAAGATGGTTTTCATCAGTTTTGAGCCAATTGCCTTGGCACTTGCAAGTGACAAAAAGGGGGAAAGGCTGATGAGCTGTTGAAATTTATCTCTATTCATTGTGTCTGCTATTCACTGCCTTATTGATTGATGTTCTTACTGTCATTGGAATTTTGAGCCTTACATTTCAGAAAGATTCTGTCACCTCTTATATCAAAAAAGTGTTCAGTCTACTAGGGACACATTGAATAGAATGACTAATGATTCACACACTGTCAGAGACGTCTTTAATGATTTGGGTGATGTTCCTGTGAACTAGAATTTTCATGTAGGAATTATTTTAAGAAATATGCAACTATTTGCTGTGTGTTTTAATACTAATTGAACACAGTGAAGACCATGGCATTGATAAACTATAAAATATTTTTGTGAAATAAATTGGGACCCCCATATTTTGATGTAGGACTCCCATTTTCTAACACCAGGAGTCCCAGGGACTCTCAAAAGTAAAAAGTGATGTAAAACCCTGAAATTACATGCAAATCAGAGTAAAATCGATTTGCAAAAAGTGTATTCAAGTTTCCTATCTTTAGCACAGGCAATCTAGACTGCATACCTGCCCTCACTTTTCCATGGAAAGAGAAGCTTTGTTTCTTTAGTTGAGCATTTTCTTTAAGAGAAACAAAAGTAACATCTTTAACATGCTAGTTTGCTCGTGTTCAGTAAGGTATGTCATATAATTGTTTACTCGGGTAATGTAATTGGTTTTTACTTAACAGCAAAAAACACTTTCCCAGTAAACCAGACGATATGCTTCACTGAACATTTAGCAAACTAGCTTGAGCATGTGAAAGACGTTCCTTTCATTCTAGAAGTTACAATCTTACTGTTATGGCTTGCCTGGGGAGCCTGGTATTAAACATGACTAGGTAACCTCTGTCAATTAACCTGAGTAAGGGACTAAGAAAAGCATTTCTATTGTCTAAACATGAGCAATTTGTAGGGCACAAAAAATGTGTGCTTTTTTATAACCTTTATGGAATATTATTCTGTATGGATACAATATTGACAGCCTACAAATACATCTGCTTTTTAACTTCACGAAATTCAGAATTGTGCATGTGGAATTCATTGTATATACCAGGGGTTATGATGAAACACTTGGTCTTGAGAAGTAAAAGAAGGGACATCAAATTAAAGCAAGACACAAATGTAGGAAAAAATTTGAAAAACGCCCTCTAGTGATAAAGATGGGACAACTCTGTGGAATAGTCTTTCCACAAAGACCTCAAGAAAGACGTACCATGTTGTTATGATACAATGTTGTCGTAACAGAATATTTTCTGTTGCAAGAATAAGTTCCTCAATACAGCTGGCAATATTTTGTAATATCCATACGTTAAAAAATTATCGTTGTTATCGTAGAAATTCATGAAATATTATCACTTTTCACTTTACAGCAAGCGGAATTTTAAAAGGTTTTGATCCTCTATTGAACTTAGTATTAGATGGAACAACAGAGTACATGCGAGGTAAGTCAAAATATGCAATGTAGCAGAATTTAAAGCTGGTACATTAAAGTGTCAAAACTTCACAAATGATACAGACACTCCATTCCATTCGAATCCTCTGCTACCCCGTGTAGAGGTCATATATCAACAAATATTAAACAGTGTTCTCCACAAGCAGAGTTTGAGGGATGGGCCATCCCTGTGTTTTGAGCAATCTAGTCATATGTTAATAACCATACAAGAGAAATATTTTCACAGCAGAGGAATATGCAGTTATGTATGGTTATGTAAATTGACCACCCCTCTGTTTTTTCCAAGATATGGAGAACTCTGTTATACTGTAATTCCAGTGTTTGTGGAATATGTGTACTTATCGCAATAGAGTACACACTGGATATGTTTACCACAGTTTCGTAATCAAAAACATCAGGATTTTTTATTTCAAATGTTTTAGCAAGTTTTTATTACTTCTCCATATTTTATTAAAAAAGTAAAATAAATTATTGATCCTTTCTTCTTTCCACTCTTCAGATGCAGATGATCCGTATAAATTGACAGATGAGACAAGACATTTGGGATTGGTCGTCTGTCGTGGTACTTCAGTTGTCCTTATCTGCCCTGCTGATAACATGGAAGCTATTGCCAATCCGTTTGTACAACAGGAGGCATAGCCTACAGATTGGTCAGAGAATCTGAAGATTTTTGACTTTTTATTATTTATCTGCCCTTTTCTAGTCACATTACAAAATTGTTGTTTAATTATTTTTTTTATGAAACGTTTCTCTCAGAGTATCAACACAATCAAATAAGGCCAAAGTAATTAAATTCTTTGTTTTGCGTCACTCTAAATGGGAAAATGTACCCGTCTAAGCGGCTGAAAAACACACACAAGAAAATAACACAATGTAATTTGATTGCAGCAAATAAAAAATTGTAACAAAATTTTAGTTCAAAAAAGCTAAGCGGTTATGTCCTAAAATTTCCTATTCAAATACACTGTGTGTGTTTTTCATGAAAACCTTAAAAACCTAAGCGGGTGGGGACGCAAAACAAAGAATTTAATTACTTTGGCCTAAGTTAGCATGACAACATCTGTGTAATAAAGGGAACACATAGTTTTTCCATAGAAAGAAAGTCGTACTTTTTATTTCACTTGCTTTGTGGAGTGATGTAACTAGGGTTCATGCATCAGAGAAACTTACAAGTTTACCAATGAAAGTTATGTCAAAGATTTGCTGTTGTTTTGAAGTTTGAATCCAATATGGCTGCCATGCTTGTATTGCTTTCAACACAATGGTTTGGCCAATACATGTCGTTCTCGATGGTAAATGTTGACCTCTTTATAGGAAATCAGGTGGGGTGGGGAGTGTGAATAGGGTAAACATGGTTAACCTCAACATTTGATTTGATCGCTAACATTTTGCTTTTGAAAATCTACATCACAAAGAATATTTGTTAGCAGACATGTATTGTAACTTTTAAACGTGTAAGTTTGTAAGAAGTGGACAAAGTATCCTTTACCAGCTTGCTACTCCCACATTGAACAGTCACTCTGTAAGTTTGTGAATTGTCAAAAGTGGGTAACAAAAATCTGGATTTGAAATAAAAGTATTTTAATTCCAATAATTACTTTTCCAGTGTTTATATATTTTGTGAAATGAAACATGAATCTACATCTGAAAAACAAAATTGATTTGATTTCTTGTTGAGCTCATGTAACTACGTTTGCATTGTACTTGCAGCACTAATTGCAGGTATTTGTGCACGAGAAAAATATTTGACACCAATTCCTAAGTAGTATGGGGAGCCATGTATCTGTCAGGTGCTACAGAACAGGGTTGGCTGTGGCATAGTACCCCTCTACTGTCTATGGCTAAGGAAATTCAGATTGGACTGTTTGTCAAAACCACAAGTATACTCTTGATCAAGTCTACCAGCATCAGCTCTTCTGAAAGCTGCCGTCGTTTTTGAACCTGAAATTCATGTTCAAAACCATTTGTCTTTATAAGACTTCAAAAAGAAAGATCAAGAACACAATTAGGGCCCATTGTCCATGACGACTTTGAAGTCATCATCTAACTTTGTATTGAACCTGACCAAATGATGTGACATCTCAGAAATGTAAATCTATCATAATTTTGCCAGTTCAAATTCAGCTTTAGCAATTGCATGAAATATATCTTGATTGTCTCTCTGAATGATGAAGTACAAAATGTTAGGTGACTTTTTATCTTCCCAGGAAATCACGGTCAGTTGATCTCTGCTGTAACCGTGACCAAGATACAAAAGTGACCAGGAGCTAATCGGCTGGAACATAAAATCTTTTTTGAAACGGGTGAATGAATGTTTCTCAACTCCGATTGAGGCATCATCTATGCAATATTTTATGTAGTTTGATTGACTAATAACGCCATCGGCATCACAGTCACTTGGGGGCACTCTGAATGTGTATGTACATTGCACTGCAGCTGGTCTATAAGTGAGTGGAGACATGTATTGAGGTTGTTCCCCAGTCATAAATGGTTTAATCTTCTCAACATCAGTGGACGGTATCTCCATTTCTTCTCCAGTCTTTCTGTCAACATCAACTGTCAGAGAGCCACACCGGATGATCTTCTCTCCAGTCTCTGCCAGTCTTACTGTGTCAAGGTAGCTGACAGATGTCTTTCCAATGTGGGTTGTACTTGTAGTGGATCTTAACGGTGTGGCCCTTTTGATTCTCGTCTTGAGAGCAGGGAAAACTTCGATCTCCATCGCTCTGACAACTAGCACCCTATCTTCATCATCTTGGTATCTTGATGAGTATGTTGGAGATTCTGCTGCTGAAAGTGTTCTTTGTCGAATTATTTGAATCAGGGAAACTAACTTCCAGATGGCCAGTGTTCCTGCAGATACATGTAAGGGAAGCAAACATGTAAATGTACCTCTTAAGCAAGTTTACTCAAACATGATCAGAGCTGTGACATTGCATACATATACATATATACAAGCATACATACATACACATATGCAATTCTAAAATGTTTTCAATAAAAAAATTTAAAAAGTATGTGAATATATAAATGTACATACATGCTTAAATGTATGAAATGAGTATTTAAGCATGTATGTACATTTATATATATACATGTAAAACATACTTTTGATAGTGTAACTCATTTCACACACACACACACACACACACATATATATATATATATATATATATATATATATATATACACACATATGCCCTCATGGGTGAAAAATTAAACCATTTATGGTGATTGGTTGGGAAATTTGACAAGTAATATTTGTCTTCGTGATGCACTTAGAGATTATCTTAGAATGCTTTTTAAAGGGACATAAGCTGTAACTTGTAGCAAGTTTTTCAGTATTCTGCTTCTGTATATCAACTACCATGTCTGACCCTAATCCGTTTGTCATGCTGAAATTTTGAATATTCTTTTCGTCAACACAGCTTGTATGTGTGTAGTGATCATTTTTTATTGTTTACAAATGAATTCTAGTCCAGACTTGAATACAATTTTCAACAATAACAATGGAGATTATACTCATATAGGTTGTTGTGTTGATATGCTAAATACTTGGCATTAAATTACAGTTTAGGGATTCAATGCAGAAAGTGTAGGGAAACCACAAAACAAAAGTTCTCAAAAAATATCCAAAAGATACAGCTTATGGAGCTTAAATAGTTTGATTTATCTCCATGGATTATGGATAGCTCTTCTGTTTTACCATGGAGGTAGCTTCCCTCCTAATCTGATTAAAATCAGATGTAGAGTACGGCGACGTCTTCTTATGCGTACGCGGTATTCTCAGCAAGAGAATACCGCGTACGCATAAGAAGACGTCGCCGTACTCTACATCTGATTTTAATCAGATTGCTTACCTCCATGGTCTGACAAAGATTGCATTTCTTAGACATTGGAGTCACTGTTTGCATTTTCAAGATATATTGAATAGGGTACAGCTGTGCATAGTTTGACCAACAGTTTTCCATCAAATATTTGGTCAAAAAATTTATTTTTGGCTGAAACTGCATTTTCCACAAATATTTGGACAGAAAGCTCATTTAGAGTTGAAAGCTGTGCTTGGATCAAACACAGGGTTTAACACAGGTAATCAACATTCTAGGTAAAAAGTCAAAACTGGGCGAAAAGGGGGTCAAAACTGCGGTACATTCATGGTTTATGTATACCCTGCCTATGGCAGTGCCCCCCCCCCCCCCCCCCCCGCTGAATGCTCACCTGTTCGATAGAAAGAGCCAGCCGCAAATTCTTTATGAAGCATGTCCATTTCTCCACTGTCAGCTGAAAATCTTATCTCCATGACAACTACTGGTCTCCACAGTGGCAGCCAACCAACCTATTTCAACAAATTGTAACGAAGGTGTTTTCAGTTTTTCAGTGTAAATAAATCATTTAAAAAGAATTTTGGCCAAATATTTTGTAAGAGAAAGTAAAAGTTGTTTGCAACTGTTCTCCCATCACGGTTAGGAAAGCTTCCCCTCTCCCCTTCCCACTCTGAGAACTATTCAGTACCGTTCTCCCATGGAAACCCTCATGGTTGCCTCTTCCCATAACAAATTTTCTCTGCCCTCTCAACGTCACATGATTATCTCCTTGCCACTGAAGTGTGATATAGATTCAAAAATGCACAAAAATTGCCCCCGCTCACTGACATATAAGGGTTGCCTTCTTGCTCGCCCTCTGATGAAATAAATGCTCTTCCGCCACCGAACCATTCGCGAACACCTATGTTCGCAGCGTCACCTCGGTAGTTGATCGAAGGCCAGTAGTGCCATAGTGGGAAGCCAAACCGCGAACTTCGGAAGTCACATGATCCGTGACAAATCACGGTCAACCTATTTCCGGCAATGAGATTTCAATATCGGAATTCGAAAATCGGCTTTTGTTGATTTTTCTGGTATGGTAGATCCTATTAGGCCTAAATATTGAAATATACTAATATTTCAATTCCCCTTTTTTCAGTGTCGAAGTGTTCTGGTAATTCTTGATAGCAGATTGCTGTCAAACACGCCATGTAATTTCAATATACCATTGCAAAAATTGCTAAAACAAAAAACTCTCAAAATGCTGTATTTCTTGTTTCTTGCTCTTATTTGTTGTCGTGAGATCTGTCATTCGATATTAAATGGTTCGTTCTTTCGTAATGCAATTAAACTGCATGAAAGGTAAAATGGCACCGACGCTACTAAAATAGTTTGGCTTAGTCCTTAATGCAGATGCTGCTCAATATCCACAAAATTTTCGTACACGGTGTTCATATAAGTAAATGAGAATACCCACATTTCAATCTCATGGGCAATCTTAAACCGCGCGTACTGACTTCTGAATCTTGCTTAAACGAAGCGCAAAGAACACAACGGTATGAGAGCTGTTGACATTCTAGCACGTAAATACTAAGGCCAGAGAAATAAATCTTGTTCATCGGATTTTTTAGACCAAGGTTCAGGAGCGGCGAGCGATTTTTTTGTTTGTTTTTTTATTATTTTAGGCCAAAGGTATTAAACCGCCGTCCCTCGTGACTTTTTTGCCGGGATGCAGACAAGGCAAAATAATCTGTTCCCCTTTTAGGCTAACCAGAAATATCTCAGACAAGATACATTGATACTGGCTATTGAATTCAACACTATATTTCTCAACAATAACACAGGGAATTACATATACAGTCGGTGTTTGCACACCATGCACCAGTCTCATTCGAATCCCACACGGTCCGCGAAAACCCGACGAAGTGCAGGGCGCTGCCAGCGGCGGTACTAAAGTATTTGCAATGCACAGTTATGAATTTGCCGAAATAAAAAAAATTCCAAATCAGACAAAATAGAAGCGGCGATCCCGATGAACAATTTATTTTTTCTCTCTGGCCTAAGGGATCTATGTCCCGGACCCTTGATACATGGCATGTTTGCACGCGTGACGAGGCAAATGATGAGAATGAAACTGCTGTTACAAACAAAGGTAATTCGCTACCGTATGAGGCTTCAAAGCACTTTATTAATTCACTATTGACAACAAATCAACAGTGAAATATACATCAGTTTACAAACAACAAAACAAAACAAAACAAATAAGGACAGCTACACTGGAGCCTTAGTTCACCATAATAATAGTGCATGTAAACACGACATGCAATAGATTTGACTAAAGTGTTATTTCTCCACTCCCTCATAATACAATTTCGTTACAAATTCTGTACTTCATGCAAATCTTCCTTTGATGATCGGATAAGTATATATCACCAAAGACAGTGAAATTTTCGAAACTTGCGACTACAATTTTGATATTCCATTTCTAAATCTGATGACGCAATGAAAAATATCCTTTTCATCTCTCCTGATGACGAAATAGAGCTCTAACGGTCTTGCCGCCTGTTCCCATGAAATCACTTCCAAGCGATGCCCGGCCGCAGCTTCGCCGAGGTGAACCATCGAAACCGATTGGACATGGTAAAGCCCAATATCTCCTTTGAATAACGTGTATGCCTGGTCCTGGGTTCCGAGTATTGCACAGTCCATGCAGTATTTGATAAAATTCGCCTGATTAATATGAAGATTTTGATCAGTATCACTGTGTGGTGCTTGAAAGGAATATCTGAAAGCGCCATCGCTCGGCACATCTCGGAAAGGATTCATGAACGTTGGTTCTTCACCGGTTTGGAGTTGTTTGACTTTCTTTAAAAAATCATCTGGATTTTTAATCGGCCTTCTTGTTTTTTTGTTAACATTGACACATAAGTGGGCACATTCGTAGACCAATTCACCTGACTCGAGTAGTTTTGCCGAGTCAATCAGACACGAAGAGCTTCCCCGAACATATCCTAAACGCAACGTCGCTGCGAGAATCGAGTCGGCCCTCATTTTCGAATACATGGCGGGGTGTACTTTCATTTCAACGGCTTTTACAAATGAAGTCGTTACGGTATATGCTCGTCCGATGTAGTATGCTCTTGGGATGGGAAGGAATGGGACAACTGGCCCTGTTCTATACTTCATAGTGTTGCTCAGAGTCATCAACTTCCAGAGCAGGAGTCGACCTGAATAAACGGACAAAGAAATACAAGTACAATGACACAGGCACTAAGCAAATCGTTTGCATTTCACACGTTTACGGAGTAGTACAGTTTTTGTCGAAGACACCAAAATTATCATATTTGCATCCACGGTTATCCTAAGGCTGAACAAAAAATGTGCTGTTCCGATAACCCGACCTACCCTATTTTTAACCTGCCGACCCTAAACTTTTTAGAGCTACGTAAACGCGAAAGTAAACAAAAAAAGAAAGGAAAAAAACGTAAAATCGCGCGTTCGGTACTTGGCATTTGATTTCTGCTTGAAAGAGGATGTCTTTTATTTATTTTTTCCTTTTATATGTATTATACATTTTTCTAGAAATGTTGTGGCAAGTGTTTGACCGCTCTGAACGCCTGAAAAATGCAGATTTAAAAATAAAAATATTTTGAGAAAAAAATTCTGCCGACATACCTACCCTACTTTTGAAAATCATGTTATCGGAACAGCACAATTTATTTTGGCCTAATATCGGCTACGCCTAGCTGATGCTAATAGCTATTTGCTTGAACGATAAGCCACTGACTTTCAGCACGGTCCCTGGGGACAGTGCTTTCAGGATTCTTAACCCTGAAACCATAGTCTACCCCGAACTTGTTGTTTTCAATGGGAAGATTATTTGGATCTCTCTGCATTGAAATGGGTGAGCAGGTTGAAAATAAAGTTGACAATGGACATCCAGTCAATGCTGTAGTACCACTTTCTATTTCTACTCAAGAAATGTCCGAAGACAGAGTTAATTTGCATGCCCGCTATCTGAAACTTGACTCCGAGGGCCGATTGTATGTCGTTTATTGTAGCACGCACCTCAAAACTGAATGTAAAGCGCAGTGGTCGTCGCGCCGCGCTTGCGTGGTTTTTTTTGTTGATAAACATAAATTTTTGTAAACATAAGTCTTCTCAACTTCAATAGGAGTGAGATGGGAGCAGTCCCCCACTTTGTTAAGGCCTTTGTAAGACTCAACATCATGCAATAGTAAAATATTAAGATCGGAAACGAACTTCAGTGGTATAAACTCGTGTAGAGCTACGAACATTGGGACACTACACTCAGCACATTATGTCGCTGAGTTCACTGTACGCAGACACAGTGAACAAAAAGCTTTGATCGCGCGCGATCACGCTAGTTATACACAATGCTATGTACAGTACAGTGAAAATACATAACTAAAATGATCAACATTGCCTATATATGTAGACCAGCAACAAGCACAATGCCTAACACAAAAATTACACTCAAGACCATGATCGGCTAGCCTGAGCAGGACACGGGAGATGTTGTTGGGAGACGGTCACCGCGTTGACGTACACGGATATAGAGAATCCGGTCCCACAACGTACCGGCCGGCCCGCGACGACTTGGCCCACAACCAACTGTTGATCACCATGTCTTACTTCTCCTAGTATTACGTGTAAGAAATAGTAAATGTCAGGAAACAATAGACAAAACGAGCGGGTTTTCGCGGCATTTGGCAGGAAAATTGCATGGCTACACCGTGCATAGACGTATCGAGAGATCCTGTGCCCCGGCCTGTGCACGGTCATGGCAGTGATCCAACCGGTGCTGGGCAAACTTCGTTGTTGTACCTCGTGATTGCCGGTAGGTCTGAATCCTCTTTCAAGTGAGATAACCCCCACATAACAAGAAGACCTATGAAAGGTCCTTCGCTTGACTTGATACCTGTACTCAGAATTCTCGTTTGCACCCCAAAACGGGGTAAACTTTGTTGTAGTTGAGTTGGATTCTCCACAGCCGAGTGTAGCGCGCCATATACCCGGTTTGACACGGACGTTCATACAGACCACGGAACGGAACAGATGCAGAGATGCTTCTTGCTGCAGCGGGCATTGCTCTGCGAGCTGTAGATTTCTGTAGTTTGAGTTGTTGTCTTTGTACAACTTGTTGTACTCCTGTCGGGCCTCTTGAAATGAAAGCTCTCGTCCTTGCTAGCGATGTCGAAAACTAGAGCCCGGTCGTTGATAGTCTGTTGGCGTATACATGCGTACATGCGTACGCCTAGCTCTATGGCTCGAGCAATAACAGTAGCCGAGCCCCATTCAACTGATTCAAGAAAATCATGAGCAAATGTGATCTCAATCCAGCGTGCAATTATTGTTCAATATTCAGCAGATATTTAACTTAGATTAATTGACCTTTTATTGCGTGTTACATTTGGTTAGTTGGTATGCTTGTGACAGATCAGCCGCCATTTTAACAAGCGGCAATATCGCAAACATTACAATCAACCCGTAACATGTGCGGCGTTCTTGGATTTGTTTACAACAGAGGGGGACCCCCTCAGGAGGATGCGCAGCGCGACGACCACTGCGCTTTAAGACTCCAACTTTTTTTCTTAAACTTTTCTTAAGGAATGTCTCAACCATTCTCTAACAAATAAATAAGTAGGCCTAAAGGTCAGGAGTAACCGCACAAATTGTAGTACTAGAAAACGAATTTCTCAACATTGACCGAAATTTGAAATTCAAAATGGCCGCAATCTCTTAGTATACTCTTCTGGTAAAAATTAAACTTTCGATTTCCACAAAACTGTGATTTTCACAACACTTGTTACTCCAAGAGCTTCAAAATGAGTCCCAACAAGCGGTAGATCAGAAAAGCATCGTAAAATCTGATGGTCGGAATATAAGCTTATGTTCCCGAGGTGCATTTCACATAGAATGCGTCTCGGGGACACAGGCGTACGGAATGTTTCCTAGATCGTCGTCGGATGGAAAGTGACTGACACTGTGAGGCCGAAGGCCGAACCCCGGTACTGTTATACAGTACCGAGGTTCGGCCTTCGGCCTCACAGTACAGTGTCAGTCACTTCCCATCCGACGACGATCTAGGAAACATTCCGTTAGTCTGTGCTCGGGGACAGATATACTCGCGAACTTTTTCAATTTTTTTTCTGATCTAGCACTTGTGGGGGTTCATTTTGAAGCTCTTTCAGTGAGAAAAACTTTCACCGTCTTAGTTTTTTGAAAATCGAAAATTTCATTTTTTCTCTGTAGATTTAACACAGGGATGGCGGCCATTTTGAATTTCGAATATCGGTGAATCTTGGGTAATTTGTTTCTCTATTTCTAGTTTATTTTTGATATTGAAAGTGAATGATTGAAAGAGTCTTTGAGGAAAGTTTGAGCAAAAGTTTAAGTCTTTCACTTTTGAGGCGCATACTTCGTACATTGTATCTGTGAGTGCCCAAGTTCATGTACATGGGCTGTATTTATGATAGTTGAATGCATGACACATGTCATATGCTGGTATGCATGCAAGCATATGAATGAACCATGAACTCGCAGATCATAATATTTAACGAAAGTACAGTTGTTGTTAGCGCTTGATCCTTTGCACAATAACAAAAGCAGATTTTTCATTAATAAAATGCATACGACTGTCGAGGTGAAACTTCCATTGGTTGTATCTTTAATGTATTTTGTTGTTTTGTTTTGCTGTTACAATACTGTTTCATGTTCTATGCTGAGATGCATGTGTTCAGTTTGTCAACACAGCCATGATAATTTAAAGTTCATTGTTACGGACGATGTCCGACTTGAACCTGATTAAAATCAGATGTAGAGATGGCGACGAGTCCATCTTTGCTTGTTCTTTACCGCTCTCGTTAGTTGATAGTCGTTGGGAGGCAGGTATCGGTTAACGAGAACAGCAAAGAGCAAGCAAAGGTGGAAACGTTGCCCTATCTACTTTTGATCTCAATCAGATTGGGGTGACTGTCCGGTCAGGACTACTATTCATTAAATTTTGTTATCGACAAGGTTGCAGGTAGTATACAAAGAGTTGTTTTAGCAACGCTGGCACGATTTTTTTCAGTACGCTTTGGAAAGAAAAAAAGGCATTTACTTCTTACATAGAACAAAGATGATGACAACTTGATATCATCAATAGTTATTGTCCCTGTTCATACTGGTGAAATTTACCTTTTGCATCGAGGAGGCACGCAGACTGTTCCCTGAACAGCATGTTGAACTCTTTACCGTCTTCAGACAACGTGATTTCCATGGTGATCCTGATTTACTGGTGATAATAGGACAAAGGTGAACCCAAAGCTATTGCGCCAAAAAGACCAATATAAACACTATATCCAAGGTTCGTTGGCAATTGATGAAAATTAAAACGTGTTTATGATCATTATGTAAATCGTAACATTTCAATGTTGCAGCCATACGTTGGCGTGATGCACCTAGCTATCATGCGTTTACTACATTTTGTAAACAGGAAAGCGCACAGGCGCAGTTCCAACGACCTCTCCATTTCAGCTGTGATTTACATGTAGTATTTTGTCGTTCAAAATTGTTGGATGGTGAATGTAAGCCAATTGCATTGGTCAATGAAAATCAGTTATGAGATGTTTAAGCAATAAAGCACTCCCAGCGATGGTATACCACGTGATTTTGACCAGTTCACGACATATATGCACGAGCGATAGCGAGTGCATATATGTCGTGAACTGATCATCGCGTGATATACCGTCGCCGGGTGTGCTTTATTGTTCAAATAATATAAACAAATGCAAAGAAATACTATTAACGTTAATCTCTTTAAGAGATTACTTAATGTTCACGGAGTCAGACAGAATCTGATATTTTAATTGTGAAATTATATATGCCGTATATAAAATGCCCGAGACTAAACCAGTGGTGTGTGCCTGAAATAAAGTATTTTGTTCATGTCTGCAGTCAGAAATAATATGTTTCATCATCGATTCGAATGTAACTGCGGGCAACCAAATGTCAGAGAAAACTGGTGCCTCAGCGACGGATAATTAAAGCATGTGACCTGGCAACCATGCTATATCCGTGGCATATACTTAATCGTGCGCTCAATATGAATTAAAATAGAGCAGACTTGCTCCCCTCTTAAACTCCATGAGTTAGCTATCCACTTTGCTGAAACCGTGGTTTGGCATCGTGTGTTAATCAATGGTCCTTGTTGCCCTCGAGAATTGCACAAGGAAACGAAATAACACGCGCGGTAGGACAGAAGGAAAGTAAGAAAATGAATGATTTCACCATTTCCACTAAATTCTTAGTTTCCAGTCTAAGTTATTTACCCTGTAATAAGCTCAGCTGCGGTAATTGTCTGACCTTTACGCCCTCATCGACCTTACGGCTGAGCAATAGCCCTGGAGTGGGAGTCGTTTGTGTACTTCGAACCAAGGTCGCTCAAGACAAAGTCCAGAGGTCGGGTAAGGACACTTGTCATGGTCATTAGGTTGCAAACCCCTTCATATGACCCTAGCCGCCTGACTTCGGGCATGGTGTTCATCTTATTTTACAGGTCACTTCGAAATTCTCAACTTCAGGGATACATAGGAACGGTTGCGTTAATAAACGAGGAATCAGACGCGGTAGTACTTGCACGTGCAGCGTGTGCTCGAAAGAAATGCCGATGGTGCAGCTATAGATGTGACCTTACCACAGTAATTTACTTTGATGAATGCGATACTGCATAGGAAACCTTAATGCAGAAAGGTTATTTCAAACTTAAACGTGTTGTCAGAGAGGACAAAACAAGTTCTTCAACATCTGTCTTCCCCTCCTCACTTTTTGTGAAACGCACATTGAGCTTTTACATGTATAGGATATGTGGTATAGCAGAATCCCGGAGCAGTATTTGCGTAAGCCGGTGATGCGTAGAAGTCTGCGTATTCCCTGAGTTACTTTCTGACTATGGACACACACAGACCTCAAAGCAGGGCTAGCTTTGTGTATAGTTTGGGTTACCCTTAACACGCAGACTGAAGTAATGATGCATAGTTAGACAATAAGTTTCCGACAAATCTAATATTCTGTCATTTACTGCATGGTGCACTGAATACCTAGTCAGGCCAAATAGTCTGAATATTGGTATACAAACCTTGTATGTCCTTTCTGGACGCAGCCACTGGTCACGGTAGACCTTGCACTGGTGAATAACCGTGTACAGAATGTATTGTGGCACTTTTTGGCGGTGAACAACAGTGGCCTAGACGATCTGGTCCGGTTGGCGGTCGCATATGAACACAACTAGCCCAGCTTTATCAGGTCAGCAGCTCGTCCAATAATACCATTTCACACCGAAATAAGAATACAAAAACTTACTGGCTTTTTTATCGATCGTGATTTCTATATCACTTATTGTGGGCAACAATCTGGCAACTTATCAGCTTTGAGGTCACATTATTGTTGTATTTAGTTGAGTAGTGACGCACATGGGGTCTTGATAAATAATCACTGCTCTCGCTAACTTCGAACTAAGGGACTGGTCAGTTTCTTCGGCGGGGGGGGGGGGGGGGGTGGATTATTTTTTGCCGACGTCAAAACGTGGCTGACCCCCCTATTCCAAATTTTGAAAACAGGAAACAAATAAAACCAAACGCTGCAACCTTTGCATAACAGAAAAACTCCATATAATTTATTCAGATAGCAAATCAACGTCAACAAAACGTGCTGAATTCCTCTCAAAATGCAGACACCGCAGCAAATTCCTCCTCTGTAATAACTGACTTGCCATTGGCCACAACCGCTTATTTGAATATGCATGCCCACCTGCAACACAATATAAACAGTTCTATTGCCGCCAAACCTTCACTCCTGATGATTGCTTAGCGCATGAAACAGCCTGTAGAGTGACAACTACAAGTTCCTAGATTCTCAGTATATATATATATATATATATATATATATATATATATATATATATATATATATATATATATATATATTTATACGAATATATATATTAAACATGTCAGTTGTAAGATAGAAATTTCAAAGTGTCAATCTTAAAGTTTGAATACAGTACATTTTGAATGAGCTGTATTTTGAATGAGCTGTGAATGTATTTCACACTTTCTTTGCTTATCAGATGTCCTGAACTGTTGTACAGAATGGATGTCAATCATTAATATCAAAGAGGAAAAAGCAGTGAATCAAAAACTTTGATGGTGTTAAGACTTGCCGACCATCCAATTAAATCTCCTGAGGAGCCATGAGAGCTTTTTTAGCCAAATCTGATGAGGACCTTTTCTTGTAACATTGAAACCATAAAAACACAGCTAATAATGACAAAAACTGTCTTTTTAACTGTTATTTTGTTCATCAAAAGCATCTTTCTACAGAAAACCTGTGAAACAAAGGAAAATAATTGCATCAATGAGAAGGAAAGATATCTTGCCATTTTTCTGTCTCTAAAATAAGTCACTGTATAAAATATATATTGTGAAATATTTGTGCATGTTGCTTTCTCATACTGAATTCTCATAGAGAGAACAGAAAAGTATCAGGAATTTGTCATCCTTTTCATAAGAAATGCAGATTTCATAATGGTACACTTTCACTCGCAAACATCAAGATACCTCTGATTTATTAAAGTATGGCGCCCGAAAGGGCGCGCCGAAAAATATGAAACATCCTGATATCTCTGATATATGCCTAGTATATTAAAGTCATGCACCTGAAGGGCATGCTGAAAAATGTCTGATATATTAAAGTAATGAGCTTGAAGAGCACGCTGAAAAATATTGAACATACAGATATCTATGATGTATGTATACTTGATATGTTAAAGTTGGGCGTGCTGAAAAATATGACTGATTATTAAAGTTACGCGCCCAAAGGGCGCGCCGCAAAATACAACTGAATGATGAAACTTGTGGCTGACACTAGCATTTTAGGCAATGATGAGCCTGTGTCAAAATTCAAAAACACACTGACCCCCCTATTGGGCATTTCAAAAACATGGTGACCCCCCCATCACCAAAGTCAAAAGCGTGACCCCCCCCCCATGAATCCACCGCCCCCTCCCCCAGGCTGAAGAAACTGACCAGTCCCTAAGTCCAGTAGGTCAGCTCGGACCTTTGTCACCACTGGCACACGATATAAAGGAATTGGGACAAGCAGGTAATCTAGATCTCGTCTCCCGACCATGAACCGAACCAGACCCGATGCTGCTAAAATATAGTTCTGAGAACACGAAGATAAATCTGTGCCACTCCTTTGTAAAGATCGAGTTTTCCTTGGGGAGCTGTCATTATTTACGGCCTGGGATCGGAGGAATGTGAGGGGTTACTCAAAATATTTAAAACTTCAAAGGAGGGTTGCTCAAAATCTAAAGAGGAAGAAGGGAGTACCTCAATTTTTTTGTGCGAAATACATGTAAATTGAAATCACTCTCAGATTGAACCATTGCACACATCAATTTCTCAAAATTTTTGATGCGAGACGGGGGCACCAACTCTCGTGCTCTCCCCCTTGGGATGTTATAACAGTTATACTTGTAAAACCAAATTGAAAACACCCAATCATTAATTTATAAAATTTTTGCATGCTAGATAGTGGACAACCCCCTCTGATGCTGTTTTCACCTTTGTGCGTCATTAGATAACCGATGATAACCGATGATAATCTGGCAGGGTACATCAGGATTTGAAAGGTCCTTAATATTGCTCTATTTTTGTAAATTTTACAAATACATTTGTGTTTAACTTTTCTAAGTGGAAGGGGTAGTCAAAATTTCTGAGTTAGGAGAGGGTTACTCAAATTCATCATGGTTGGCAGGACCGGGGTTACTCGACATTTCGGAGTCGAGTTTCCGATGAAATTCCTCCGACCTCGCAGGCCGTAAATAATGACGTCCCTTACAATGTAGTCGACCCAAAGGAATGCATAAAACATACATAAAACTAAAGGACCAAAAAAACAACCCATTATCATGTGGTCACGGGGGTCGGAGGAGTCTTCTGTGTAACACCAGTGTTTTCTCTGCATGTTCATTGAAAGGGGCACTTCGTGCGCCATTCATCAAAATTAGGAGGCAGACTTGACATTTCAGAGGGCAGTCACTGTTGATGTTGGTGTTGCCCTCCCAGGAAGCGCTCCCCGATATCATTACGATCGTCACCCAGTTCATTTACGTCATATATGTCGCACGCATCATCCGTACTAACATAGACATCATGATGTTTGTCAGCTTGTGATGAGCTCGGCTGCTCTCTATCTTCTGTCGATTTGTCATACACTGGTTTCCTCGACCCAGAATTTGACGTATTTACTCCCTTGGACACGATTTAACCAAAATTTGAGGGTTTAAATTCATGAAAATATGCGCCGCCGAATAGGTCACATTTTCACGAAAAAATCCCTAAACATAGGTCGATTTTTCATCCGAAAAAAACCCTAAGCATGGTTCGATAACAAAGCAAATGCCCATGCTTCAGGAAAACATTCACATGCAACAGAATAAAGATGAAAATTCCCCAATTTGTCAAGGAAATCCCTAACACAATGGGTCAAATTAAGTTGGAATATACATGGGTTGATGTTTTCGACTTTGGCGGCACACCCCGTATCAAAGTATCAGGAGTACACTCCTCCCGGGTGCCGATCAAACGATTGTGTTTCATTGCGATTGAGATCGATTGTCACTGCAGTGTGCCTATACAATGCTAAAGCGGGAATTTTCCAGAATTCCATCATTGATACAGTGCTTCAAGTTCTGATTTCAAACTTCATCGCTATCAAAACATGAACATCAAATTGCACTAGTATCCATGGAGACTGAACCGCAACTAGGTCGTTGGCTGGTATTTTCGATACGTACACTCCACGTCATGCGCACGTCACCTAAGCTGAATGACAGGCGACATTTTGTATTTTCCGAGGGATTATGACTAGAAACAACAGCAAATGCACAGATCGCCAAACTGTGCACTTGGGACACCCTCATACATGGGACGTTTTTGCTTGCTGTGTTTAGTGCGCGATTTCCGTGCAGTCACTAATTTTTTCAGGGCAGACAATGTCTCGAAATGCGCAAGTTGCGGAAATGCGCAATCGACAGAAAACCCTGTAACACTGCGAGTTATACACTTTGTAGTAACTCTCGCCGTAGACTGAACTGGGCAATGGTGTCACTTGTATATTTTGGCATAGATTGTGAAACTGTATGAGGGTTTCGAGAGGGTTGTTCACATAGCACATTACAATGTGTAAAATATGACTTTATTAATCATAATCATAATTTATTAATAATCATAATTATCAAAACAATGGAGTTTCCAGATGGCATTTACACAAAGTAGACGACATTGTGTGTATAAAAGTTTTAATATTCTGTACCATTCATATTAATAATTATTAATATTCATAATTATTTTTTATGATAATAATAGGAAAAAATCATCACAAATTATGCCTACTGGACCTGTGAAAATGATGGTAAAAATCCATAGTTTGTCAAGAAAATTCCTAACAATGCGCAATATTTTGGAAACAATCTTTGCTTTATGATTTCAACTTGCCACATGAAATGTGGAGTTCCCCCCCCCCCACCTGATTACAAGATGAATACTCCCTCATGCGCCATGCAAATTGATGTGTGGTCAAAGTTCACCAGCCCTATCACCTGACATGATACGAGAACTTTGACCCGACCGTGGCGTTCATTGGGGACGTTTAGGCGTTTTCTTCACTGATGTAAAGCTCGTCAACTCGCCAATCAACGTACCGTCAAGAGAAACTGTACGGTCCAGTAAGTACAACTGAACAGAACGGGTATTACGGTAGCTCTGCGTACGATGCTGTGCGTTCCCGGCCTCCCACCACATGTGGTGGGACGCCGGGAACACACAGCATCGCGACGCTACGCAGGGGTACATGGAACAACCTCTTTTGGTATCTCCATAGTATTATTAGCCTATCTAGACCCTATTCGTCGCTTTTGGCCTTCGTCGTCGGGGACGAAGGCCGAAAGCGACGGATAGGGCCTAGGCTATGGTATTATGGGTATTGCAAAGCCAGTCTACGATAATTTATGTAATGCCATAGTTTATAGCTGCAATAATAGTAGCCTTGGTGGGCTTTGGGCCTCTGTGGACACCAGAGTCTGTATGTCGTGCGACCCAGCCCACCAAGACTACATGCAGCTATACACCATGGTAAGTTGCTGTGTGCGACCCAGCCCACCAAGACTACATGCAAGACCTTTCCAGGTGTCGGAATCAGGCGTATCTTCCTGGCACACCACATACGACACATTGGAAGCTGCAAAACAATCACAGCTACAGGGCCGTACAGCTATAGCTGCAGTACTGTAGCTCAAGATTTTGGCTGGGTATTTGGGCCTGGTTTTGGTTCGACCCAAATACCCAGGCAAAACCTAGAGCTACAGTACTGCAGCTATATACATGTATACAGAGAGCACCGGCGGTAATCTGTGTCCAGGGTCTGTGTAAATGTTTGCTGCGGATCCGTAGCCCTACCACTCCCTTTGCTGGTTCAACACATCCGCAGCAATGTAAATGTTAGCCCTGCGTACAGGTCTGTGTGTTCCCGGCCTTGTACGGCCTGTGTGGAGGCCGTACAAGGCCAGGAACACACAGACCTGTATGCAGGGCTATATACATGTGTGCTACCTTTAAGACTCAAGCATGCTAGAAATCGGCCAACCGTAGGCGTTTCGATAAAAGAATGTAGAATAGATGTTACGTAAACCATGATGCATGACACTAATATGGTCTATTCAGTGGACAGAGCCATGACTGCAGGCAATGAGAGAGAATATAATATAATGATCTGGCTATTCACATTGCTTATCAGCTTGAGTGACTGTTTAACCAAGCAAACACTTGCACTTTGTTGTGCACCCATCATCGCGAAGCGTAACAGCCGCTACTGCTCAAGATGATCATCGTTAGGCCAAATATAAAAACATTTGGTACCATATATGCCTCTGAAAAATGGGTAGGTAGGTCAGTGGATTTGTTTTCCCCTTACTTATTAGCTCAGATGCATAAAATATGGTAAAATTTACAGCTCAGATGCATAAAATATGGTAAAATTTACAGAACTGACATGAAATATGTTTTGAAAATGAGAAAAACATGTAAGTCAGTGGGAGTCTTTAGGGTTGCTTGGATAACAGGAAGCACACTTATTTTTTTATTTGACAGTAGCAATCTTACAAATTATGATTACTTAATGTGATGTTACATACAGACATCAAAACGGTCGGACCGGACAAATTGCCCGGGTGTACAAAGGTCAGTCCGCGTCCAGTTGTGGTGTGGCCGTGGAGATAATTCACGGGCTGTTTGACAGAAATTTATTGTGAAGTACAATGTACAGGTCAAAGTTCAAGGCAGTCCAAAGGTGTATTCATCATCCTCATTATTGTTTTAGGCAGCACCAGAGTTCTGCCATACCTATGACCAAACCTCAACTAGGACCAGGACAGAATCAATAGGATGAGGGTTGGTGCAACTTTGGTTAGGGTCGATTTTTAGTCCCCACGGACACCGTCCTGGGGGACTTATAGGTTTGGTCATGTCTGTGCGTGCGTCAGTGCGTGCGTCAGTGCGTGCGTCTGTCCGTTCACGCAGATATCTCAGAGATGCAAAGAGTGATTTCATTCAAACTTGGTACAAGGATTACTTCATATGTCATACAGATGCATGTCGATTTGTTTTGTGATACGATCCAATATGGCCGCCAGGCGGCCATTTTATTACGATTTTTTCATGTAAAGAGCCATAACTCAGACATGTTTCAACCGATTTTATTCAAAGTTGGTACAAGGACATCGACCAATGTCATAGATATGTACATTGATTTTTCTGTGATATGATCCAATATGGCCGCCAGGCGGCCATTTTATTACGATTTTTTCATGTATAGAGCCATAACTCAGACATGTTTCAACCGATTTTATTCAAAATTGGTACAAGGACATTGACCAATGTCATAGATATGCACGTTGATTTGTTTTGTGATATGATCCAATATGGCCGCCAGGCGGCCATTTTATTACGATTTTTTTCATGTAAAGAGCCATAACTCAGACATTTTTCAACCGATTTTATTCAAAGTTGGTACAAGGACATTGATCAATGTCATAGATAGGCACGTTGATTTTTTTGGTGATACGATCCAATATGGCTGCCAGGCGGCCATTTATTACGATTTTTTCATGTACAGAGCCATAACTCAGGCATATCTCAACCCATTTTATTCAAAGTTGGTACAAGGACATTGACCCATGTCATACATATGTACATCGATTTGTTTTGTGATACGATCCAATATGGCCGCCAGGTGGCCATATTATTACAATTTTTTCATGTACAGAGCCGTAACTCAGACATGTTCGACCGATTTTATTCAAAGTTGGTACAAGGACATTGACCAATGTCATAGATAGGCACGGTGATTTTTTTGGTGATACGATCCAATATGGCCGCCAGGCGGCCATTTTATTACGATTTTTTCATGTAAGGAGCCATAACTCAGGCATATCTCAACCCATTTTATTCAAAGTTGGTACAAGGACGTTGACCCATGTCATACATATGTACATCGATTCGTTTTGTGATACGATCCAATATGGCTGCCAGGCAGCCATTTTATTACGATGTTTTCATGTACAGAGCCATAATACTCAGACATGTATCAAGCGAATTTATTCAAAGTTGGTACAAGGAGATTGACTAATGTCATACATATGCATGTCAATTTGTTATGTGATACGATCCAATATGGCTGCCGTGCGGCCATTTTGTTACGATTTTTTCATGTACAGAGCCATAATTCTCAGGTATATCTCAACCGATTTTATTCAAAGTTGGTACAAGGATATTAACCTATGTCATACATATGTACGTCAATTTGCTTCAGATATGATCCAATATGGCTGCATGGCAGCCATTTTGTTACAATTTTTTCATGTCCTTAGCCAAAACTTGGGCACATCTCAACTGATTTTATTCACGGATTTTATTGAAACATAGTACAAGGACATTGACCTATGTCATACATATGCACATTGATTTGTTTTGTGATACAATCCAATATGGCCGCAGTGGTGCCATTTTTTTTCTGAATTTTTCATGTCCGGAACCATAACTCAGACTTGTATCAAGCGAATTTATTCAAAGTTGGTACAAGGACATTGACTTATTTATACATATGTATGTCGATTTGTTTCACGAGATGGTCCAATATGGCCACATGGTAGCAATTTTGTTATGGTTGTTTCATGTCGAGAGCCATAACTCTGGCAAGTCTCAACTGATCTTATTCGAAGTTGGTACATGGACTTTGACTTATGTTATACATATACGTGTTGATTTTTTAAACAGTAAGATCAAATATCGCTGCATGGCTGTGATTTTGTTACAATTTTCGAATGTACAGAGCTATAACTCAGACATATTTCCACCAGTATCATTCAAGTTGGTACAAGGACATTGACCTATTTCATACATATGCTCGTCAATTTGTTTCACGTCATGTAGCAGTAACATGTCAATTATTGAAGTTTTGTAAGTAGGCTGATATGTCAAGAATACTGCATCAAATTCATGAAATTTTGTACAGATGTTAAGCTCACATTGCTTTAACATTGAAAAAGACATTTATCAGTGTCATTTTCATTAATTTTTAATTGCATAAGTAATGAACTTTCCTAATTAGAGTGATATAGCCACAAATTATACAACGTCAAATTTGATGAACACTTGATACAGATGTTGATCTCATAGTGTTGTAAATACTGCATCAAGAAATATGGTAACAGTGATAATCTGTTAAGTGTTAGGATTGTATGCAAAAGTGTTTACAACATCCTGTTGATTAATTCCTAGTTGACTCATTTTATGAACTTTAGGATGGTTGCCTACATTGGTTTTATGTTTTCATCACCATGGAACTCATTCTTGGCCATTGAGCACCATCTGTATCGCAGTATTTTTATCACAGACCTAATTAATGAAGATGACTCTATCCTCTCTGAGGACATGTAATCAAAGTACCCATTAACAAGTGGGGACTGTGTCATCAACGATGACTTGTTTTCCAAGCAAGTGTTCGTTGAAGGACCTTTACAATTTGTGCAAGCATTAGGGGAAGGGCTAATACTTTGCATGGAACTCTTCCAGGATGAAATGTGACTCGAATATCCAAAATATGCCTTTCACCCATACAAAAATTAAAACCTCTTTCAGTCTTTGTGCTGGCAAGATATCACCAAGATGGCCCAATTTATTTATGTCTGTCAGTCACCATAATTGCCAAAATCAACTGTGCTTGGGCATAATCCTCAAAGTTGAATCATTAATTCCATCTTCTCATGACTGCACTAATGTTCCAATCACATCATTGTTTAGGAGTATTGTTCTCATGTATAATATGAATCAAACGAAAGTGATGTTGGCATGTAAACAGTTGTATACGTCAACGGTTTACCCATTTATAAAGACTCTTAAAAAGAGAACATCACTACATATATTGCTGTTCATGGGTGATAATTTAAAACCAGTAATAGAATATGAGCCTTTATCTTCTTCCTTTATCAAAGATGACTACATCTCTTCCATAGACATTTTCCATTTATATCACAGACAAAGCAATTTTTGTCTGTGTTTATGGGCAAAATGATAATAGCTTATGTGTTTCCTGCTATATGGCTAATCATTTATCGTTAAGCTTTATCTAAAAGTTGACTCAAAACGCAGCACGTTGCAAAATTTACTGAAATGATATCATTATAATAGCTATATGTTAATTGTTTCTATATCTGGGGGGATGAGCACTTTGTGTCACAAGTAATCCCTGTCATTTTCTGTGTTGCAGAAAAGTTTATGCTATTATAGTATTTCACAGTGCCGTACAATTTTAGCTTTAATTTTTAATAATTGTTAAAAAATAGTAATTATGACTTTGATATCGTAAGAGGCATTAGCATGGAAACAGGGAGGGTAATGATCTTTGTGCAGGAATTTTAAGGGAAGGTTACCATTTCTAATGCAAAAGTTTAGGGGAGGGCTACAATTTTCCATGTATCCAGTTTTTGAATGGCATCAGCCCTCCCACCTGTTAATTCTCTCCACGCCCTTAGGTTAAGAATTCGGCCTTGAGTTTCAAATTGCTCAACCTACAACAACCTTTATCACGTTTTTGTTTGTTGATAACCACACAATAGAAAAACCCCACTTATTTGCTTATCAAAGTGCTATGAATAACTACCGAGTTAGTTAGATTTTCGTATGCTCTTAAGTGTACTATTAGTGTAGATCGGGTTTTGCCATTTGATCTTTAAATGTAGCTTGGTAACACCACTTTTTGCATACATTAAAAAAAAACGCTTCTCATGCCATGTGTCATGTGAAAGTTTTGATAAAATGGCAATATTACAAACATGGTAGCTGGCATACTACTCGCAAACTAATGAGTCTAGCTTATACTGCAATTCATGAGCGTAATTTCATAACTTATGTCGAATATACCATTCAATACAACTCTTATATAGATTTGATAACACGACTTTTTCCGTCTCGTATCATCTGCGTCAATTAGTGATGAAGGTGGAATCCGTATTAGATGGCCGGGTAGTTCACTGCACTTTTGATGACCTTTTGCACCATGACCTCGACGAAAAAGGTGAGACATCAATAGTCGATGATTTTGTGGTAGCAGTTGTCACAGCTTGGTTCTTTGAAATATGATCAGCGTGTTACATTTGACCTCACAGCCAAAAAGGTCGTGTTTTAGTCAAGCAGTTAAATGTCTGGTGATGTAAGCCTTTTACAACATTTCCAGCGACTTATATTGTGCTGATGGAAACAGTAATAATGATGATGATGATGATGATGACGATTAATCGATGATGATGATGATGATGATGATGATTATGATGATGACGATGATGACGATGAATCGATGATGATGATGATGATGATGATGATGATGGTGATGATGACGATGATGATGATGATGATGATGCCATGGTCGTGCTGAACATAATGTTGTTGGTAATACAATTATGACTCTCGTCACTGATTACTGTCATAATATTTTTTTCACATTTCTGTCTTACCAACAAGGTTATCTCACCCTGTGGGACCTGTCCAAAGTTTTCATGGAAGCCAGGGTTACAGGATGGCTTATTCACGATCAACACGGTCTTGCTACAGCTTATCAAGGTGACCACAGTCTCTTCATCCGAACACAACGCATCCAGATCAACCCGGCTTTCTACTCTAAGCTGTCCCCAAAGCTGCCAGTCGTCTGCACCGTCCGTGTTCTTCACGTTGGCAGGACGTCACTGGTGCTAATACACGAACTGATGGTGAAGAAGACCGGGGAAATGGTCGCAACCAGTCTTGTGCAGTATGTTTTCGTCAGCCGTATCAATAGACGTTCTATGCCCTTACCAGAAAGTTACGTGCGGGTACATGATGACCTGACCAAAGTACCAAGACCTAAACTGCTCGAAGACTTTCCTAGATTTCCGACCAACTCCAGAAATTTGTACCAGTATACAGTCATTGTACCCGAGGGTGATATAGATATGAATAAACACACCAATCAATCGAATTATATAAAATACTGTCTGGAGTGCGCCAGGTGCGGGGCCCGTGACCGAGCGTATTCCATCCTACGCAAAGATCCGTTAGAATATCAAATCAGAGATGTATCTTTACAATACATTAGCGAGTCAGTCATTGGTGATCGGTTGTCGGTAACTTCATGGGAAAATGAGACTCAGCCAAATTTGCTCTATTTTACAATCCGCAAGGAAGAACGGGAAATTCTAAACTGCTCGATGACCTTTAATCTATCAAACTTTCCCGCGAAAATGTGAACTCCATGCAGATGAAAGATCCAAATTCATGATAGAGTGGCTACGGACAAGGTAATGTGTGCCGGCAGAATGGAAATCCTACACATCTGTTGATTTTTCCAATACGTTTTACATTTATCTGGAGAGAGTTCAGTGTGAATGTAAAGTACACGAGAAATCGTAATTACGTAAAAAATGTACAAAGGCTGTAAAATTACAAAGAATGTTCAATTATAATGGAATGTCCAGGACTGTAATTTGTAAATGCAATTCTCCAGATCGATATCGATTATCATGATTAATATGTATATATCTGTATCCACGATCACAGTGCCACGATGTACTGGTTCAGTAAAATTAATAAAAAACATGTCGTAAACGATTCTGATTTCTTGTTGGTGTTACTTGATTCCAGTAATCGCCTCTCTGCCCATTTCCGATCCTCTGCTCTACACTTTTTGAACCTATGAATATGACTAAAGACAAGTACACGACCTGTAAAACCTGATCTGTGTAACACAAATAATGTTTATAACACACCTCATCCGCAGTCTGTCTTCTAATTCGTCAATTTGATAGTCACTTTTTGTGCTGATCCACGGAAACGACGTTATCGGGAACACATTTGTCGGAACTGTTGGGAGGGGAGCGTAGAGAGTGTTTTCGAGCGACGAATCTTTCAGTCTATCAGCCAGGCATCAGTTCCGAAAAATGGTAATGTTTGACTTCAAAACGACATTTTGCGCAGGAACTGGAATGTTAACAAAAATGTCGTCTGCGGTCGAGTGAAAAGATAGTCGAGAAATTCCTCGGTTTATCCTACTTTCTGAAGAAGAACTGAATGCTCTGGTTTCCAACAAGGACTCGAAACAGACGAAAACAATAATCAAAGGTGCCCTGAACGTTTTGCAGAAGTATTGCGATCCTGTCGGGAAAACCTTCCTTGCCGAACCACTCAAACATTAAGCTTAATACATGCGGCAAGTTTTGTGTATGATACGTTCTTACTAATGACTGCGGATGAGGTGTCTTATAAAATACATATTGACTGGCCATGAGGGCAACAGCATACGTCTTTAACCCCTCGAGCCTGTGAGTCACCCCAAAACAGACTTTCCCTCGGTCTTTGGCCTCGGGAAACAGTCTGTTTTGGGGTTACTCAAAGTCCCGCGGGGTACCCTGTCTGTACAGACGTATGCTGTTGCCCTCTTGGCCAGTCAATATGTGTATACTGAGTAATATATACTTAGTCAGAGGAGTCGTGCAACCCAATCATATATGTGATGAAATGTGTGGTGTATTGTATGCAATTTGCCCGTCTTATTCAAAAGATTTCAGAGTCCCTGTATAGTGTGTTTCAAAAGGAGTACTAGACTTGCTCCAAGTCTGTGGGCATTTCAGTATCAATCATAATAAATTGAAGGACTGAACAACAGCAGACCTTCGCGCTAATGGTAGGCTGCTGCGTAGATCACGGGGTGAACGCCTTGGCCCACAGGCTTGTGGCCAGCCAGTAGTAACTCAGTTGCCGAGAAAAGCCAGGCGACTTGGGGCCAGTCTAAAGGAGTACCTGTAGTCAGTGTTTGTCTTCGACAGCGTCCGTTAAGTTCATCTCTCGCAAGTTTGTATGCTTACACGGGGTATCGAAAGCAATATTCGTCTGGGAGTTGTGATCGATAAATACGCCATTGACGGCATGCCAAGTGGAGGGGGGGGGCGCTACATCCTTGGATTTATTTCAGTTAATGTGGGGGAAGCGTACGCGCGTTTCGACAATAAATCCGAGGCTTGGATGTCACTTGTTCAACATATTTCAGTTCTTTTATATCCTTTGGGTTAGCAGACCCTTCATCGACCGAATACTGCAACCAACAGCGTCTTGTGGCAAATACTTGGGACGGTCTTACAGCAAATGACACGCCACAGTTTATTGCTTAGGAGGCGGCCGCCACTGTGTAACACTAGGAATGCACAGATCAGACGAAGAAAGTCGGTGATAGTGGCAATATATGGACCCTACATAAGACAGCCGACTTTGTGCACTTATGTACTACATTCACTTCGTCACATTCGTGTTTTTACAATGTAATTTTTGTGACATCTTCAAGGATTAATTTTTCTTTACAATAGGAATGAAATATATTATTTCATGCATAATTTATTACCAGGTATCATTTAAGCTTATAATACACATGTTGAAGAAAGGGCGATTTCAACCCGTATAGCACTGTGGGAAGCACGGATCTGTAAAGGAGAGCTGCGAGTTTGCCTACAGTTCATTCATCTTTCTGTACATAGCTTTGTTTGCCCACCATGAAAAGTGAGTAGTATGACAGGTGTACTTTGTAACATGTAATCGACGCCCTTTATCAAGGGGGACCATTGGGTAACGTGTACAGGGGAGTGGGCAAGTGGCGTCTGCTTTCTGGGTGTACTCAAAGTTGCAAGGTTCGAAATTCCTGATCAGATTTTTCAGTTTTACCTAGAAAGATGGCGCTTGGTTTTCTGAACACTGTCTTGCATCTGATTATGGTATGTTTATCCCTAATATTTCAGTTCGTCGGTCAAGGTAACACATTCAGCAGACATGAAGGTAGAATTCTTTGCGGACGGCAGGGTGGCCCAATGTACTTTTGATGACCTTACGAACTATGACCTCGATCAGAAAGGTGAGACAACAATTTTTTGCAATTATATTAACAGCGGTTTAGGGGAATTTTGTGTATAATATGACCAGGTCTGAGATAGTAGTCGGAAAATGAAGTCGTCTAATACGATGGATGACTACTTTATTACTTAAAATATAATTCCTTTGGCAAATTTCAAAGTATAACTCTTACATTCAAGGTTCTATAATGTTCGTGAAAAGTAACAAAAAAGATGACGTATGCATGCATATATGTACTCAAAATTGAAAAGGAAAAATATTGCAGTTTATACAGCAATCAACAATTTGATATTGACCCATAATTTGACCCTTTCTATGTACAGGATATTCCAGCACATTGGGGCTGCAAGACGTTCTACTGGCATCACGATATCTGGGATGGTTTGCACATTTTGTCGAAAAATATGCCCTCACCTCCCAGTCCCTTGGAATATTCGTAAGAGCGCAGCGCCTTGTGATCCACCCTTCGTTCTACTCAAGATTTTCTCCAAAACTACCAGCAATGGACACTCTTCGCATTGTGCACGTCGGGAGAACGTCACTAGTCATCAGACAAGATCTTCAAATGAAAGAAGCCGGTGACTTAATCGCTACCGCGTTTACACAGGCTGTTCTTGTGAACCTAAATACACGGCGTTCTTCGCCCTTACCGGAAAGTTACACTCGCTCCTTCTCAGATGTGATGAAGCTTCCCAGACCAGTTATTTTCGATGATCAGCCTGACTTTGAGACACAACGTAGGAATCGTTATGACTACAAAGTTGTCGTTGCCCATGAAGACACCGATTTCTACAAACATGCACAATATGATTCCTACATTAAATATTGCATCGATTGTGCTAGGTTTGGGGCCCGGCAACGAGCATACTCTGCCATTCAGGATGACCTGTCGGCGTATTCGATCACAGAGATGTCCATTCAATACTTGAACGAATCTGTCCTGAACGATGAACTGTTGGTGACGTCATGTGAAGACAAGAGCAACCCTCACAAGATACATTTCTCAATCAAGAAACATGGTCGGCAAATTGTGCTGTGCACAATTTCTTTCGGCGTAACAATACTTCTAGCCAAAATGTAACGACAATTACATTACTTGTCGTAGTTCAAGATAGTGTTTCTTTACTGTTAACACCATACTAACGGAAAAAGACGGCAAACCTGTGCGGCATGGCACTTCGCATCTTTCATGAGCGATACTTGAACAACTCATAGTGGAAATTCATTTCATTATTAAAATGTATCTGAACAGAATTGCATTGACAGTTGTGAAATTTTCAGGGCCTCAGATCGAACTGAAATGAATATTAGGAATCAAACCAAGACTACAATGGCACAGTGATAATATTGTATCTTGAATGTAAATATGTGCCGAGTGAAAGCACAGCTAAATGAACGTAATAATCAAAGAGGACTGATTCGTAGGATTTTTGCAGCAACGTAGATGAAGTGAAATCCACCATTAATAGCATTATTTAGCATATAATACCAACATCATGATGGATATCGGGAATATTTGATCCAAGAGCGCTAACATGAAATTGAAGGGCGCAACAATAAAAGGTTAGATTACAGTATTTTGTTTGCTAACATGAAAGTGTCGACATTTCTGCAATGTAATATGTGATTTACAATTTGTACATTTGATGAATGCTTAGTAACTTTATCAGTAATATTTTGATTAATTTCTGTTTGATATTTTGTGTAAAGATAGTGGATGCTTCGAAATCGGAAGACAGTTTTGCCCGACCTCTCCGTTATTGAATCTTTGATATCATTCTCTTGAACAACTCATAGTGTTCGGAATGAAAAACAACATCAGATGTCACTGAGCAAATTTGGTTCTGGAGAAGCACATTTTCCTATATTTACCAACAATTCAAATTCAAAGTGGCTGCCATCGTTGTGTGATGTCGCGGAAGGGAGGGGGGGGGGGTAATTTTCCATTTTCACAAAAATTAGCGAGTGAAACTCCAATAGCTTCAAAATGAGACCTCGCATGTGGTAGATCAGAAAAACACTGAAAGTTTGAGAGTCCGAAGAGGACAAAATTATTGAAGATTATCGGATAACACGCTTGCTGTTACAATTTTGAAGTTAGAGTATAAAATTGGATGGAATTGTTCCCAACTGCTGGGAAATAAACGCCAACACTGTAAAACAAAAAGACCACGTTGCACGATTTAATGCCTACAGTACGTGCTAGTTTCCAAAGGTTGACCGTGATAGATGTCAAGTGTGATCTTCATACGTAGTTCTGACCGGCCTGGTGCATACACTTTTTTCAATGACATGTCATATCATTAATATCTATAATACCTTGATGACGGTCGTCTCAAATCAGTTGTCTTGCCTCCCGAGATAATCTCTGCAGATCACATACTTAGCATTGTGATGTTAAGTTTTACCTCCAGCACAGACCTTTGTAATCTACCGGCAGTGGTTCTCATGGGTCCTTTCACCTCTATTCTTTTAGAACTTCGACCGCCCTGCGACTTTGGAAAACAGTCCCGTAAATCAAATTAATGTCTTTTATTAGCTCCCATTTGCCATACATATTTAGAAACTGGTAGGTTACCTGGTTATATGGTTGAAAAAGTCTGTATGTGATATGTCCGTAGTATGTATGTCCGTACGTAGCAAAAACCCACGAACCGCTGCACATGTTAAGCTGATTTTTGGTATAGTGTTGTCATATGTGATGTAGATGTGCCGTTGTTAAAATGAACCTGTCAGTCTTATAGATATGCAAATTAGGTAGAAAAAAGGCAAAAATGGTCAAACATCAAGAACTCAGGAACCACTTATCTGATCATTGTATATATTTGGATTTTAGGTACCTTAGGCCACACTCATTTAAACAGTATTGATTTGATGTCAATATTGGCTGCTTTCTATTTTTAATGATTTTTTCCTCCATTTTTGTGCAATTTTAGTAAAAAGCTCTTCTTTTTTGAAATAAATGGTCTAATTGCTCTAAAGTTTGGTATGCCGGTTCCTTGTGATGACCAAAATAGGATTCATCGAAATTATGGTGAAATTTGTATTTTGGGGCAATTTTTGCCAGTTTTGGTAAAAACTCTTCTTGAAACAGTATATCCAATCACTTTCAAAGTAGGTGCAAAGGTCATTATGAGGTGGATCATTTCATATTGCTGGGGTATATGATTGATTTGCACTTGCAGTGGAATTTTCTCAGTAATCATTCTGTAGGAATGCAAGGTCATGTGTGTACTGGTACTCAGTATTTTTGAAAAATGGAAGCACACAGTGTCACCGACACTATTTTCAATTGCTCTCCTGCTGGCTGACCTTATGTGAAAGGCAGATAAGAATATACCGGTGTTGGCGTCCTGGTAAATCATAAAAATGTCACAAGGAAGTCTAACCATGGTTAGTGCTACATGCAATTCAACAAACCTGACCTTTGTACAAAATCATTATTGACGTGCAAACTGTATTTCATCTGACCACACTGTAAACATGAAAGCTGTCAAACAATCCATCATGCTTTTTTATCACTTGAAGTTAAAAGCTACACAAAAAATTTAAAGAAGATTACAACCTGACTCCCAAGTGGTTACTTGCTAAATCGAATATTTTGTTTACAGAACACCACATGCTCATTCTGTGTCGCAGTTCACAGAACACGTCACGTTACGAGAATATGAACAAATGTAGCGCTTACTGACTCGAAAAAGTGACATTAGAGGCTTCGTTTGCGAAGACCACTTTTTTGGAAAATAGCATTTTGAAAAAGTCTGGTCACGTGACCATATCGGAGTGATGTCTGCCGCAGTGCAGCTTTTGAACAAGCGGATGGCTAGAGCACGAAGAGCGCTCTCTCAGTCAATCCAAAAGTGATGACGAGAGCAGTAGCTGTACAGACCAGATCGAAACACATTACGTGACCAAGAAGTTCACGTACCAAGCGTACCGACGAACAGATGCTATGGCGAGAAAAACGTTGTCTCGATATTTGGCCTTAATTTTTTCTCGTTCTTAACCTATCCACGACAGTCACACTCAAAATTAATGCTATCTGTTGAAACTTTTACTGTGAAACTTCGTCACCGAATATGGTCTGTGTAACTGTTTCAAGCTGTGTCCTTAATATAATTATAAAAGTTACAATTAAAGTATTCATTACAATTTTAGACTGCTAACTGGAGACAAACGCCATACCTGGCCACATAATAAAAAAACACACAAAAAGTATACCAGTCTTTATTCGAAAGATTTACCCTTATATAATTTACTAATGGTTTTGTCAAATTTATCGATGAATTTAAACCTTGATTGTTTTGTAACTAGAAGTAACCAGTGTAATTACATGGCATTAATACAACAGATTGAAAGTGATACAACGCCATTATCGAAGTTGATGCAATATACAGGAACCATATTCAAATGATGCTCACAGAAAGGTTGAGACAATATCACTATTTTTGACTTCCTACTTCTCTGAAATTTGACCGCAGAGCAAATCGACTGCGATAACATCATTAACTATTTTTCAAAAGGTGACTTCTTTTTATTTGTAAACACTTTTGGTGACATCATGATCTTGACCAGATGAGCATAGCACCCCTTGTGTGGTTTACAAGTTTGATCCGAAAGATCCCACATTTAATGTGAAAGTGCATTGCATAATGTCCTTGTCATACTTTTGGATGGTGAAATGTATCTGGAAAGGCTTTGCTTTGTCTTCCCATGAAGTCACCATAAGTTCATCGTTGAGCACTGATTCGTTGAAAATCAAATATGTTATGCGAGTAATTGGATAGTCAGCAAGGTCGCCCTGGATGAGAGAGTATGCTCGTTCACGAGCTCCGAACTTTGCACAATCCATGCAGTATTTGATGTAGTATGGATTACCGACATGATTATTCACATCAATATCGCTAGAAGACACAATTGTCTTATGGCAATACAATTTCCTATCATTGGGTGGTAATCTTGAAAACTGAACATGAATTGACGGCTTTTGAACTGATGTCTTCTCGATGTAGGCGTTGGCAAAACTTTCAGGAAAGAGAGTTTGGCGTCGTGACGCAAGGTTGACAAAGACATACTGCGAGCATGCTGTGGCTACCACTTCTCCAGTGTTTTTGATTTTAAGACCAGTCTTGATCACCATTGATGTTCTTCCCAGGTGCACGACGCTGACGTCACATTTAGCGGGCATCTGTGTCGTGAAGGAGAAGAATGCTGGATAAATATCGACACAGTTTGCCACCATGAAGAAAGAATTACCCTTACTGGCAGCAGCTGCTAGACCATAGATGTCTTGCGCACACCATCCGGACTCTGTCGCTACGCCAAGTAGAACAATAAACCCTATATAGTCCATTTTGCCTGAAATTTGGAAAAAGAAATGAAAAAAGCTCGGAGTGTTAAATAATTCATATATTAGATATGTCGTATTCACCTGAAATATCAAAGCTTCGACATATTTGGAGCGACAGGGAGATGAATATGGCACAAGTACCAAAGGTTTCGAATACTCGGTAATACATGAGGAAGAATTATGTCATTTGAACAAAGTACATTGAATGAAATTTGCAAAACGTTATAATAGTTTAGATAAGAGATCCAAACAGATATTTTAGATGTCCCTTTTGTCGTCATCTTTTACTATTTTAATAGTTAATTGTATTGGTCTTTGTGCACAAGAGCGCTGACTGAGTGATCAACAAATTTAAAGGCCTCAGCCGAAGTTTTAACTGATAACAATTCTTCTTAGCATCCACCTTAATGAGCTAAAGACAGGCCTGTAGGGCCTACAAATTGCATTAAACTCAGTATAGGGTCTCTCTGGAAGCTGATCTATCGAATTCATGGTTTATTGAGGAACGGCTGAGTGATGATATATTGCTGTGAAACAACGGTTGCAAAAGAATTCTGCAAATGCTCTCGTATTTAGGGAGCACTAAGCACCACGCAGATATTTCTAATTCAATAACTTTGTAAGTGATTCAAAGTTGGTATCGCTGATTGGTAATACTTAGTTTCCCGATGTGACAGTAACACTTCAAATCACGTTTAAAGTCAACGGAAATTTTTTGCAAAGTAATAATATCCTATAATATTAATGAATCTGGACCGACTTGCGAAACGCCAAGTAATGCACATAAATTTGCAATGCAAATTAATAGTCATTCACATGCCAATGACAAAATCTTACCACATTTGAATCTTTCTCGGTCTAAATATCTGCTCTATTGTAAAATTCATCGTATATCAAAATAAGTGTCTGTCCGGTCAGGGTGCATTGATTTGCCATGCACAGATGTATGCTTCAGTACAATAGCAGGGATTGCTACTGGTAGGCCACCTGGTGCCTGATCGGATTTATCAAGAAACAAAACTTAGTGAATGGACTTGTTAAGTTCACAGTCCTTTAAAAAGTTTGAAGATATTATCTGGGGTATGTAAGAGTTCCCTCCTGGAAAATATTGTAATATTGTGAATAAATCAGATGAGCCACGTATCCGATTCTTCTGTACAATAATTGGTGTGCATACATGCATGTCTGTCACTCAATATTGACATGTGCCATCTTTCAACAAAATGAGTTCACGTGTGTTAAATAAATAGCTTTGGACATAAAGTGGTAACGAAACAGCTTCCTATACATCGGACAGGAGGGGTACCACTCTTCAGGGAGCATTCGTTTTTTACAGGGAGGGGGGTTGGTGGAAATCATAGAGGTGTTGACTTTTACGAAACCGTTTTTAGGGGGGCCAAATTATACAATCAATGATTGGAAGGGGGTCAAATTTTACTAAGGTTTGTATAGATTTATGGGGAAAAATTGACTTTTGGAATTTCACCGAAATTTTGCTCGGTCCTCCATACATAATCTATGAGTAGTCTATGAGAAGCTATGAAAAATTTCTCTTCAATACAAAACTAGCTAAATCTGTGTATTTATAAACTCTTGATTATTAATATTAATGTACTTGATCAGACTAGGGTAGGTACCACTGCATGTGTGAGCAAGATATTTGGTTTTGGAAATTCACCGAAATGTTCATCACTATCTTTTTTATGAGCAAGATATTTGGTTTTGGAAATTCACCGAAATGTTCATCACTATCATTTTATGAGAAAACTATGAATAATTTTTGTCCGATATAAAACTAGCTAAATCTGTGTATTTATGTACGCTTGATTATTGATATTATAGCACTTGATTAGACTAGGGTGGTTACAAGTGGATGTTTGTGCAAGAAATTGGTTTTTGTAATTTCACCAGATGTTGATTCACTATACATGTTGGTCTATGAGGAAACTATGAATTATTTTTTCTAATACAAAACTAGGTAAATCTGTGTATTTATGTACGCTTGATTATTCATATCAATGTACTTGATTAGACTAGGGCGATTACATGTTCGTGCGTGTGCAAGTAATTTGATTTTGGAATTTCACTAAAAATGTTGATTCCCTATGCATTGTGGTCCGGAGGAAATTTTTGATTATTTTTTACAATTCAAAGCTTGCTATCAAAATCTGTACTTTAAAAAGGTTTGACATTTGATATAAATGTACGTGACGAGAATATTAAATTTGAAAGAGCAGAGCTGAAAAACCAATATGATATTAGAATTTCACCCAGTGATTATTTGTAAAGTTTAAAAAGGATTCTTTGAAAGTTCAAAGGTCAAATGGGAAAGTATAAGTCAATTAAGATCTTATTGATACGGACTGTGACATCTTGGGGAGGATCGCTGTTTTTTTGTGCATGAAAATTGGGGTGGGAAACTCTTTTTCTTGCAAATACTTTTGAAGGGCTTAATTTTCCAGCCCAGAGCCATAGAGTGCGAAGGGTTAATGAATCAAATCTGATGATTGTTTGGGGGAGGGTGTAATTTTACAATTGATGAATTGGGGTGTCAAATTTTAGAAATTTGATTTGGAAGGGGGTCTCTTTTTTACATTTCATTTATCGCTCAAGTTCCACCGACCTCCACCCCGTATAAAACGAATGATCCATTATGAAATATTAAATTCTCTGGAATTTCAAGAATAATCAGACATTCCACATTCCAAAACTAGACATATGCATGTTTACACATACACACACTGTAATCATGCATTACCGACACAATGTAATGTGTTTGCTCAAGATGTTCCAATAAATAACATAATTATCACACATCCTATCGTCCAAAACATTTGTTGCCTCAAATTGAGTATGTATCATTATCAGACAACAACACAGTCATCAAGTTTAGCCAAACATTTTTTTCTAAAACACTGACCATTCTTGTTCGACGGAGAGCAGTGTTAAGCTATTACACATACATACATAGTTATTTAGAGAGTGATTTTCAGAAGTCTAAGGATGTTTGGAATTTGTGTCACGAGTCACTTTGAACCCTATTTGAAAATAGAACTATAGAGCTGCTTTTTGACGTCGCTTACCTGTCTTCTCCAGATCAAACTGTGACAAATCGTTGAAAGTGCAGTAAGTAGTATGCCATCGGCGGAGAGTTTACAATCCATTACTGCTGAGTGTGACAATGCAATACCTGAAAACAGTGAACTGTAAAGAAACAAATGAGGAGTTTTTGTCAATCATGCAAGTATTACGATTTTGATTTTGTTCGCTGAATCATGGTCAATACAGTATGCAGTAACACATTGTGTATTGATGATGCAGTAAATAATAATATGCTTAGCTTGAATCAGGCCATCTGATTGGCTGGAGTCAGGGTTTATATTCTCGACAAGAAGAATTGCGTACGCGCGCGCGTAACATTTTGAAGCTAGCACATATTTCGAATTCTAGCTTGATAGCTCAACTCGGAATTATGTCAGACAGGTGTACGACTTGAATTAATTTTGATCGTTAAATTTTAGTAAGGTGCAGCTTGATGAACTCACAAAAGTTTGTAGAACGACGGCGATGAAACACCTACATAATTTTTTAATTTCTTTTTCAGCGTTTTCAAGTAAAAATTCTTCAAGTTTTACGTGTAATCGTTGCGTTACCGTGTTGTATGGAATCAACTGTGCACATGCGCGCGTTCTGACACGTTCTTTTTAGATTTTGTGTTGAGGCTATAGGCTCCTTACACCTCGTCCTTACTTAACGTCAAAATAACGACATTGTCAACTTGTATTTAACTTTATCATATTATATTCAGTTTAACACGGTGCGCTCTGGTATTTGGTTGTGGATAAAGGACCTCTTGGGTGAAAATTATCGTATTTTGGTGAAATAATCCCCTCGCTTCGCTCGATGACTATTTCCCACCAAATATGCTAATTTTCCCATAGATGTCTTATATCCGCAACTTAATTCCTTCATAGGCCGTTTATAACCTCTAAATAACAGTTGTAAAAGATACTGAGTATGTTTTCACATTAGCGAATCAGTATTTGCACAATCAACTTTCCCTTATAATAATACTTTACTTGAAGGACTCCACCAAAGTTGTTTTGCATATTGATGATGAACTGATAAAATATGAGTGGACGACATTTTGCACTCAGATGTCAACTTATTGGTAATATGCCTATTAAATGAACATTCACAATTAGAGACATAAAACCACTCTGGAAGGGGTTGTTCAAAGTTAACCGAACTCGCTATCTTTATTGATTAGACAGTGATAAATTGGTAGTAAAAGGCATGTGAACGTTTCAAATTCGTGATATCTAACTGGAAGGACTAAGCAAAGTTGATGAAAGGTGCCTTGTATATTGATGATAGAATGTTTATTGGTTTTAGTCGTATTTCTTTGGGAGCAAATTGGTAATTTGCGTATTTGATAAACTGTCATAATCAAGGACATAAAGCGTGAGAGCCTTAAGAATCAAACAAACTACATAAAGTGACCATACAAGTGATGACATTCTCTGTCATTGAACGCACTTGAGTTGACTGTTTGACCGAACAAGGAACAAAATTTCAAGCCATCTCGACATAGCAAACATGTCTCCATAAGAATCTAGAAATTGTCCAATTTTAATGTTACCTTACAATTATTTAGTTGGAGTTTAGTTTCCATCATTTCGACGATTGGAAATCTTAATTATATTTCAAGTTTGTAGTCTCATTGTCCCGGCTTATTTTAAAGATGTTTGTCACATTCAACTTTTGAACAGCACGTGGCCAAGTTGTCCATCGCAGGCACTGAAGGATGTGTACTATATAGTCCTGTTATTTCGGTAACCTATGGTCGGAAATTTTGATATGAACTGAAATGCCCATGTGTTTCAATATATATTACAGTTGTGAGTAAATTTAAGCTTTTGCCTCATGTTTGCAACTTCATTGAAAGTGTTATGATGAATATCATGAACAATATTTACCACAGATTGATGCTCAAGGCCATAAAGTATACAAATATGTAATTAGCTGAAAAAATAAATCTCTTTGACTGCTATCATTGTATCGCCACTTTACATAGCAAGTGTAATTGCCTTTGGTTAAGTCCTTCAAGCTGTATATGCCAAACTGTGAAAGCTCATTAAGCTTAAATATGCAAATTATAAATGATTTTTAATATTGTTTTGATCTGGTATCATCGATGTATATAGCATGTTTCGCCAACTTTGATCAAGAAAATCCCTATATATAACTATCCCTTAATAGGAGAGTTCATTAAATTTGCAAATAAGGCATTGGCTGAAGTACAAATGCTTAATGACTTTTAATAATGTTGTATTATAGTATCTTTAATGTACATAGCAAGTTTCGTCAATTTTTGTTGAGTCAATCAAGATACATATCCTTAATAAGAAAGTTCATCAAATACGAAAATTAGTAATTGGCCGATGTAAAAATGCTAACTTTCAATGGTGTTGTAACCTTTATCAGGAAAGTTAATTAAATATGCAAATTAGGAATTGGCTATAATGAAAATGCTAAACGACTTTCAATAATGTTAAATCATAGTATCTTTCATGTACATAGCAAGTTTCGTCAACTTGGGTCGAGTCAATTTACATATATATTCCCTATTAAAAAAGTTCATTAAATAGGCAAATTAGGAATTGGCCGAAGTGAAAATGTTTAATGACTTTTAATGATATTACCATAGTATCTTTAGTGTACGTATCAAGTTTCATTAAATTTGGTCAAGTCAATTCAGATATGTATCCCTAATTAGGAAAGTTCAATAAATATGCAAATTAAGAATTTGCCGAGATAAAAATGTTTAATGACTTCAATAATAATAAGTATAGTGCCTTTAAAATACCAAGTTTCATCGATTTTTTACACGTCAATTCAGATATATCCTTTATTAGGAAAGTTCAATATATATGCTAATTAGCAATTATCTTTTATGTCACCCCTTAATACCTTTCACGGCAAATATATCTTCGGGTGATGATCATTTATAGCAAATCTCATCAAAGTGTGTGCAGTCGTATTCAATGTATATCTGTTTTTTTCTAAAATCATTAATTATGCAAATGAACAAAAGGTATGCCACCAAAAACAGTTCTTGCCAATTGCAAAATGAATATCTGTACCGATTTGATTCTTATCTTATAAGCTCTTTTTAGGGGATATTGGCCTTATAGACAGACAGACAGTGAGACAGACAGACATCGCTGCGACATTACCTCATATGTGTGAACACGTGAGCTAAAAAGAACGGAATACTTTACATTGTCGTCAATCTGCCATGCACACTTTGCCTAAAATACTTACGCATGGCCACTGTGGCGAGTGCCCTGGAATGTGTTTTTTGACAACCGAGAGCCATAGGCTGGAGGGCGAGTCAAAGGCATGAACTCAGACGAAACATTCGAGTTGCAATGACTGGCAAAGGCCGCCATGGCACGAGTGGCTGTCGAAAGTCAAGCCTTACGCGAATGAGGACATTTTCGATGTCACCATGAATACTACCCAATAGGAGGCAGATTTTGAGTTAAAGGGAGTACGAAATCGCCCTTTCACTGTCTCTTTTCAAACCTTACCTGAGGGATTTGAAATGGCACCGTATGCAAAGTCAAGAGTTTGATGATACCAATCCGAACAGGTCTACAACAGACAGTCAGAGTTCGCCTTCTGACGTCATCAACATGACCTCAGATGGATGTCACACCTAAGGTCGTGGGGCAGACAAGGTCAAACAAGCTGAACACTTTAACAAAGGTTAGAGGCCTTGTAAGGACCTTGACAGAATTTACATGGGGAGAAAAATTTGTGCTTTTTATAATTTCGATGCAAAAAAACCGACCCTCCTCTGCTTTGCCTTTTCATTTATAGAATTCAGCTGAGCCTCCCGATCTCTTTTATCGGTTATGAGCAAATATACTGACAGGACCTATTTTCAAGAGAAGCTCCCGTTTCTATCTCGGACACGAATAATAATAACTTTGGAAACAATCGATGAAATTTTAAATAGGACTTGGAAAGTTCAAAACAAAATCAAGGCAGATAATGAAGAAAATTATGTAACATATGGCTAAGACATAGCTGACGAGTTTAATGAATACTTTGGTAACGTTGGTGACATCTTGGCAATAAAAATACCACTCCTATTAAATTAAAAGATTTGCTCGGAAACAATCTTAAAAGCTCTTGTTTTGGTCTTATTTAAAGAGAGATAATTCATTCTAAGGCTTAAATCGCATAAAGCATACAGTTACATGAAATCCACCCAAAGCAAGTAAAAGATGATGTTGATTTATATTTCGGAACCCTGTTCGGTAGTTTACCTGATAACTTTAAAATTACAAATTTAATTACCATCTACAACCGTTTAAATTTAAGTGAATATACTTTGTAATTATTGACCGATTTCTCTTTCACTGGCTATCAGCAAACGCTTTGAAAGCTGTTCAATAAATAGTTATGTGGAAGAATTTTAGGTTTTTTGTAAGTAGTATGGTTTCCGGAAACGACATAGCTCAACGCTTGCCTTAGCTGATGTAATTTAAAATCATGAAATCGACAATGGAATTATCATACTCGATACATTTATTGATTTGAAAAGACCTAGATCCCTTTTGACCACGAAAATATTTATTAACCAAATAACATCGTTACGGGATCCGCGGGACTGTCCTTATAGGCCGTGGGCTAGAGGGGGGTCTACGTGCACCCCCCCCCCCACAGGATAACAAACCTGTATGTTTTAGAAGCCTTGGGATCCCTAGAATACGAAATGGAATTTTAACAGAAAAAATATAGGGACGCAATAGCTGTTATGGTCATGTTTTGAAGGGTACCGCAAAATCACCATTTTCCAACCCAATGCATTTTCGTCAAATCTGTCTTCTTGTAAGTCATGTGCTGAGCTTATTTTTTAACATAACCTCACTTGTTTGGTATCATTAGAAAGGCAATTTATTATTCTTTAATACTATGCAATATCTTCAACGTTTTTTTGTGAAAATGACCAAAACGTACCCCCTTACCCAAAAATTTAACATTGCAAATTACAGGAAATCTCAAATTCTACCAATTTTTTAGCTTGGCATTATAAAAAATGCAATGCGTTGTATGAAATCTGTTTTATTTGATACAAGAACATGTCAGAAATATGAAATAGACTTTTAACAGAAGAAATATTGGGACTCTACAGCTGTAACAGTCATATTTTTAAGGGTACCGTGTTGCAGATTTGCATGCTTTTTTGTTAAACTTGTCTTCATATAGGTCAACTGCTGAGCTTGTTTTTGAATATAACCTGACTAGTTAGGTATCATTAGAAAGATAATTTACTAATCTTTAAAATGACATATTGTAAAATGCAACATCTTGTATAGTATTCATGATATATGACCAAAACTTACCCCATATGCCAAAGTTTACATTGAAAATTGCAGTCAAAGCTAAAATCATATTCTACAATTTTTTTAACGAGACACAAAAAATCTGTCCGTTTTTGCGATTAAATTTGATTTATTTGGTAAAGGGTCATGTCAGAAATATGAAATAGACTTTTAACAGAAAAAATATTGGGACTCTACAGCAGTAACAGTCATATTGTGAAGGGTACCGCAAAATCACAGTGTTGAAGATTTGCATCCATGTTTGTTAAAGTTGTCTTCATATAGGTCAACTGCTGAGCTTGTTTTTGAATATAACCTGACTAGTTAGGTATCTTTAGAAAGATAATTTACTAATCTTTAAATGACATATTGTAAAATGCAACATCTTGTATAGTATTCATGATATATGACCAAAACTTACCCCATATGCCAAAGTTTACATTGAAAATTGCAGTCAAAGCTAAAATCAAATTCTACAATTTTTTTAGCGAGACACGAAAAATGTGTCCGTTTTTGCGATTAAATTTGTTTTATGTCAGAATATGAAATAGACTTTTAACAGAAAAAATATTGGGACTCTACAGCTGTAACAGTCATATTGTGAAGGGTACCGCAAAACCACAGTGTTGCAGATTTGCATGCTTTTTTGTTAAACCTGTCTTCATATAGGTCATCTGCTGAGCTTGTTTTTAAATATAACCTGACTTGTTAGGTATCATTAGAAAGATAATTTACTTTAAAATGACATTTTGTAACATGCAATATCTTGTATATTATTCATGATATATGACCAAAACTTACCCAGTACCCCAAAGTTTACATTGAAATTGACGTCATAGCTAAAACCAGATTCTACAAAGTTTTTAGCTAGACACAAAAAATGTGTCCGTTTTTGCTATACAATCTGCTTTATTTGGTACAGAGACATGTAAGAAATGTCAAATAGACCAAACAAGTGAGGTTATGTTAAAAAATAAGCTCAGCACATGACTTACAAGAAGACAGATTTGACGAAAATGCATTTGGGTTGGAAAATGGTGATTTTGCGGTACCCTTCAAAACATGACCATAACAGCTATAGCTTCTCTATATTTTTTCTGTTAAAATTCCATTTCGTATTCTAGGGATCCCAAGGCTTCTAAAAAATACAGGTTTGTTATCCTGTGGGGGTGCACGTAGACCCCACGGACTAGTAACTTGTTGAAATAATATTTGTACGATACTCGTCATTTGTATGGTATGTGAACGACTGATCTTCAGATATTCAATGAGTTTCTTGTAGAGTCCCTCAGCGTTCGACCTTGGTCCCCTTCTTTTTCTAAAGGAGCATTCGCTTTTTTTACGGGGAGTGGGGGTCGGGGGTCGGTGGAATTTGAGCGATAAATGAAATGTAAAAATCGACCACCTCCAAATCCAATTTCTAAAATTTAACCCTCTCCATCCCAAATTCATCAATTGTAAAATGTGACCCCCTCCCCCCCCCAAAAAAAAAAATTCATCAGATTTGATTCATTAACCCTTCGCACCCTATGGCCCCGGGCTGAAAATATAGGCCCATCAAAAGTGTTTGCAAGAAAAAGAGTTACCCACCCCAATTTTCATGCACAAAAAACAGCGACCCTCCCCCTGATGTTACAGTCCGTCTCAATAATACCTCAACTGACTTATAATTTCCCATTTGACCTTTTAATTTTCAAATAATCCTTTTTAGTTCACGTGTGTAAACACGTGGGCTAGTGTCATAGCGATGTCTGTCTGTCTGTCCGTGTGCGTGTGTGTGAGTCTGTCTGTCTGTCTGTCTGTCTGTCTGTCTCTGTCTCTCTGTTTACACGATAACTCAAAAACGCCAGACGGATTCAAATCAGATTTGGTAGACAGGTACCATATGCTACTTGCAAGAACTGATTAGATTTTGGTTACAGTGGCTTGCATATTAATGAAGTTATGCAATATCGTTTTTTTCCGTACAATGGTTTCCCTATGGAGACGGTAATGACAGTGTAGACAAATATCAAGAAATAATGCACAAAATTTCATGAAACTTTTCACAGAGTGCATTATCATGATACTGTGAGTGTCATGTCAATTATCTTTTCATTTGCATATTAAATGAACTTTGTGTATTAGTGAGATAACTCTGAAATTCCTGCACCAAACTTGATGATATTGGCAACAAATATTGATCTGATTATACTTAGAAGCAAGTTGCAAGTTAATAAATAGATCATTTGCATATTTTATGAAGTTTTGTAATTAGTCATATAACTGCGATATAACTGCATCAAATGTGATGAAATCTGCTGCAGATACTAATCCGACTGGTATCTAACTGTGGTATAAAGAATTTAGTAGTGTGAAGTTAATTAAGGGTTCATTTGCATATTTAATGAACTTTGTAATTAGGTATATAACTCTAGAATTACGTCACCCAAGTCAGTGAAATTTGGTACAGATATTGTTTTGATAAATATCTAATTGTACTGAGAAGCATTTGGCAGTGTTAAGTTAACAAATAGGTCATTTGCATATTTTATGAAGTTTTGTAATTAGTCATATAACTCCAAAATAACTGCACCAAATGTGATGAAATCTGCTGCAGATACTGATCTGACAGATACCTAATTGTGGTGTAAAGCATTAAGTCTGTGGAGTTAATTAAGCGTTCATTTGCATATTTAATGAACTTTGTAATTAGTGATATTACTCCAAAATTACAGCATTAAATTTGATGGAACTTGCTACAGATGTAAAAATATGCTGATCTGATAAATATCCAATTGTACTGAGAAGCATTGAGCAGTGTCAAGTTATAATTAACTCATTTGCATATTTCATGAAGTTTTATAATTAGTCATATAACTCCGAAATAACTGCATCAAATGTGATGAGAACTGCTGCATATACTGATCCGAGAGATATCTAACTGTGTTTTAAAGCATGTAGTAGTGTAAAGTTAATTAAGGGTTCATTTGCATATTTAATAAACTTTGTAATTAGGTATATAACTCTGAAATTACGGCACCAAATTTGGTGAAACGTGCTACAGATGTTGATGTGATGGATATCTAATTGTCCCATGAAGCATTGAGCAGTGTCAAGTTAATTTAGGGCTCATTTGCATATTAAATAAAGTTTTGTAATTAGTGATTTAACTCTGAGAGTACTGTGCAAAGTTGATTAAACCTGCTACATATAGTGATATAACAGATATCTTATTGTTCTGTGAAGCGTACTACTATTAATGAACATGTTGTAAAACACGTGAGCATATTCAGTTCATATCTGGTTGAACTTAACAAATAAATACTGGGTGAAATTCCAATATCATATTGGTTTTTCAAATCTGCTCTTTCAAATATAATATTCTCGTCACGTACATTTATATCAATTGTCAAACCTTTTAAAAGCACAGATTTCAACAGCTAGTTTCGTATTGTAAAAAAAATATTCAAAGTTTCCTCACATACCACATTGTATAGAGTACGGTGGTTTCAATGGGGTTCGAAATCACAACATACGGTACCAAGTCACCTAGCGGAGAATTGCCACAGACAAAACCGCTCGGCCGAATCCCCAATCTCAACATTTTTGGTGAAATTCCAAAATCGAATTTCTTGCTTACACATGAACTTTTAATCGCCCTAATCTAATCAAGTACACTAATATCAATAATCAATCTTGCATAAATACACAGGTTTAGCTAGTTTTGTATTGGAAAAAAAATTATTCATAGTTTCCTCATAGACCAACATGTATATAGTGAATCAACATCTCAATGAAATTCAAAACTCCAATTTCTTGCATAAACATCCACTTGTAACCACCCTAGTCTAATCAAGTACATTAATATCAATAATCAAGCGTACATAAATACACAGATTTAGCTAATTTCTGTATTGGAAAAAATTATTCATAGTTTCCTCATAGAAAAGATAGTGATGAACATTTTGGTGAAATTCCAAAATCAAATATCTTGCTCACACATGCACCGGTATCTACCCTAGTCTTATTAAGTACATTAATACCAATACTCAAGAGTCTATAAATACATAGATTTAGCTAGTTTTGTATTTAAAAGACATTATTAATAGCTTCTCATATAATACTAATAGATTATGTATGGAGAACTGAGCAACATTTCCGTGAAATTGCAAAGCCAATTTTTCCATAACTCCATACAAATCTTTGGAAAATTTGACCCCTCCAATCATTGATTGTAAAATTTGACACCCCTACAAACGGTTTTGTAAAAGTCCCCACCACCACCCCTGATTTCCACCTACCCCCCCCCTCCCTGTAAAAAAAAACTATTGCTCCCAAACATACACCAATGATATTCACAAATTTTCCGGTATGTTCCAGTTCGAATTATTTGCAGACGTCACAAATATATTTTACTCTGTTCTTGCTAGAGCTTTGTAACCTCCAAAAATGTAATAATCTCCACAAATGTAATATCAACCACATTGTAATAAAATCAACCACAAATGTAATAAAATAGTCAACCATAAATTTAACAACCCGCAACCACAAATGTAATAAACAAATTAACCATAAATGTTATAAAACTCAACCATAAATGTAATAAACTTGAACTTGCATATGTGATCATTTGTTTATCAATGCCCTGAGTAAATAATAACTTTGATAAGACTAGTGTAATGTTATTGCATACTTTCCTGAAACTAGGTTTCCTTTCCGAAACACAGAATAGAATACTTTGAGAACGCTATCAGAAAACGGCGAGGTACAGATCAAACTGTTAGATAATGGAAGTGGAACAGCAGATCTAGACACTGATAATTACTTAATAAGGAAGCGTCAAAATAACTCGTCAACCAGTGATACCACACAAAGTTTATGACAGATGACTCAGAACAAATAACAGAGAAATATAAAACCTTATAACAGAAACTTACGACACAAAACATGTTGACGAGAACATATATTTCAATCTAGTAAAAACAATATGAACTCTACCTTGAACACAGTAGAACAAAATTAGACATCCTGGCATCCCTAGTGAAGGAACAAACTTCAAGTGGGACAACATAGAAATACAGACAATCTATCGATTATTCCACACAATTTATTCACTGAAGACGAATTTGAGGCAATTGATTAAGAAAGTACGGCAATTTTCGAAAAAACGGCGTTAAAGGATCGTAGTGGTATACAGTCTTCCCCACTCTGGAGTAGAGACTGCACTGACATTTAGATTACAGCTGTGTCTCGCCATGACCAGTCAGTTCTGTACACAAAACAGGGAAACGTAAAATACACTTTCAAATATGCAAAACACACTAAACGCAAACAATTCAGAAATGAAGAATGTGTGGAGTTGCTTTCCTTATTACATAGATAAATATTTAAGGGCTAATTCCTCAATTGCAACGACAAAATAGATTTATTACATTTATGGTTGACAAGTATTACATTTATGGGTGATTTTTTTATTACAGTTCAGTTCAGTTCAGTTCAGTTTGATAAGGGAATAGATATCCTATGCTGGATAATGGAACATCCCTCTGTTGTGGCATAGTAAAAGCTGGTGAAAGTCAAGATTTTCCGTGCATGTAGCGGTCAAACATGTTCTTGAAAGAGTTAACACTGTTTGCGTTGACCACCCAATCTGGCAAGCTGTTCCATAAGTTGACGATTCGTGGTGCAAATGAGAATTTCCTGATATCCAGTCTAGTGGTTGGTTTTATCAGTTTGTGTGCGTGGCCTCTGCTCCTTGACGATGTGTTTAAATTCAGTGATATGTTACAGGAGTCGATGTGGTTTACTATTTTGTAGACCTCGATCATGTCTCCTCTCTCTCTGCGACTTTTAAGACTTGTTAATTTTAAGACCTGCAACCGTTGCTCATATGACATATTGTGGAGTTGGGGAATCATTTTTGTTGCCCGGCGTTGAACTTGTTCAAGGATACTACTGTCTTTAACTAGCCAAGGTGACCATGCCTGAACTGAATACTCAAGTCTTGGTCTGACTAGTTGCTTATACAGTCTTAAAATAATGTCTGTAGATTTGCATGAGAGTGTTCTCTCATCATACCCAGAACTTTATTTGCCTTCTTTGCTGCTTCTACACACTGCCGTGACGGTTTCAGGCTTTTATGGACGATAACTCCAAGATCCTTCTCTTCATCTATGCTTTCCAACGGAATACCATTTATGTTATAAATATGATTTGTGTTTCCACTTCCGAGATGCATTACTTTACATTTGGTAATATTGAATTTCATTTGCCAGTCACATGACCACTTGTGTAGCTTATCTAGATCTAGCTGCAAACTCTGTATGTCATCGTTCTTGCTTACAGTTCTGTATAGCTTAGTGTCATCTGCAAATTTCTTTACTCTTGAACTGATGCCCACCTCGATGTCATTTATGTAAATTAGAAATAGGACTGGCCGAGGACTGAACCCTGAGGAACACCGCTAGAGACAGACTGCCATATAGATGCTGACCGTTTATCACAACACGCTGTTTTCTGTCACTTAACCAGCCTCAATCTAGTTAGCGATACTGCCGCGAATTCCATGATTTGCTAATTTATTGCAGAGTCTACGGTGTGGTACCTTATCAAATGCTTTGGCAAAATCCAGATAGACAACATCCACCGGGTCTCCTCCGTCGATAAACTGTGTAACCTCGTCGAGAAACTCCAACAAGTTGGTCATACAAGATTTACCGTGGCAAAAACCGTGTTGCGAGTCAGTAATAAGATTATGTTTTTCCAAGTGCGTAACTATCCGATTCCTGATGATGGACTCCAAAATCTTACCACATAAGCTGGTTAGGCTGATTGGTCGATAATTTCCTGGCTCACATTTTAGACCTTTTTTGAAGATAGGAGTAACGTTTGCTACCCTCCAATCGTCCGGGACATTTCCTGAGTTCAAAGATTCGTTGAAAAGCAAGGTTAACGGTAAAGCAAGCTGCTCAGCACAATTTTTCAAAACACATGCTAGGATACTGTCAGGCCCAGGTGCTTTGAAGGAACAAAGACTGGTAAGTTTCTTGACCACATCTTCTCTATTTATCTGCACACTGTGTAACTCCTCTTCTTTGGATAGACTACTTGTCATGACTAGTTGTGGTAAGTTCAGCATATCTTCATTCGTGAAAACAGACACAAAGAAGTGGTTTAGAATGTCAGCCATGTCAGCATTTTCACCAATAAGTGCTCCATTTCTGTCGGTCAGAGGTCCTATTGAGTCCTTTGTTTTCTGCTTAGAACGAGCATACGCAAAAAATGCCTTAGGATTATCCTTTATGTGTTTTGCTAGGTTAATTTCATACATTTTTTTGGCTTTCCTAATCTCTGAGATGACGTAGCTCTGTTGCAGTTTATATCGTTGATAGTCTTGTAGACTTCTGCTCTCGGTATAGATACGCCAAAGCTTCCTTTTCTTCCTCACCTGATGCAGCACATGACTCGTCATCCACTTAGGTTTAGATCTGTTCTTGCGCCGCTTCATTGGAATACATTGAGAAGAAACAGCGTTTACAGTGTCTCTAAAAAATTTCCACATGTCGTTTGCTGTTTTTCCGTCAAGATTATTGTGCCAGTCAATATCAGCTAAACTTGAAAACAATTTGGGAAAATCAGCTTTGCGTAGATCAGGAGCATAGCCTGCTGGTGATGAATTTACAGTCACTACTTGAACTTCAAAATCAATAATTACATGGTCACTATTACCAAGATGGCCGATTGCGGTAGCTTTGTTTATCATTGTTGGCTCACTAGACAGGATCAGATCAAGGCAATTGTTTTCTCTTGTAGGAAAGTCAACGTGCTGAGTCAGAAAGTTGTCTTGGACACTCTGTAGGAACTTTTTGCCTTGATTGTCAGACACGATTGATGACCAACTGATGCCAGGGAAATTAAAATCCCCACAAATAACAGCATGGCGAGCAGCTGCCTTTGAAAGTACCTTGTATAAATTATTATTGTTTTCTTCAGAGCTGTTGGGTGAGCCGTACACAACACCAAACAATAGAGGGGGAGCTCCAATCAAGGAAATTTCACACCAGACTGAATTTGTGAAGTTGTGTTCTTGAAGCTTGGTGACTTCTACAGCCATGTAGTCTTCTTTTACGTATAGTAGTACACCTCCTCCTCTGCCATTGAATGTGTCCGTTCTACCTTGTCTGAACGGAGCATGATAACCACTGAGACATAATTCAGCAAGACAAATGTCAGCATATGTCCATGCTTCTTTGATGGCAATTACGTCATAGTCCCCTTCAGTGATTAATGTCGAAAGTTCGTCACGTTTATTCATTATACGAGCATTTGTGCAGATACAAGATAGCGTAGTTTTCCTCTCCACGTTGACATCATGTAAGTGTTGGTTCAGCTTGATTTGATCAGGATACTTGGACTTAGAGATTTCTTCATTTAATATATTACTATGTACACTATTTACATGCTGGTCTCTCTCAACTAGTCGTTTTTTGTCTGGTCACAGTCATCCAGCTGGATAATGTGGCCTCTTCTTATCCTCAAGTTCTTTTCACCCTGGTCAGTTCTCCTTTTTAACTCAGTTCTCAACGCCAGATCTTCCTCCTGTTGTTTTCTGGTTAAGTCGGGGGTGATGTACACTTTATTTAACTCCTTGTCGTCACTAGATTTTAACTTCTTGGCGTTCTTGAAAATCCGTTGTCTGTCGGCTTTTTTCTGTAGTGTCATTTTGATTGGTCTAGAATATGTTTCACCTCTCCTCAGTCCAACGCGTTGGACTGTGAAGTCAGCATGAGTGATATCGGGTAGACCTATCTCTTCCATAAGTTGATCCACTAATAGCTCGTCACTCTTTCCTTCTTGCTCTTTACAGTTTTTTATCATCACATTACTGCGTCTTCTCACTATATCCATTTCTTCCCTTACGTAGTCGGGTACACTATTTCTCAGGTCAGACACACTGTCTTTTACTTCGTTCACAGAATCGTCTAACTGTTTTAGCGATACACTCATGTCTTGCATTTCCTTTTCCAGTTTTTCCTGCTTTTGTTCGAAAGTACTCATCATTTTCATTATACGTGCGGCGCACGTGTTACACTTTTCACAATAGCAATGGATTGGGCTGTTGTCATCGTTCGCGTTAACACTCAGAAACTCGTACGTCGTTTTTGACACGTTTTCACACACGATGTGATGCCAAAAGTTACATATTCCACACAGAATAGCATCGTCGCCTTCCTTTACACCCTGCTTACACGTTCCACATCTGCTGATGGACTCTGTCACAGGAGTACTGTCGACTTTGTCTTTCTGTTTTGATGTACTACCTTTTCGGTTTGTGTTTTGTCTTACAGATGACCTCACCGCCGCCGCCATATTGGATACTCAAAGACCACGTTGTAGTTCAGAAGCTCAAACTGACGCTACTTTCAGGTCGATGGTAGAGCAAAAAAAACAAGTTTTACCTTCACTGGAATGCAGGATACTTCACAAACACATAGCAGAGGTTTATGACGAAAAAACTCAGCGAACAAAACGTATAAAACAGGGGGCTAGAAGCGTGACTTTAACTTGACCGTCACCTCATACAGCGCCCTCATGCCATATATGGTTACCATTTATTACATTTGTGGTTGGTGTTTTTATTACATTTATGGTTGATTTTTGTTACATTTATGGGCGATATTACATTTATGGGTGCAATTTATTACAATTGTGGTTGATATTACATTTGTGGAGATTATTACAATTGTGGAGGTTACAAGCTTAACGTGCGGTACATTTTGAAGGATTGTAAACACTACAAAGTCAACGACAGTTACAACTGCACTGTATTATACAAAGACTGAATAATTTTGATTTTTGTTTAAAACAAAAATTTGCTTTGACTGTACTTCACAAAGGCAATATTGTTTCAAGGTAACCTTTTGGGAAAATGTTGTCAGGATGGGTGAAAAATGTTTCCATACCCGTTTGGTTTAGCTTCCCACCCCCGAAATCAGATGTTCCACCCCGTACAGTGTCCTTGAGACGGAAGCAGTACGCGAACTAGGATTTATTAGATAAGCGCCCTCACTAGCACAGCCTGACCTATACTCTAAGCTTGTTATTCGGCTTTATTTCTGGCTCAAAAAGATTGCAGGTTGACACGGACACATTCACAGATCGGATGAATCTATCTGATGACTAACCTCCCATTAGTTATTCAGGTAAGAAATGTACCAATTGGCAATAGAAGAGAGAGTTTGAAGACAAAGGGGATTTCCATACCGTCCGTTGCTTGAAGAGTGACAATGCATTTCCGTTCGGTACATGTCTCGTCGTTTGCACTCTCAGTAGGGATGGTAGCTGTCGAAACGCAGCTGCCTATGTCGGGGCCATGTCGGGTGATTCTATGCGGATAATAAAAAGGTCGACCCCTAGGTTGACCTTTTGATGACCCGGGTAGACGCAACCCAACCTTACACCTTGACAAGGCCCTTTTAACACAAACATATGATAGTTGACTCCAATTTATTTTATTGCATGATGTATTTGTATCAAAGTAAGAGCTGTTTAGGATAATGCATTTATTGCACAAGTTGTATTTGAACTTTTAACATCTACAGGCTTTCAATAAAAAATTGAGGAATGTTTACAAGACATGGCTAAGCCAACACCTATACATTGTTCCTCATATTGTGCAAAACATTGACATGGTGGATCTGTATCAAAGAACAAGCTATACTGAATAATACTTTTAGTTCACAATACTTATTTGAAGTTTCAATATTGACATGAATTTCAATTCACCAAAACAATGCCAAATTCAATATCAGCTACATTGAAATGGGCATAAATACTGTCTTGCAGTATGGGCCTAATTTACCAATTCCACCTGTTCCATATTGTAGGAGAAAAGTAATTTTAAGCTGTCTTACAATATTGTGAACTAAATTTCAAGTTGGATATGTTTCTTTGGATACAGTGGGTGAAGGGTTAGTGATAGGGCCATCGTGTAACCTTTGAAGGCTGATTGTTTGATTTTGACCATGCTGACACCACCGGTAAGCAAATTCCTTTATAATAGATTACGTGATTTTCTTGATACAATTATCATAATCCACACATTATCAATATATATTGTCATGCTGAAATTATGTGATATGTCCACGGCTGAGCAAAAAATTCTAATTTGTCTCATTGTAGTTGGCATATCACATCGTCACATTAAGCTATGATGGATTGTAAACTCTCCTCTGATGGCAAGATTGCTTACTGTACTTTCAACGATTTGTCACAGTTTGATCCAGATAAGACAGGTAAGTGTCATCAAGGGCAGTTCTATTGCTGTGTTTTTCAGCCGAGATCACAAATTGGATATTTGTTATCTGTACAAAAGGTCCAAAAGAATACCCTAAAGAAATACCATTCCCAGTTGGTTTCAACCGTACAACTTTACAGTCATGTTAATTTGGTCAACTCTACTTTAGATACAACCAGAATGATCAATGTCGTCATGTAAAAACTGTCATAGGTTGGACTTGATGTTGATATTGTAGTGTCCTTAAATGGCGAGACAACCCCATGTCTGAAATGTACATTTTGCTATAAGAAGACAATGATCGTTTTCTCTGAAAGCATGAATAATTGACATTATCTCGAGATAATGTGGTTAGAAATAACACCACACATGAGTAAACCCTTTCTTATTGCTTCTGTGTATCGTCAATTTTTATAATACTTGTGTTTGTGAGTCCGGCTTATCGGATCATCTTCCTGTTTTAACAAGGCGTAAGTTGAAGGTTTCTCGTCCACTTTCTGGTTCTCATGTATCCATTATGTACAGATCTTTCAAAGCATTCTCTGCTGAGAAGTTCTTGCTTGACTTAAGTAACGCACCTTGGTTTCTACTCGATAAAGTTATTGATGTCAACGGTGCTTTTGATACATGGATTTCGATTTTCAATGAGATTTGTAACTTATATTGTCCTTTTGTCAAAAGACGTGAAAACGTTTCACAAACAGCCAGAATGGTTTTCTAGAGAGATTTCAGATGTTATGAAAATGCGTGACAAGACTCTTAAACGCGCTAAATCATGTGATTCTCATAATCTTTGGTCTGAGTATAAGGTTTTAAGGAACAAAGTCGTTCACCTTATTATCCAAGCTAAAAGGAAGTATTATGTGAATACCCTATGTAGTAAGAGTTCTAATCCTGCTGTTATTTGGCGAATTTATGATAGTATCATGAACTCTAATACTTGTAAGAGCCCAATTTTTTCTAAAGATGGATTGTCCTTGAGTAAACCAACTGACATTGCCAACGCTTTCATGAATTATTTTACAAATATTAATAGTCATCTCGACTGTTCCTCTGTTTCTGGTAATTTTGTAAAGTTACAGGATTTTGTTGATGATTTACTCAGAAATCAGCATGTTTTTAGAATCCCTCCTATTTCAAGTAACTTTGTCTTTTCTTCGTTATTGAAGGCGAAATGTACTGGTTTAGATAATGTCCATTGCAAACTCTTGAAAATTGCTGCTCCTGTAATTACTGATTCTCTTCTACGTTTATTTAATATGAGTTTATCTCAGTCTGTTTTTCCGAACGCCTTTAAATGTCCGGAGTGGTTCCATTGTACAAAGGATCAGGAAGTGTCAATGACTTTGCGAATTATCGTCCTATTTCTATCTTACCAGCTCTTTCGAAAATGCTTGAGAAACATGTTCACGTTGCTCTGTATGATTATTTGACATGTAATGATTTGCTGTTAGATAACCAGTCAGGTTTTAGAAAAAACTTCTCGTGCCAAACTGCTTTGTTACGCCTTACAGATGATATTTTATGTAATAGTGATGACGGATACTTAAATGGCGTACTCTTGCTTGACCTCTAAAGGCTTTTGATGTAATCGACCACAAAATTCTTTTGAAGAAATTGTCAGTTTATCGTGTATGTGATGAAGCTCTCAGTTGGTTCAAATCTTATCTTTCCAATCGTCATTTAATTGTTAGCTATATGGGCGGTATGTCTGAGAGAGCTCTCGTTCAAGCGGGCGTTCCACAAGGCTCTATTTTAGGACCGCTCTTATTCACACTTTTTATTAATGATTTATCATTATCTGCAGTTTCTTCTCATTTACATATGTACGCAGACGATCAGACGTTGCTATAATAATGATGTGATGAAGCTCTCAGTTGGTTCAAATCTTATCTTTCCAATCGTCATTTAATTGTTAGCTATATGGGCGGTATGTCTGAGAGAGCTCTCGTTCAAGCGGGCGTTCCACAAGGCTCTATTTTAGGACCGCTCTTATTCACACTTTTTATTAATGATTTATCATTATCTGTAGTTTCTTCTCATTTACATATGTACGCAGACGATCAGACGTTGCTTGCACGTGGGAAATCCATAGATGATTTAAACAATACTATAATAATGATGCTGTACCTATCAAGAGCTGGATTTCTGCAAATTCTATGCGCCTTAATGTTAAGAAAACAAAGAGTCTTTTGATTACAACTCCTTATAGGTTAAATCGTTTAAATGATCGAGATGTATCGTTATCTGTAAACATTCATGGATTTTCTGTACCATGTGTTTCATCTGCAAAGGTTTTAGGTGTAACTCTTGATGAAAGCTTATCTTGGAATGATCATATAAATTGCATGTGTACATCGTTGAGCAAAAGAATTGGCCTTTTACGCAGGGTACGTTCTTTTATACCCATTGATTATCGTATCGTTTTATACTACGGTTTAATTCAAAGCACATTAGATTATTGTTGCGTAGTATGGGGTAACACGACTGAGAAAAATCTAGAGAAACTTTTTACACTGCAGAAGAGAGCTTTGCGTGTACTTTTTGAATTGCCCTATGATTTTCCTTCTGTAGAATTGTTTTCTGTTTTCAATGTTATGTCAGTAAGACAAAGAATTTATTATTTCCTTGCAATTTTAACATTTAACTGTGTGACAGGTAATGCTCCGCAATATCTTTCAGATATGTTAATCTTCCGAAGTAGAATTCATCAATATTATACACGTTCTGTAGAAAAAATGGATTTTAACATTCCAAAAGCAAATTTATGTATGGGTCAGAGAAGTTTTAAATATCGTTCATCGCAAGTATGGAATTCTTTACCAAGTGCATTAAGACATGCTCCAAATATAACAACGTTTAAGGTGAAAGTGAAACAATTTATAAAAGAAAATGTTCCTCTGTAATTAGTAATTAGCTTTGTTGTTTTTTTGAGATTTTTGCTCTTTATTTGAGCCCCGACGAAAATTACTCCTTGAGTAACTCGGTCGCTCAGTAAAAGTGTAAATAAATAAAAAAAAATAAAATAAATGCTCACACAGCGTGCAATGTCAAAAATTACACCAAGAAAATCAAATTTCTTGTACTCATATGCACTTGTGACCACTTAATTCAAATCAAGTACACATCAATTATCATGTCAAACATCTACAAATGTCCAGATATTACTAGTTTTGTATTGGAAAAACTTGCTCACAATTTTGCCATAGACTACCATGTACAGTGGATCAACTATGTATGATACCCATATTTGGTTGAATTCCAAAGTCAAATTTCTTGTCACAAATGCATTTCAAGTACATTTACATCAATTATCAAATTCTATAAATGCACAGATATTGATTGTTCTATATTCAAACAAATTATTCATAATTGATTCATAGACTACTATAGTGGATGCAAATTTTTGTTGAAATTCCAAAATATTTGTTTGTACATTTATGCACTTGTAACCTTTATATTCTGGTCATTTACATTAATATCTAGTATCTATACATCTATTAAGGTACACATACTGTAAGTTTTATATTGAAAAAAAATCATTCATGATTTTCTCATAGACTACCACTTATATTGAGTGAATCAACATTTTTGATGAATAAAAAATTCAAATTTTTTGTACACACATGCCCTTTTTACCTTCCATTTCAAGCAAAGTACATCTACGTAAATTATCAAATATCTATAATGTAAGGATATAGATTGTTTTGTCATGAAATATTATTAAGTAGTTGGCCGAAAAGACTTCAATGTATTATCATTTGATATTTTAGACGAAGAAATACATCGGCAATATCTCGCAAAATGTGTGAAATTTCATGACCCTTCAGGAATGCTTGCATAAAACTTGCAATCCACCCCTTAAAAACAATGACCTCGCTCTGTAATTTCTGTTTAGTCCCCTATCAATAAAACAGAGACTTCTTCTTTTTATTTTAGCCAAAGTAAATTGAAAACATAGTAAGTATACATTTTCACGGTTGCTACTGCATGTCAAGCTGTTGCAATGGCAGGTGAGTCACATGTATCTCATATATATTGTTTCTTGCACACCATAAATTGTTATTTCTCTACCCTTTTTCAGGTAAACTGGATCCCGTTGGGTTATTCATGGTTATTAGAGAAGCAGGAGAATCAGGATGGATAATGCATGACCGTTATGGTGTAGCAACCGCTATCAGTAAGGGTAGTGGTGCCTTTTTGGTAACCAGCTGGGTCCGTATCTATCCAGCATTCTACTCCTACTTGTCAACAAAGATGCCAGCTCAATGTGAAGTCAGCATTGTGCACGTGGGAAGAACATCATTTGTACAAAAGACTGACGTAAAAATCAAAGACTCTGAAGAACTGGTCTCTACAGTATACGCGCAATTTGTTTTAGTCAATCTTGTGTCACGTCGTCCCACACGCTTTCCTGAAAGCTTTGTCAGTGCTTATATAGAGCAGACAAAATTGAAAAAGCCAACTCTTCATGTTCGGTTTTCAAATTTACCACCCTTTGATAGCAAACTGTATTGCCATAGGACAGTAGTGTCCCCATGTGACATTGATGTGTACAATCATGCCAAAAATTCATCCTATATCAAGTACTGCACCGATTGCGTCAAGTTCGGAGCCCTCGAAGGAGCGTACTCACTAATCAAGGGCAACATCCATAATTATCCAATTACTCTCATTACACTTGTGTTTTTCAACGAATTAGTGCTCCATGATGATCTTATGGTGACTTCATGGGAAGACAAAGCAAAGCCTTTCCAGATACATTTTACCATCCGAAAGAAAGACAAGGACATTATGCAATGCACCTTCACATTCGATGTAGAGCATTTAGGATCAAAGTTGTAAACCATAGAAAGGCGTTATGCTCACTTGATCAATTTGATTATGTTACCAAAAGATTTTATAGAGAAAGCAAAATAAATGTCTGGCAGATAGTCCATAATGCAATCGTAATGAAGACAATTCGAAAATGAAACTGGACTACTCTAAGCATTACTGGAAATAAGTAAAAATGTAATACTGTTCTGACGCAAGGCTATTCATTTGGCAGAGTAATAAATCAAGTGAGATGTACCGTGTCAATCTTTCTATGACTATTATTTGAAACTGCCTTTCTTATCATGCATTGTCTTCTGCAAAAAAGCTGGAAATGTATGCCAAGATTTGTTTTTCAGTTTTCTCAATCAGTTACTTTTATGTCACATAAGAGACATTTGTCAAGAATCCGAATCTGACTGGTCTATGTGACCCGTGGAGCTAGAAAGCTGGTAACGCTAACTGCTTTCTATCACATTTACATTTTGATCGTTAGAAACCATTAGCAACATCCTGTGTTTTGGCCAATGATGACTGTGGAGTTACTTTTTCAAATGAATAAGTTAGTGTCAAAATATGCAAATGAGAGAAAAAAAGGGAAAATTCTGCAAATTGCGAAAGTTCTGTAACCGTGTGCCAGATTTGATTGAAATTTGGTATGCATGATCTTAGGTTAACTTCTGTCAGGTGTGTTCAAATTGTGGTGAAATTTTCATATTTGTATTTTGGATGCATTTTGCCCAATTTTTGTCAAAAGCACCTTAGAAACTGCTTGACAGATTACTTTAAAACTTGGTATGCATGATCTTATGGTTGACCTCAGTCAAATTTGTTTAAATTTTGGTAAATATTTTATATTTGTATTTTGGAGGCAACTTTTCCCAATTTTTGGTCAATAAATCATCTTCTTTGAACAATTTCCGTTGTTGTTAGTCCAAAAAATGTCAAATATCTCATTCTTGAATTCCCTGGTCCATTTACAAAATCGTGGGAGCCTCTGCACATATCACCTTTGTATTTGACGTTTAGCAACATGCTCAACTGCAAATGGGAATTTGTTCCAATGAACAAAAGTACCAAAATTATGTTTGTGAGCAGCAAAAGTGTAAACTTGGCTTATAATCAATGATTGCAAATCAGAATTTTAAATGTTGGTGATAATTTGGTGATAATTTGTGCAGAAATACAACCAAAGACCAAAGATGGTATTTTATTCGGCTTGTTATGTTTTGGTAACTTATATAGCAATGTTTATTAGATCAGGCAACTCGCTGTCCCTTTTTATTGAATAATTGCGTACGTCAAAGCAATATCCAGTCGCCTGAATTATTTAATATGTTTATGGACGATCTTACCAGCCGCTTGCAAAGATATATCAAGAGCTGCAATATAGGCGAGTTTAAGTTAAATCGTCCTATAAATACGGATGACGTTGCTCTGCAGAGTCCGTCAATTGCGTAATTGCTTACCCTGGTGTCAATTTGTGAGACATATGGTATTGACCACAACATTAATCATCTCAAGCAGTCACAATGTATGAATATCATTCCAAGTAAGTTTTCTCACTCAAGCTAATTTTCCACCCATTAATTTCAGCGGTAAGAAACTAAATGCTGTGTCTAGACAAACCTATTTACGATTTGTCATTACAGATAATTCATCAGTAGTTTCTACAACCCCAATGCAAACTCTTGAATTCGTTAATTTGCAAATTGTAATAATACCATCAAAGTGTCGCTGTTCCGTACTTACTGTTCTAATATGTATTATTCTCAACTAAGACGGGAGTATACGGCCTTAAGAGTATGAATATCCGTAGGGTAGGGTATAATAATGCTTCCTGTATTTTAATCTGAATTTCCTTTAGGATCGCTGTGCCAGTTGTGGATATGTACGTTATTCATAATGTTCTACCATACCAAGGTCTTCGACGAATGTTAATATACAAATTTGCTCTCAGATCAACTTCGATTAACTCGAGTCCGGCTTTGATTTGTAAATTAAAAAGTCCGCTGATGTGTTTCAATTTAAGAATTTGACTTAAAAATGGCTCTGCAGACTGCTAATAAAAGGTAGTGTTGAGAATCTGCGAGCAGAACTGACCAATACATGTTTTTTTTTCCTATTTTTGCATCCCTAATAAATATGTGGCTATATGATAAATGGTTGGGGCTTGAAAATTTTTGAGGTTATTGAGGGGGATCTGAAAATAATAAGATTTCAATCGTGATTTGCAGCCCCTCCCAAGGAATGCGTTATTTGCGAAAGTAGCCTTAAGCGGAGAATTGCATTCTTATTTCCGCTTTTCGTTCAGACTTCGCCAACATTGGGAATATTCAGAAGTAGGGAGCGCAACCAATGACACTAACGCCCTCATGCTTGTCCAAAATAGGCGAGCGGCAGACTCACCTATTTTTCATACTTAATGTACCCACCTTACATACGCCCACATCATAGTTCATTTGAAAGCTTGTTATCTCTACTTCAAGAAAATTGACGATGTGGAGCTTCCAAGTAGGGCCATACATCCCTAATATGCATAATTCACACGGGTATCCAATTTGCATAAATGCGACATAACATAAGAAATTTCATTGTTAACTACTTTAAACACACTTTCAAACTATCGAGTGATATATCAAATGAAAGGTATTTGCATGTATAATACAATATGGATATCCAAAGACATATTTGAATTGATTTCACTGAAATATTTCAATATTTATTATGAAAAATTTATTTTCACCTTTTGAATAACAATATTTTAAAACTTTTAACAGATGCAACCACATCATACAGCCACATTATACATCATTTGAAAGCTTATTATCTGTACTTTATGAAAATGGACAATGTTAAGCTTTCAAGTAGGGCCATACCCCTTAATTTACATAATTTACACGGGTATCCAATTTGCATAAATACTATGTAAAATCAGAAATTAACTGTTAGCTACTTTAAACATGCTTTTAAACTATCGAGTGATATATCAAATGAAAGGTATTTGCATGTAGAATACAACTGTGATATCCAAAGAAATATTTGAATTGATTTCACTGAAATATTTTCATATTTATATTAAAAAAATATTTTCCTCTTTTGAATTTCAATATTTTAAAAATGTTAATACATACAACCACGTCATACAGCCACATCATACGTCATTTGAAAGCTGATTATCTGTACTTCAAGAAAATTGACAATGTTGAGCTGTCAAGTACGGCCGTAGCTCCTAATTTGGATAGTTCTCATGGGTACGCAAAATACAAAAATGTGATATAAAATTAGGGATTTATTAACTACTCTAAGCATACTTTAAACTATCGAGTGATATATCAAATGAAAGGTATTTTCATGTAGAATACAAAATAGATACCCAAAGAGATTTTCAAATGATTTTATTGAATTATATTCATAATTATACCGAAAGATATACTTTCCCCTTTTGAATAACGATATTTTAATAATTTTAACACATACAACTACATCATACAGCCACATTATAGGTCACTTGAAAGCCTATCACCTCTGCTTCACGAAAATTGACGATATGTAGCTGCAAAATAGTGCCGTGATTCTTTAATTTGCATAATACACACTGGTACCTAATTTGCATGAGTCCGATATAAAATTATAAAAATCCATCGATAAGTACTCTTTACTTGCTTTTAAACCATCGAGTGATTTATCAAATGAAAGGTATTGGCATGTACAATAGAGCTATGAATTCCAAACACGTATCTAAAATATTCTTATTGAATATTTTTATTTAAATCGCGAATATCATGATTTTTATTAATATTCATAAAATTGTGCAGTAAATACGAATAATGCCCACATTATGCAAAATAAGAATAAAATATATACAAAATAAGAATAATTCAACAACACAAAAAACAAATATCGCTCTGACTGAGATTCAGAGACAATGTCTGGTTTTTATTGGAACCCAACTCGATTCATATAAAACATAAAAAATGCATCCTACTCTGAAATTTTCGAAAGCTCTTCTCAAAAAATCACATCTTTAGACCTCATTATCTATGAAGATCGTAGATGCAACAAATTAACATTCTCGACTTAAGAACACACACACAAAGCCAACAGATACCAGATTCCAGTTAATGCAATCAAACGGCAACATTCAATGATTTGTTAAAGGCAAAACATAACGATACAGTAGAACAATTATGCCACAACAACACGATACAAAATACAATATTTTTCAGATAAAAGTAATGAAGTAAAAATAAAAAGTAAAAGTAATTCTAGATCTTGTTTGATTATTACTAACTTTAGAACAATCGGATGACATTTAATTGTTATTTGATTTTCATTGAATTGCCTTCGAAACCTTGGAATCGCAAAAAGTAAGAGGGAACCAAAATATTTTCAGGTCCCTATGGGCAGATCTAAACTTTCAAGTCTCCTCTACTATCCCTCAAATTTTCGATTCCACCCCGAATTCCTCTGTCCCTCACCACCATATTTGTGAACGCAGCCTAATCACATACATATGAAATAGAAATATAAGCGTTACACCTATGGCCAAGCAACACCTACAATAGCTCGATCTCTGAATCACATGAGCATTCACAAACACAACCAGACCGATACGATAGACATTCTAGCTTCCTTACTTGAACAAACTTAACTTCAGTGAAACAACGTGGTCCAGCAGTGCACACGTTTCACCAACCGAAAATGAATTTTAAGCGACTGGTGAAGACAACTTTATTCTCGAAAGGTAGCATCAAAGGATCGCAGTGTCACAGTAGTCTTTCAACTCCAGTGCGGGTTCAGGGCAGGATACGTAGATTAGGGGTACGCATCGTCATGGCAAATCAACACTTTACACAAAGCAGCCAAACATAACCTACACAAAATTCAAACAACCATAAAATATGAACGATGTGTAGAGTTTGCTTTCTCTTATTACTTGTCACCAGTTGTGTCTGCTGTCAAATTAATCTTCCATGCACAGGGCAGTCATAACTGTGGCAACCCTTTTACTCATGACAAAACTGTTCAAGAAGAGGATGATGTAGAATTACTAGATGTACTTGAAATTCATGATACTGTATCGCCATGAATGACTTGTATCATGGATCATGCCATAACTTTGACTACAGCTTACTCTCACACAAGAAGAGCTATTCATGTGTTCTGAAGCATACATTAAACAAACAAAATATTCATTTCCAGACCTCATTTCAGCTGTTTGTTCTCCGTGTTCTGTGCACTTTTTGCACATCATAATGCATGTGGTTGCATTGATACTGATGTTAAAATTTTTGAAATACCGTTATTCAAAAGGGGAAAATAATTTTTTTCACTACAAATATGAAAATATTTCAGTAAAACTACTTTGTATATCTATTTGGATGTCAATTTTGGTTTTTACATGCAAATATTTTTCATTTGATTTATCACTCGATAGCTTAGAAGTATGTTTAGAATCGTTAATGAATTTTGAAATTTTATATTGCATTAATGCAAATTGCTTACCTATGTAAATTATGCAAATTTAGAGATACGGCCTTACTTGATAGTTCAACATTGTCAATTTTCTTGAATTAGAGATAATAAGCTATAAAAATAACGTTTGATGTGTCTGTATGATGTGGCTGTATGTGATGAAATATTTATAATATTGTTATTGAAAAGGGGAAACTATTTTTCCAATATGAATATGAAAATATTTCAGTAAAACCATTTTAAATATCTCTTTCGATATCTATTTCGTATTCTACATGCAAATACATTTCATATGATATATCACTCGATAGTTTAAAAGTATGTTTAGAGTAGTGAACAATGAATTTCTAAATTCATATTGCATTTATGCAAATCGGGTACGCTTGTAAATTATGCAAATTAAGGGCTAGGGCTGTACTTGACAGTTCAACATTGTCAATTTTCTAGTAGTAAAGATAATAAGCTTTCAAATGATGTATGATGTATCTGTATGTTGTAGCTGTATTTGTTAACATTTTTAAAATATTGTATTCAAGAGAGGAAAATATTATTGTCAATATAAATATGAAAATATTTCAGTAAAATCAATCTAAATATGTCTTGGGATATCTAAGTTGTATTCTACATGCAAATACCTTTCATTTGATATATTATTCGATAGTTTAAAAGTATGTTTAAAATAGTTAACAGTGAATTTTCTAACTTTATATCGCCCATATGCAAATTGGGTACCCGTGTGAATTATGCAAATTAAGGGGTATGGCCCTAATTGTCAGCTCTACATCGTCAATATTCTTAAAGTAGAGATAATAAGCTTTCAAATGACGTATGATGTGACCGTATGTAAGGTGGGTACATTAAACTCCTAAAATAAGGCCCTTTTTGGGGATTCGCCGCTCGCCTAATACTTGAAGTACGCCATCCGATCAGGTCATGCGGCTCCCTGCTGCGCAAGGTGGGGTCAGGCGACCTGTACAAATCTATATTAATTTGATAAGGTCGTCCATGACACCCTTTCCAAGAAGAACCATTACAAATCCTTCAGGTAAGGAATGTAGCTGTAAAGCGACTCAGCTGTTGGTCCATAGCTGTGGTGTTTTCTGACGGGATTTCTGCCTTTTACGGGCTGGTTTTGACTTTGGTGGCAAGCGTAAAAACGTGAAAGTCAAAACCAGCCCGTAAAAGGCAGAAATCCCGTCAGAAAACACCACAGCTATGGACCCTCAGCTATAAAGCGACTGTGCGATGCGAATTTCCGTACTGTCTATTATTTTAGAAGTGAGACGGATTTGCTGTCAGTAACGATGTAATGAAGTAGTACCAATAGCTCCTATTTTATCACGAATAGTAGGCGATATATTAGCTGTTAATATGTAATCAGTGCTGTGGCGTGTCGATCGCGCAGGGTCAGGACCAGGGCAATAGCTATCTTTGGCAACTCAGCTGTCTAAGACGGGGTCGGCTACATCAATGCGGGTCATCAAAAGGTCAGCCCCGCCATGTCCCTGGCGGAGTTGAACTTTCAATGACTCGCATAGACGCAGCCTATACCCAAATTACAGACAGCTGCGTTTCCACAGCTTGGGCAGTAGCCTACCCGTTGAATTTTCTACAATGTCAATATTGCAGTGTTTTAGCAGCACTAGCATACCATGAATTGACGATTTGTAGTCAATGCTACCACAGTCACCTGTTTCTAAAATTCCGCTCTGCGCCTACGCACCCATAGACATGCCTGGGAAGGAGATCTTCTTCTCAGGCAGTCTTTGGCGCGTAGGTGCAGATTTGAATTTCAGAAACAGGTGACTGTGATGCAACACTTTTGTGTACAATAAAATGATATGTAAGTTTTAATTTTGAAAAGTTGCAAATCTTGAGTAGTTACGTGCGTATTAAGTGTCAGTGCCACGCACAAACAGTGACTAGTGGCTAGTGGTATTCCCGCTGTCGTTTCACTACATTTCAATTTCGTGCGTGTGAGCGTGTGGGCTGCAGGCTGCACATAGGTGTTCGATAATGTCAGTAAACTTCATTTGAAGCGAATAAATCATGTAGTAAGTATGACTGAAATCAACATTCCAACATGGAGGTAGATTTCTACCTCTATGATTCCAAAGAAACGACGTTTGTTAAGACCTCTAAGGTGTCCTCGACCTCACAGGTGTCCCCGTGTTAAATGTCCGGTAAGATAGGGGCTAAACTGAAAGCTGACAACACCTAACGTATAATGGACGCTTTTGTTGTCAGATGGACATTTCCGAAGTCATATTAGCTGCAATACATTACAATAGTGTAATGTTCTAAGGTTTACAAGATCCAGAAAACCTTTGAACTTTGAGTATGTTATGAATGGCAAATGTTTAGAGTCTGTTATGAAATACTGTGATCTAAGTGTTGATCTTAAAGCCAACCTAGATTGGAACAGCCATATCGATCGCATTTCCATGAAGTCTAACAGATTACTTGGTATGGTAAAGCGTACTTGCAGTTATAAGTGTGACAAAAAACTATTACAGCTCTTTATTGTTCACTAATTCGTAGCCACCTGGAGTATGGGGTGTTGTTCGAACGGACTATTGTACACGAAATCTAGTTAAATTTGAAGAATACAGAAAGCAGCGACTAGATACATGCTCCATTATCCTACTGGTGTTGATTATAAACAGTGATTGGTTTATGTCAATCTTTTGCCCGTGTCATTATGCAGAAAGGTGCTTGACCTTGTGTTTAATTTACTGGACTACATGCTACGAATATACATAAACTTATTGAATTTTCATCTTTATAACATTTACAACCGTCTCAGTGCTGATTCAGCTGCATTGCCATTAACTCGCTTTAATATTCTTTCTTACCGTCACCTCTCCTTTAATCGCATGGCCAATTTATGGAATAATTTACCCGGGGCTTTGAGGACCATTTATTCAATGCTTGCATTAAACCGGGCAAATTTCATAGTTCATTTGATCCGAGTCCTCAGAACATCCACTGCTTTTGTAGTAAATGTAGACCTATGTCAATTTTATTGTTTTTGTATATTTTACGTCAGCATTTCCTTTTGCTCGTTGTGTAGTGTGTTATGAAGTCATAGTATTTGCTGATAATAAATATTTCAAACAGCACAAAATCATAGCTTGGAACAGAAATAACAACGTTAATTGATTGCGTTTTTTCCAAACATACTTTGCTTATGGAGGGATGCTTGTCAGTTAAGTACAACTCCGAAGTCAAAGATATATCAACTCTTTAAATATTCAAGTTGATATAAAATTAAGATAAGGTTACTTGTACAATTAAACAGTTGCTTCAACTAGACAAATATAGCTGGAAAGAGCAATGAGGCATACTACAGTGTTGCAGCCAGGACACGCCCTTGCGACAATGTCCCCTAAACGGAACCCTTTGTCCCGCATTCTCGCGCACTGCGGGTCACTTTGGGCGCACGCACTCTTGCGTCGACTGTGTTCCATGGGTTTAGTCTGCAAATATTATCTGTTACCGACGCTGGACTTCGTTTTGCATTATTTTGAGGCTTTCGAAGTGTTGATTAAAAGCAACTGAAACGCTGCACTTGGTGGAAGTCCGCCTGATTGAGCTCTGATTGGAGGCAGATAGGGTATACTGTTACAATTACCTGAAATTAAAGCGCAGCGACGCGGTCCTGGTAGCTTGAATTTTGTTTTGTGAAACTTATTTATAATAAAATAATAAAAAAATGATCGACAACTGATGCATGTTGTCCCCAAAATGTGCATTATGTCCCCAAAAATAAACGGTAATCGGACACATTGTACCCTGGTTTAGAATTCCTGGCTGCAACACTGGCATACTAGTGTAATCGTCAGAATTATCCATGGACATTTTTGGAGTCAAAGATATTTTTCAATTCAATATATGTTGGACAAATTGTGGACGCGTACAATAATGCTATTCGTAACTGAAAGTTTAGAGGTCACTTGGCACATTAATGAATTCACATTCCTTCAATTATGTATAAAAAAGTTTAATGTAGCTGTGACAGCATATAATTATGAGAATTATCCGGGGAACCGTTGAGGTCATGGGACACTTATGGAGTCATATGTATTCTTTTCAATATAATACTAAATATTAGAAAAATCAGTGGAAGTGTACCATATAATGATTCTACCCGTAACTAACACTTGACAGGTCTCCTGGCACAGTTTTGACGTCAAACAGATTCCTTCCAATGGCGCATGAGAAGTAGGATATAGTAGTTGGATCATATAATTGTGGAAGTTGTCCATGGCCTATGCTATGACCAAATACGGTCTTTGTGGCGTGTAGAAAATATTTGTTAAAATACTATTTTAGTGTTGCTTTGTGCCTTGTAAAATTTGTTGATTATTCCACTTCGACCCAGTCCCATGATCATGTAGTAACCGCTTTCTTGAGATTGAGTACTAGTTCTATCAAGACCTTGCTCGATTCTCGATAGTCAACATCGAACAGTCGGTATGCAGTGTCCGATTCTTTCATGTACACCAAAGGTGCTAAGTGGTTGGAATAAATTTGTGTGGACAGCGATAAAACACACGTAACACTAAAACTGACCCATGTTTGAGTAGGTGGAGCAGATACTAATCCGAAAACCTAGATTCAAGACCGCCAAAGGTATTAAGAAATTCGACTCAGAAGTTCTTCTTGTACAGTGATATGCATTATCTTTCGTTATCAATTTTATGAGGGGCTATCCTTTGAACCTTTTCATGCAAAACATGCTAAAGCAACTCAGGGAATTAAAACAATGGCGAGGGACACCAAGACATTAAACAAATACGAGCTCATACATCCACTATTGATTTACACTAATCAGAATTGTAAAAAGAAAACATAAATCTTATAAGAATATTGTGTATAATCATGATAGTCATAAGCAAAGATGCCTGATCAAAGTTATAACAAGTTAAGTTATAATAAGTTACTATAAAGTTAGTAGTCAAGAATATTGAACTCTAAATGTGTTTTTAGTTGGTATTAGGTGTTTTAAAATCATGCAGATAAATATATCATTATTATTGCTTATACGAAAACACATGTACAGCACGTACGATCCCCAGGCGTACGAGTCGATACGTAGCTCCTGAGTTGAATATTGGACGACGTTGTACTGATTAAAGTTTAAGTACGACCAGCTGCAAACAATGCTGAGTGCGTACTCAATAATCATTTGAATTTTTTGGCAAGGCGGTCGGAAAATTTAGCCGTTTATAGAGGCGATGCTTTACCTTTGACGATTTCTACGCATAGGTTTATACACATAAAGAAAATATTGGTGATACCCTCCCCTTAATTATCTTTACTGAGGCTGCTGGAGGCTGGATTTGAACACGCAAGCAATCTGTGACTTATCGCTGGTGCTCGGGTCGAGATCATCGCCACACCCCTTTTTCGTGTCGGATAGACTTGTTGATGTTCTCATAGAAATGTTAATAAAAAGTGAACTTTAGACCCCTGCTTTTTACTACCACAGCTTTTGACCCCACTTTTAAGAAATGTAGAGTTTTGACGTGAGCATTTGTCCTTTCTATACCTATACGCAAATCGTGTATGAATCATCATTGGAGTAAAGACTCACAGAGTATCAGCGTGCGTAGAACGATTACGAAGCCAGTAGCAACGTTAACACAAAACATATTTTTAGCAAAGTATAGCATTGATACTTGAATGAACTTATCCACAACCAACCATGCGTAAATTCATCGCACAAAGCGGGCAAAATTGCAACCACTTTACATACGCATACAGTTTTTACAAGATTTAATTTCTTTGAGCTAGCAATAAATGATTGCTTCAGGGAAATTTCACAATTTGAAACGTTCAGAGAGGTTCACGATTTTCTTAATCTATTACCATGGTAAGCAATCCATAGAAATATGTATACTGTGAAAGTCCCCAGCTATTTTCTAGACCATTTTCCAGTATTTCCATAATTTAAATTCATACCAACAATGAGCATGAAATAGATGTGTACCAGTCAATGATTCTAAGCACATCGTTTCTATCAATTTCGCTGTCACCCTACCAAATTATCAAGACTGCAAAACACTTGAATACATGTCAATCGGTAACGTAGAACAAAGGTCTTGAAACTGGCCTCCGCTAAATAAATGAATTTTCTTTTGTGATGTTTTCTCGTTGTCATGTTCATTGTTTGAAGATTTTACTGTTTAAACCATCTTTATTGCATGCTGTCTTAAATCTTTCAATTTTTATTCATTTTACAGTTCACTATTTTGCGTTATAACAAACTGTATGAACAGTAAACCGGAAGGCTGTTCATCACTAACCCCCTCCCGGCGTAACACCTATATGCGCTCTCTGTTTAATCCCTCTACTGTACTCCATATTTGATCGAAATAGGCATAGGCGAGGAATATTGAATCACCTGTTTATCTAGCGAACAGAAGAAAATAGGCAGGATCATTACGTTAAGCTACTGAATCACTTTAAAAGTCAAAGTTAGGAATGCTGTCATGTACCATTTGTGTGATATATATGTCACATAAATGTCACACAAGAAATTAAAGGGTGCATATAAAGCAAACCGAAAAGGAAAATCTAAACATAAATATTTATTGGATAAAAATATTAATTAGTTTCAAACCTGTGCGCAAAAAACACTGTACAGTCGACTATGCTGGCGCATTTCATAGGGACCATTTTACCATAGACTTGAAAAAAACCTTAACAGAACATAGAATCGAACTGGGTAATTAGAATCATACGATTGTCTACGCAAAGCTCATTTTTCGTTCGTGACATTTGATGAAAAGTACGGGAAAGTCGGTGAAATTTTCATACAATGATTTTACTTGACGCTTTTCGTTTGTGTTTAAGTTAACAGAAAAATAGCGTCAATGACGCTTTACTCACATTTGGTCAGCTGCGGCAGGTCCGAGCGAGTGTAAGAACAATATTTAGTAGCTTCTATGGGCCTTAGCGTGTGGTATTGATAATGTCAGGTGCATTTGAACACATTTTGATACACCGTTCATCAAATACCAAGGCGAAATACGTAATGATTGGCAACGTTACTGTTGATATGGCCACACACATACAGACCATGCGGGCTGGTATATAAAAATTAAATACAATCTATCGTAACAAAGTAAAAAATTTCTCTGGTAATAATATATTACGCAAAATTTAGGTAACCGATATATTGGAAATTCATCAAGCAGTAATGTTTAAGAGAACAACTTATTATTGGCTTGGAGGTATATTGTGGTGTTGTTTCTGTAAAAATCATACCAATGCACAAAATTCTGACTCACATTTATTAAGGTTTTCACCAAGTTTACAAGTTTGCCGCTAATTAGCATACTTTTGGCAAATAATACCATCCTAACAAATTCTCGTTTACAGTTGCGCATACATCGACAAGCTGAATACGAAGGTGGAATGATCGGGTTTCTCAAATTTTACAATTGAACCAGGGAATATAAGAGTGGATTTCCCAAAGTTTTTTTTACCAAAAAAGAAAATATTGCCAAAAATATACAAATATGAAAATTTCACCACAATTTGAAGATTCTCAGCTAAGGGTGCCCGTAGAAAGATACAAGTCAAGTTTCAAAGCAATCAAACACCCATTTAAAAGGAGATTATTTTTGATAAAACATGGAATAATTGATCCCAAAATACAAATACGATAATCTCAAATCTCAGCTCATTGTGAAGCCTCTCAACTAAAGGCATCCCTGGGAGGCTGTATACAAGTTTGAAACCAATCAGACACCAAATTTCAGAGAAGAAAATTTTTGACAAAACAGGAAAACTCGTCTGTGAGATACAAATAATAAAATTTCACGACAATTTGATAGGTCAAACTTAAGTCACCGCTTGTCAGGAAACCCGCATACTAAGTTTCAATCACATTTTACCTTTGGATACGGCACTTAAGTAACTTGTAGGATTTTGCCTTTTTACCTGATTTGCATATTTTTGATACTAAATAGTTCTTCTGAACGAATTCACATTGCAATTTCTGGGTGCGTCCGTACAGCAAACAATAAGATAGTAGGTACTAGGGTTTTTGTGTCATGTGTACATACCTACATTCGTGCACGCGTCCGTGCGTGCGCACATGCATGCATGCATGCATGCATCCATCCATCCATACATCAATACATACATACATACATACATACATACATACATACATACATACATACATACATACATACATACATACATACACACACACACACATACATACATACATACATACATACATACATACAGACAGACAGACAGACAGACAGACAGACAGACAGACAGACAGACAGACAGACAGACAGACACACAGACAGACACACAGACAGACAAACACACACACATAGACATGCTGATACCACAAACTAATCAGATAAGCTATCTTTTGTCTAAATACATATACCAAATATGAGCTTAAATGGTATCATGCCACAATTATCATGTGTGTTATTGCGAATGACAGAACCATTCAACAGCAAACAAATTTGTTACCATATTATGTTTATTAACAACTTGGCTTAATATTTTTATATTTTACATTGTAGTTCATTCTCAGTCAGCAATAATGGATTGTAAACTCTCTTCCGATAGCAAGACTGCTCACTGCACTTTCAACGACTTGTCGCAGTTTGATCAAGAGAAGACGGGTGAGTGTAACCAAGGGAAACTTTCAAGCTCTGGTTTATCTAAGGGTCTGGTTATTTTAAGGAATAAGTTATTCTCGAAAATTTCCAAAGTATTAGATGTTGAATATGAGCTGAGAAGTAATCCTCTATCTATATCCGTATGGACATATTTAAGTAGGTTTGTCCACTTAGAAGACATGCTAGGCGCCACAGATATGAACAAGGTGCCCAAATAGTACTGTTGGTGAGCAATTTGGCAGCCTTAAAAACTGTTAACTGTTATAGGCCTCGCTGAACTAACAAAGTTTATTTGGTCTCTCAAGAACAAGGGCAGAACTTTGGTGTATCATTGTCAATTTTTGACAAAGCATCGAGTTACTCTAATATGAGCAAGCAACTGTAACTACATAATGATTCGTCCGAGCGTAGATACAGGCACGGTCCCTGGTATGTTAAGGTACCTGAAAGGCCAATTTGGGACTATAAATTAGAACTCCCAGTTTACAAAAAATGCACTCTGCGACCGGCCCAAGAATGAGATTTTTCGCCAAGTTAGACCAGTCCCACATAGTTTTTTTTATAATCTGGGACCAGTCCAAGATCATGTTTTTGGCTATCTGGGACTGTCAAAGACCATGTTTATTGGCAATCTGGAACTGGTTGCACATTCACATTGCATCTTTTGATGTATAATACAGTCAGACAGAGAGTTGTTTTTTACTTGGACCATTGCTAGATGAAACTTCATCACATTTTATAAAAGGTCAATGCCTCTGGTGGTCACGATATTTATGTGGGATGATTTTTCCTACATACATTAAATTTATTCTGTTCGTTGTTTGTTTATTTCATAGATATACAGTAGTGTGTTTCAGGAGAATTAATACTGTCTGTTAGTTTTAGCAACAAGTTTGATTGCGTCATAATTCATTGCATTTTTAATAATATTAAGTATATGGCATTCTTTGGGACCTCGCCTGTTTCTTTTTTTATGAATTCTATGAAGTACGACCCCTTTTTTGGTTCATTTTTTACCCTTAGTGTGATGAAGTAAACTTTGTATTCAGATATGCTTGTCCCACTATTGCAACACACTGTTTGCTATGAATGTTGTATTAACAGCTGGTGTTGGATTTTTGTAGACCTTTTGATTGAAGTATTACAAGTCTTGCTTATGCCTCTTTACTTGAAGCAAGGTATAAAACATCTTTCGATGAAACAGATCTCAATAGAGCTCCATTGTACAGTGGTAGGAAATGCCATTGTGGTGTCTGTCTTTGGCTGGATTGATGTACTTGTATGTTTCAGTATATGTATTTATATTTGTATGTTTAATTTCAATAGTGGAAAGTAGGCGCCATAGACTTGGAAGTGTCAAGGAAAAAGTACAGGCCTATTGCAATAGATGATCCCTTTCCCACTTTATTCAAGAGTTTAGAATAAACTATTGTCTAAATGCTACGGCTGCTCGTTAGGGGTGACATATAGAAAAAATGTTGCACATCTTCAAGTTGAAAAATCTGACTTTGTAACCAGAAAAATTAATGATCGATGAACGGACATAGAGTAAAGACTTTACATTTATGGTTCTTTTATGCACAGATCAGATATACTGTCAAATGTTAATTTTTATGTATATTAGGAACAGGCTAGACTTAACACACTATCAGGCATTTTGTTAAGTCAGATCATGTAAAAGAAACATCTTGTTGGTCGAATAATCTCTACTCTCCATAATTCTAATTTTATACAATTCTCATTTTACACTAAGCCTGGGATCAAATTTTAACTGTCCTATACACATGATATGAACTTGCAGTCATTTAGTGTAAATTCTTAATCAGGGACTTGTCCCAGATAGCAAAAAATATGAACAGGGACTTGTCCAAGATTTCAAAAAGCATAACTGGTCCATGAATGAAAAAAAAATCATCCAGGGACTGGTTCCAGATAGCCGAAAAACATGGTTTGAGACCGGTCCCAGATAGCAAAAAAACACAATCTGGGACCGGTCTCAGATGGCCAAAATTACGTTCTTGGACTGGTTCCAGATGGCCACAAAACTCATTCTGTGACTGGCCCAAGAGCGCATTTTTTGGTAAACTGGGAGCCCCAGCTTGCAGTCCCTCATTGTATTTTTGGTACCTGTGCATACCTCGTAAATAGGTACATTTCTATATGAATATTCCTGTCTGCATGGAAAATGACTGTTTTCTTTATCACGGATTAAAGGGAGTATCCAGACGATGGAACTCTTAATTATTATTGGAATCCTGAAATACGCTAATAATATCTTTCTTTAAAAATTGTTTAGCTTCTGGCGTTCTCTAGCAAAACCAAGAATTGTAGTACAAGTTTTCATCACGCAGCCGCTATGCAGAGTTTATTTTAAGGATGTGCTCATTAATGCAAATTAATTAAGAGTAGTCTTCACCACTCTATTCAATCGTCTATGACCAAGATCATATCTCCAAGGAGTTTGAGAAATTTTTTTCGTGCAAGGCTGTCCCAGAACTGTCCCATATAATGCTACTTCTTTCTTTTGGCTTAGCACCGAGGATGCAGTAAACTTAAACACAAGTACTGTTGGATGGTCAGACTAGCTCCGCAATGGTTAGACCTTTACCGAAACATATCTATGATACTGTTCCCTGCATCATCATTTCCTTATGAACTATGTGCTGGCTCTTGCTCTTATTTTCCTGTGCCAGACCATTTTGTCCACTTCCAAACAAACCATACTATGCTTTAACTTTTGAGGTGAGGAGAAAGTCATTATCACTGGAATTGAATCCTTTATAATTTTCGTTAAATGAATATTTTTAACTTTGTGAATTGTCTTTACTTTTTGGCGCACATGACGAAGTATAAATGAGACCATGGGGCTTTCCTTGAACTTGAAGTCCTCTGGTTTGCTTGTTCTGTACTCTCTACATAAATCGATACTTATCGATGCCATACATATAATCAATGGCATAAACATCTTTCTGTTTGGCAGTGCCACCTCCATCTGTTGTAGCCCTCATCAGACTGTACAGTAGACATGAAACAAACATAATAATCTGATCTGCTGAAAGACCTAGTCCGGGGTTGTCAAGTGATGATGATTATGAACTCGGCAACCGGTTGTGGCACCAACATGGCAAAGTTTAGCTGCTGTTGGTAATAACTTATGTTCGAACTCTTGAGTCCTTCATTTGATTCCTCTGGTGTTTCTTGCTCCATAATTTTAAATATGGAATTGTCTCAAGGATGAGATTTGCTCTTTCCGGTAACATAAATTCCAAGGTCTGTTTGCAGCTTCTTAAACTCTCTGCTATTAACAATGCCAGTACCTGTACCTCATAAATACTGAACTTTAATTCAGTATTGCTCTTGAACACCTCCACTAGCTTAATACTTTTATTCAGTGTGAAACTGTATGGGAACGTAGTCATTTACCACTGAATCCCAGTTTCACCAACTGATCACTACTCTGTTTCAAGTCCCTTGAGCTGGCGCAATCATCTACTACTTCCAACGAGTCAGACCATTTGAATAGCCTATGAACAAATTGCAAGATATAGTCTTTCTGAACGGGTCCAACATCAAGTACAAAGATATCAGTGTCTTCATAAAAAAAGAAAAAATTGGAACAAAAGTCAGAGGCGCTGGTTTAAAAGTCTGCAGCAGCGATTGCAGGGCTCATTAGATCAGAGTTTCGAACAGAAAAAAAAACCCCAGAAAACTGCCAAAAGGTGTGGCGGCAGTTGAGCCACGCCGGTGACATCGGCTTATATTTCTAAATTCTAGTGAAATCCTGTGCATACTGAGTGCGTGCCTGTTCAGAGCAAATAACAATAAATTGACATAACGCTTCTTACACCTCGATTTCAGCCTCGATCTCTGTTGGTCACTTACAAGTTACACATGTCGCTTTGCGCGTGCTAGAATTCTGCAGGTTAAATTCGGAACGGCAAACGACATTATTTGTGCAAAATAACACGATACATGTCCTTTGCGTCATCTTATTCATGTGTGGTTCTTTAATCCGACAAACATTGGCCAATTGCTTTCACATTTTACATGAAAATGGTGAACGTGATCATTCTTGAAATTTACGACATTGACTAACGTACTGCCCTTCAACTGGCATTAGGGGTATTGAAGAGATCATATCTACAGTTGTTTCATCCCATGTGTGATTGATTGATTGATCTATTGATTATTCCATTATTGATTGATCGACTAGCTGGTCGGTCATTTTGTTGAAACAGAGTTGTATTTAAAACTACTTCTAGTATGTTGCTTCCTCACAGTCACAACTATTCTCACTTTCTCCCAATTTTCAGGTAAACTAGATCCTGTCGGGTTACTCACGGTTATAAGGCAAGCAGTGGAATCAGGATGGTCAATGCACGATACCTTTGGTTTAGCGGCTTCTATCAGTAAGGATGCTAATTTATTCCTGATAGCGAATTGTCTCGATATATATCCATTATTCTACTCGAACTTCTCAACACAGATGCCAGCTCAATGTGATGTCAGCGTCGTATACGTGGGAAGAACATCAATAGTACATGAAGTTTCTTTCAAAATCAAAGAAAGTGGAGAAGTTCTTGCCACATCATTGGCACTGGCTGTTTTTGTCAACCTTGAATCACGACGTCCCAGACCCTGGCCTGAAAGCTTTACAAACGCTTATATCGAGAAGACAACGGTTCAAAAGCCGTCTATTCATGTTCAGTTTGCAAGATTACCACCCAGTGATTGTAAGTTGTATTGCCATAAGACAGTTGTGTCCTCTGGTGATATTGATATGAATAATCATGTCGGTAATCCAACCTACATCAAATACTGCATGGATTGTGCCACGTTCGGAGCCCGTGATAAAGCATACACTCTCATCAAGGGCGATCTTGCTGATTATCCAATAACTTGCATAACATACTTTTTTTTCAACGAATCACTGCTCCATGATGAACTTATGGTAACTTCATGGGAAGACAGAGCAAAGCCTTTCAAGTTATATTTCAGCATCCGAACGGAGGAAAAGGATATTATGCAATGCACTTTCACATTCAATGTAAGGCATGTAGGATCAAACTTGTAAACCAAATAAGGAGAGTTATGCTAACTTGATTAAGAGGATGATGTCACCAAAGGTGTTTACTGGACAGAAAAAAAAGGAAGTAACCATCTGACTAATAGTAAGGCAATCGTAATCAAACTATTTCACGGTGGCATTTTACTAGTGTGTGAATTACTGCAAAAGCGTAAAATTGTGATACTTTTTCTGATGCAATGATGAATAATGGCAAAGGTATTCAGTAGTAAGCTTTGACAAGTGTATGAAGTGTCCTTTGTCAACCATTTTGGTCTATAATTTGAAACACATAATCATAATCGTAATCGTAATCATAATCTTTATTTCTTATTATAGCGCATTTAAATATCTCAATGCGCTTTACATTGCAAAAGTGAAAAATGACAACAGTGAAATTGTTCAATAAAAGTAACAGCTTGTAAAATCAAGAAATGGTTAAAATAGATCAACAAATAAAAGTCGTGTATAAAAAACTTAAAATGTTATAAAACTCAAGTATAAAATGACTTAAAAGGGCAGGTTTTTAACCCGACTTTAAAATTATCAACTGGCTGAAGTGAACGAAGGTGTGACGGTAATGATTCCACAAACGAGGCGTTCAAATTGAAAACGCTCTATCTCCATTGTAAGATGTGCGATCAACTTAACTTAACTTAATGTCCCCATTTGAAAAGGAACGCAAGGTGTGACTCGTACAACGTCTAATCAAAAGCTCATCAAGGTAAGACGGTACATGACTACAGAGAACTCTGAAAGTAATACAAAGAATTTTAAATTGGATACGTTGTTGAACCGGTAGCAAATGAAGGTGACGAAGACACACACTGGACCTGGAGTAATGTAATCACTTTTTCTCTTCCTGGTAACAAGTCGAGAAGCCGAATTTTGAATTGTTTGCAGTTTGCGTATTTCAAATGTAGGGAGGCCGAAAAGTAAACTGTTGCAATAATAATCCGAGTGAGATGTTATGAAAGCATGTATGCGTTTCTTAGTTGATGGCTGATCAAGTATATTATGGATTTTACCAATCTTCCAAAGAGCATGAGTGGCTGATTTACAGACATTGAAAACGTGTGCTGACACACTGCCACTGGAATCCATTGTGGCATCAAGATTGCGAACAGTGTCAGATGGGTGAACACTCACATCACTTATTTGAATATCACATCGAGGAACCGCGCCTACGCCTAGCACCTGTAAATTTAGAAGATTAATGAATGACTTTAGTTTTACCATCATTTAGAGCGAGCATATTGTCCCGCATCCATCCCCGGACTTCATCAACCTCAATTGAAGTTGTCGGGACTCGATATGCTTCACAAGTGATAAACGATGGCGTATCATAAACATACATCATGTATTCTAACTTATGCTTGAAAATGATATCTTCCGAGGGTGCTGTGTAAAGATTGAATAAAATAGGTCCAAGAACAGAACATTGAGGTACACCACAATCGGGAGATTATGTCTCAGACACGACTGACCAAACGCACACAGACTGCGTTCGCCCCCTCAGATAAGATTAAAACCAAAAAGATTAAATCCAACACTGTCTCCGTGATGCGAAATCTATGACACAGCCTGTGTAATAAAATATCGTGATCGATCGTGTCGAAGGCAGCAGATAAATCGAGTAAAATCAATATAACATCCTTGCGTCTATCAAGAACACGTAGAATATCGTTCTGGACTAAGAGCAATAGGAACATGTACTATGAGAAAAAAAGTACATTATATTTAGTAATGGTCATGGACAGAGACCAAAGTGAAAGTCATATACTGAGGAACAGCAAACAGGGCAAAATTTCAGGAACAGTGGAAGACAACAAACATTTATAAATCAAGTTAATTCTGACATAATTTACTATACTTGTAGGGGTGCATGGCACATCAGTCCCACTGGTCCGAGTAAAGGTCAAGGTCAAAAATATGCAAAATCAGTAAACCGGCCTTCGAAACATATTTTGCGATGACTTTGTAAAATTGACGAAATTACCGGTTGTCGGCACCTGACTGGGCCTAGGTTTCGGAGTTTGCCCGCTAAGCAAGAAAGATAAAATCATGGGAAAAGCGATTGCCATACTGTCAAACCATCGTAGGGCTGTGAGACAGTCTATAGTTCTCCCTTTTCCCAACAAGAGTTAGAACATTTAACTTTCTTTGGAAGGCTTGGAAGATTGACTTTGGAACATTATTTTCCCCCCTGCTTCAACTGAAATTATTTTTGCCAATTGTGTGAATTTTGGTATCTTTTACATCTTGATATTTGCTGTTCTTTTTGTAATTTAATGCGTTTCTCTTCATATGCCACGACAAAAAGAAAAAAGTTAACATCAAAACAGCAAACAGCATCTGCTTCAGAATGCTGAAAAGCATCCTTTAATACAGCATAATTACTGACGGTGACAAATAAGAAGTCAGTGAGGTCTCAATCTGTAAGAAAACCACTACCACTGTCAGGGATTGGCTATGTTCTAGTTAGTAGGCTAAAAGCATGTTGCACAAACCGACTTGAAAGAATCATATCTAAAGTTGAAAGGATTTGAAAATTAGACTGCAAATGCATAGAGGTTGTTTAACACTGAATTACACAATCAATCAAATTACATGGAGATGAACAGGAGGGATTGTTCCCTCTTGGTACAGAACATTTTGATTTTTACACGGTAAAAATGGGGTTATTTGGTGGCAATTTTGAGCGTTTTAGTTTTTAAAAGACTCAAAACATATTAGATACGAAATGATTTTCCATTACTACCTTGTAAACAGGGAAAAGTGAATATCCCAATAGGAAAATCTTTTTTAACTTGATGCAAAACATCAAATTATGCAAAGAAATCAAAATGCAGCTTCTGCTTATGTATATGTTACAGAAGTGCTTGGTTTTTCTGATGTTTGTATTTGGAATGCATCTTCTATTTGGATATTAACAGTGTATGCTAGAACCGTCCTCTGTTCATGCCGACTGGGCGATGGTTCTGATAGTGCCTCTGTGCACATGACAGCCGCATGAACGATTATTTAGACAATATAAGTTGGTGTGGCGTTTAGCAAATTCTTACACCCTTGTCCACCCTCGTCACATTACATTGCAAATGTTGTGCTGAAACGTGTTATACATTAAAAAAGAGAAGTCTTAGAAACATTTGATATTGAGGTTAGTATGGGGTCCACTTTATGTACAACAAATCATTTTTTTGACAAGTCATGATAAGCCTTGCACATCACTGTGAAGAACAACAATGGACACATGATATCCAGCTGCAGTGCAGGCTATGAAGACAAGCTGAATTTAGTATTCAAGATATTTTCATGTGTAAGGATCAGAAGTTGTAGAAGCACAAGAAATGAATAACGCTACTTAATGTTTCAAATTGAAAAACTTTGCAGATGTAAAACAACATCAATAGTGTGTTATAAAATATCAATCAAATCAAGGCATTAATGAAATGGCATGTAAATTCAGAAATTATGAAAACGTCGTGACCAAAGGGTGCCCCGAAAATGAAGATGAAGATGGTTTGCAATGAGGTGTTCGAAAGGCACGAAAGCATTAACAATTATTATAAGAAAATATTATAAAAATGGTGTGCCTAAAGGCCACGCCGAAAATTAAAGATGTCATAAAAATAGGGCGCCCGGAGGATTCGCCGAAAATTTTAAGTAAATAACTGTCTGTGCATTATTTGTTACCTCATATCTGCTGGTGTTTTTCCTTGGCTGGATTTTTTCAAAGGCAACCTCACGGAATCATTTTTCCCGAAATCTTCCAGCCCCTTAGCTCCTCCCCAAGGATATGAAATAGTCTACCCCCGAGACGATTCCTATAGGAGAGTGGGGACACATTATGAGTGTGTGTCCATAACCAAAAACCAAACATTTTCAAAATTCTTTATATGATGATGATGATGATGATGATGATGATGATCATGATGATGATATCAGAACAAGAATGTTGCGACAAACCTACTGCTGAAACCATTCAGACTTTCTTCGCTTGTGCGAGAAGAGATGCCGAATAATACATTTGAAATCTGCTTTCATGGTGGAGTGTTTCCGTTTTCTGTTATTAAGTAGTAGGGGTGCACAATGTTAACATGATTTAAATAGCGTCCTCACTGCTTGGCCCATTACTGGAAACGTGCCATCCGACTTAGGTCATGTGACATTCGAAGCGGCCTCCGACGACCTGTGAACCTGTGCAAATCTAACGGGCTCAGTCACCTTCACACAGAACAGTTACAGATCTCTCAGGTAAGAAAAGTAACTCTTGAAGCGACTTTTGGAAAGGGATTTCTGTCTTACATTTGCAGACTGATTTCAAAATTCCAGACGATAACCCCACTTTTCATCTGCGAATTTATCATTAATTCAAGTTAGATGAAAGCCATTGGCTAGATCTTTGGCCTGGCTGGTGTCAGCACTCGCTTCAACAACTAGGAATATATACCAAAATAACAGGAAGCCTATCAGAGAACTCTAACAGTCTGTTCTGAACCAATGTCGCTGGCCAAAGGTGTTTGATTCTTCCGACAGAGGCCCTACCTCGAACAGCGGGGACTATGCTATGCGCGTACCTTGACCAAGCCGTGCAGACCAGACGACAGGTCTGTACGTGCCCCTGCAAATGACAGCGTGACAACAATATGGTTACAGAGTTAAGTCATTGCGTGACGACTTTTGGTCATATCAGGAATCTAGGTCGCGTTTTAATAGAAAGGCTGGCAAGGCAAGATATTTTGTCTCTCTCCAGAATTGGACATAGCCAGATAACTCGAGATATGAACGATATGTCGAGTTGCTATCTCTATATTGCAATACACAACAAGTCACCACTGTGAATCAAAGGTTAAACCGTTTGATATCTGCAGGGAGCTTGGAAGATTTAAACTAAGGTACAAAGAGGCTGCCTCTAAAAATAATCCAGCCAAGGAAGCTGAACATTCAAGTAAAACATGTTTGCCAGAAGATATGAAGTGCAAGATTACACAGTTACTTTCAGCCATTACTTTTCATTTTTGGCCCGCCCCGTTTTTATGTAATCTTTGAATTTTAATTTTACTTTACAAGGCAACCATTTGCACTTTGTGTTGAAAATTATGTCATGCTAACGATTATGTGTTGTTGGAAAAGACATTCTCCATCAAATCCATTCTTCAGCAAACCTTTGCTACCATATTAAGTGTATCCATGACTGGATTAAATATTCTCATTTCTTGCATTACAGATCATTTCTATCCCATGATCACAGGCAACACAGCAATGATGGATTGTAAGTTCTCTTCCGATGGCAAGACTCTTCACTGCACTTTCAAAGATTTGTCACAGTTCGATCCAGGGAAGACAGGTAACCCAGTGTTATCAATCTGTTCAGCTGTGTTTGATCTACCATTCCAAATTTGATACATTGGCACTCTCCAACAAATATTCCGAAATCGAAAGACGACTCAAAATCAAAACAGAAATGTCACTCTGCGGGTCTTCCAACGCATTAACTTTGCAAGGAGGATTAATCCCTCAGCACTTCATTCGATTCTTTCTCTCGATTCCTAGGTAAACTAGATCCTGTCAGATTACTCTCGGTTACACGACAAGCTGGGGAATCGGGATGGTTAATGCATGACAGGTATGGTTTAGCAGCTGCTGTCAGTGAGGGAGACGCTCTCGTCATGATAGCGAATTGTGTCGATATCTATCCGTCATTCTACTCCGATGTCTCAACACAGATGCCAGCTCTATGTGATACCTACATCGTGCACTTGGGAAAGACATCACTTGTGACTAAGACTGACCTTAAAATCAAAGACACTGAAGAAATAGTGGCGGCAACATTAGGGCAATTTGTTTTTGTTAACTCTGCAACTCGACAACCAAAGCGCTTGCCGGAAAGCTTTGCGAAGGTTTATATTGAGAAAACAAAAGTTGAAAAGCCGAATGTTCATTTTCAGTTTTCAAGATTACCACCCAATGATAGCAAATTGTATTGCCACAAGATAGTTGTGTCTTCTAGCGATATTGATGAGTATAATCATGTCGGTAATCCAACCTATATCAAATACTGCATGGATTGCGCCGAGTTTGGAGCCCGTGAACGAGCATACTCTCTCATCCAGGGCAACCTCGCTGACTATCCAATTACTCGCATGACATATTTGTTTTTCAGCGAATCAGTACTCAACGATGAACTTATGGTGACTTCATGGGAAGGCAAAGCAAAGCCTTTCCAGATACATTTCACAATCCAAAAGCAAGACAAGGACATTATGCAATGCACCTTCACATTCAATGTAGGATCTTTAGGATCAAACTTGTAAACTAAACAAGGGGTGTTATGCTCATCTTGTCAGGTGATTATGTCACCATTTTTTTAAATTTAAACAAAGATCCATTTGACTGATGGCCAAATATGATCATTTTTCAATGATTCTGTGATCACATTTGACGAGAATAAGGAGAAACTGTTCTTCTACTTTCATTTGAAAATCTTTCTTTAGTATGAAAAGTCTTCCATAAACGACTCTGTGTCAATTCTCATCGTCTGTCACATTGTATACCATGGAAGTAAATTTATCAAGAATCGAACTGGTATCCTTGTAGATATACATATGAACGAACAAAGCACTTGACAGGTGATCAAATAGATAATATGCAGTAGCTAATACTTCAGGTCTATATATGGAAAAGTTAATATCCACATAACAAGATTCAACTAACAAGTATTGGTTCTTGTAATTATTGCAGGAAAAATTACGGTGAGACTTAAGATTAGTGGAAGCAAAGAAATTTTGTTTTGACTGTCGGTAACCAAGGGAGGTCACTCACACTGTCACTTTTAGTTATTATTTAGATCCCCTAAGAAAATCATCGTGAATCCGTAAACACAGATGTGTCCGCTAATCTTCAGTCTTCATCTGTATTTAATTGAACATTTTTGTACTAGAAAAATCGTGTGATTTAAATCCTACAAAGATAGATTATTTCGACCTTATCAAGCTTGCCAGTTGCCAAAATTTCAGTCCCTGTTTAACTTTGTCACAATAGTCTTAAAAATCAGATATTTTTGTGCGAGCCCTACAAGTTGCCAATGCTTATTCATACAAAATAGGATCACTGTTCCAATAAACAAAATACGATCCAAATTTTCACTTCATTTCGGTATCTAACAACATAGCTTGAACTGTTTCGAATGAGCGCGTCATTTCTCAAGAAGCAGAACATTCTTCTGACCAAGTCAACATGATCTGAGGAATGAGGCAGTACCGCCCTCATTTTGACTGACATCGTTGCTAAGTGAATAGGTAGAGTGGGAAATAGCCATGCTACCTCTGAGATACCTATCGACCAAAGTAAGGCCTTCGGACAAACCGAAAACATATACCTGGCCACTTTGAGTTTTTAAAAGAAACATTGCTTAAGGTAGAACGCGCCTCGGGGACAGACATTCAGACTCTCAAACTTTTACAATTCTCTACTGATATACCACTTGTGGGGGTTCATTTTAAAGCTCTTGGTGTAAGAAAACTTTTTATTGGCTTAGTTTTTTCGATATTTTTATTTTTCACCATAGAGTTAACACAGGGATGGTGGCCATTTTGAATTTCAAAGATCGGTAAATCTTGGGTTGTTTCTCTAGTGCCAAAATTTCCACGGTGACCCCGATTTTAATTCTTGATTTTGAAAGAGAATGGTTGAAATATTTCTTAAGGAAAGGTTGAGCAAAATTTGTCACTTTCGAGGCGCATATTACCTTAAATAGATTATTTCACAAGAATTTATTCAAGAATTGAGTATTATTTTCAAGTTAAGAATTGGCACACAAGAGCTTTCTAAGGATTTCGTCATGCAAATGCAGGTTAATGTATGCCTGTGTTTGCGAGACATTTTGACATTATTTAATTGGAACTGACATGTGATAATGACGGCGTTGATCGTTATAGTTTTTACATCATGTAATAGAAATTCAGGGCATCAATGCAGTCTATGAAATGAGACTGTATGAATTCGCAGTCCAATTCATGGAACAAAGTCCTTCTCATTAGTGTGCTTTCATTGGTGTTTTCACTCTGGAGAAATTACATTCTGGCCGTAATGTTCCTGAATTTATGAAAGGAAGATCGTTTTTCATAGCAATATTAAATTGAAAATTGTTTGTTTGGACGAAATATTTTCCAAACAAACTCTCAAAATTAACTATTAAATAGTTTTTTCAACACTCTTATGAAACTCTCCTTACCCCAATAGAGTAAAGGTCTGCAACCAATTTGTTAAATTTTACATTCCTTTACACCGAAACGCAATTTTGATCGATAAAAATGTCGAACTCATGACAGAAAGATGGTGAAGTTTAATTTCAAGGTCGTGTACAAATAATCTTCGAAATGGTGGTGGAAAATTGAATCCCGTTTTAGAATATACAATATTTAATTTCCTATATGTTTCTGAATTGTAATAGGGCGGCTCTTTGAACGTTTCCGAATGGGCAGTTCTTTATTAGATAAACTAGGTACATACACGTGTCTGTAAATCTCTGTGTCATTGCATCAAGGTGAAGACGTCTTCATTAATCTCAATTCAATACTTTGACATTTTGATTATTTCGATTGCAAAGTATTGTCTATTTGCTCGATATACTATAGATCATTTCAGAACGACAGTCAATGCTAGTACAAGATATACTGCGTAATTACGCGTAATTATTTATATGACACCACAAGATATAACGATTACCAAAAACATTTCCCCTTCCAGAAAATATTGTAACTTACATGAACTTGCAAAGAAACAGTGCCAACATCTTCCCACTGCTATGATATCTATTGCTGTACAAGTTTATCTCTTTTTATTTTTGAAACAAGTAACGCATGTTAACAAGCAATATATAATCCTTATGTCAGAAATAAAAATGCTGACCAAAAACAAGAAATGAAAAAATTATGTTCAAACGTTGCAATTTGTAATTTTGTAATTTGTAATTTTTTTACTTCAAGTCAATGCATCCATAAATGGATTTTCGTGCATTTAATAAAATACATAGAAATGTACAGGATAAAAATAAATAAATAAATAACTCAATAAAAGAGCAGTAGTTAAAAAGTTATAAAACTACACATCGAAAATAAGCATAAAAATTTAGTGAGCACCGTACATTCAATTAAAACAAGCAGGAAGTTGACATGCAGATCGGTCAAGAAATGGCTCAGAAAAGAATATACAGGCACAGTAAAGAAGTTTAAATTATAGTATTGGCAATGGTGGATGAACGATATTTGAATGAGCGACTGTGGGCTTTAGAAACATGATATTTACTTCCGGTGTTATACTGGTGAATTGTTGAATTTTTTGTGAGTAGGTTAGACAAGAAGATAGGAACTTTGTTGTTGATACATTGGTGAACTAGATTTTTAAGTGTTGGTCGTGCCTTTCCTGGATACTTGGCCAGTTGAGTCAATTTCTGTAAGATGTAACATGGTCTGACCTTTTTTGTCCACACTGAATGTGAACTGCAAAATTAATTATGCGTTGTGGGTTGCTTTGATAGTAATATTACAGTTGCAAAAGACAGTGTCACAGTAGTCTAAAAGGGAGAAAACTGTAGCTGAGATAACATTCATACATCGTCTGACACGGGCAAATTTCGTCAGACGATAGCCACATGCTCGACGGAGGTAGGCAACATGGTTGGACCAGCTGAGTTCTTGGTCAAGTCTTAAACCTAAGCAGATAGCAGAAGGAGATGCTTTGATTGTAGTACTTTGATTGGAAAGAACTTTTATGTTATTTGGTATTTTCTTGAGTTGTTGCCTAGTATCGAAGACCATGTATCGAAACTTCGAAATGTTGGGTTTCAGAGAATTGGAATGAAACCAAGTAGTTAGATGATGACTTTCATGTTCCAGATCATCGTGAAGGTTGTCAATATCAGAAATTGTGGACGCTTTGAGGATGTTTATGTCATCAGCAAAACGTTGCACATCATTCATTGTCAAGACTTAATTCATATTAGAATTTGGCATGTTGATTCCATTTCAATAGAAACAAAGTTTACAAAAATTTGAAAATAATAAGATGATAAAGGTATTTAAAAGAAACAAGAACAAGCGAATTCGATATAATTCTATGCCTGGGAAAGTGGAAATCTATTGTAAGGCCGATATTTTGTTGCCATTAAATCTTGGATAGTCGATCAAAGGCCGGAAATAAAATATGAAGATAATTCGGAGACTTTGTATGAGAAACCATATAAACACCACAGCTGCAGAAATGTGGTAGTAATGAATGGGTAAACGCTCACGCCACAATATGTTGATGGCGCTGTTGCAAAATTGCCCCAGCTCCCCTTGGAGCGCGAGTGCACTTTGCAAGTAATCGACGGAAGTCATATCAACCGGGCAAGCGAAGAACTCAGCCGATCTGACACTTTTTGGTTGAAACGATCGGGTTCATGATCGATGCCGTACAAAACCGCCAGGTAAGAGACCCTTGATCCCCGGCGCTGATCGCAGCGTTTAACGTGGCCATTTTCCCTTAAACGGTCGGTCGAGTTGACTTAATTACTACATTATATACTCTAAATCACGAACCTGGCACATAATTTTAATTTGTACGATGCTTTAGCAATTGCCGAAAGTAGAAAGAACCTCAATCGTTGAGACAAAGTCTTGTTGCTGAATCGTTGAATTTCAATAGCCGAATGTCAGTTTTCAAAGATCGATTAAAATTACGACGAGACCTCAATTGGCCTTATGCAACGACGCCATCAAGCTAAAGTGTCGCCATGTTCTGTGGAGTGTCCGTATGGAGGTACAGAAAAGGTAGCGTATATTGAGATGGCAATCACACGGTGCCATGCAATATCCCGTCGACGAAATTCTAATCGTAGTCGTAGAGGTTGACATCGTTTGTTTTCAGAAACTAACATAAGAGACAATTTAATGGACTCGGGACTGGAGAGAAATTATATTTTCAAAATGATACCGCGCGGAAATAGTGACCCTTCAAAAAGTGTTTGCGACAAACCAAGTGGCCACTAGCACTAGCCGCGATGCCTTCAAGCTTAAAACAGCTCTGTAGTTCAGCTTGAAGGTAGCCACAATAGTCCCAACAACTGAACCTTTGCATTGTGAGCGCAGACAATTAGTAATGTATGGTGCACGGTCGCGGATTGGCAGAGAGACTGGGTCGATTCCAGTTAAATGTAAAGGATGAATAGCGTCGTAGCGTGAGCGTCTTACTGGCACGACGTCCTGTGCTCAGCTAGGCACTGCAGCCATTAGCTATCAGTCAGGCAATAGCGACTCCCTAAAACTGGGCTGGGTGGCCAACGGTTTGCCGGATATTACCCTTAGTAGAGACATCAGTCAAAAGGGGGATAGGCGCTTGACCTGGCATGGGCGGTGATGTGGAGGAATACGATATATTGGGAAAATATAGTTTTCTCATTGTCATAGACTACCATGTATCAGCATTTTCAAAGAAGTCCAAACATCACGTTTCTTGTACACACAGGCACTATTTACCTCCCACTTCAAGCAAAGTACATTTACATAAATTATCAAAGATACATAAATGTACAAATATAGCTTGTTTTAATGGGGATGTGTTATAGTTTGCTCAATAGACTTTCATGGATTATGATTTGATATTTTGGACAGAAGGAGATTGTCTTTTCCATTATCCTGTAACTGATCATTCAGGCGTGACATTCAGGGTACAGTTCAAAGACCAACTCTATCATTACCCTTCGATAAAAGTCCATTCTGTTTGTACACAGCTTCAGAAACTTTGTCTGGATTACACTATTCTGGTAGTGTGCTGTGCTTGTGGTTATCTACACGCGCTGAGTGATATACACGGACATCTTTACACAAATCCGTTTCCATATATCAGAGTTTATTATCCGAATGAATAATAGCAAACAACGATGGATTGTACATTTTCACCAGATGGTCAGGTATCTTTTTGCCATCTTGATGACTGCTTGTCATTTGACCCAAAGAATACAGGTAAGTCGTTTCGAGGTCATTTCACAGCCTTGCCTTGTTCATAAGCGTGAGGAATTCTGTCGTTATCTATCACGTTCGGACGAATACAATTTTTTTTTTGGTCGCCGCATTTTATGTTTCGTGGTTCAATATTTGTGATCATGATTATGTCTATATTTATTATATCGAATACCAAACGAACAATATAAATTGAATTTGATCATTTGTTTGAAGGTATCTATACACCATGGTTGAGGGCGACGTGAAGGTAAAGGATAGCGTTAGCAGCTTACAAGCTATTATAATCACAACATGCACACATATACACGCACGCACGCACAAATACCAAGCAGCCCGATACCAGGCACATTAATACTTCTTTCTTTTAAAGAAAATATAATATTGAATGAAACACTTTGGTGAACACTATTTAATGTCGCTGTTAACTGTAGTTCTGAATGTAGTCTGTAAACTTCATTACACTGCAACTGAATTTATTAATTTCTGAATTCCATGACTGAAAGATTCATTCGGAAGACATGAATTTCAGAGAAATGCTTTTTTAAAACACTTTTCGAGCAGCAACCAGGGCACTGTTAATCATTACTTCCTTTTATGAACCTAAATCATTAAATCCAGCCATCACAGCTTTTTACTTCCAGCTTGTTTAGAGGTCATTTCCAGACAAGATGAGACATACTGCATTCATCTATGGAGTCACGGGCTGAGCTGTTTACTTTGCTATGAGAACAACGTTTTCTAAATCTCAATATATAATTGACTTGTGGGGACACAGAATCAGAATGCTATTGTATATCAACTTGCATTCTCCAATTAAAACAAGTGTTTCAAGAAATATATCTCTGAAATTATGGCCATGCAACATTTGTTTACATCGGTCAACGGAGCTGCTATCCAGACAACACATTCTGCAAGTGATACTCCTTAGCGTACATACAATATATTGTATGCCTATATGTATTGAATGCCACAGATATGAAATGTACCCTCAGGTCTCATACATTGGTTTAATGTTCAAATTTGCGTGACCTTGCTTCTACTGCTCGAACAGACGGCTTCCATGGTTTTTTCGAACACTATTTTCTTTCAACACTGATATTTGATTCATTTCAGGCAAACTGGACGTATTAGTTTGGCTGAGATATTTAGAGAAACCGGTCTATTTGTATGGAGGCACACTGACAACAAGTTAACGGCTGCTATCCCGGATGGTCAGGAGCTTTTCGTTATGGCACACAGATTTGAAATTTCTCCAGTATTCTACACCAGCCTCTCCACAAAAATGCCGGTAGTGGTCGTTTCCCGCACTGTGCATGTTGGGAGAACCTCTTTAGTACAACAGAGAGAATTAAAAATAAAAGTTACCGGAGAAGTGGTGGCGACAGTGCATGGACTAGGCGTTTTAGTTAGTCTTCGGTCACGACAACCTGTTCCCCTACCCGAAAATTTTGTACCTACTTGTTCCGACAAACTAAAAGGTGAAAGGCCAAAAGTTCATGTTCAGTTTTCCATTCCACCTAAAAGAAGTAAAGTTTATCAGTATATGGTGCTGGTGACCATTAAAGACATTGATCATAACGGTCATACGAGCACTGCATCTTACTTAAAGTACAGTATTGATTGCGCCAAGCACGGAGCCAGTGAGAGAGCGTATTCCTTCTCTCGGACCGAACTCTCTGACTATCAAATCTCAGAATTGTCTCTTCGGTTTTTCAGCGAATCAATGGTCAATGATAAACTAGTTGTGACGTCATGGGAAGACATTGCAATACCAAATAAGGTATATTTTATCATTGCACGCGACGGACGGGATCTTGCACAGTGCAGCATAAGGTTCGGAAGAGGAACTGTAAAACCACGGTTGTAATTACACTTGAAAGGTTATTCTTGGGTTTTTGAAATCCAGGTAGTATTATTGTCGTAATAATTTTAACTCTGGACTATTGGACCCGTATCAAACTGCAAATTTTTCGAATTCTTTCCCAAATGCATCACTAGGCACTGGTCATCTGCTTGCAAAAGTTCATCGACCCGTGCAGAACAATGATCAAAGAAGCGAGTGGACTCGGACCTTAGAGGACTTTGCTTTTTGGTTACGAAATCCGGCATTGAAAGCAGAGATTTGGCCGTTGAGAAAAAAGACGGTTTGAAAGGGGGAACTACTTATGTGTAAAGGGAGGAGCCTTTCTAAACAGGGACCTCAGGTCTAACCTGGCAGGGAGCCATAGTTCAGCGATTAGGAAATCAATTTCACATCTCAATTAGCTTTTAATATTTGTCCATTGCCGAAATAATTTCTCAGTGTATGGAAAATCAGACTCTACACATTAATGTTGTTTTAAAAAGTCTGTCACTCATTAGTCTCTCCCTGGTTTACAGTTAAACGGTCTCATCTCCAGCAACTAGAATGGAATTGATGAGAGTTCCTTAGACAAGAGAATCATATGGTTTTCCGGTCATGAAAACGACAATGCCTGTGTATTTTTGCAGTGAATATCACTTTAACATCATATAGATGTTATCAATGGTTATCGTCCATATAGAAAACTCCTAAACATTGCTAATAGTTGACATCATTGACGATTATCCTAAGTACTTTACTCCTCGATGAATGTACATAGAATCACACTGACTTTTGATGAAGTCTGAGAAATTAAGACCTCAATGGCAATATCGCGATCAAAGACATTTGTATCACAATTTCTGTGTCATGTAATTTAATCCTAGCAATTTATCAGTACATTTTTTCCAACGAGATCTGTAATTTATTGTAATATGTTCTTTCAAACGATGAATTTCACGTATCTGTAAATGTTGTATTTTTTTTCGCTATTTCTAAGCTTTCCACGGTGACTCCTTATTTTACTCATGATTTGGTAAGAATGTTCGAGAGAAAATTGAAGTGCCATACTACCTTATTTAACAAGTCATTGTAAATGATATATCCCAGCTTGGTTAATATTTACGGAATCATGGTAAAGTGAAATTGGTCAAAGCGTGTCCGGAAAATGACGGAGAAAGTACCTGTAACGCCCTCCCTTGTAGATATTTTATCTCAAAGCGGCCCTCATGTGTCCAAGGCGTGTGAAGGTTGTTCAAGATTGTACGAGAAGGAGATAGGATATAGCGTCATACTTTTAAGCAATTATTTGTAAAAGTTGAATGAAAACAATCAAGAACTGGATTTTCCATAGTGTGCTTGATCTTATTTAATCTCAAGAAATAATCAAATACTGGGACTGGCGGGCAAATTTCACAATGACCGTTGTATAATGATGATAATTTTATAGTTATGTAAGTTGTAGAGAATATACACTAGGGATACATACTGATCAGAACTGAGACACTGAACATTACGTTTGCCATCTTGCAATAAAAATTGAAGTTGTGCTTCAATCAGAATTTTAGTGTGGTGACTTCAGTTACTGAAAGTTTTACGATTAAGACTGATACCTCAACTCGTTTTCTCTAAACTATGAGCGAAACAAATTAGTGGAGAACCCGGGTATACTGAAGCAGCTCGGCTATAGGATTCTGAGATCTGGTGGAAGATCTGGTGATGGAGTCAATGAGGGGAGTTTACGAGAGATGGCAAATGTGACATTCCGCGTCTGAAGACGAGATTCGGAACAAAGATAATAATCAGATAATCAAACTCTACACTGCTAAATAAAGATATTGTTCAAGCTATAGCCAACTATGTGGAAGTTTTGCCGTAAAAAGTCATGTAACCATTCGTTGGCCGTCGCGTTTGGAAGAAACCACTCATTCACAACACAACACACACTTGCAGTTCATGAACTTGATAGAGATTTTATTATAATCTTCTGAGCAGTAAATGAAACCAAAAGTGTAGCTTAAAGAAATATCTTTATTAAGCTTTACTCCACTGTCTATGTAGAAGTATAAGATATTACCCCGAATATTATTATCTGTATTCGTTTTCAAGTAACAAGCCGCCACCCCTATAATAATAATTCTACCCCAGATAAGCCTTATGGCAACATGACCCCAAGTGCATTAAGTGTCTGCAGCTGACTGAAATGAAATACGATATCACTGACAAGTTAAACAAAGTCGCTCGCAAATTACCAAGTGAATTCACCATATGGCTAACAATACAGCAAGGTGATTTGCTGATTAGATGTCCCATTTCCAGTCACCACCGCAGTAAAATTTCTCAGAAGTACGCTCGAGATCGGTGATATGTCTGACTTATGGATATGTTTAATTGACATGATTAGGTATCGTGTGAAAATATATAGTTGGTGGGGGATTACACTATTATATGGACGTATATTTTTGATCGTTCCGTTTACGATACAGACAGAACTTGCCATCGTTGAGATTAAATGTTACATCCGAGAAGTTTGTCATTTTCAGGTTTGTGCCGATTGTGACATTAACGCCAAGGTCAATGAATACCCTGATTTTCTTTTACTTCTTTTGCTGACTGCAGCATTCTTGCATGAGTACACACAGCCCTGTCTCCGATCTACCGTTCTTTGCTGCAAAAGAGCACAGTTTTCGAAAGGGCATTTCAAATAGCTACACAAGCTGCAACACTCGCGGAGCCGTTTTGCCGACGACAATACCTATTCACAGCCTCTCTCACAGTGACCTATTGCCTAAAAGGATTTCTTTTCGTCTCTTTTGTACCTCCCTGTAGACTTGTCCATAGAATGTTGGCAGTACTCGTGATGTGCTCGTTTTGACTCGTTGCTGCGCAACTCGTCAAATCCGGACACATCACTCGAATACGACACGGAGTCCCCCAAACTTTGTGCAATAACCCCTAAATTTTAACAAATATAAAGGTATGTAAACTTTTCCTCATATTTTGTGAAAGCTTACTTTAGACAATTCTCCTTATGAATTGATAATACCATTCTTGGGCCAACTTCCGACGGTTTAACTGTAGAGGGCCATATTGTCTCAAATTTAAAATGGCCACGAGACACTGTTTGAAAGCGTATCGGGCAAATGTAAGTAAGAATTTTGATTAAACCGAGATGTTAACCCCTATTTTCTCCGTTGTATTTAGCAAGACCCCTGTCTGCAATACTTTAAAAAGAAATATCATTTTCCCGAAAATTGTTCTGCCTTACTAGTATGCTGAATAGGTAGAAGACAGAAATCTGTACTCGCTGATACAAAAAAAATTAAAAACAGAGACACAATTTTCGGAAGTATAATTTCTTTGTCTTGCCATGACAATTGAATCGCGTAAGGAATAGACAGACATACAAAAAGTTTAACAGCTCCCATACCAGTCGTAGAAACATAAGTATCAAATACATCTTGACGAAGCCACGTGATGAAAAGGAAGATCAGAAAAAAGAGCATGACATTGATCTCATGGTCATTGTCACACTTTGGGTGCTGGAACAGCACACAGCTCCGCCATCTTTGTGGCGGCGCTCTAATGTTACTACGTCACACTCAGTATCGAAATCCTGTTAAGGCCATTTTGCTGCGTTGATCAGGTGCTACGGTATGAGTATCGGATTATTCGTGCTGCAAAACGTCGGAATCTCGAAGGTAAGATATCATAGATCAAAAATGTACCGTAGCACATTTGTGAAATTAGTGCTCAATTGACTTGTGTGATTTATTCATAGCCACTATTATCATGAATACCAGACACGTTCTTATTTTAATATAAGACGGTGTGACATTGGACTAAGAGTGACATACTTTCAAATTAGCACTTGAAATGTATTGCATAAAGCACAATTGTAAGTAAATATAAATCTGACAGTGAATGTGTGAATCTCAGAAATTGAATGTACGTTTTTGAATAGAGTCGTTGAGAGCGACTGACAATGTGGTTTACCAAATACGCCGATCACAATGGCGATGTGACCTCACAGACGCCCACCGCGCACCGAATATCTGTTGCAAGAAGTTTACACCGAGACCTGGTCGACAGTGTTCAGGGTCAAGTTGATGCAGTTATTTGCTGTGCTAAGAAACCATGCCTTAAAAGTTCAAAAGTCGAAACCTGTCACCTTTTCGTCCATAACCAAAACAAAGTGAAGTTTACAGTTGACCCTGTATTCCGACTTTGAGTCCTTAGAAACAGCCGAGAAAAAAGGATCTCGGGAGGTCACTGTACACATAAAACCTTGAGATCATCGACAATGCTGTGTGAATGTTTCTGTGCTCTTGACGGAGTAGAAGCAAGACTTACTCGAATACTTTTTATTCTTCTCCGTACTACTGGTAAAGCAGTGAATTCGGATAGTTTTCAATCGGATTCGAACCCACAACATACGGCATCAGTCGCCTAGCTGAGAGGCCACAGACAGAACCACTCGGCTAAATCTCCACTCCCAAAAAAGAGTGGTTCAATAGCCGGCTAAGTTGTTACATTTTTCTGACTGAGATCGCTCAACACGTTGTAGAGTTCGTGAAGCACTCACGCACGCATGCTCACTATCATACATCGCACATACACACTATATCGAAGCGAAGAAACGAATTTCATCGCTTTAACTGGGCGAACGATAACCTCGGGGACAATTCTGTCCACCAGCAGTGTTACCTACCCAGGGTAGAAAATTCGGATAGTTTTCAATCGGATTCGAACCCACAACATACGGCATCAGAATGAATGTTGGTTTGTATATGGAAGCGAAACAGTTTGAAGCGCTGTTTGTTTGTCATTACAGTTCATCACATGACGTTATAGTCACTCAACGATGGATGGTAAATTTTCTTCGGATGTAAAGACTACCTATTTCCACTTAAGTGATTTTTTGTTCCTTGATCCGGAGAAGACAGGTTAGTCGTATTGGGATTATTTTTGAAACAAAATTGTGTACTGAAGCTCCGTGTGATGACGAAAAATCCCTCAGTCGCTCGTTTGCTTTGATATCTATTCACCAAATTTACGTCGTGATATTAAAAGGCCGTAGGTTAAATAAAATCATAAAATTGAATGCGAAATAAAGACTTGCAAAATGTGATTTACAGAGAAGTATACAGGTGCACCGGGTCGATGAACATCTCCACGTGTCAAAGCAGGATTTTAGACATCAAAGTCAAATCGATTATTATTTGCCTTGTTGTTGCACTACTTCCCGTTGATCCCTTGTAGTTTTACTTTTCCGTTGATCCCTTGTAGTTTTACTTTTCCGGCAACTTCGCATATTTTCAGACTAAGGCAGCAACCGTTTGATTTTCCATCGGCTGCCCTTGCTTGTCGTAAAAGTAGAGAATTTCATGTATACTGGACAGTTGAAGAGAATTATCTCCTACACATGACCGTTTGGACCGTTTTCAGGTAAAATTGGTGTTTTTAAATTGGCCAAGGTCTTTGGCGAAGCAGGACGATCGACATGGTTGTACGACAGCAATAGTTTAGCATCTGCTCTAAGAAACGGGCATACGCTCTTCGTGCGGGCGCAAAGTTTCGAATTTTCTCCGGCATTTTACACCGATTTCTCGACAAAGGTGCCAATGTTTTTGTCACTCGTATAATTCATGTTGGTAGAACGTCCATGGTACAAAGACGTGAGCTCAGAATCAAAAGAACTGGAACAGTGGTCGCGACAATGCTTGCACAATTTGTTATATCAATTCATACTTGGACGAGACACAATGTCAAAGACCACAAGTTCATGTACACTTCTCAAAGTCCCCAACGGAAGATGCAGAAATTTATCGCTATCCAGTGGTCGTGTCAACGAAGGACATCGATGAAAATCGTCATACGAGCAATATATCTTACATCAAATACTGTATCGATTGTGTAATGTTTGGAGCCCGTGAACGAGCATACTCTGTCATTCAGGGCAACCTTTCTGACTATCCCATCACAAATTTGTCACTTCAGTTTGTCAGCGAATCGGATCTCAATGACAAGTTGACTGTGACGTCATGGGCAGACAGCAAGGCCACACAAGATACATTTGGGAATACAAAAAGACGAGCGGGAGGTTGCTCAGTGCACTGTAGAAGTCGATGTAAATAGGGCACAATCTTTGGTGTCAAACCAAGTAACGTCTTACCTCAAACGATCTATAAGCTCAGAGATTACATAATTGACCTTAGATAACCTGTAAACCTGGAAGACGGTGTTCTGAACCATAGTATGTATTTTGTAGAAATACTAATTGACTCAACCCTATAGATGTCTGAAATTATGTCAATGTTTTCGTTATCTATTTTCTATTTGAGTTTTTGAAGCCTATATTCACTGTTTTTCAAGAAAATCTTCTATAGATGATGTGCAAAAGAATTAACTTCTCAATCATTTATGATATGTAATTGGCAAATGCAACACTCTTGGACTTGCATTTGGGCCGTCAAGGAGATCATATTTGCTCTTGTCTCAATCCGTGTGCTTCGTTCGAAATGACAATATTACTCTAATAGGAGACAACACTGAATGAAATTACTCACTTGCTGTTCCCCATGTATCGAAGATGTTCCGTGTAAAATTAGCCAATCGTTTGGCTTGATTAGCCTTAAAAATCCTCCATGTTTGGCAGGGCATATTAACATCTCTATTCTTCTCTATTACGTCGCCATCGCATTGAACAGCACTAGCCGTTATACTAATTCATCAATTGATTGATTGATTGATCAATCTGTTGTTTTGGCACTGTGTGGAAACAGCCCCTGAGCGTTATTTGAGACCACCTCTGGTACATCGCTTGCTCACAGTCAAAACTGTTCTTACTTTCTCTTAATTCTTAGGTAAACTAGATCCTGTCAGATTACTCTTGGTTATAAGACAAGCAGGGGAATCGGGATGGTTAATGCATGACAGGTATGGTTTAGCAGCTGCTGTCAGAAAGGGTGATGCTCTCATCATGATAGCGAATTGTGTCGATATCTATCCGTCATTCTACGCCAACACAGATGCCAGTTCTATGTGATACCTACATCATGCAATTGGGAAAAACATCACTTGTGACTAAGACTGACCTTAAAATCAAAGATACCAAAGGAATAGTGGCGGCAGCATTGGCCAATTTGTTTTTGTTAACTCTGCAACTCGACAACCAAAGCGCTTGCCGGAAAGCTTTGCAAAAGTTTATATGGAGAAAACAAAGTTGAAAAGTCGAACATTCATGTTCAGTTTTCAAGATTACCACCCAGTGATAGCAAACTGTATTGTTACAAGATAGTTGTATCTCCTAGCGATATTGATCAGTATAATCATGTCGATAAAACATCCTCTATCAAGTACTGTATGGATTGCGCCTAGTTCGGAGCACTTGAACGAGCATACTCTCTCATCAAGGGCAAACTCGCTGACTATCCAATTACTCGCATGACATATTTGATTTTCAACGAGTCAGTGTTTAACGATGAACTTATGGTTACTGCATGGGAAGACAAAGCAAAGCCTTTCCAGATACATTTTACCATCCACAAGCAAGACAAGGACATTATGCAATGCACTTTCACATTAAATGTGTGATCTTTAGGATCAAACTTGTAAACCGAACAAGGAGTCATATGCTCATCTGGTCAGGTGAGTATGTCACCATTTTCAAAATTAAAACAAAGATCCATTTGACTGATGGCAAATTATGATCATTTTTCAATGACTCTCTGATCACATTTGATGAGAATAAGGACAAACTGTTCTTCGACTTTCTTTGAAAATCTTTCTGTAGTATGAAAGTCTACCATAAACGACTCTGTGTCAATTCTCATCGTCTGTTACATTGTATACCATGGAAGTCAATTTATTAAGAATCGAACTTGTATCCATGTAGATGTACATATGAACGAACAAAGCACTTGACAGGTGATCAAATAGATAATATGCAGTAGCGAATACTTGAGGTCTATATATGGAAAAGTTAATATCCACATAACAACATTTAACTAATATGTGTTGGTTTTTGCTTTTATCATATACCCATGCCCATATTGCTACATCCTAGTGACGTTCACCGTAAAATATCAGCCGTGATATTTCACGGTAAACGTCGAGATATGCACGATGAACGTCATCAGTTTTAGAGTTTTCCCGAACTACATTAGCAGTTTGTTGGTAAACAACGTAAACAACAAAATGGCTGCCGCTCCCCGCCTGCGAAGCGATGTCGCCGACGTAAAAATTTGAAGGGCTTCGAGGAACACGAGTATTTCTGGTTGCAAAATACGGAAATAACATGTCGAGTCTTGAAACGTTTTCCCATTGTATTTTTTTTGCAGTTCTAGCAAACATTCTGCCGTCCGCACGGCGCCGGCATGGTCTCCCCCGAACAGCTAACAGGTAGTGAGCGCGTGGCGTGACAGCGATGTCGCGCGCGCGACGACTGTTGACATGGCAACTCTCAGGGTAAACTAACAAAATGGCGTCCCCTCTCCGCGCGAGCTCCGTGCCGTACGACGATCGAAATTAGGATAGATTTAAAGCTGAGCACAGTTTTTGATCGGTTACAATTGTTATAGCATATTGCACTTAAGAAGTTCCTACTGTATGACGATTTTTGTATCCCGGTGTCTTTCTTCTTGGCTTTCATTGAGATATGGACGACTTGCAGCGATGTTGACAGCTTCGTCGTATCTCTTTATGAATGAAGCCTCTTCACATAAACATTCTGATATTTATGCGCAAGGCGTAATAAAGTAAAGCCCTAAATTTAAGGTTTTTCGTTCTATGAGTAAAATTATGGGCATCGGTATATGATAAATCGGTTATTACCCAATATCGCCTGTTCCTGTGTCGTATGAGCATGAGTGTCATTTGTGCTGCGTCAGACACGAGACGTGTAACAATTTCTCGACCAGCTGAGTTCTTGGTCAAGTCTTAAACCTAAACAGGTAGCAGAAGATCCTTTGATTGCAGTGCTTTGATTGGAAAGAACTTTTATGTGATTTGGTATTTTCTTTAGTTGTTGCCTAGTACCGAAGAGCATGTATTGATATTTCGAAATGTTGGGTTTCAGAGAATTGGAATGGAACCAAGTAGTTAGATGATGAATTTCTGTTCCAGATCATCGTGAAGGTTGTCAATATCAGAAATTGTGGACGCTTTGAGGATGTTTATGTCATCAGCAAACCGTTGCACATCATTCATTTGTCAAGAGTTAACTCATATTAGAATTCGGCGTGTTGATTCCATTTCCATAGAAACAAAGTTTACAAAAAATTGAAAATAATAAGATGATAATGGTATTTAACAAGACAAGAACAAGCGAATTTCTATGCCTGGGAAAGTGGAAATCTATTGTAAGGCCGATATTTTGTTGCCATTAAATCTTGGATAGTCGATCGAAGGCCGGAAATAAAATACGAAGATAATTTGGAGACTTTGTATGAGAAACCATATAAACACCACAGCTGCAGAAATGTGGTAGTAATGAACGGGTAAACGCTCACGCCACAATATGTTGGTGGCGCTGTTGCAAATTGCCCCGGCTCCCCATGGAGCACGAGTGCACTTTGCAAGTAATCGCCGGAAGTCATATCAAACCGGGGCAAGCGAAGAACTCAGCCGATCTAACACTTATAGGTTGAAACGATTGGGTTCACGGTCGATGCTGTACAAAAACCGCCAGGTAAGAGAACCTTGATACCCGGCGCTGATCGCAGCGTTTAACGATGGCCATTTTCCCTTAAACGGTCGGTCGACTTGACTCACTACATTACATACTCTAAATCACGAACTTGGCACATAATTTATAATTTGTACGATGCTTTAGCAATTGCCGAAAGTAGAGAGAAGCTGAATCGTTGAGACAAAGTCTTGTTGCTTAATCGTTGAATTTCAATAGCTGAATGTCAGTATTCAAAGATCGATTAAAATTACGACGTGACCTCAATTGGCCTTATGCAACGACGCCATCAACCTAAAGTGTCGCCATGTTCTGTGGAGTGTCCGGACAGAAAAGGTAGCGTATATTGAGAAGGTAATGACACAGTGCCGTGCAATATTCCGTCAACGGAATTCAAATCGTAGTCTTAGAGGTTGATATCGTTTGTTTTCAGACAATAACATGAGGGGACAATTTAATGTATTAGGGACTGGACAGAAATTACAGGAGGGGAGGGCCAGTGATTTTCAAAATGATGCTGAGCGGAAATTGTGACCCTTTAAAAATGTTTGCGACAGACTAAGTGGCCGCTAGAACTAGCTGCGATGCCAATAAGCTTAAAACAGCTCTGTAGTTCAGCTTGAAGGTAGCCACAATAATCTTAACAACTGAACCTTCGCATTGTTAGCGCAGACAATTAGTAATGTATGGTGCACGGTCGCGTATTGGCAGAGACTGGGTCAATTCAATTTAAATGTAGAGGATGAATAGCGTCGTAGCGTGAGTGTCTCACTGGCACAACGTCCTGTGCTCAGCTTGACACTGCAGCTATTAGCTATCAGTCAGGTGATAGCGACCTCTCAAAACTGGGCTCGGTGGTTCACGGTTTGCCGGATATGACCCAAAGTAGAGACATCAGTCAAAAAAGGGAATGGACGCTTGACCTGGCATGGGCGATGATGCGGAGGAATACGATTTATCGGAAAAAATATAGTTTTCTCATTGTCATAGACTATCATTTATGGTTAATCAGCATTTTCAATGAAGTCCAAAAATCACGTTTCTTGTACACACATGCACTATTTACCTCCCAATTCAAGCAAAGTACATTTACATAAATTATCAAAGATACATAAATGTACAGATATAGCTTGTTTCAATGGGGATGTGTTTATAGTTTGCTCAATAGACTTCCATTCATTTTGATTTGATATTTTGGACAAAGCACAATGTCGCCCACATCTTGCCTTCAAGTAGTTGCGCAAAGAGTGGTGACCCTCCCCAAAAGGCATGTGTGGAATTTCACTACCCTTCAAAAGTGCTTGCATGAAAAATTGCGACCCACTATGCCCCCCCCCCAAGAAATACTCGCTTCCCCATGTAATTTCTATCCAGTCTCTTAGTCGTAGACAAAAATTTTCTTTTCCTCTATCGTGTAACTGATCATGCAGGCGTGACATTCAGGGTACAGTTCAAAGATCAACTTCATCATTACCCTTCGATCAAAGTTCATTCTGTTTGTACACAGCTTCAGAAACTTTGTCAGGACGACACTGTACTGGTAGCCTGCCATGATTGTGGTCATCTACATGCGCCGAGTGACACGGACATCTTTACACAAATCTGTTTCCATATATTAGAGTTTGTTATCCGACTTAATCAAAGCAACCAACGATGGATTGTACATTTTCACCAAATGGCCAGGTATCTTATTGCCATCTTGATGACTGCTTGTCCTTTGACCCTAAGAATACAGGTAAGTCGTTTCAAGGTCATTTCAACAGCCTTGACTTGTCCATAAGCGTGAGGAACTCCGATCATGTCCAGACGAGTAAAATTCTTTTTGACTATTTTTGCAATCATGATTATGACTATATTTTCAATTACGCGTACCTCATGAACAATATAAATGACGACCGGGTTGCGTAAGGCCTAAGAATTGATGTTAGGGTATTCTACAGTTGAGAGCGACATGAAGGTAGAGGATAGCGTTACCAGCTTACAAGCTATTATAATCACAAATATGCACACATATACACACACACGCACGCACGCACCAGGTACACTAATACATATGCTTGCTTTCATTTCTTTCTTTTAAAGAAAACATAATATTGAACGGAACAATTTGGTGAATACCATTTAAAGTGGCACTCCCACTTGGCAACACTTTTAAAACACATTTTTTAGTGCCAACGGCACAGGCGCTTGGCACATTGCTGGGATAATAATCGTATTTAATATGAGAATGTCTATATACGACTTGATTATTCAATAAAAGAATCACCGTACGCGATATTAGTGTAGGCCTATAGGCCTACATATTGACTGGCATTGTACCTATGGCTGCCTGGCTCGGGCCCAGCGAACGCACTGCATAATCATCAATGTGTAGAATGTCTACATGACTTAATTATTTAATAAAGAATAACGGTACGTGATATTACTGTACATGTCAGCGAGCTTAACCGAGCGGCTGTAGAGCTCTGCAGGGCTTGGGCCCGGCTTTGGCCCGTTGTTCACTGCTGCAAAGACAGGAAGGAAGGTGTGAAAGCTTTTCATCGCCTGATTTCATAAATCAGCGAAATTCACGAACTCTGAGCGTTTCCGGTGATAAAAACTGGTCAACGGTCAGATGGTTGCATAAACAATCGATCGACTGGCCTCTTTTGCCTAAAATCATACCTTACCCTATGCTACTGGCGAGAAATCGTCCTGAAATCGGCTGGGCACACCAACCCAGCGCCGGCCATTTTGAATAAGCTGCATGCAATGTACGCGTCCAATGAGAGAAGAGCAATGACGTCATCTGTCAAGGGTTCTATGCAGGCGCGCATACATTGCATGCAGCTTATTCAAAATGGCCGGCGCTGGGTTGGTGTGCCCAGCCGATTTCAGGACGATTTCTCGCCAGTAGCATAGGGTAAGGTACGATTTTAGGCAAAAGAGGCCAGTCGATCGATTTTTTATGCAACCATCTGACCGTTGACCAGTTTTTATCACCGGAAACGCTCAGAGTTCGTGAATTTCGCTGATTTATGAAATCGGACGGTGAAAAGCTTTCACACCTTTCCTTCCTGTCTATGCAGCAGTGGACAACGAGCCAAAGCCGGGCCCAAGCCCTGCAGAGCTCTACAGCCGACATGTACAGTAATATCACGTACCGTTATTCTTTAAATAAATAAATAATCAAGTCATGTAGACATTCTACACATTGATGATTATGCAGTGCGTTCGCCGGGCCCGAGCCAGGCAGCCATAGCCATTCGCCAGGCAACATGTAGGCCTATAGGCCTACACTAATATCGCGTACGGTGATTCTTTTATTTAATAATCAAGTTCATATAGACATTCTACATATTAAATACGATTATTATCCAGCAATGTGCCAAGCGCCTGTGGCCAACGGTCGATATTTGACGTGGCGAATGCGCGCGGATCGCGAGATATCGATAAAAACATGTCTTCAAAAAGTAAAAGTTTGAATTCCGGTGGCCCACCTAAATTCAGCTTTCGAACATCGAACGTTCGGCACTGGGGCCATTGTCAACTAAGCTATGGAGTACGAGTCTACACTGACGCTGCTGTACGCCACAGTACCACTTGCCTCGGTGTTCGGTCATGCCCCGTGGGAGAAAGCTGAGTCTATAACTGACTTGGTGATAAAACAAAAAACAATTTTTGCTGATTCCACCAGAATTCGCATAGGTGACTAGCCCAGTTACGTGCGGTTGATACATAGCGGCCACCGCGTGGTATGCATAGACGCATACCACGCGCGCGGCGAACCACACGTACTGTGTGGCAGACGACAAAATGTAGTCATCGGAGGCGGCTAATATTTAAACGTAAAAACTGATGTTTATGTGGTATTGGTTAAAAATATAATACAACTGATTTAGAATAATGAAAACGACAAAAGCTAAGAAGAAGTTTTCAAAAACTGACCTGTGGTAAAGGCATAATGCTGTATATAAAGTCTTCGCAGTGGGAGGTAAAATTGCGTCGTTCGAACTTATTATGGACTCCCTAGAATATCGTCAATCAGCACAACAACAAACCTTCGGGGGATTTCGTGTCATAATCAGAAACGATCGTAAAACTTCGGGATGTGAAAAATACGCTCGGGAAATGACATGTTTTTATCGATATCTCACGATCCGCGCGCAGTCGCCACGTCAAATATCGACCGTTGGCATTAAAAAAATGTGTTTTAAAAATGTTACCTAACTGTAGCTGTTTGCTGTGGTTCTGTAGTCTGTAAACTTCATCGCACTGCTACTGAATTTATGAATTTCTGAATTCCATGACCGAAAGATTCATTTGGAGGACATGAATTTCAGAGAAATGCTTTTTGAAACACTTTTCGAGCAGCAATCAGGGCACTGTTCGTCATCAATTCGTCATAATACACCCTTTTATGAAGCTAAATCATTAAAGCCAGCCATCACAGCTTTTTACTTCCAGCTTGTTTAGAGAGTCATTTCCAGACAAGATGAGACATACTGCATTCATCTATGGAGTCACGGGCTGAGCTGTTTACTTTGCTGTGAGAACAACGTTTTCTAAATCGCAATATATAGATGACTTGTGAGGACACAGAATCAGAATGTTATTGTATATCAACTTGCATTCTCCAATTAAAACATGTGTTTCAAGTAAAAGATCTCTGAAATTTTGGCCATGCAACATTAGTATACATTGGTCAGCGGAGCTGCTATCCAGACAACACATTCTGCTGGTGATACTCCTTAGCGTACATACAATATATTGTATGCCTAATATGTATTGAATGCAACGGATATGAAAGGTACCCTCAGGTCTCATACATTGGTTTAATGTTCAAATTTGCGTGACCTTGCTTCTACTGCTCGAACAGACGACTTCCATGGTTTTTCGAACACCATTTTCTTTCAACACTGATATTTGATTCATTTCAGGCAAACTGGACGTATTAGGTTTGGCTGAGATATTTAGAGAAACCGGTCTATTTGTATGGAGGCATACTGACAACAAGTTAACGGCTGCTATTCCGGATGGTCAGGAGTTTTTCGTTTTGGCACACAGATTTGAAATTTCTCCGGTATTCTACACCAGCCTCTCAACAAAACTGCCGGCAGTGGTCGTTTCCCGCATTGTGCATGTTGGCAGAACCTCTATGGTACAACAGAAAGAACTCAAAATAAAAATCACCGGAGAAGTCGTGGCGACATTGCATACACTAGGCGTTGTAGTTAGTCTTCGGTCACGACAACCTGTACCCTTACCCGAAAGCTTTGTACGTACTTGTTCCGACGAAATAAAAGGTCAAAGGCCAATAGTTCATGTTCAGTTTTCAAGAATTCCACCCAAAGGCAGTGAAGTCTATCAGTATATGACGGTCGTGTCCATGAAGGACATAGATCATAATCGCCATACGAGCACTGCATCTTACTTGAAGTACTGTATTGATTGCGCCGAGCACGGAGCCAGTGAGGGAGCGTATCGTGTCTTTCAGAGCGAATTCTCTGACTATCAAATCTCAGAATTGTCTCTTCGGTTTTTCAGCGAATCAATGGTAAATGATAAACTAGTTGTGACGTCATGGGAAGACATTGTAATACCGAACAAGGTACATTTTATCATTGCACGCGACGGACGGGACCTTGCACAGTGCAGCATAAGGTTCGGTAGAGGAATTGTAAAGCCACGGTTGTAATTACATTTGAAAAGGTTATTCGTGGTTTTTTTAATCCAGATAATAACATTGTCTTAATAATTGCAACTCCGGACTATTGGACCTGTATGAGTGAAAATTTGTCTAATTCTTTCCCAAATGCATCACAAGGCACTGGTCATCTGCTTGCAAAAGTTCATCGACCCGTGCAGAACAATGATCAAAGAAGCGAGTGGACTCGGACCTTGATGAAATTTTGAAAAATATTGATCATGGGTTTCTTAATGGCGTGATTCTACTTGACCTGTCCAAGGCCTTTGACCTTATTGATCATGACCTTTTATTGAAAAAGTTATCTTTGTACGGATTATCTGAATGAAATGTTAACTGGTTTAACTCTTATCGAGATCTGACAAATCGCCAGCAAGTTGTTCACTACATGAGTAGTATTTCTGTTATACATGATGTTGCAGTAGGCGTTCCACAATGCTCAATTTTAGGCCTCTTTTATTCATGATTTTTATGAACGACATGTCTTTATTTGTTGATTCTTCTACCTTACATATGTATGCAGATGACCAAACAATGTTTGTAAAGGGTAAATGCATTAGTGATGTTAAGGATGCAATACGAAAAGATATCACTCCTATTTCAAATTGGATTACTACGATATATACAATCATATGTGAATTAATGCCAGAAATCAAAATACCTTATGATTACAACCCATTCTAAGCGCAGTCGTTTGAATGAAACTCACAGTTCATTATCTGTACAGGTTACTGACACTTTTATTCCTCAAGTACAATGTGGTGGAATTTTAGGGGTAACACTTGATGAAACGTTATCATGGAACGTCCATATAGATAGTTTATGCAAAAAACTTAGTCAACAAATTGGTTTACTGCGCAGATTACGTCGATATATCCCTTTTGATCGTCGTATTATCTTATATCATGGTCTCATACAGAGTATTTTAGATTATTGTTGTGTTGTTTGGGGTAATGCAACGGCAAATAATCTTGACAAAGTTTATACTCTTCAAAAACGGGCGTTACGCACACTTTTTGAGTTATCAATTGATTTTCCCTCAAATGCTTTATTTTCTACATTCAATGTTATGTCGATTAGACAAAGAATTTTTTATTTCATGGCACTTTAAGTTTCAAATGTATGAATGGTTATGCTCCACAATATTTATCTAATTTACTTACTCCACAAAGTAATGTTCACGCTCCACTGCACGTGAGAATTGTCATGTACCAAGATGTGTTCTAGGCACTGGACAACGTAGTTTTCATTTCCGTGCCACGAAAGTTTGGAATTCATTACCGATTGAAGTGAAAAATTTCACCAGTCTGTACACATTCAAATGTAGGGACCTTTCTCAACAGGGGAGGGGACCTCAGGTATAACCTGGCAGGGACCCATAGTTCAGCGATTAGGAAATCAATTTCACATCTCACCGCAGTGACAATTAGCTTTTAATATTTGTCCATTGCCGAAACAATTTCTCAGTGTATAGAAAATCAGACTCTACACATTAATGTTGTTTTTAAAAAGTCTGTCACTAATCAGTCTGTCCCTGGTTTACAGTTAAACGGTCTCATCTCAGGCACCTAGTATGAAAGTGATGAAAGTTCCTTAGACAAGGAGAATCATATGGTTTTCCTATCATGAAAACGACAATGCCTCTGTATTTTTTGCGATGACTATCACTGTGACAGAACTACAAATGTTATCAGTGGATATCATCCATAGAAAAATACTAACCATTGCCAATATTTGACATAATTGACGATTATCCTACGTACTTCTTACCTCTCAATGAATATACATAGAATCACAATGACTTTTGATGAAGCCTGAAAAATTAAGACCTCATTGGAAATATCGCGATCGAAGACATCTGTATCACAATTTCTGTGTCATTTAATTTAATCCTTACAATTAATTTATCAGTACTTTTTCTGCGAGATCTGTCATTTCTATACATATGTTCTTTCAAACGATGAATTTCACGTATCGGTAAATGTTGTAATTTTTTTTCGCTTTTTTCAAACTTTTCCATGGTGACCCCTGATTTTTATTCTTGATTTGGTAAGAGTATGGTTATAAGTTTTATTGAGGAATGTTCGAGAGAAATTTGAAGTCTTCACATTCGAGACCCATACTACCTTATTTAACAAGTCATTGTAAATGATATAGTCCCCTCTTGGCTAATAAATTTGGAAACATTTACGGAATCGTGGTAAAGTGAAATTGGTCAAAGGATATCCGGAAAATGACTGAGACATTATCTGTAACGCCCTCCCTTGTAGAGATTTTATCTCCAAGCATCCCTTACCTGGCCAAGGCGTGTGAAGGTTGGTTCAAGATCGTACGAGAAGGAGATAGCGTCATATTTTTGATTAATGATTTGTAAAAGTTGAATGAAAACAATCAAGAATTGGATATTGCATGGTGTGATCTTGTCTTATCTTAAGAAATAATCAAGGACTGGGACTAGCGGGAAATTTCCACGTGATGACCATTGTATATTGATGACAATGTTGTAGTTATGTAAGTTCAGAAAATGTATATAAGTTTCTAGAGAATGTACTCTGATGACTCAGACCTGAGACGCTGAACATTACGTTTGCCATCTTGCAATACAGATTTAATGTTGTGCTACAATCAACATCTTAGTGTGTTGACTTCAGTTACTGAAAGCATTACGATCCAGATTGGTACCTCAACTCGTAATTCCCCTAACTACGAGCGCAACAAGTTGGTGGAGAATCCGGGTAGCTGAAGCAGCACGGCTGTAGGATTCTGAGTCTGGTGGTAGAGTCAAAAAGCGACGAGTACGAGAGATGGCAAATGTGACATTCCACGTCTGAAGAAGGGATTCGGAACTAACAAAGATAATAATCAGATAATCAGACTCTACACTAATAAATAAAGATATTGTTCAACACACATGTGCAGTTCATGAACGTGATGGAGATTTTATTAAAATTTTCTGAGCAGTAAATGAGGCCAAACTGTAGCTTGAAGAAATATCTTTAACTTTACTCCACTGTTTATGTAGAAGTATAGGATATTATCCCGAATATTATTATCTTTATTCGTTTTTATTTCCATGAAGTAACGAGCTGCAGCAACATTCAAACTTTTCCCCACACAGAAACTGGGCAGTTTGGATTATTCATACTATCTTAATCCTACTGTTCGTAATGTTTATGTCGTAAACACATCTATCGCACATTTTAAACACCTTTCCCGGGTTCTTGAACCCGGTTGGTCAAAATCGGCTGTTCTGGCCTTTTTGATCACCCCTCTTAAAATGCTTGGATAGTTGACTTGGAATACAATTAACATTAAAAGTTTCATTAGCAATTAAGCCAAACACCGGAGACATCATGAGACACGAACAATCGCAACAACACCAATTCAAAGAAAAATCAAATTGGACTCCACGAACAGCAAAAAATACAAAAACCTGAAAGCTATCTGAAGCTGCTAAACTCGCACTTCTAGAGATACCCTTTCAAACAAGAAACAAAACATGTCGCGTGCCCAAAGAATCGCGATAAACCAGCTTGCAAACAGTAGACAAATTACCATAAAAACCATTCGACAAGGGTCGGGTTTTGTCTTTGTCAACACAAAAGATTACGTACACGAATGCGAAAGGCAATTACGCAACACTAAGTATTATACACAACTAGCCAGTGACGACACAGAACAAACAGTAAACAAAGTCAAGTACACGAACTATTAAACAAAATGTACGAGAACAAACACATCGATCATGATACTTGTAAGTATCTTGATCCAGAAAACATAAAATCCGTACCCCGCAGTGGTACTTATTGCCTAAAAATTCACAAACCTCGGCAAAATTCTAAAAGACACACTATTCAAAACAAATTTACTGAAGTAAAGAAACATAGAACAAACAAACTGAACCACAAAACGGACTCACAACGAGACCCAAACATTAATATACGTGCCTCGCAACTCGAAGAGCAAGACCACTAAAATGCATTAAAATAATTTTTCACAAACACAGACTAAGGAAAGAATCTACACTGCGACTGATGAGAAACCACACTCGGGTTTCGAAACGCAAGCGTCAAAGGGCCACTCTATCAACTCTGTAACACAATAGGTCCGGCTGCGTCTCGCCATAAGCTTTCCCCACACAAACAAAACATTACCAAACACACTGATCCAAACTTCCCTACAAATATCCGAGGCGAAACAAACATTTTTGTTAGCACAAACAATCGGATAAGAATGTTGGAACACAAACTCGACACAAAAACATTTTGGATAGTTAGGTGGGAGCCTCTTTCACACTTTTTACATTCATTGCTCTTCTGTGGGGGGTTGTCAACCTGATGTAATCGCAAATCCTCAGATTTCCATCTGATATAAGTATGTACGTAAACAAAAAAAGTAAACTCATGAATTTTAATAGACGGGGTGGCTATGACCAATTTTAAGCCAGATTGGTCACAGCCACCCCGTCTAAGTCTGTGTGGGGAAAAGTTGTCATGGCAACCCCTATACTGAATAATCCAAACCCAGATAAGCTTTATGGCAACACCCCCTCCCATGCATGAAATGTCTGCAGCCGACTGAAATGATAAACGATATCGCTGACAAGTTAACAAAGTCGCTCGCAAATTACCAAGTGAATTCATCATATGGTTGGCAATACAGCTAAGTAATTTGCTGATTAGATGTCCCATTTCCAGTCGCCACCGCAGTAAGATTTCTCAGAAGTACGCTCGATATCGATGATATGCCCGACTTATGGATATGTTTTTTGGCATGATTAGGTACTGTTTGAAAATATAGTTGGTTGGTGATTACACTATTATATGAGCGTATATATTTGGTCGTTCGGTTTACGATACAGCCAGAACTTGCCATCATTGAGATTAAATGTCACATCCGAGAAGTTTGTCATTTTCTGGTTTTTGCCGATTGTGACTTTAACGCCAAGGTCAATAAACACCGTGATTTTCTTTTACTTCTTTTGCTGACTGCAGCATTCTTGCATGAGCCCTGTCTTCGATATACCGTTCTTTGCTGCAAAAGAGCACATTTTTCGAAAGGGCATTTCAAATACCTACAAGCTGAAACAATCGTGGAGCCGTTAGCCGACGACTACTTATTCACAGTCTCTCTCACTGTGACCTATTGCCTAAAATGATTTGTTTTCGTCTCGTTTGTACCTCCATATAGACTTGTCCATAGACTGTTTTCAAACCGGATCTTGAACCGGGTCTCGAACTCACCATCCTCTGATAGTGAGTCTGTTACCCTATCCACTGGTCCACGGTGCCTACCATAATATTCTTTGGCCACTTTCCGACGATTCCACTGTAAAGGGGCACATTGTCTCACATTTAAAATGGCCATGGGACACAGTTTGAAACCGTATCGGGCAATTGCAATTAAGAATTTCGATTAAATCGAGATGTTAACCACCTTTTTTCCCCTTTGTATTTATCAAGACTCCTCTCTGCAAAACTTAAAAAAGAATATCGTTTTCCCATAAGTTATTCTGCCTTACTAGTATACCTTTGGGGAGAAGACAGAAATCTGTACTCGTTGATACAAAGAAAATAAGAACAGAGACACAATTTTCCAGTTGTACAATTTGGCCATGGTAATTGAATCGCGTAAGGCATAGACAGACATACAAAAGTTCAACAGCTACCGTACCGTCGTTGTTATTGTTGTTTAACTTCCCTTTATGACGGCGAATTTTTACAGTCGTAGAAACAAAGGTATCAAATACATCTTGACGAAGCCACGTGATGAAATGGAAGATCAGGAAAAGGAGCATGACATTGATCTCATGGTCATTGTCACACTTTAGGTGCTGGAACAGCACACAGCTCCGCCATCTTTGTGGCGGCGCTCTAATGTTACTACGTCACACTCAGTATCGAAATCCTGTTAAGGCCATTTTGCTGCGTTGATCAGGTGCTTCGGTATGAGTATCGGATTATTCGTGCCGCAAAACGTCGGAATCTCGAAGGTAAGATATCATAGATCAAAAATGTACCGTAGCACATTTGTGAAATTAGTGCTCAATTGACTTGTGTGATTTATTCATAGCCACTATTATCATGAATACCAGACACGTTCTTATTTATAATATAAGGCGGTGTGACATTGGACTAAGAGTGACATACTTTCAAATTAGCACTTGGAATGTATTGCATAAAGCAAAATTGTAAGTAAATATAAATCGGACAGTGAATGTGTGAATCTCAGAAATCGAATGTACGTTTTTGAATAGAGTCGTTGAGCGCGACTGCCAATGTGGTCTACCAAATACGCCGAGCACAATGGCGATGTGACCTCACAGACGCCCACCGCGCACCGAATATCTGTTGCAAGAAGTTTACACCGAGACCTGGTCGACAGTGTTCAGGGTCAAGTTGATGCAGTTATTTGCTGTGCTAAGAAACCATGCCTTAAAAGTTCAAAAGTCGAAACCTGTCACCTTTTCGTCCATAACCAAAACAAAGTGAAGTGTACAGCATGACCTTGTAGTCGGACTTTGAGTCCATAGAAGCAGACGTGAAAAAAGGATCCCGGGAGGTCACTGTACACATAAAACCTTGAGATCATCGACAATGCTGTGTGAATCTTTCTGTGTTCTGGACGGAGTAGAAGCAAGACGTACTCGAATGTACTTCTTATTCTTCTCCGTACTACTTGTAAAGCAGTGAATGTTATTTTGTATATGGAAGCGAGCTGGAAGCGCTGTTTGTTTATCATTACAGTTCATCACATGACGTTGTAGAGATATCACTCAACGATGGATGGTAAATTTTCTTCGAATGGAAAGACTACCTATTTCGACTTAAGTGATTTTTTGTTCCTTGATCCGGAGAAGACAGGTAAGTCGTATTGGGATTATTTTTGTAGCCAGATTGTGCACTGAAGCCCCGTCTGATGACGAAAAATCCCTGTCGCTCGTTTGCTTTGATATTTATTCACCAAATTTACGTCGTGATATTAAAAGGCCGTAGGTTAAAATTGAATGTTAAATAAAGACTTGCAAAATGTGATTTACAGAGAAGCATACAGGTGCACCGCGTCGAAAAACCTCTCCATGTGTCAAAGCCGGACTTTAGACATCAAAGTCTAGTCGATTATTTGCGTTGTTGTGGCTACCCTAGCTTGTCGTAAAAGTAGAGAATTTCATGTCTACCGGACAGTGAAAGATCAATTATCTCTTCTATACTACCGTTTGGATTGTTTTCAGGTAAAATTGGTGTTTTTCAATTGGCCAAGGTCTTTGGCGAAGCAGGACGATCGACATGGTTGTACGACAGCAATAGTTTAGCATCTGCTCTAAGAAACGGGCATACGCTCTTCGTGCTGGCGCAAAGTTTCGAATTTTCTCCGGCATTCTACACCGATTTCTCGACAAAGATACCAGTTGTTTTTGTTACTCGTATAATTCATGTTGGTAGAACGTCCCTGGTACAAAAGCGTGAGCTCAAAATCAAAAGAACTGGAACGTTGGTCGCGACAATGCTTGCACAATTTGTTTTCATTAATCGAAAGGCACGTCGACCTGCATCCCTACCCGAAAGTTATATCAATACGTATTTTGACGAGACAAAATGTCAAAGGCCACAAGTTCATGTACACTTCTCAAAGTCCCCAACGGAAGGTGCAAAAATTTATCGCTATCCAGTGGTCGTGTCAACGAAGGACATCGATGAAAATAGTCATACGAGCAATATATCTTACATCAAGTACTGTATCGATTGTGTCATGTTTGGAGCTCGTGAACGAGCATACTCTGTCATTCAGGGCAACCTCTCTGACTATCCCATCACAAATTTGTCAATTCAGTTTGTCAGCGAGTCAGAACTCAATGACAAGTTATCTGTTACGTCATGGGCAGACACAGCAAGGCCATACAAGATACATTTGCTAATACAAAAAGACAAGCGGGAGGTTGCTCAATGCACTCTAAAATTCGATGTAAAAAGGGCAAAGTCACTATTGTAACATAGATGCATGCATCCTTGAAATGTAAAGTATGTTGTTTCAACGTACACAAGTATATTGGTGTATTTTTCTCGGTCATTTTTGGTTTCTTCATAACTCGGTTGATTGACATGTCTATTCATTCAAACAACTGTTTCAGACTCAGTTATTCAGAATAGAACAAATCTCAGCACATGGGTGTCACAACGGTTATTCCCCAGACTTTTACTACCCTGACATTTCAAACTTACATAAGTATTCCAGAACCAGCCAACGTAATGCTTAAGGCAGAGCACATACATTGTGTAGGCAGAATGCTCGCCTGGATGGCCGGGTAAATATATTCGGACCCTCAATTGTTTCTCAAACGTCTCTGGTCTACCGCTTGAGGGAGCTCATTTTGAACTAGTACAGTATAAAGTCAACACTGTCTTAGTTTTGAAAGTCAAAATTTTTTTTCCGTAGAGCTAACACGGGTGACAATTTTGAATTAATTTTATCGGTAAATATTGGGTAATTTCTTTATCTAGTACCAAAACTTACACAGAGACCGCTGATATTAAATTAATTCTTGATTTTGAGGATAGAATAAATGTTTTCTTTTGGTAAGTTTGAGCAAAAGTGTAAGAATTTTAACTTAAGGCGCAGACTGTCTTAGATAGACCTTACCACAGTTTACCATCCGACTGAATCAAAGCAACCAACGATGGATTGCACATTTTCACCAGATGGTAAGGTCACTCCTCGTCATCTTGATGACTGTTTGTCCTTTGACCCTAAGAATACAGGTAAATTTTTTCCAGGCCATTTCAACAGCTTTGCCTTTTTCATTTGTTTACATGTACATGTGTCAGCAGAGCTGGTACACGATAGAATCCAAACAACACATTCTGCAAATTATACTCCTATAGCGTCCGATACATTGTATGCATATCTATGTATTGAATGCAATGGTTCTGAAATGTACCCCTAGGTCTCATATGTGGATTTACACGTTCAAATTTGCGTGACCTGGCTTCTACTGCTCAAGCAGTCGGCACGGCTTTATCACCATTGGCAAATTCTGAAAGGACTATCAGAATTTTACGAATGTTTAGCGAGCTAGCCCTGCGTATGATGCTGTGTGTTTGCTGTGTGTTATATGGCTGTAATGGGAGGCCGTATAACGCAAGGAACACACAACATCGTACACAGGGCTAACTCCGAGCAAGGATGGCTATTTCTTTGTCGAATGTGCCATTTTGTGGCTATCAACAGTTAGGCCTACTTGTGGTTCGGTACACGGCGATGACCGCTGCACGCTGTGGTATGCATTACTAAAGTTCTAATGTGTACCACATTCATTTGCAATGGCATCAAACCACAATTAGGCTGTGGGCTAGAGAGATCTGGCCCACCACACTCAACCCAGGATAACAAACCTGTATTTTTCAGAAGCTTTGGGATCCCTAGAATACGAAATAGAATTTTAACAGAAAAAAATATAGGGATGCAATAGCTGTTATGGTCATGTTTTGAAGGGTACCGCAAAATCACAATTTTGCGACCCACATGCATTTTTGTCTAACCTGTCTTCTTGTAAATCATCTGCTGAGCTTATTTTTTTACTATAGCCTGACTTCTGGGTATCATTAGATAAGCAATTATTTCTCTTTAAAATGACCAACCGTAATATGCAATATCTTCTACAGTTTTCATGAAACAGGACAAAAACTTACCCTATACCTCAAAGTTTATATCGTAAAATTACAGCTAATCTCAAATTCTACCAATATTTTACCTAGACATAATACAAAAGGCAATGCTTTGTATTATTCTGTCCTATTTACTACAGGGACATGTTACAAATATGAGATTGACTTTTAACACAAAAAAATATTGGGATTCTATAACTATTTGGTATCATTTTTAGCTCATGTGTTCACACACATGAGCTTATGTCGCAGTGATGTCTGTCTGTCTGTGTGTCTATGTGTCTGTATGTCCGTCTGTCTGTGCCCAAATATCTCAAAAACAGCTCATTTGATCAGAATCAAATCTAGTACATAGATTAAGTTTGTAATTTATGGCAAGAACTGATTAGTTTGTGGTTGGTGTGACTCGCTTACTTTTTGCTCATTTGTATAATTAATGATTGTAGAAAAAACGGATATACATCGAGAACGACTGCTCACAATTTGATTAGATTTGCTACAAATGTTGATCACACCAGGATATATATCAGCCGTGAAAGGTATTAAGGGGTGAAATGAAAGATAATTGCTAATTTGCATATTTAATTAACTTTCCTAATAAGGGATACATATCTGAATTGACTCAATCAAAATTGACGAAATTTTGTATGTATATTGAAGATACTATGATTTACATTATTGAAAGTCATTAAGCATTAAACTCTGAACTGCTTATTCATAATTTGCATTTTTAATTAACTTTCCTAATTAACGAATATATATCTGAATTGACTTGATCAATAAATAATTGATGAAACTTACTACATACATTGAAGATACTATGACACAACATTCTTGAAAGTCATTGGGCATTTTTACTCCAGCCAATTCCTTATTTGCATATTTAATGATCTTTTGAAATTAGGGATATATATATTTGAATTGACTTTACCAAAATTGATGGAACTTGCTATGTACATTGAAGATACTATAATATAATGTTGTAGAGATCCTTTGAGCATTTTTACTTCAGCCACTTCCTTATTGGCACAGTTCGTGTTAACGCAGAATTCCGCATCCTGGACGCAAACTTCATGTATGAGACGCAAGTTACCTTTGATGCATGCGTCCCTGGGACTCGTATCATACACATATGCATCCGACCCGGCCGGTTTTGCAGCCATCCCTTTGTCTCCCCTTTCTTCAAACATTTGACATTTTTAAAAAAAGAAGTGTGAAAACAACATTGAACGAATGAAAACATCTGTTGCCTGCTGACTTTCTGGCAAGTGCGAAGTGGGGGTACAGCATGTGTGAACGAGGTTAATTGGTTGAATTTGCAGCAAGCGGAGCGAAAATGTGTAATTGCTACGCAATTTTATAGAATTCTTAAAAGGGAAGTTACAGGACCTTGGTCGCACAATAGGGGAAGTACTGATGATGCAGCCGTATTACACTGGGCGGGAATTTTTGAATTCTCATGGCATCGCTTTGACGGTATGATAAATTTGAATAATCATGATGGGCATTTTCGTGACATATGCAAAGAGGGGTCAAATGGTCGTACAGGGAACATATTTTGAAACATGCATTTTCCGACTCAAGTTTAGTCGATATTTATTCACAGATATCATATGCAAGATTCAATAACAATGAACGCCTGAAACATGGCAAAATTATGGGATTCTGGGACCAAACACAGTACCGTATCAGTAGCGTGGCTTTTTTACATTTGCATAGATTTACGATAATCTGGCTTTTAGAGGGGAAGTTAATCCTGTTTAAGTGACATACTTTGCAAAATAAAAAGTGGAAATGTACGACTGAACATCGAAAGCGCAATAAGTTTCATCTTTGACTCTCACTCGTGAATTGAATCAGATGAAAGAAATGAAAGAACTATACAGGTGTAACATTATATTATTTGTTCATCATTTTTGTTCGATAAAACAAATATGCTTACTTATCCCTCTCCCACATAGTGTGTTAAAATACAAATTACAAACCTTGCAAACGTGACCCAATATGTACAAAATGCAATTTTGTTCTGATAAATGAATTCTAACAGTACCGGAAAGGGCGTCCATCAGGATTGTTTGACTATCAACATACTGCTCTGCGATCTCAATTGAAAAGCAAAAAGCTGTGTGGAATCATGGAAGTGTATCTGTTATTATCAAGGTCATTCATCAAGTTCTTTGACTTATATCGTCTGGAGATTGCACACCTCCGATATACCTGTCTTATCAGTCTTTTCTGGAAACGGCTGGAAGGCAATGTTACTGCATTGTTAATATTTTAAGTCAGTTATCATACTGAGAGGTCTGTGTCACACTTGCTCTTTCAGAGAAAACGCTGACCTTTGGGTCAAAGAGATTGTCTTCAAGCATTTGTCTTGAAGGCTATACCATTGACAAGGCTGGTGAAAAACTCTACATGTATGCCGAAGCATACAGCGTGACAGGATGTCAAAAAAGGAGATTTCACCCTACACGATGCCCTTGTTGATTGAAAACAGTCAACCTCTGTGGGTGTTTTATTTATCCAGCAGCGTGGACGTGCGTACACACGCCAGTTGACTATTAACCGCAGATGACAAAGCCCGGTGACAAAGTCATTATATAGAATTCAACTTTGCTGTAAAATATGATTGAAGTCGGCGTCTGTGTTTACCTAGCGTGACAGCTATTTACATTGCCCTTGAAAAAAACACATTCAAAAGTCAGTCATGATTTATCGGTTATCATTGTTACTGTAGAGTGCAGCCATGTAAAATGCCGTCTGTTGTCATCCGACAAACTTTGCCTTTTAACACCCATCGCCCATGGTTATCAACACTTCCAAAATGCAGTTTGACAACTTGATAAGCTAGAAACTCTTTATGATAATGCCATTTTAAATCTAGATCACAAATCATGACTTCTGAAACATTTGAAATGCATCAAATAGGTGAACATTGTGCCAGCATAACTCGTTCAGAGTCTACATGAAAATAAAACAGTAAACCAACCAAGAAACCTAAAAGTTTCTACGCAAAAGAGTGCATTACATTTTTAAAAATCTGAAAGCGCTTTTTACCACATTAAAATCTAAAAAGATAAAATATTTATCGCAGTACATACTACGCATGAGACTGTGCGGTAAATGGCACAGTAGGCCATAGTAAGTGAATATCCCATGATGCAATATGACTTGCACGAACAGAAACCTTAATTGTTGAAAATATCTTCATTATATTGAATTTCTAGAGAAATAATTGATTCTGTTCGAAAGAGACAGTAAATTCGCAAATTTGGAAGAAGCGTCTGTGCAATTCGTCTGAAAGATTGTGTCGATTAAATAGGAATTTGGATATTCATGTTTAATAGACATGGCTTGCCCGAGAAATCTACGTGCTGCGTATATTACGTACGTACTGGGTTACTTCAAATGGCGATAACTCTACTTTGAAAGCACAGTATTTGCAGTATGAACAAACACCGAGTTGAAATGCAATCTGCATTTGACGCTGCTACTTGCCTGTCACATGTTCAAGATTTATCTTACATTTGTAATGGCGACAATTCAACTGCACTCGTGAAGAGTACGTGACCACATCGTCCCTATGGACCAAGCCAGTGTTAGTTTGAGGGCGCTAGGTGAATACATACAAACACACTCTCCAGATAATGTTAAAGTACCGTGCAGCCTAGATATCGGATCATTATTCTCCAGTCTTGTCACTAAAACTAGCATGCGTTGAACACAAAACGATTTCAAACCAAGATATGTACGAGTACATGAGAGAATCTCGGAAAATTTCGGATTGTAATGGCCACAAGAATTGAAGAACTAAAATATATATATTCAATTTTCCAAAGATCGAAATGCTTGAAATGCTAAAAATGCTCAATATCTGTTGACTTACATGGGCATTGTACCTTGCCATTGAGGTTGTGTACGTATGTAATTCAACACTCCACCCCTTTTACCCGGATGTTTGGTCGTTGCCGTACTAATCACAAGCAGCAACGAGCAATTAAAGATACATGGGAGGGCAAGGCAGAGATATGGAATTCTAAATGATATACACTGAAAGTGCATCTACTGTGGATAGCCTACAGCTTCGGATCGACTTAATAAACAAAGACAAAACAGAAAAGTGTTAAGGCGCATTATTTGCAACCTGCAGTTGACAGTAAATAACCTCTGCTGTTTGTAATTTTCTATAGAATCTATACTATTGAATACATAGCATATCTAATATTATCGTAAGAATATATATTTTTACCAAGAATATCTGTCCGACTTTTGAAAGATGTCGCCGTGTCTTATGAAGAATTAAGGTCCGTTAATGAGCAAAATGTCAATCAAATAGATTGAACCTGCCCATCAACGCACTTGACCTTCATAATGTAGCACCAGAACTGTCAAATAAAGACGCATTGTGTTCTTGCTTTCAAAGTTGTTACTTTCATCATTTTGAAGTCTATAATATATTGTATAGCCCAAACAAGGACCATGTGACCGAGGGTAGGTGACAATTTGCTCGACGTCAGGAGTACAGAGTCCCTAGTTTGGTATTTATGTTTTTATTACATGACTTTCTCACATAGTTTTCTCTCCAAATTATTTTGTTTACACAGAAGGACAATCTATATGCTTCGACACGTTCGATATAACAGGTATGTAATGAATGTCAGTACAGGCGACATTCCTTCTGTTTACTGCCCCTATCTTAACACAGATAGTCGTGCAATTTAGTAAAACTTTGAAATACAAATTTGTTTGGAACTTTGAAGCACAAATTTAATTGGAATTTACAATAGATATAGTCATCTTGAGATATGCAAAAAATATGCCGTCTTGAGTTTACTGAAAAATGGAATTGCTGCGGGGGCTTCATACAGGAGGTGAACCTCCCGCGTAGCAAGTTGTCAAGTGAATGTTTATGCTGAAAACTTCCTTCCATACCTGTGGTGTTCCTTTAAGCAATCATTGTAAGAGAGGTCATATGCCATCTTCTGGTAAGTGCCAACATCTTTGAATTAACATCAACGAAAGCCTGTTTTATTATATCTGGCAGGGAATGCAAGCTGGAGATTTGCTATTAACTCAAAACACGAGAAAGTATTGGATACGTTTGCGAAGGATACTCTTCACTAACCCAAGCCAACGAGCTCGATGACCGTCGAAGCAAATGCGAAAGTTTTGAAACAGCAAATGTGTCTTTTATAGTGTGTTTATATTGTGACACCTTTCATTGCAACTCCTAAAAATCACATACAGGCTTTTGAGTTCTATATGTTGGCGCCTTATCTAGAACGGTATCAAATCCAAAAGCGCTTTTAAGTTTGAAGTATTTTATTTTTAATGCCAACGGCCTCAAAATTAAAAAGAAGGCTGTATGAACATTGTTACAAACGATGAAAGAGACCGCATCTGGCACGAAACCAGCATTTAGCAACCGCGCCTTCAACTCTCTGGTACTGTCATTGTAGAAGAACGACTATGACTGAAAAGAGAATGCTGGATTTGAGTCATTTTTCTCGTGTTCTTGTTTTCTACTCGACTTATATCAGCGACAATGTGAAGTGCAATCGTGACCTTGACTCTGACAGAACATTATGGTCCATGTCAAGGCTCCTGAGACTGAAGTCAATGTTTTCCATTTACTCATGTAGATTTCAACTGTTTCATCATCACTTTCGGCGCCATGTTTTAGATAGTGCACGATTTCGGCCGATGAATATTCTGCATGGATAATATCCAATTACGAGTAGAAGTGATCAGTGAAACAAAGCTAATCAATATAATTTGCATCATTTGAACGCATAAGATCGTATTGTATTTGAACTGAAATGGCACACTTAACGCGGTGTAAGTACAAATATTGCGTTTTATGGAGACTTGGAGCCTCTTACGTGAGTACCTGAGAACGACGTCCTCGAATGCTAACATTACAAAGAAAATTCGACAGAACTTTCCGACGGGAAACAAAACCAAACTGCAGATAAGATTAGCCTTCACCATTGATACTTCGAACTGAACATTTTCGTCCCGAAAATGTTGTCTCATTCTAAAGGTAATTTTTAATTTTTTTGCATTTTAGAATTTTTTATGGATAGATCCCAGTGCATGGGTGAGGTCAACACTTTTCATCGAAATAGTGTTTCACTTAAAAGTGCGCCCTTTCTCTTTTGTTTCTGTACGTATCATATACTGATTAATGTAGAAACACTTGTCCGCATGACAGCGGACAATGTTGAATTTGCAAAGACATACAGTTAGCTTGCTTCTAGTTTGTGAAAGACACCATGGCCCCGGTGAAAACATTTTATTGGTTCGTCAACTGATGTAATAGTTTAATTTCTCAAGCTGAAAGACTTCGAGACCAAAGACATATGTATTGATTTCGCAAGGGAGAAATCTGTCCCTACATTAACAGTCACTGACAACACTGAAATTGAATATTACAGAGCAAACCCAAGCTACGTACGTACGTAACTTTTAAAGAGACCTATGGCCCTGAAGAGTACCTAAAGGTAAATTTATGTCGGAGCCAGAGGTCTCTCATTGCTCAGTTGAGATCAGGTACCCTCCCCTTGCGTATTGAAACGGGTAGATTTCAAGACCTAGACGTAGAAGATAGAATTTGTGAATTTTGTGATTTGCGTACCCCAGAAACGGAAACGCATTTTCTGTTTTACTGTAAGGCATATGACCATCATCGTAGAATATTCTATGACAAAATTATAGGAAAATTAGCAAACTTCAGTGACTTATCAGACCCTGAAAAGTTAAAATTCTTATTTACAAATTGTTGTAGACCGTTAGCACGCTTTGTTGAAGCAGCTTATACTGTCAGGAAAACTTTTTTGTATCACCAGTGCTAATTATTGTTACTTTACTGCTTTGAAGTGACCTGTAAGCCGTGTGGGCTGGTTGCACGTATTGTATTTTTACAGTTTTGCATTTTGTATTTTGTCTCAGTTGCAGCGGAGAGCTGCGAGTGCAAATGTCACTATAATAAATATCCATACCATACCATACCATTACAAGCTACAAGCATCTAAGTTCTGTGCAGGAGAACAGACTAGGATGTGATACAACTACTGAAGTTATATGTACTAAAAGTCAACAGCTAAACTGGTGAAATGGAGCCAGTAATTAAGGCTTTAACAAACGCTTAATTTTTTTAGAGAACTGTTTTGTCCAACAGACTAAACATACAAGCGCACACACAACACACACTGACGACAACACTGATGGTATATTGAGAGAAAACGCGCCTGGGCGACAGATATTCCGGGTTTCAAATTTTATCATTTCTAATCTGATATACCCCTTGCCGGCGCTCATTTTAAAGCTCTTGTGAAGGAAAAGTTTGACCGTCTTAGTTTTAGAAAATCGAAAATTTTATTTTTCCTCATAGAAATGGCGGCCATTTTGAATGTCAAATATAGCGCGAGATATCTTAGGTACTTTGTCTCTCTAGGACCAAATTTTGCACGGTGACCCCTGATTTTTATTCTTGATTTGGTAAGAGAATTGTCAAAAGTTTCATGTAGGAAAGTTTGAGCAAAAGTTTACAAAGTCTTTTACTTTCGAGGCGTATACTACCTTAATTTTATCTCTTGAACTTATATCTGTCCTTGCTCTAGAAAGATGCTCTGTTAAAAAGGCCATTGTCCTCTCACAGAGTTTGATCTACAGCGTCGTGTTTATCGTCACAGTTGTACGGTAACTACAGTAATTACTTTCCTGCACAGACAAGACATTGTCAAGTTCGATATTTCCAGAAGGAACATTTTGATTACTTCCTCCCAGAAGGAAAACAAGCCGCGCTGTGATCCAAAGATGATTTCTATCATGTACAAAAACCATTCTACCGCATCAAGATTGCTTTTCTTTTTCGCTAAGCCTTGAATGAGACGTGATTGTGGCTTGGTGAAGCCCTGGTTCTTTTCAGTATGATTACAATGACCCAGCGACATCAAAGATGGTAATACTCAGACTCACCAATGTAAGTCTCCTTGCTCTGTGTTGATCACAATAGCTTCAGGAACTACGAGATAGCCAACACCGATCTATTACCCTGTGCGAGCAAGAATATAAACAAGACAAAAATGTCATGAATCAGGGCATACCAGTGTCTTTCAAAGGAAGAACCAAATTGACAAGTCTTAATTTACGGGAAAATTGGGATGATATAGAGAGTAAATAATAAAATAACCACCACTGTAAGGTAGTGCACGCCTTGAATGTGAAATATTTAAAGGGAAACCGTCGTTGGAACTGCGCCTGTGCGGGTTTCTTGTTTAAAAACAATGTATTTTGTGTACGATATCTAGATGCACCTCATCATCATAGCTGCAACATTTAAATTATAAGATGTACATTATGAGAGACATGTTTTAACTTTCATCAATCACCATCGTACCTTGGGTACAGTGTTTACATTGGTCGTATGTGTCCTTGATACCCTTGAGAGCAGTTCCGACGACTGTATTCCATTGCTCAAACATAATAAAACTTTCAATGTGGTACTGGAGAATCAAATCACCTTACGGATATCTGGAATTCAAAATGGCCGTCATCCCTGTGTAAACTACATGTAGGAAATAAAGCTTTCGATTTTTGAAAATCTACGTTGAAACTTATTGCTCCGAGAGCTTTAAAACGAGATACTATAAATTATAAATCAGAAAAGTAATGTACAATGTCAAGAGTTCGAATATCTGTTCCCGATGCAAATTCTCCCTAATTTCAATATATCTACAGAACAATCATTATTTCGAAGGGGAAAAGACATTCACATCAGTTAAATTTGCTATTGAAAACCATCCGTTAGGCATCGACATGCAACTCAAAGAAGTCAGTGTTATACTCAAATGCAGAGGAAGTGTGGCGCTGTTGTCGTGCTTGAAAGGTAAATCTGACCTACTCAAGCAAGACAAATTCATAGCAAAATATCCAAAGTAGGTCAACATCAGCCCTTGGCTGTGTTCGATAATCATCCAAAAGCATCGATGGTTAAATGACGTCACAGTCGATGTACATAGGGCAAAATATTCTAATTTTTTCTCTGATACTAATTAAAGCTTATGGCAATATGAAGATGGTGCGTTTCATATTGTTCTCATGTGATCCACTGCGGGGAATTATTGTTTATAGAGCACCGATTGGCTTGAATGGTGTGTGACAATGACACAAGGGGAAAACATCGATTGTTTTCTCAGGTTGTTGGATATATGGTGATACAGTTGTAGTGTCCCACTTTGAACAAGTTTATTCCCGCCTTTTTTCGAGATACCACGTAGACCAAAGACGTCAAATGTGGAGGTCTTGATATCATGACCAAGATACACTATTGGTCAGAGTAAAATGGCGTTTGGGCAAATTGTGAAGAAAGAGAATTGAAACTCGTAAGCTTTTTCAGATTTAGAATGAAAATTGCAATGATAAACATACACTGACGATACATTTGTACCACAATTTGACTAGAAAGTTGAAACCCAAAGTTTTAAAATAGTTTATATTGAAGTTTATTTCATTCTATTCGACAGAGGATTGACAAGTTTTCTTGTGTTGTACACCATCAGCAGTTTAAAGTGTGATACATATTATGTAGTTGTACAGGATTAAGCCAGGGTTTTCCTCTTTCCAAGGCTCTCGCACAAATAAATGCGGTAACGCGTATTTTGGAAAGATTAACTTTCGATTTCGTTTTTTATCAAACAAACGCATAAAAAGCCCACACTTTACACTTTCGATCAAAATTTCCCCAGGAAAACTTTAAATCGATTTGTAATCAATAATGAACTTGAGGGTGTAACTGTGCAAATGTTGGATTCACTTACAAAACACGCGAAACTCGAGCTGACAACTTTTTGAAATTCCACATAGCTTTTCACCGTGTTAACTAAGGCGTGATGGTAATATCGTCGGCGTGTATTATGAAATGGGACATTATCATCTAACTTTTAACAAATAGCAAATTTAAATATGTCTGAAAAAGCATTTCGGTTGTAGTGTCGAGATTGGCCTAAACTAAGCATTACGGACGATCACCAACGCTATCGTGACTGGTACAATGTATGTTCAAGAAAAGAAGCATAATTGTATGTGCATGATTTCGTTTGTATACTCTGACAACTGCAGTCGATATTTCTCGATTACAGGTTTTATAAGTTACTCAATGGAGTAATATAAAGGTGGTGCTACCCTTGTTTTTAAGTTGTATGCTCCTCGAATGTGAGGACTTAAAACTTAAGCTCTAACTTTCCCCAATGAAACTGTCAGCTAAACTCTTACCTTATAAAAAATAAAAATCAGGGGCCAACGTGCAAATTTTGGACTAGAGAAACAAATAACTTGACATTTACCTATATTTGAAATTCTAAATGGCTGCCGTCCCTGTGTTAACTCCACAGGCGAAAATAAAATGGTCAGTTTTCAAAAACATAAGATAGTAAAATTTTTCCTCACTCAAAGAGCTTTAAATGCACCCCAAGAGGTAGATCAGAAAAGAATTGCAAAAATTTGAGCGCCCGAATATTTATCCCCGAAGTGATATTACGAAAATGAACGATACGTTTGACGACTGCCAATGCTCGTGTATTATACTTACCTGCTGTGAGTGTGTCTATGGTCACAAGTATGAAGTTGCGACTATTGTGTTTCTTGCAGTAAAAATGAGAAAGTGCATGCGTCATAGAAATGTTATTTTTTTACGGATGGATCGGGATGCAGAGCAGAGATACTCAAATTTAAACAACAATTCTAACAACTGTATTTGGCTTCTAACTATAAAACTATAGAACTAAGCAATCCAAAAAAGCTATCTTAATTTTATTCAGTTCGATAGGGTCTCCTTTCTCAGAAATCGAAAGCCATCCAGCAAGTCACTAGGGATGTTTACACTGTAAATTTGACACTTTTACGCCTGCAATAGAAATTTCCCATCAAAAAGTTTACATTTTTACAATATTAGCTAGATAGTTCTGAGTACAGTTTTATAATATATAAGTTGTTTGCAGAATATTTTCATTAATTAACATTCATCATCAAAGAATGATACAAGTGAGTTAAGTAAATTATAGATGTAAAAACTTTGAGAAAAATACAAGTTTGTGTGTTTGCAGTGATAATTGTCTGCGACATCTGGCAGTGTATCCCCGCTTGAATTTGGCAACCGAACCATCGCATGCAAGGGCGCCCTCGGATGCGCATCTGGTGTACATGTTAACGAAAACGGAAACGACATCTCACGCATTTCTTTTGACAGGCAAGGTTTAATTTACACAGAAAAGAGCGTCCACGCGTTGATGACATAGTGCTTTTAGAAAACATATCAATCTTTTTAATAGTATGTCATGACGTTTGAGGCTCGATTACTGTAGACTGTGTAAAGAATGTCTTTTGTCGCAGACGATCATCAAAGTGTTGGTTCATTGTTGTCCCAACCACCTCTTAAACATGTATGATCTGCTTTTTCTATAGAATATTATATGACTTATTAATTGACCTCTGATGCTCCCTATTAAATTGTTAACTATGGACATGTAACAGTTTCTGTGTCACTGAATTGTCATCAGGTGACTTCTTTTGGGAATAAAATCATTGTTTATTCTGTCTGTTACATCAACGAAATGAACAAGCTCTTCAAATTGTCCACCGTGTTAAAATTCTGGTCAGGTGGTCCATGTAACTCTGCTGTCCCATACGCCATGGTCTGTGCTAGAGTGGCAGTGTAGTTATCTAATTCGCATTTATTTCGTTAAGGTGACAAAGATATTGCCTTCACTTTCTTTGTAGACTTTGTACACAAGCGAACGTAAATATGAATTTTTAGTAAGATTTTCACAAAAAGATGTCATACCTAGTCACATACATACACTATTCTCAATCACGTCACGTGTGAAAAAAAGACTCCGATTATATACCTAGAAATTTATGTAACAAGTTTCCAAGGACTTGTGGGATAGATTTTGAAGGAGCAAATTTGACCAAAAAGAGAAAATATAGTCTTAAAAGTAAGTTAGTAAGTAAACATCGTTCTTGATCTTATGGATTCGATATGTGTCGTTGGTGACGAATGGCGCGCAAAGGACACTGCGATGCATTAAACCAAATCAAGACGTGCGTTCAAGCTATTTGTTCCAATCATGGATGACTTCAATAATGATTACATGCATCAAAGATCTCTGGTAGAATGCTTTTCGATTCCTTGCTGTGTAATAACGCCATGTACTGAGATCGAAAGAACGGTTTATTCTTGATTGAACTTCACGGGGCGACCGATTTAGTTAAGAGCTAATTTCGAAACACGCATAGCTAGTAATTATTCTGTTGCAGCCGATGTCACATTAATTCAGTTCAATGACAAGGAATGCCTCGTTTGTCTTGATGTGCATTGATGTGCATGAAGAGGTTCGCTTGAAATGTCAACACAGGTTGACTCGACGTTTAAACCTCTTTCTGTATGTGTGAATGAAGAGGTTCGCTTGAAATGTCAACACAGGTTGACTCGTTGTTAAATCTCTTTTTGTTCGTGTGAACCACGATTTGGGAAAAATGATGACGAGATGACACAAAATATCACCATGTGTATCGTACAATGACCACTACAACACATTAATAGTGTGTCCAGCAGGATTATGAGTTGAAGTTAATTTTATTGAATGAATCTGTATATAAAATAATAATAAAAACAATAATTTACTTATGAAGCGTATATATCCACTATGATAAAAGTGATCAAAGACGCTGCATAAAGAGTTACTTTGCTGTTAAAAAGTGTATGACATGCAAGTAAAATGGGAAATGTTCAAAGGTGTCAAAATTTACAAATCAACAGTAACGACATTGCGCTATCGGATTGTAGAAAAGTTTTCTCGAAAACACCTTAAATTCGAAAATGCTCTCTACAACTTCGCCGTAGACCCTCAGCTGGCATGGGTCACTGTAGATGGAGTTTGGAGACCATGTTTTTGAATGCTATCATGTACTCGGATGGACGTTATGTCATCTGTGCATTGGGACGTTCTGTGATTAGTGATTTTTGAAGCCACTTCTCAGAGAAAACATATAATGTCCGAAGAAACCAGCAGTCACAGTATTTTTGTAACGCAGTTAGTATGACTGTTCAGTGATCAGAGAACCAAAGCTTTTGACAATATTGCTGAGGAAGTTAAAATTAAGAAAAGCAAAACGGAGTGACAAAATGACAACGCGACTTTCTGTTCTATTGAATACTGCGAGATCTCAATGTTCTGAAGAGATATTACCATGGCGTGTTGGGATTTTTACAGTGTGGATACATACAAAAATGTTACATATAATGTTGATTTATGTTATTTTGTGGTGTAGAAGTCATTGTTTTATTGGAAATCAGCTTTCAATGTGATAATTTGAATTTTGCAATCTCAGAAAAGATGTTCAATCCACATATTTTCTCACATTCAAGGCCACGTAGATGAGTGAGCCGCGTCTCTTAGTACTGAGCGGTTTAGCATTATCTAAGCATGGAGGTAGGAAGAGAGCTACCTCCGTGATCTCAGGGATGTGTTGAATGAATACTAGTATGCTACTAACTTCTTGCAGAGATATTGGAAGGAAAAGACAGGAGAACGCAATCTATCAATATAATAAAACTTTTCAAAAGGGCCAGTTGTTCTAACGTTTGTTTGTTGTTTGTTGATCTATATTTTGTATGTCAGTTGCTAGTACTTCTTCTACTTCCCAAACATGTACAGGCTGAGTTTACAAACTGAATACTGTGCATATCAACGTGCTTTGGATAGTAGAGCAAAAATCTGCAGTTGGCATTAAGAACAAAAATAGTTTTAAAAACAGCAATCGGTTCTTTAAACATTAAACAGGGTTTAAGGATAATCATCAAATCATTTATACGATGAAATGCAAATGTAAATATCATGTTTAAGACATAGTGAACGCGTCACAAAGAGGGGTCAAGTTTTCAAACGTCTGTGTTGATCAATAGTCGGATAAATTCATCAGTTCCAGTTCACAGCAAGCAACCTCACGAAATAGATTAGATCCTGACATGACGTAAATGCATTTATATATCAACTATATTCCATTACATCTGTGCGAATTATTTCCTCCGTTTGGCGTACAGAGCTAGATGACTACGTTGCGTGCATTCAGTGCAGTCACTGATTTGATGACGAACTGACGTACGCAAACTAAAGTGATTTGATCAATTTTCCCCTTGAGATCATCGTGGGTCTGCATTTAGCTGAACACAAAAATATTTGAGGAAACAGAAAGGGTAGAAATATTTTGCGAAGTGAGGTTGATCTCGCACTGTAAAGTGAATCAAGCGTGTTCAATGTCAGGCAAATGGCGACATATCAGATGGGAATAACCCGACCATCCTTTTAGCCTGTTAAATACAGTTAACATCCTTGGCAGCGAATTTTTATTCATTTTCCGACATTTTTACAGAGCATTTAATTTAGCCTTTGAATTTATGGTATTACCTTCTTAAACGTTACATAGTTGATCACTTAACTAATCCCTTAGAAAAAACACTGTCATGTAAATGTATAGCACGAATCGTTTAAAAAAATGAATGAAACTTGGAATCTCAAGGGCTGGCAAAATTTTTACAGTTTCGATTTATGTTAAAGAGAGCCTTCATGTTGATAATTGGAAGTATCACAATGGACTAATATTCAACATTATAAAGAATAAAAAAATAAATTTGTCACGGTGTTTGTTCACAGATGTGTTTTATGTGCTGTATACTTGTAATTTGCACGTGTATTGCTGTTTTCGCTCTCTGTTGGTTATTTTTTTATTTTCAATAAACACTCATGTCATAGTCACCATGGGAACGACCACGACCTTCTCAGCACGTCGCGACTAGACATACAGTAGCAGTGCTAAAATAGACCATGGGCTTTCTGTAAGGAGGAGGCATATTGCCCGTGATTGATACATTATGATCAAAATGCAATGAAAATGCCTTTTCATTGACCATCACTCCAGTGCCTGTCATTCAAGTACGTCAGCTCAGATATTTGACATTGCACGCCAACTACTGACTGAATTTATGTCCCGGTCTTTGGTCCGTGTGGGCTACCATTTCATGGATTTTGGTAGCCCCAGGGAAATGTTGGTAGTCTATGGACGCGGGACTACCGCTAATTTCGAGCCATGTTATGGGAATCACAAGTACAGTATCTGATCACTGAAAGCCCTCTCGTGAAGTACATGCGTATAGACACATCAAAATACAGGGAGTGAGTGTACACCAGATAAGAATAATATTTTGATTAAAAATAGATGAATTAAATTTAAAAATTCAGAACAATGATTTGTACATTTCATCAGAAGGGTGCATTATCCCCTTTGAAGGCGGACAACGTTAAACTTTTTCTAATCGAGGGGAAATCGTATTCACATACTCGAATACTCGCAGAACGGAAAGGAAATGACATATGACCTGTAGCAGTATTGAACTGTGTACCGAAGTGACCTGTAGCTGTGTTGAACTTTGTACGAAATTGCCGTGACAAGCATTACGGGTGCCTGCGTATATTAAATCAAAGATTCGGTGACAAAATCAGTCAAATAAAGAGCTAAGATGCTATTCAAGAACTAAAGGGTCAACAACGCAGTGAAAAAGACGATATAGGTAGGGATAGTCGGTTGCCATTGTAAAGTCAAGAAGATAGTACAATAAAGCGTCGATTATCAGAACCTTTCTGGGACATGGGTTTTTTTCCTATACGGGAATGGTTCAGTTATTCGATCAGATGTATGGCTAGAGTCAATAATCATATCCGAAACGTGCATACATTCATACAGAATCATATACGGTACATGGCATAGGCTTGAACTAACTTGTTTCTTTACGAGTAGTATTCGGATTCGAAACAATCCAAGTTTATCGCGATATTTTGAATAAAATCCGAGATTAAAGAGCCTGATGAATGAATATCGAAAAATGCTTCACCTAGCTGAAGTGATGACCAACGGCGTTTTTTAATACGTACGTACATGACCAAACAAGTGTGTCTACCCATAAAATAATTTTCCGAGCTCTGAGGAATTCCTATAAATCTGAGGTTTTTGTAAACGTTGAAAGTTTCTTCAAAGTATTGACCAAACACTTAAACAGTGATCAATAAGAAAGGATGGGTGCGTATCAAATTGGGGCTCTGTTCAGACTTTTAAATCTTCAGTAATTTCCACCCTCTGAAGACTGACTGTTTATCTAACATCCGATATGTACTTATTTGAAAGGGGAGAGGAAGAATACAGCGATAGAATGGATATTAAGTGCAGGTATCGTCACATTTGCCCGACATTAGAAACTATTCTGATCGTACGACTGCCGCAATCTCTGATTATCAGTCTCTCAGGAGACAACAAATGATGAGTAAGGAGACATCAGGGAAAGCCAAACATGTAGGTCATGATTAGCTGTCTAAGTTGAAAGATGATCTGAATAAGATATCACATATCACAATTCAAATGCTTATCGAATTTCCAACCATTTCGTGAACGCGTTTTAATTAGGTGTCTTTCGTGCAAGAACCTTGTTATAAATGGCCACTCCGCCATGACAGCAGCAACATTGCGTGTTAAATTGAACATGAATCAGGACGGTGAGGAAGAAGACACGTTGTTGAGTAGTCTGTCGAAACATCATTGGTTGATTAGAATTCTGCTGGCTGTCAGGCATCTTGTAGTCTGTCGAAACATCATTGGTTGATTAGAATTCTGCTGGCTGTCAGGCTATCTTGTAGTCTGTCGAAACATCATTGGTTGATTAGAATTCTGCTGGCTCTCAGGCTATCTTGTAGTAGCAGGAACACGCCTCTAGAACGGGCAACGTGCATGAGTGACGGTATTCATACGACATCTGTTAAATTAAGAGCACAAAGAAATCGAGAGCTAAAGGAATTGATGGAGTCGGCTTTTATTTTTCATAGAAATAAAAAATCAGTTTCAGCGGGGTCGGCTGTGTTCCAGGGGCGTCGTACATAAATCCCATTTATTATTCCCGTTTCCTATTCAGTTACATTACCATAGAAACGACTTCTTCAAAATTTAGACCCTAGCGCCAGAACTGATTGTACATTAAGTCGGAGACGATAAAGGTGCTCTTTATGAAAACTTCGTCCAATTTTATTCACTTTCTTGTACCAGGCAAATCCTTTACACATCAGCTACTAGTAAGTGGGCAAAAATTGCCCATAATTTTTACTCCAACTTTTGTCAGCGACAACCGAAATATAGCCATCGTTCGAAGCCATTCTTTCGATACAAACTTATATGTTAAGTGCACAAACATCTCGATTTTCACATGTTTATATAAACCGCACGAGTGCAGTGGGCGATAGACACTACAGCCTTATATTTCAATATCAAAATATTTGTTCGTTCTTGGCTCGTCGTCATCGCAAGGAACAGTATCTTGTTATACGACAAGAGTTAATAGCAGTAGCATTGACTATATTTTGTTCAAGAAAATAATACATAAGCTAACTTCTTCTTCAGAAAGTAATTCGAAATACAAAGTATTGCCTGTACAAATACAATAATCGTGTAACTTAGTTGTCAGCAATAATAATTTTACATAGGACATTTTATCCAGTTTAACACCGAGCTTTTCAACATGATTTTAGGAGACGAACAAAACTTTGTTTCACATAGGGGCAAAAAATCGGTAAATATATACCAATATTACAAATTATGGAGATTTCTGCGTTTTATGGATATATTTATCCTTAATGTCTTATAGAGACCGTAATGGCTTGCCCTGCCGATTTGTCGTTAACAAAGTTCATAGTCTGTAACCATGGTTTCCAGGGATTTTTTTGTTCGCTTTCTATTCTCAGACATCTTTAAAGTATGACCTCATCAGTAAGCTTATGATTGCATTGATTTTCTTAAAAAAAAATGATATTTCTTATGATTTCAAAACGGCCGGAAATATCAGTGAACAGGATGTGTCCCAAAATTTAGGCCGTTGATAGGCGGTGTTATCGTTCTCGCTCCGGAATACTCTTGCACTTAATTAGCAGCGATTCCTTCCCATTGTTGGGCTTTCAGCCTTTTGAATTTTCCGTCTTTTGTAAAAATATTGCTAAAAAGCAATATCAAAGAGAATAATGCGTGGCTTAGAATTAATCCTTTCAACAGGCGATTTATGAGCAATCAAATCCTTCATATTACGTCTCCTTTTGGTATATACAAAGGTAACTGCTAACTTCAAATGTCGTATTCAAACGTCAATCATCATTGACTATATCTGCGTCTGGTTACCCCTAAACTGTTAAAATGTGATACACAAAGTCCATTTAAGAGGCAATGAACACATGAGATGGAGACCGTTAAAGTCTGACGTCGGCGATTGAAATGAAAGCAAAAAGCCACTGCCACTAAATTGTGACAAAATTAATAAGGGACTGGTTAGTATATTTTACCCGGGATGGATTATTTTTTGAGAACATCAATGCTTTTGACAATTTTTCATGATTTTTATTCTGTATATTAACAACAGAAAATTTCTATACTTCGGTTTGTCGACATGATAGCATACATATGACATGATAGCATACATATGAGTAAAGTGTTGGTGTTACACAGTACATCAGCATTTTGTTACTAAGTAATTTTGTGTTATTCATGAGGGAAAATGCCAAGAGGGTTTGACCGGTTAAGAAGGGCTTGACTACGCAGTTTCTGCGTAGTGAGGCGTCATTACGTATTCATGGTGACCCTGGCCAGCTGTCAATATCTTTTGGGGCTTTTGTCTTTTGGCCTGCTTTGCATATGCGTCGTTAGACACAACCTGCCAATCACCCAGGTAGTCAATTAAACTATTAATTGACTGTTTACCGACCCAATTAACACTATCCAGCATTATCAGTCATATTTTAATCACGTGGCCCGGGTGGGCACAACGTAGGAACGCGTGTATTTCTATGTGTACGTTTCACTTGTGGTGTTGTTTGTACCATCGTGCGTTTGAAGTCCTTGTTTCACCTACAGCATTACCTTCAAGGTGACAGGCTTACTATTAATGTTCAGTATCATTGCACCGAGTTCTGCCCACGGTGAAAACCACCTGTTTTGCCTACTAATTACTGCCCGTCCTGAATGTAGCCTATCATAGCTACAGTAATCAGTCAATATATAATACCCCGCGCCTTATACTTTTTATAGAAACTTGTAAAATCATAGTCCGAGCCGTAAAATTTTGTGAACCCATGTGAAAACATAAATCATTTATCAGTTTTGATATATACTCCTAAATTGTAAGTTTGATTGTAAAATCGAGACCACATTCAAGGGCTATGCAGACCGTCCATGTACGCACACACAGTGACAAGAAGGCGGCAAACACCTACTCACCAAGCACATCGAATCGGCGAAAAGAAGCATAAAAAAGCTAGGCTTATCGCCAAAACAAACTCGCCAAGCGCTAAGAAAAACCCATACCATGCGGCCCTTTTCAGGGCCATCAAATACTCCAAAGAGAACTACTAAAAACACATAAAATTACATAGAACACACAAACAAAAATCGCACACATAACAAACAACTGTAAACACAACATTAAATACAAAATAAACAATCACCGTAACGTAACAGAAAAAGTGGCAGTGGAAATAAATCAGCTATTTCCAAAGAAAAGCCGACAGCAACATGAAATTCAACAACAACCTATCATCGCTCAAACTATGAAACTCCGTAAAATAGTACTAGGCAAAAGCCTTAAAATTAATTCGGACACCAACAAAACCAAACAGAATAAAACCACCTCAGGATTTCAACAAATAAAGTCGTAAAATATGACTACGCTACGTCGTGAGACACAAACAATCGCAACAACACCAATTCAAAGAAAAGTCAAATTGGGCTCCACGAACAACAAAAAACAAAACCTTGAAAGCTATCTGAAGCTGCTAAACTCGCACTTCTAGAGATACCCTTCAAACAAGGAAACAAAACATGTCGCGCGCTAAAGAATCGCGATAAACCAGCTTGCAAACAATAGACAAATTTCGGAAAAAAAAACCTTCGACAAGGGTCGGGTTTTCGTCATTGTCAACACAAAGGATTACGTACTCGAATGCGAAAGGCAATTACGCAACACTCAGTATTATACACAACAAGCCAGAACAAACAGTAAACAAAGTAAACGAACTATTAATCAAAATGTATGAGAACAAGCACATCAACCAGGATACTTGTAAGTATCTTGATCCAATAAACATAAAATCCGTACCCCGCAGTGGTACTTATTGCCTAAAAATTCACAAACCTCCGCAAAAATCTAAAAGACACACCAGTCAAAACAAAATTTACCGAAGTAAAGAAACATAGAACAAACAAACCGAACCACCAAACGGACTCACAACGTGACCAAAAATTAATATACTTGCCTCGCTAATCGGAAAGCAAGACCACTAAAATGCATTAAAATAAATTTTCACATACACAAACTAAGGAATGAATCAACACTGCGACTGATGAGAAACCACACTCGGGTTTCGAAACGCGAGCGTCAAAGGGCGACTTTATCAACTTTTGTAACAACATAGGTCCGGCTGCGTCTCGCCATAAGCTTTCCCCACACAAACAAAACATTACCGTACACACTAATCCAAACTTCTTTACAAATATCCAAAGCGAAACAAACATTTTTATTAACACACACAATCGGATAAGAATGTAGGAACACATTTTCGAAACGAATCAAACACAAACTCGACACAAAAACATTTAGGATAGTTACGTGGAGAGCCTCTTTCACATTTTTTACATCTCGCTATACTGTCTATGATTCTAAAAATGAAGTCATCTGCCACTTTTTCTGTATACGCGGTTTGGCAAAACTCATCTCTTCGATCGAAAGTCTGGTGATTCCATGGTTCTTTGGGGCACTTAAGTGTACGTCAAGCTTAGGGAATGTGGTTACATTCGCGATGTTTTATTCGAAATTATTTATTTCTTCTAGGGCAAATGCACGTAATTCATGCTGTTGGAAATACTGGCCGCTCATAAACAAGACAATAAACTCAATATCTGTGCATCTTTACTTTTATTGTCAAAGTACCACCGACACCCACAAAAAACCAAATGGTTCAGTCCAGGTATTTGCAACTCTGCCATTCGACTGGTCAACAGGAAATCAACCATAGGTGCATTTTGGCATGCGTATACGCCAGGCACCTAGGCGACGGTAATCTGCACCACTTATCACCATCGGGAAGGTACTCCTCCCCCTATACCACTGGCGATCCCACCCTCAAGGCACTGCGTCATTCGACCAAGCATTGTTATTGTAATTTCCTGCATAAAATTAACAGCGAGGTCAACCGGTCAAACTCTCTTGGCATTTTCAGGCATGGAAACTTCCAAACTGTCTTGAATTTCCAGACTTGAGTCGACTTTCGTTGTGTTCAGTCATGCGATTATAGATAGCATAAGTGAAGACACACTAAATCTTCAAGGTTTGACTTTGATCTGTGTTAGTTTAGAAACGATGAAAAAAGAATTGCACAGTGAAAGAATTGATCTAGATATTGGCAATCACGCCTTAAACCAGAGGACTATAGACTGCTTATGCTCACACCTTGTCTTTTGACAAATCTTAGAGAAGACAATATAATTGCATGCATTACTATGGCGACTGGACATGACGTCACCAAAACACGTGAACACTTGAAGCTAATTGGTCCACTGAGGATATGGCGGCATGAGGAAGACAACATTTCAGATAACAAGCAGCAGCCACGTTTTCAATTTACGCTCCTGCCTTGCTTTTTGAAATTATCAAAACTTGAACATAAATATCAATTACCTTTTCAAGAGTGAAGTTGAATTTTCAAAGAGAAACATCATCACTATCGTCTTTCTTCCATTCAACGGAACAAAAATCTCCTTTGGAGATTTAGCGAAGGTGTGTTTGGTCTTATAATGTTTAATGAATTCTATATAGTTTGAGAACACCGTAGTAGATATACGTGTGTGAAAGAGATAGTGAAACCTAACCACACTTCTTTTTTATCCTCCGTGTATTTTTCTCATCATATTAAAGGACGATAGAAGTAACTTTTTATAAGAGATTTTCTTTTGTGTTGTAAACAACACCTTTTTTCAGCTTCTTCCTCCGATACCTTAAGATACAAAAACATCGCAAATATACCGCATCGTATAGAATATGAAAGGTTATTCTTGACAAGGGAATTCTACGGTTCGAGAATTTCAGAAATGGAAAATGCCATTGGACATTACATACACGGAGGCTGTGCTAAACAGTTGCAAGCAAGCCATTTTGACATGACTGGAGACTAAAACAAAGTGTAATTTAAAATGAGAGCGAGAATACTGGAAAGTGTCTCCTGAGTTACAGCTACCCAAGTCTTAACCACGTCGTTCAACCCCCCCCCCCCCCCCCCACTATTATTAATGACAACGGATTGTTGTCTGCTGAAAGCAAAGCTTGCAGAAGTTATATCAAATAACGCCAAACCCCGATTAAACGAAGAACATGTATTCCCGATTAATCTCCCCAAAACGCTACACCAACGGTCATTCTACGCTGAAAATTTCATAAAAGGCTCGGTATAAGAGAAACCGATATGAAAAACGTATTCAAAAATTGTGCCGCCATGCTATAGACTTCAAGATTAAATTGTAAGGTAATATTGTCACTAAATGAGAACCTGCGAAAAAAAAGCTAACTTTACAGCTGTCATTACTTTGCTTTTGATGAATACGTAATTGTACACCTTCGATGCATTGTCAGTAAAGCTCCTTTGTGTCCTCGTACATTTGAAAACTCATTCTACAGAAATGTTTCAGAAAGTTATGCTGAAGGCCAAGGACAACGCACGAGTCTCAATCAGTGTCCCTCTTCTATGAGGGCTGAAATTTGTCACAAATAAAATATGTTGGCTATCCACGCTCAAGGTTATGATGTATTTCTGAGCGATTTATGTATTCTTGTGTGGTTGCTGCAGCTATGTATGACTCGCCATTATAATCTTAAAATTACTTTATATTCTATCCACATCAAGTCAAAAAACACTCGAAATTTTGATCCACTGTTCGGATTCAAAATATCCCTTGGAAGAGGAAATGGATATTTAGAGTTGAAATTATGGACTGATACGATAGTTTCGCTGTTTGATCATGACTCGCAGCCGAATTACTTTCCCGCCAAGTCTTTCGGAGACGACATCGGAAAATTTCTACAGAAGGGCGTTCATTTCAACTACATGTCTTGTTACCATCCCTACATTCTACTCTTCAAATTCACCCTTCAGATGTAACTGTAGTGGCTTGTTTATCATATGACTATGTCAGTCAATATGTTGTCTTTCAAATTGATACCACCATTTCGGCGTCTGAGCAGCAGGTCTTAAAATTAAGCTTAATCCCTAAAACCAAATTCATGAAGACAAGGTGTGGATACAACATACGCCACCTATACGGAGAGGTGACACGACTAAAGCAGAGGGATGCCAAGGAAAGGTTGAAACGTCGCCATCCCTTTATATATATATAAATATATATATATATATATATATATATATATATATATATATATATATATATATATATATATATATATATATATATATATATATATATATTATATATATATATATATATATTATACATATATAGGCCTATATTTATATACATATATCAGCATCATGCTAATATATATATATATTATATATATATATATATATATATATATATATATATATATATATATATATATATATATATATATATATTAGCATGATGCTGATATATGTATATATAAACATATATATATCATGCTGATATATATATTTATCATATACCCATGCCCATATTGCTACATCCCAGTGACGTTCAACGTAAAATATCAGCCGTGATATTTCACGGTAAACGTCGAGATATGCACGATGAACGTCATCAGTTTTAGAGTTTTCCCGAACTACATTAGCAGTTTGTCGGTAAACAACGTAAACAACAAAATGGCTGCCGCTCCCCGCCTGCGAAGCGATGTCGCCGACGTAAAAACTTGAAGGGCTTCGAGGAACACGGGTATTTCTGGTTGCAAAATACGGAAATATCACGTTGAGTCTTGAAATGTTTTCCCATGGTATTTTTTTTGGTCAAGTTCTAGCAAACATTCTGCCGTTCGCACGGCGTCGGCACTGTGCACGGTCTCCACCGAACAGGTAGTGAGCGCGTGGCGTGACAGCGATGTCGCGCGCGCGACGACTGTTGACATGGCAACTCTAAAGGTAAACTAACAAAATGGCATCCCCTCTCCGCGCGAGCTCCGTGCCGTACGACGATCGAAATCAGGATAGATTTAAAGCTGAGCTGTTTTTGATCGGTTACAGTTGTAATAGCATATTGCACCTTAAAATGTTCCTTCTGTATGACGATTTTTGTATCCCGGTGTCTTTCTTCTTGGGTTTCATTGAGATATGGACGACTTGCAGCGATGTCGCGCGTGATGTTGACATCTTCGTCGTATACTTTATGAATGAAGCCTGTTCACATAAACATTCTGATATTTATGTGCAAGGCGTAATAAAGTAAAGCCTCAAAATAAAGGTTTTTTGTTCTATTTGTAAAATTCCCCAAAATTATGGGCATGGGTATATGATAAATCGGTTATTACCCAATATCGCCTGTTCCTTGTGTCGTATCAGCATTCGTGTCATTTGTGCTGCGTCAGACACTCGACTTCGTCTCGTGTCTGACGCAGCACAAATGACATTCCTGCTGATACGACACAGGAACAGGTGATATTGGGTAATAACCTCTAATTATATATATATATATATATATATATATATATATATATATATATATATATATATATATATATATATATATATATATATATATATATATATATGCGGTGAGTGATAGGACAATTCATGACTTGCATCACAGAATAGGGCGCCGCATCACCTTGACGGTTGTTGGATGCATGAGGGTCATTGTGACGTCACTCATGCAAAAACTCTTTGCTGCTATTCGTTTTTTTTTACGGTCACGCGGTATGAACGATTTTGACGCTGATACATGGAAAGCTAAAAGTTAGTTACCAACCAACAGCTACCAAAACTGTTAATCTGTTAAAAGTCCGGGGAAAAAATATTGACTTGGGAATTTTGAAAGCGCCATCTAGTACAAGTGATGAAGATGACGGTGTGGTGTGCGACCGAAACGAGTGATGACAGCTTAGAGACATTTTTATTGTATTTGAGTGTGCTGTAAAACATATATTGACAGGCCATATTCTGATAACAGCATACGTCTGTTTTCCAAAGAGCCTGAGAGTCCGAAAAAGTCTGTTTCCCTCGGCCTACTGTAACTGACTTTTTTGCAGCGACTGTCAGGTCCTCGGACAACAAACGTATGCTGTTACTCTCATGGCCAGTCAACTTATATCTTAACGGTTTCAGTTCAACCACAAAATCATCGCGCTTGTCTTACATGCACAATTTGGCTGTGTTCCCATGGGTTGACAAATCGACTTGCTCAATCAATGGCGAAATCTCGCGATGTTTCGCACAAAAAGTGAAAAGGCTAATGTCATTGGCAAACTGTGAAGTCGACAGGAGAGGGTATTTCTTTTCAAAAAAATACAAATGTGAACACTAAGAATAGTGTCACTGAAATACTATAACTGTTACAATATACTGAGAAAACGCGTTCGACAGTAAAAATGACATTTATTTCTTTGACAATAATAATAACTTTGTATTTTCTTTTAATAATCTTTTTTATACACTCCTCATAATCTCTTGCTCTGAATGTCAGTTTTCTATCGATCCCTAGTCATACAAGTATATATTCCTCACAGGGATCATCCTCTGCCCTGAGTTGTGTATATTTTCCTTTTTTGTTGCTGTACAGTGTTTGATTTTGACATATAGTGTTTTATTTTCAGTCCTGATAGACCTGTTAGTGAGACACATCCTGTTTATCTACGAATAAATAAATAAACAAATAAATAAATAAATTCGTGACATCTTAGGTGATACTTCATTTAAAGTTAAATGAGCAGTCGCTGTAACTATTCATAATTTTCTAAAAGTTTTGTACTTCCATGGCAGGTTCTTGTTCTACTCCCAGAGCGCATGTTGAAATACCCAGTATTCAGCTTGTCAACACAACATCAATACGTACAATAAGTGCAAAGTGCACTGTTATTGTTTACATTTGAATTTTAATCCGGACCAGAGGTCACTTGTGAATAGTAACGATGCAGTCTACACATGTATACGTTCAGTTGTCAAGCTGAATACGTTCTGTATATCTAATGCGTTGGGGAGTAGAATGAGAAATTTGTAGCTGACATTAACAACAAAAATAGTGGAGAAAAATCATATAAAAGTTACAGCTACGATACATTTAGATTGTGGACTTTACTCCACAGTAATGAGAACACCATAATGACACAACTCCGAAAGTTACAGCTACGATACATTTAGGTGTGTGGACTTTATTCCACAGTAATGAGAACACCATAATGACACATTCATGTGTTCACTAAAGAGCGTCCATGGTAAAAAACTTCTTCGGTTTTCATTTTGTGAAATATGGCGGAGTAAAATGAAACGCGCGTCTCCATTAACTGTCGCGCGCTTTAAGCTCTCAAGACGTGACCTGAAGGGCAGCAAATGCTTTCAGCGCCTTAACTTTGAATTCCATCAATCTCCGCTTCACTTCACTTCACATGAACGATTGCACTTGGACATCAATCCTGCAAATCCGTAGTATAGCAAAACTTGAAGACGTAAGCGATTACTGAGAAAGATACCTGTACTCCAAGTTACAGAGATATCGAAACATAATGGGACTTGAGCGTACAGCCAGAGGTCATATATCCATGAACCCAACCCTTGAAATGGTCATAAAAGGAGGCCCGGGTGTTATTTTAACATGAAATACCACATTTGAAACAGGTACTTTCATAAGTATATCATTGTCAGGTTGACGCGATCAAATTAGTGATAAATACCAGAAACTTCGACTTTGCCAACCTTTAGCAGTAATTGGCTTTCTATTTACAGTGAGCCATAATAAGATAAACTAGCTTCGCTGCGTAATTTCGTTTGATTTACAAAATGTTGTCTCCATTCGTTATTTCATCAGCAATACAAGGCTGTATAAATTCATCTTGCCATAAACCCTGCACCCCAGAATCTTTTGTCTGACGTTTTAGGGTGTTCTAACTTGCGATCATGTGGCATTTTGAGTCCGGGGAATGTATTACAACGATTGCAGATGATAGGTTTCCACCATCCTGGCATTCTACAGTTGGCTTCTCTGTTAGCCATGTGAAAACTGACCCACTGTGTATTGAAGGTGTATAGATAACTTTTGCGCTGACGCCACCAAAGTGTGACCACGATCCTCCAATTAGGATATTGTGGTTTTGAAAACGTTACTGGAAACCACAGTGTGTCAGATCCTTCATCAATTATTTACATCCAAGCCAATTACGGGAATCTCCAGCGGGAAAATCGTGATAAAGAATCTTTTTATCAAAACTGAATCAGTCGTGACATGTTTACTCAAATGTCAATACGAAGAAAATTCCAAATCTTCTCTGAATTGACAGATATCTGCTCAATAAACTCATATCTCGTATTATATTATAGCTTTGTCAATACGTGAATTTTGTGACGTCATCCCCAAGATTATTACTGATAATGTGTCCGATTATCCAGTATTGTGGTCCCAGATCTTTTCTACATCTGCTAAGTCACTGGCATTGCCAAAACTATAAAATAATAGCAATATTGTACCCCCCCGGCCCATAATAGATTCAAGCAAACTTTGCACGACGTATTGCACGAGGCCAAGCCTCGTACGTTATGGAGTGCAAAGTTTGCTTTCGTCCATTATTGGCCGGGAGGGGTACATTATTGCTTAAACAAATGGCGTCACCTTAAAAAATAGTAAGGTATCTTCACTCTAAGTAGAAAGGCATGTTTCCGTAAGGGCAAATCAATGATCTATTTTATACCAAAATAGCTGAATGAGGCTAATTGTATTGCCGTAGATACAACGTTGTCATGGAAACAATTGCTTATTTCAGTGTTCGCTTACATGAAACTAGACTCTGGCGTGAGAGTAATAAAGATTTGAACATATTTGCGCAGACGCCCACGCAATGGCATCACTCGTTTTGCATGCAAACAACTAAATGTGTAGGCAATATACAGGTCTATATGTCTATATGTACTGTTTTGTAACACTTTAGGTAAAAGTGTAAATATTTTTAGTAGTTCAACAGTGAAGTAATTTTTTTACATCGCCAATGAATGAAGAAACACAATTCTGACCGTTTTACTTCATCTCGACAAATGAAATGTGACTATCGACTCTACAGTCAGATTAAAAAATTCAGTTGGGTAGGGCAGGGAGTCGGCTGAGGCTGATGGAGCACCTATGAAGATTTAATCTTTAAGTCTGTATCACTGTATGCTGATGATCGCCTTTTACTCATGTCTCCACGTAATGAAATGACTATCTTCTCCTTATGAATGACCTTGAAATGAACAGGAAACAACCGATGACCGTTGTAGCCAATTTAAAAAGGTACTCCCTCTGGGCTGAGGGTGATTTAGAATTTTCAGTTATTTGATATTTTATCTGATGATGGAAGACAATAGATACATCGGTACAAGGTAAACAGATGTACTAGTAAATAAGCATCAAGAACTCGGGTAATTTGGCTTATTTCAGTTTTAGAAGAGTGACCGGCCACGATGAACTACCTCTATACATTCGCCCTCTAGAGAGTTTATATAGGTCTATTATTAGGCAGAACGTACTCGACCTGGTAATGGTAACGTGATATTCGCGATTACGTTTCAACAAATTAGATATAAAAGTCATGGATTGGCGTCAACATCGCCTAGTGTCATTTCTGACGATGAGGGCAGCATCATTACTATGGGCGAATCCAATTATCGGTAAAAACCATCATTAAGCCGATAAAGTGAAAGGCAAACAATACGTCAAGACATCTTACGTTTTCTACTGAAAATAAGGTTTTGAAGGTGACTCATCGAAGTTCGCGTTTTTTGGGTTATTTTGTGAGCTTTTCCTTTTCATATATAAGTCAGTTTATTTTTAATTTAAAAGATGGGCTCTCAGCCTAAAGCACAGTGAATAATGTACTCCAGCGTTCCACTGATGCTTTGTGAAAATCTTGCCAGAGTTTTGTCATAACGAGATATTTAACGGAGAGCAATATCCCTGTGATCTTTCGTTAAATTTAAGACTAGGTCAATTCGGCACAGCTTTGGAAGAACACATCGGTTTATTTTGCTGAAACTCAACATGGCGCTGGTGAGGTGAACATACACGTATCTCATGAGCTTTGAAACGAAAACATATATAGCTGAATGACGGACCTGATAAAAATGTTTTGTTTCATTAGGAAGCAAATAATAGTTGCAGTCGGAAAAAAAACTTGTGATACTTTTGGAGTGTTTAGTCAGAGCATTATAGTTTCAGCACTGTAGCTAAAGGCTTTGCTTTAGGTTGCGGATTGGATGGCCAAACTGTCCAACCCACAACCCTAGCTAGGAAAATCCTCAAGCTGCTGTGTGGCAACTCTAGCACTACACAGCGTTTCTTTGAAAGCTGTGTTTTCTAATATTTATCGCTAGTGACGTAAAAGCCGGCAAATTTAAGTGAAAGCTACAGATGCAGTCACGAGGCTGCGTCCCGCTGCCTTCACAAAAATCTTACTGATCACGCATCGGTCAGACAGACAATCTTTACTTTGATTGTCACTGGGAAACATCCTGTAGATTACTCTTTTGAAACCACATCACGTACACTACAAACACGTCTTCATATTTGTTCGCGTTGTTGAAGTAGAGAAGTATATTTCCTTTCAAAAGTGCCGCATTCAAAGAGTCACGAGGTTTTCCTTTATTCAGTATGCCAGTTCTCACGTTTGCCTTTTTTAACCAACGTAAACTGTTATCTCCAATTTTTCAAACATTTCCCCAAAATATAGTTTTTGTCACGTTCAAATGTGTAAAAACTATTTTTGTCCATCTTCTCGATTAAGGTAGTATACGCCTCGAAAGTGAATGACTTAAACTTTTTCTCAAACTTTTCTGAATGAAACGTTTAACCATTCTCTTACTAAATCAACATTAAAAATCGGGGATCACCGTGCAAAGTTTGGAAATAGCGAAACAAACTACCCAACATTTTGTGATATTTGAAATTCATAATGGCCGCCATTCCTATGTTAACTAAATGGGGAAAAATAAATTTTGGATTTTCGAAAAACTTAGACGGTGAAAGTTTTTCTTTCTCCAAGAGCTTTACAATGAGCCCCACAAGTTTCGATTGTAGAAATTTGAGAGTCCGACTATCTGTCCCCGAGGCGCTTCTACCTTAATCAAGCCCAACGAAAACATTGTGTACGCCTTGTATCTCACATCGTCTACACAGTGTTGGTAAACATACAGGTTAGACTTCTATAACCGACTCCTTGAAAACTAAAATCCATGTACTGTACTTTCTATGGTTTCATCAGCCTTGATCATAGCGAGTGAAATGTTTTGACAAATATGAATTGAACACACACAAATATTGCTTTGCCGCAACTTCTTTTTCAACTAGCGTCGTAATCTCGACTGAGTCTCCTTGAAAATATATTCAAATTGCCAATTCTAATCCAGTTCAAGCTGTGATCTTTGCTCGATGTTATCCAGATTGGAGTATACACGTATCACAATTCAAAGGATTTTAGAAATTTACAGATCATAAATTGAACTTAAAAACAGAAAAACTGTCCGCTGTTACAAACTCGAGGGACAGCCTGTACCATTTCCTCGCAAATGTTCATACTGGCAATTTGAACCAATAATATAGTTGCTAATGCTGCCCATTAGTTTACATAGCTATTGGTCACCTTGTACGCACTGATGTCGCGGTATCATGCGAGATAGAATGCTACATATGGACAACTCAGATACTCAAATTTTCCCATTGATTGGATCTTGCAGTGTATAATTGATTGACCCAATGCATCTGTGGGCGCATTATGACAATGCGGAGAAAATTACGTTTTTACTGTTTCGGTTTTTCCTAATCGAAAATTTCATAAATTATTCCACAGACTTAACATGGAAAATGGCGGCCATTTTGAATTTCAAATATACGCAACATTGAGGTAATTTGATTATCTCATTAACAAATTACCCAAATTACAAAACCTCTGCTATTCTTATGTAAACTACAGGTAACCTTTAGGTTCAATGAGAGACCACACAGGCGGTCAATCAAATACGTTGACAGAATTTTCATGTCAGGTATGAGCATTCCCTGTGTCCAAGATTTTTAAGATTCACTTTACACTTACTTTGTCAATTTATATCACCGAGTGTTTTTGAAAAGTCGGTAATATCGTCCACGGTATATAAAAAGTCGCTGGTCACAGATGCCGAGGAGCTGGCGTTCTCCTCTATGCATATTCATTTGTACTTATACATAGTTACTTAATTTCTAATTCTTTGGTGTTGTCATTGGAAAATGTGCAAAAGTCTGGTCTCCCATACATTGTTGTTGGAGATTTCAATATTCCACATATTACATGGAAATCAACATCAGAGCATGTGTGTATGACTTCAAATGATATCAGCAACTTCTTTTTGGATGAAGTAATTTCAAACTTCAATATTGATCAACACTGTTTACTGCCAACAAGGGAGAACAATTTTCTTGACCTGTGTCTGTCAAACATTGACAAAGTACGTGTTGAGGTCGGAGAAAACATCATAACCTCTGATCACCAATCCCTCTCTGTATTACTGCAAGGCATTACAAAACATGTAAAATTTGCCTTTGCGCAGAGGGAGATGTATAATTTTAAGAAAGCCAACTGGGAAAATCTTCAATCCGATCTTGCAGCTATTCCTTGGATCGATTTACTGACAGCTGGTACCGTTGATGACTGTGTGGAGACTTTTTTATGATTTAATTATGCCAGCTATTAAAGACCACGTGCCACAAATCAAACTTCGTCGCCGCGTCCCTCCTTGGTATGATGCAGAGCTTATCGAAGCTTTAAAATTGAAAGAACTTAGACGTCGTGCCAAAAGACGCATACCTGTGCCTGAGAATATAGAACTTTTCAAGCAGGCTCGTACCTCATTCCAGAAACTGGCGAAATTTAAATACAATGATTATGTTGCATCTGTTTCAGCAGATGTCAAGTGCAACCCCAAGCGATTTTTCTCCTTCACTTCAGCATGTATGAAAGCGACAAAATCGCGTATTCCTGGTACTATAGAGTTGGACGGACATGAACCTTGTGACGAGCAAGCTCAGGCCGATATTTTAAATACCTTCTTTGAATCTGTTTTTACCAATGATGACATCAATACCATTCCCGAATTAGACACTCAATTACATGATCCTTTGCGTAAGTTCACTACATCTGTGTCAGAGGTGAAGTTAGAACTTTTAGCCCTAAATGGACATAAGGCAATGGGTGATGATAATTGGCCAGCGATAGTTTTAAAAAATGTGCTGATGCACTTTCCATTCCACTAACTTTCATATATAATCGGTCTATCCATGAGGGAGTTTTCCCGACAAAGTGGAAGAAAGCTTTGGTTGTACCTATACACAAGAAGGGTATAAAAACTAACGTAGGAATTATCGCCCAGTGTCCCTTTTGTCAATTGTTTCGAAAATGTGTGAGAAAATGATTTCAAGGCATGTATATAACCATGTAAAGTGTGTTTTGTCTGAACAACAGCATGGTTTTTTGCCTGGGCGATCATGTGAATCTATTCTATCTGTCTTGCTTAATGAAGCTCGTATTGCTGTTAATGAGGCAAGACAGTTGGATGTTATATATACAGATTTTTCCAAAGCATTTGACAAAGTAAATCATAAATATTTAGTTTACAAACTTAGTAAGTATGGAATACAAGACACCCTCCTTGACTGATTTAGTAGCTACCTAACTAATAGATCCCAGGTAGTTAATGTTAAAGGGTGTAGATCAGACCCTGTCTTAGTTAAGTCCGGGGTTCCGCAGGGGTCACAACTGGGACCACTGTGTTTCATTCTTTATTTAAATGATATATTTGGTAATTTTAAATGTGGCTCCTTAGGCTTTGCAGACGATCTGAAGTTGTTTAAGATAATACGTAGTGTGAATGACTGTTCAATGTTACAAGAAGATATCAATTACTTGTCCACATGGTCTGAGAAATGGAAAATGCATCTTAATTATGCCAAATGTGTAGTACTTCGTCTTTCATTGAAAAGATTGCCAATTGAGAGGGATTATAATATTATATTGATGCTCACAACTTGAAGACTGTTTATAGTTACAGTGACCTAGGCGTGACACTAGACACAAAGTTAACTTTTTCAACTCACGTTGTTTCAATTGTCACTGATGCTCGAAGACTACTTGGCATGCTAAAAAGGTATGGCAAACGGTTGTCAGTGGATGCATTGCTCATGGTTTACAAAACATTCATTAGAACTAAACTCGAGTATGCATCAGTTGTTTGGAACAGCATTGACAAAGTGTACTCAGACAAACTAGAAGCTGTACAGCGTAACGTTGTTAAATATTTGTGTTATCTTGTAAAAGTAAGGTTTGATGATTATTCATATGATGATCTGTGTGTTATGTTTTAATTTACCAATGCTGTCTAAAAGGCGCACTTATTTTGATCTTGTTTTTCTTCACAAATCAATTAATGCCCTTCTTGATTGCCAACCAATTTTTAATTTACACATTCCTCGGCGATCAACTAGACAGAAACGGACACTTCATGAACCTGGTGGTAGAGTTAAATTTACTAGAAATTCACTTTTTAATCGCATTCCAAAGCTATATAATAGTTTTTATCAATGTCTACCAATTTTTAACATTTCTGTTTCGAGTTTTTAAAGAAAAGCTAAAAGCATTTGTTTTTGAATTTTTACTTTGTCGTTGTTGTGCATGTCATTTGTTTTAACTTGCTTTCTTGTTCTGTAACATCATGTTATTTGTATTTTTTACTAAAATCCTCCTGTAAGTGCGGATGTATATGGTTTTTAACTGTATCATATCTGTGTTGGACTTCGAAATAAATAAATAAATAAATAAATAAATAAATAAATAAATAAATAAATAAATAAATAAATAAATAAATGAATAAATAAATAAATTTCTCCCTTACTCGCCCACCACTTACATACTCACTTACTTGTTTGCTTGCTTGCTTACAGAGTCACTGACTGTCTTAATCACTCTTATTCTCCCACTAACTCATGCTTAAGAATACATTCGTCTATCCATCTATCCATTCTTACCTACATGAAAGCATATACACATTACAAAGTATAAGATACTTTATTCACAATATCATCGGACTTTACAATATTACATGGATATGCAAACACGATATCACTGCATGGTTGAGATAGCAAGGTTGATAATTTCACATCTAAACTGCGACAATGTGTCATCATCGCAAAATATTCCATGTACCTTACTATAAAATTGCAATAACTGACACAGATACAAGCTAATGATGCTATACTTATTCTAAAACTCACATTGGGATTAACACATATTTTCTGACCCGTGATCGTGGTAATGTGCACTTATAGTGTGTCTCATTCTACATACAGGTTTCACACGACTAATGGTCCATAATTGAGATACCGAGAGACGAACTGAATACAACATTGGATAAATTGCCAATGGTCAGTATGGGTGATTATTACGGCCTCGTAATGTAGTCGTTTATGTCATTTCTTTCGTACCGAAGCTATACTTAAAAAGAACTCTGCTCATTCCGTGTAAATGTACAAGAACTAATTGAGTTTTTAAAAAAAATAACCTTTGATAAAATGGGACACCGAAATCGTACAACTTACCGTTATACTCATTCGTGTATGTGCACGGTGAAAAATCTTAACACTTGCAAATGTCATCGATGTATCTCCGGGACGATAAATTGAGAAATACTATAAGAAAACATCGTGTACGATTCATAGTGATACAGTATATACCAATGTAATATCGGATCAAGTAATTTTAATGTAACACATAAATACACAAAATATATCGACAAAGATAAGGCCAAAAAGATAGCAGGTTTCTTTGTCATCCGTAAGTGCATCTACACCAGCCCCGTCGGGTTTTTTTGTAATAACTTGTGACAATTAAGCTTAACTACTACGAAAGATGACATGTACGCACTGTACTGTTATGAACAGTAAAGTTTTTGTACAGAATTACTATTCCGACTGTAAATATTCATGTTCCGTTGTCAGTATTTTAATCTTGAGAGCCATAGAAACCAAAACATTTAAACGTATAATACAAAACCTTGCCGACGCCATCATTTTATGACAGTAAGCAAATGCCAATGGGAAATAAACCCTTATTGTTCAGTTCAAACGTTATCATTTCATGTCTGTAATTTTATGTTATGTCTGAGCAGGAGCAACACGTCAACATTTACGAATTCACAGCTGTAAAATATTTTATGTAAATAGAGATTTTACTGTTTCATCAGTAAACATTTCATAAACAAAAAACGAAGTTCGAATAGTTCATCTAATTTTGAGATTACAAACGACATCAGCGTATAAAGCAGCTGATCTTTACAATCATCGACTCCATTAGAAAATAGTCATCTACAGTATTGACAAAACTTAATTAAGGTAGAATGCGCCTTGGGGACAGATATTTGGACTCTCAAACTTTTCAAGTTCTTTTCAGATCTACCACTCGTGGGTGCTTATTTTGAAGCTCTTGGAATAAGAAAGACTTCCACCGTCTTAGTTTTTCCGAAAATTTTCTTTTTTTCATAGAGTTTACACGGTGATAGAGATCATTTTGAATTTCAATTATCTGCAAATTGGGGGTAATTTGTTTCTCTTGTGTACAGTAACCACCGATTTTCATTCTTGATTTTGTAAAAGAATGTTTGAAAGATTCCTTGAGGAAAGTTTTAGCGAAATTTTAAGTCCTTCACTTTCGAGGCGCATACTACCGTAAATGGAATAGTATCAACAGATGGCCGGGATTACTGATCATTTCACAATCTATTATAGAAAACCTTACTCATCAAAACATACAGAAAAGAGTAGAACGAGGTATAATTCAGTTACAAGCTATGTGTCGAATTTATACAAATAACAGGTGGGAACGTAAGAGCATTATCGTACGATATGGCCCTAATTTCATCATATTACGCGACGTAATCCGAAACATGTCACCTGGAAATAGGCCCGAGGGAAATTTCCCTTCAAAATAGATTGGCATTTATAGTGACATGCCTTAAGGTCAAGTCTTCTAGGACTTGAAAGCACGCAAATCTTGATTACCGTGATCGACTGATAATTTGTCTAGCCCTCTTTGTCAGCCCTCGGAGAGTTTCGTATCAAATCTCTCCTTGAAGTCAAACTATTTTGACAGCATGTCTTCCTGTACTTTCATGCTGACAGACTTCTCAGTGAGACGCTTGTTTCTCCCGAAAAATGACGTGGAAGACAGTGATAGTTTGCGAGTCGTTGATAGGCTGGATCGGCTGTCCAATCGGCGGTTCCGAAGACTGAAGGGTGCCTTACGGTTTCTGCGCGCGGGAACATAACAGCGCCGGGCTAAAGCATGGAGATCACTCTGAAAAGTAGAACAAAACAGACATACTTATTAGCCCAGTTTTAGATACACAGTAGTTCACAACAGCATGAAGAGCGAAGCTCGGTGCAAAGCACACAGCCGCAAGGAAAAATGACGTCTTGAATATTGGAAACAGTGGGCTGGCGCTGCTTTACATAACATAGGGCCTCATTCAATGCATTAATATATTACATGTACAAAATTTGGACAACCGTGAAGTTTCGAAACCTAAAATAAATATATAAAATATGAATGTCATAAAGCGAATTCTAACGAATAAAGAAAATGCTTGAATTTAAACAAGAACAACGTAGTATTCTCACAGATATAAACTGCCTCTAAGTCATTGAGAACATGAACATCGTAAATCCTATTATTTAGATGTTATCCCCTTAAGGAATTTAAGTCGTGTTCTACTAACGATGGATATTTACTATTCGTCAACTGAAAATCTGTACTGAAAAAAAAATAGAACTGAATGTATACCTAATTTGTAGATCATTTAGTAATTTAAAAAGCCCTTTCCCTTTGAAGGCCGTTCAACTTTACACGAATGAAATGACTTTACAGAGTTTCTACAGACATGTATTCCCTAAATCCAATGCGTTTCACATTTAGTGACAGATTTCAACATTTGGAACATTTTGTTCACAGTCAATAACCTAACCACAACTGGAAATGTGCATGTCTACATATTAGCTATAAGATTAAACCAGCGTTGTTTCTATTGCAAGCGCTGACGCTGTGACACATAGAGCAATTTGTCACGTATCGCATAGCAGGTGTGGCAAGGACGATTCCGCGGGTCATGATTCCAAGGTGTACGTTATCTACCCTTGAAGAATACTAATAAAACACAAGTTTTGAACGACATCTCAAAGTGGATTGGGCAGTGTATATAAAGTTGTATTAGTTTCTAGCATCAGACCCAGGAAACCATTAATGCAAATCGGTCTCCGTCTCCGCAGATATAAAGGTATTATTGATAACGGTTAAAAAAGAAATCTTCAGTCCTTGAAGACAGGGATCAAATTCCAGTTTTGGACGAAGACATTTTGAAGAAGATCTTGCTCCCAGTTTCATTTGTTTAATCCTTATCTCACAACGATTAAATGAAAAAGATATATAGGCTTGACATTTGGTAAGAATAAAACATTTGTATAATCCTCACTTACCGCGATTAAACTTACAAGATTTAAACACTTGACATTTGTTGACAATAGAACACTTGTATCATCCTGTCGAAATGGACAAAATATATTGGCACAACATTTGATAGAAATAGAACATTTTGACACCCCTTGTGCACTGAAAGTGTGAGAACACTAGTGCATTCAGTGTTGGAATAATAGAATCTCACACCCCAAAAGACCTTGGATCAAATTTCTCATACGAGATGGGGATAGGTCTACTTTGTCTCAGCCGCGGGCGAGTGTGAAACGAAAGTCTTACATTTTCGAGGCGACAGCTACCTTAATGCGGACAAGGCTGAGCAATAGCAAAATAGTGTAAAATCCGTTGTCAAAAACGTCAAATTTTAAAATATGAAATGACCTTGACCTCAATTTTAATTAGAGACAGGGCATGGTTTCAGAATACTTACCTCAGAATTGCCTGTTGCCATGGCAATAGCATGATGATGCTGATAATCACAGAGGCAATTACTGTTTTGTAATCGGTACTTCAGACATTCAAATTCAACCTGCATGCAGCTTACACAGTAATTCAGCGCTGGCAATATAATTGAACATTTTGTAATCGATCAAGATATTGTGCAGTAAATTCTAGGGTTTCCCATGTTTTTACTTTATCAACTCGATTCAACTTATTTTTCATACTGTTTAATAATGTCCCTACGGAATAATCATGATACGTCTAGGCCTAAACTGTACTTGTCAACGGATGATAAAAATTTCAAATATAGACTTTGAAAATTACTGATAGTAGTGAAAACCTATTCTTACCATATGTCCCTGTTTCTATTAATCGTTGTAAAGTAAGGATAATCCCCGTGTTCTGTTGCTACCAAAAGCCAATATATCTTGTTCATTTAAACGTTTGAAGGTATGGACTATTCCATATATTTGAATCCATTTGTTGAAAATATTGCAATATTGCGAATGCACAAGCATGTCTCCCTTTCAATAGAATCTTGTTTTGCGGATAATCTGCATATTGCAAATTGGTTCCGCGGTTGTAGTCAAAGTGCTCAGCGAGAAAGCCTCTTACGCAGCATGTAAATTTGGCGAAATATTTACTCTGTGCAATAAATATTGTAAAAGGAATTGCTGGGATTGAATTGATACTTCAATTGAAGCATCTGCTGAAATGTCGGAAAACCCTTTTAGTGAGGTTAGACCCATCAACACTTTTCCTCCTTCAGATATGAGACTAAAGAAGCTAAAGAAGTGTGTCCATGATTCGAGACAGAAACTTGAGCATTTACACACACCAGCAAATCAAGTTTCAGAAACATGAAAAACAAGAAATTCTCCCAATGTCGGTGAAGTAAGCACATATCATCACTGGCAGGCTCGTGTATCACGGTTTGTCAGAAAAACAGCATGCATGTGTAGGCCTACACGAAATTAAACCCCTGGACAGGCGATATCCTGTAGCCATAGTCACTTTGTCCATCTTTGTCCAGTCACAACGACAAATCAGATGACATGTATATGAAATATACCATGACATGCAATGCTTGATGCACTGACAACCTAGTGTGTTGATATTAAAATCAAAATTGATTTCAGGCCAACGGCGAATGCTTTTGTGAGATCTTATTGCCAAGACATGCTGTACATTTATCAGTAATCCATTATTTGAGAAATGCACCATTTACATTTTCATAATAGATAACATGAGGTGTTTGTAAAGAAAGTGAAGATGAAAAGAACTGACATATCGAACGATACATTGTGACACGATGTAATGCACAATGAAAGATTTCACGTAAAATAATCTATTATCAACAGCTGCAATGCTTTGTCAGTTTATTCATTTACTAATATTAATCTGTTCATTGATTTCATAAATGCCAATATGTTTAAAGAATGTGTCTGAAGCAGTCGATAATCAATGGAATTACGACGTGAATTAAGTATTAGCTCCGTTCGATCTGTACACCGGAACAAGACTTCATTGTTTACGAATGTTCTGAAAGTGTTGTAAATGCCTTTGAGGATAACTTTTTGAAGCAGTTTGATAATAGAATACACTCATGGGCAATCCCATCTAGTGTTTGTACTTTACCTTTTTGCCATATACATTCTATTAAATTACTAACCGGGTCAATCGTTTGCGGAGCTTTACCGCGGTGATCATTTGGAGCAACCAAGTTCATAAAGTACAATCGCTTGATTCGTTTCCATCAGTTTGCAAAACACATTACGACAATGAAATTTGCACATAAATTGAATTGTAAAATATTTACACTAATGGTATACCTAGTCCTCTCAGAGTATACAAACAATTTAAGTGTGAATGAATAGGGCTAGACTCGATTATATTAGCTTCCCGATGAATCTCTACCCATTATATCCTACCAGTATATTGATGTGGCAAATGCAGCTATGTGATTGGACGAGACGCGAAAAGAACACTGGTATATTGACATTATACCACGGCTGGCACACGCGCGAGCTCTCAGCTTGAGCAAAAATCCGCTTTTGACGTTCCACGCGAGAATTTCAATATACTGTTATGATTATAATAGAAGTAAATCACACCCAGCGACGGTATACCACTCGATTTTGACCAGTTCACTTCATATATGCACTTGCTATCGCTCATGCATATATGTCGTGAACTGGTCAAAATCTCGTGGTATACAATCGCTGGGTGTGCTTTGTTGCTTGAATATACAACAGTCAAGTGATTTCAACGCAAAATAACAACACGTTTCTTTTTCTACAACTAAAGCAATGCATCGAATGTAACATAAATATTGAAAAATGTAATAAGCTACCAGCGATGAAGAGGAAGTAATCTGATCACGCAAAGACTTTATGTACCCTCATGTGGCTTTGCTATAATGTAATAGAATAACGTTCAAAAGCTTCTAATCTTATAGTTTTAAAAACACTGTTTTGGGCATGAGGCTGTTCTCTGGCAAAATCGTCAAAGATTGATTTCTTAGTTATTAAGTAATTGTTCACATGTGGAATATTTTGTATCTTTTCGGTGACACCGGTCTTGGCTTCATAAAATGATTTCTTTATGATGATGCTACTATATTTTAATATGTAACGTCCGGTTTGATCATGCGCAAAGAACATCGAGGTTGTAAAGTGATAAGAACACGTGACTTACCCTAAAATTATCATTGAGAATGCTGTATACCAAAGGATTTACGAAGCTGTGAGCTGTGGCCAGCCATAAGACAAAACAATTGATGGTTCTCATCGTATCTTGATATCTCAAGTCACCGTACAGTTTGGGATGAAAAGTATTGACTATCTTGAAGATGTGCAGAGGAAGCCAGAAGAGAGCAAATAGCAACACGATTATGACTAACATTTTGATCACCTGAAATAAAAGAATACCAGATCTAAATTTCATAAAGTTGAACTTTTCACAGCTTTTCTTGTTATATTATCAACTTGAAGAATAGCAGCAGACTTTGTCAAAATACTGATTAATATGATTAAAACTAATTTGGATCTTTATTGTTAAGTGCTATATAGCTGAATGTTGCAACATTACAAATTACCCATGAGAACAAGTGTATAAATTAAAAGCAGATGAGCCTACATTTGCAAAATAAACCGACATTACTTCACCATCCAATTATCCCAAATTAGTTCCAATCCTGTTGATTCAACTATTCTTTTCGGACTGGGTTCAATTTGACTTGGCGTCAGTGTGTAATGCCATTTCCAGTATTTTACTGAACACTAAGGATAAAATATGCAGATAATTTCATTCTCTCGTTGGCGACGGAAGAAATTTCTCTGTTTTACACCTATAATGTCCCTGATAACTGTTTCACTGTACCATTAATCGTGGTGCAAAGAGTCGTCGTAGAGTGCCATATTTTCGTTCGTTTAATTGGCTTAACACCTCCATATCAGATTAATCGTCACACTTCAACGTCGATATATTAAATGTCATTAGATTATTCACTTCGACAATCGCTGACAAAGCTTATCGGTAAAGTGAGCGACAGACGAACCGATATCCAGATAGAGTAAGTGTCTAGGAGTCAAATTAAAAGTGAAATTCGATCTAGTATCGTAGTCTGGAGTCATTTCCATTTGTAATGCAGTTAGAGGGGCAAGCTATAATAAGAGCAGGTTTTCCTATAGCTTCATGCAGTTTTCAGGGCTCACTCTCATGCAATAAGCTCCCTTCATACTAAAATTTTATTTTAGAGGTTTCAATCATTGTCTTCCCAAATAAAGAATGCAAATCCAGGGGTCACCATCCAAAGGTTGGTACTATAGAAACAAATTACCTAGCATTTTCCGATATTTAAAATTCAAAATGGCCGCCATTCTTGTATTAAACCTATGAGGGAAAAGACATTGAACATTTTTCTTACGCTGAAAGCTTTAAAATGAGCCCCTAGTGGTAGACCAGAACAGTACTGAAACAAATTGTGAGTACAAATATCTGTCCTCGAGGCACATTCTACCTTAATTAGTCCAGTCAAAATAGGGTTAGACCCACCACAAATTGCAACAGAATTTTTTTCTTCAGAATGCATTTCAGAGAGGTACCCAGAACATCATATTAAAAGTTTACTCGAATCCACCTTGGGGAAATATGTCTAATTTGCATAAATCAAATATGGCGGCCAACCATCCAACAAAATAACATAATTGGCTATATATCACATGTTAAACAAACTATTTCAGTAATTTCAAAGTCTGACACTAGTAATTTGGCCAAGGGAATTATTTTGGACGTATAATGTTTCATATAGGTACTTCATTAATTTGCATAATTCCAATATGGCGGCCAACATTCCTACAAAAGACATTTTCGGTCGTATACCACCTATTAAACAAGCTATGTCAGTGATTTTAAAGCTATTTCAGTGATTTTAAAGTTAAAAGTATATTTCTTTGGCATTTACAAACGATTTTCGAGATGCAATGATTTGCGTAGGTAAATTGTTAATTTGCATAAATCCAATATGGTGGCCAACATTCCTACTAAGGACATTGTCGGTCATACATTACGCATTAAAGAAGCTATTTCTGTGATTTTAAAGTTTTAATATTTTTCTTGGGTATGAAGAAACACTTTTGCTTTTAGTGGCTCAATCTTTACAAAGGCCCTTTGGTAATTTGCATAAATTAAATATGGCTGCCATACTAATGCCCCATGGCTTTATAGCTTCTAATAGAATAAGGGTTTTGTATAGTTTTTAGCACTAGGGAACTATCAAGAAGAAACTGTAAAGTCCTCGGACATTTAATTTTTAAAATTTTGAGTTTTCTGTATATGACGACTGTTAATGATTGTTAGTCTTCTGAATGATATAATCCCTTTTCTGAATATAACATTGAATTCATCTATGTGCGGCATTTTCGTAATTTTTAAGGGTGTTTAACACTCTACAGTGTCAAAACATGTAATCTATAATGTTTAATGTTAAAAAAGACGTGTTCAAAATCTTTAGTTTTTAATTTAGACTGAACCCCCTCCTTATGGATGGATGCATCTTTATAAAATCCCATAGATGAAAGGCAAGAAGTCATCACACATAACAGCAAAAATAAAATAAACACAACAAAGCTAAAAAACAGAAAAAAATGGTATGACCAAAATAAAAAATGCCAAAACACACACAAAACTTTGCACTATTGCAAACAATGTCAGATTCATAAAAACTTTATGAACACACAAACTGCATGCTTTAGCAAAGACTTACAATTAATCCACACACAGAATCCAACTATAACACAATACAAACAAGTACATCTTGAGTCATTTTTCCAAGTGTCATTTTTCCAGATGTTCGTGTAACAGTTGGATTCTGTTGGGCTAATGAGTTGTTTGAATTAATTTTAAGCCTTTGCTAAGCATGTCATTTTCAATATTTGTGAGTTTGTGTGTTGATCAAGTTTTTAAAAGTCTGACATTGTTTGCATCAGTGCTAAGTTTTAATATGTTTGTATTGTGGCATGTGTTATTTTTGGTCACATTGTTTTATTTTCTAGGTTTTTATTATCTTTGTTGTGTTTATTGTACTTTTGCTGTTATATGTGATGACTTCTTGCCTCAGGCTATCGTCTGGAGGGATGTACCAAAGTTGCACTCGTCCATAAGTAGGGGGTTCAGTCTAAATTAGAAACTAAAGATTTTGTCCACGACTTTTTTAAAACAGTAAACATTAAAGATTACACGCTTTATCACTGTAGAGTATAAAGCACCTATAAAAATCACAAATAATGCCGTACACAGATGAATCCAAAGTTATATTCAGAAAGAGATTATTATTAGATGACTAACAATCATTAACGTTGTCATATTTAGAAAAATCACAAATAATTAAAATTGCATGACTTTCTTACATCTTAATACTAAACGCACATCAACATATACGTATTTTAATCCGTTCGGAAGTCATATATGTAAGTCTACTAAATTTGCTTTAACATTCTTTTCAAAATACAATATATTTATGGGGTATTTTAACGAATTCAGGTATCACAGCACGTATTAAAATAAACTTTTATTCGTAAATGAATCGTTATTGTAAGTAAATTTATAATATATTTTCCACATTTTTAAGAATAAATGTTCAAGAACTTAAGGTGGAGCTGCACGTTGCCAACACAGTTTTTTCGAAGGAATATTTCTCATCTAAGATGACTAGTAAACCCGTAGAAACTATTTTGTGAAATGTAATATTTCACTTTAAACAAGAGTATATCCTCATTCTAAAATGGCATGGGGCTGAACGACTGACACTCTAAAAAGTGCTTAAATCATGGTTAGCAAAATAAAAATGCCACTAATTTAAAATGTTTATTCCAAAACAGAATACTTCTTTTGTTATATAGCATTTAAAAACATAATGTGAAAATTTCAGAAAATTTCACCCAGCCAGACCAGAGTTATATTCTTTGGAAATCTTGAAATTCGGATAAAAAGGAAGCAGGAAATCGGGTGATTTGCATACATTTGCATACATTAACCCTTCTATATCATACAAATTACGACTGCTTGCCAAGCTAAAAGGTGAACCTAAAAAATGTTTAATCTTGGGTTAACAAATTAATCAAAATTGGACAAATAGTTGCAAAAAATATTTTGAGCAAAATACACTTGTTTTGTGCGGTGCCCTCTTAACAGTTTTTTCTTGATATTCCTACTCCCAAAAACTACCAGAACCTCATTTATATTAGAAGCTATTTAGGCATTAATTTTGCAGCCAGATTTAATTTCTGAAAATTATCAAAGTGTCCTTTAAAAACAATGAACCGCAAAAGGTGTTTCTTCATGCTCAAGAAATATAATTACACTTCAAAATGGCTGAAATAGATTGTTCAATACATGATATATGACAACAAATGTCTTTTGTAGGTATATTGGCCGCCCTATTGGATTTATGCGAATTAACAAATGCCAACGCAAATCATTGCACCTAAAAATCATTTGTCCATGCCAAAGAAATATACTTTTAACTTTTAAATCAGAAACAGCTTGTGTAACCCTTTGACTGCTGTTATTTTTTTACACCAAAATGTTCATGCAATATTTTACCAATTTTTGTTAACATTTCTGTACGTTTTTTTCATAATTTTGAACCAAATGGATATCATTTTTCAGCAGCTACAGTTTTTTTATCAAACTTTTGGCAAAAAGCAGAAAATTTGACTGTGGTACATTTTATAAAGTTGACAAAAATAGACTTTGGCGCCAAAGGGTTAATACATGGTATATGACAGAAAATGTCTTTTGTAGGTATGTTGGCAAACCTATTGGATTTATGCAAATTAACGAAGTACCTATGCAAATCATTGTATCTCGAAAATTGTTTGTCAATGCCAAAGATATATACTTTTAACTTTGAAATCATAGAAATGGCTTGTTTACCCTTTGACTGCTGTAATTTTTCACACCACAATTTTAATGCAATATTTTACCAATTTCTGTGAACTTTTCTGTACGGTTTTTTTATAATTTTGAACCAAATTAATATCGTTTCTCATGAGCTACATATCTTTATCAAAATTTTGGCAAAAGGCAGAAAAATTTACTGTTGTACATTTTATAAAGTTGACAAAACTAGACTTTGGCGCCCAAAGGGTTAATACGTGGTATATGACAGAAAATGTATTTTGTGGGTATGTTGGCCACCATATTGGATTTATGCAAATTAACAATTTACCTATGCAAATCATTGCATCTCGAAAATCGTTTGTAAATGCCAAAGAAATATACTTTTAACTTTAAAATCACTGAAATAGCTTGTTTAATAGGTGGTATATGACCGAAAATGTCTGTTGTAGGAATGTTGGCCGCCATATTGGAATAATGCAAATTAATGAGGTTCCTATATGAAACATTATACCTCCAAAATGATTCCCTGAGCCAAATAACTAGTGACAGACTTTGAAATCACTGAAATAGCTTGATTAATACCTGATATATGGCCAATTATGTTGTTTTGTCGGATGGCTGGCAGCCATATTTAATTCATGCAAATTAGCCATATTTCCCCAAGGTGGATTCGAGTAAACTTTTGATATGTTGTTCTGGGTACCTCTCTGAAATGCATTCCGAAGTAAAAAATTCTGTTGCAATTTGTGGTGGGTTAGGTGGCAAAATCTCGTAGATTGACTGGACTAAATGTGAACAGAAAGCGGGGTCGTCCGCTGACATTAATATGGATACATAGGAAAAGGTTTTGGAAAGTTTCTTTCAGAAAAAGCTGGAAACTGCACTGTTTTCTGTGTAAAAGTGTTAAAACTAGAGGGTGAATATATAACATGCATATAACGTATACAGTAAAACATAACAAGAATTGATTTGAATTCATTTAATGTGTCTTTATTAAGCTGGCTTCTAAAAAGCATTTTGAAATCCAAAATTTATCGTAAAATAGCTTACCTTCTTCTTTGTTCTTGCCTGTTCCTGGTCTCTGATTTGATCGGCGTTTCCCGGGATAGTTCTACCCCAAAGACGCAATCCCACGGCGCTGTATGTGAAACACAGTACACCCAGAGGTATGGCGTACGTGACCAACAGCATAAATATCTCATAACATCGGGCAAAGATCGAATTGGGAAACCACTCGCTGCAGAAGTAGATGATCTCGCCGTCGTAGTGTCTCTGTTCCACCCTAACAAACACCGTTTGGGTGGTTGCTAAGGAACCAGCAAGCAACCAGATGAGGATGAAGACAATCTTGGCCCTGTTTTTGGTGACTCTCACTTTCAGCGGGTAGAAGACAGCAAAGTAGCGGTCAACTCCGACAGCCGTCAATGTCAGCACGCTCACTATTACTGCAATCTGTAACGAGATAATGGAACAAACTTGTCAAATACCTCATCCATAAAGAGGTGATTACTTTCATTGGATAGGTAAACGGTGTGGCTTGCAGTGTAAGCAAGATAAACGTTGATTGCACAGATCGGGTCAAATAGATAAGCATATGCGACAAAGATGATCTGGAGATTACTATATTGTTCCAAAAGGCCTCTTTGATGAAAATGTGCTATGAAGAGAAGCAGAAAAGGCCAGAAATATGCCTTTACCTAACTGGTTTTCTATTTCGTCAATTCCTTTTCATATTATTTATCCATCGCAGTGTTGAAAAAATATTGACGCGAATTCTCAAATCCTGTTACACACATTTTCCACTCTGTCTATCGCTTATTAATTAATATTTACCAGCCATTTCCTATGATATAAACTATGATTTCAAATATGCGTATTCTACCTGGAGTAAATTCAAAAAACATTTTACTGGGTAGTCTGTTAGATGTAAAAATGTCTCTTTTCGCAAACACCATGAACGTAGTGAACAGATATCTGGGAAATGTGCTTAAGGGATGTTTTTTGCAAAGTGTCTGTATAATTCGATGTCTAGACATTCCGACAACAAATTTTTGATAATGTACGAAAGTCCTTACGGGTGTGCAATATTATCCTGAAAAAATCACGTTGCCAGCTAAACCACGGTTACTCTAACCTACTTCGGCTAAACTGACATTTGCTGCAAGCACGCCCATTCATGAAACTTTTCACTTTGTTCAGCCGGGGAAAAATACTTCGACTTTCATACCAAAGTGAAGAAGCAAACTGTTTACATTTGATTGAGATAAGCTTCAGTTTATTCGAAAGTGAAAAACACATCATTAAAACACGCTGACACAGCATATGCTAGATTTTCCCGTTACGTTCATCTCTTTCTCTTAGGTTTCGTTATAGGACAATGTTTGATTTAAGTTACAGTGAAATAGAGATCATTACCCTTGCCAACACGCTGTATTATGAACGAAATGCGGTGTCATTGTAAACGAATGAAGTCTGGTCTTAAAACGAATGTTTGATATTGCAAACATACATGACATGTTGAATATTGAGTATTTAAATGTGATATTTTAAGTAGACAGGAAACATTTACTTTATCTTACTCAAAAAAAACCCCCAAAAAACAAGAAAGTAATTGCAGAAGTAAGCAGAGCGTCAAATAGCAAAGTGAATCCTGCCGCTGTTTCATGGCAACTTTTCATAACAGAATAAATAACCTCAAATACTAAAAATGCAACGAAACTGCAAGACTTAGAACTTATTGTTCATCTGTCGACGAATAACAATTCTTAAGTCACCTCCTGACAGATGTACGCGTAGACATGTTTGTCACCGTTCCTACACCGAGACAGGGATGTCTTATAACCTGATCCGTAGGCCCTAGGGAATTGAAAGTCTGCCTATATGTGTAAAGAATTGAAAGCAAGGGACTATCAGGATGGCCTGACAAACATCACTTTGAGCAGAATATGTCGTGCTGACATCTGCGTTTGAAATTTTTATTCACTTACAACTCTTAAATCGGAGTGAGTTTAGAACTATCGGCAACTACATATTACATTAATGTTCAGTTATCAAATTTATTTTGCGAAGATAACTTCTAGATGAATGTTTCTGTCTTAATTTTTGAAATATTAGTTCGCAAACTTTGTAAAATACTGTATAAGAGTTTAGACCTGGTAGACAAGTCGACGAACCTAAAAAATATACATACAAGGCGTGAGATTTTAAGGAATTCAATCGTCTATGTTTATAGCACTCAATCAATGACTTTCACTTAGATGCCATGCAAAAATGATGCGCCACTAAAATTAGCGTGACTGACACGACTGAATGCCTTTCAAACAAATAGATTAAAAATGCGGGAGTAAAGTAACTCTGACTTAATAACCATTACATCCGTAGTTACATTAGTGATATGTCCCAATCTTTTAATTGTCAGCCATCGCGTACTGTGTGGATTGACGAACTAATTGCATGTCATGACAACGTGCTTCTCTTGACTCAACTGAACATGGTCGTCGTCTGTCGTTCACTCGATAAAGTTGATTAATCAGGAAGAGCGAATGCCGTACAACGATAGTAAACTGAGCTGCTAGCGTTTAGGTACAATTCTAGTTGTGTAATCTTAGTTTCATATTTCCAAAACTAGAATTTCACAGAAGCATTTGATGTTCCAACCATTTTTATGAAAACTGCACGAATCCTAATAGTTATGATAGCACTGCATTCAGCGCAGTCACGGTACCGATTTTTCTCTCCCCCCTGTCGTTCATTTCGTTTTAAAATATTTGTTTTTAGAAAAATGTTACAACAGCCAAGATGAACTCGTACTCTTATCTACAACAGCAGCTTACGCTGAAATTTTTTGAGTTTGGAAAAGTATGATCTTGATATTTTTCCCCTTCAATGATTATTTTAGTCATTTTTTCATACAAATTTATTTTTGTGAACTTTCATCCGGAGATATATCTACTTCTTTTAGTGTTTCAGCAATTGATTGTTTTATTTTCTTGTACTGTGTGTGTGATTCTTATTGTTTTCAGAGCTATACTGTACGGATTTAATATTTCTTCTGCAAAGACAGATTAGCCAGAAGTGTGTATTTTGGGTGTAGAAAACCCTACATGATAAATCGTCAACAGCTCTGTATCATTGGATTGTCTTACATATATTGGCATTTTAAATGTGAAATTTAGATGCGATGCAGACAGCATTCTTTTATCAAAAAACGATAACGTTTAATTAATTAGTCATTTATTAATAGGAATAGGCAATGATAAAACACAGCAAGATAGACAGACAGACACTAGAAAGACTGAAAATGAAGCAGAAAACTTGTAATGGTGAGAATCTGATAGAATCAAAACTCGTAATCTATCTTTTTCTCGACACTGGGCAGCCCAAACAACGAAGTGATCAGTAATAGTTTCTTAATGGAGATGATATTGATCTTGATCTTGTTTATTCACCAATGGCTTTCACGTTTCTAATGAAATGCAGATGTGGCTATTTTTGCTGGTTTCCGAACACGTATAATTGTAGATGACATATTGCAAGTGTATTCATCACATAATGGCCGTTTTTATTATTGATGACAACATTTTACAAACAACCAATTAGTAGCGAAGGACCAAATGCCCTTAAATGTCTTTAGCTAATAAAAGGTTAAAACGTTTTTTCTCAGTCGCGTAATTTGCCATACATATACGACAATCATCGGCATCTTCGTTTAAAAAGCATTTGCGGGCTTTAAAAGCACGCATCAAGACATTAGACGACGGGAGGGTATCTGCATTGGGCTTGGTCAAATTCAACTTTATCAGAGGACATGCAATTAGAGTTACAAGATTGCTGGGAGTCATAAAAGCAATAGAGAGTGACCTCCTGGGAATGACCTTGACCTTGCCCAAGTTGTAGGTGAACGTTTGTTACCTCTGGAGAATATCCGAACTTGAATATACATGTCTCCTGGCGATGGCCAGTAGACAGGCAGAAGAGTTTGCCTGATTTAAACGAATTGACGCAAAAATGTTGAGAGCAATTTCGCTGGGGCCGATTAATTTCTAGAGAAACCTACAGTCGACGAATCGAAAGGAAAACATATCGATCAACAGCATATCCCTAGGATCTTAGGAGTCGAACAGTAGGATTGTTAATAACGAACTGTATTTTTCAAGTATGGCGTGACCTACAGATATCCACTTGCGTTGATAAAGACCTGCCTCGTGTGAGTTTGACTGCGTGCAGAAACTACTGAAGGAGAACTGGTTTCGCTTCAATGCTTACAGACTTAACAATGTCACCTGCATGGTGGTAAAATTGTGCCTAACACGCAATATGTAAACGTAGGAGAGTTTGTTCTCTTCGTAGTAGCATATGTAAGTTTGCTGTTTTCAAGTTGAAATGTAAATTTGAATTTCGTTGTCCTCAATGATTGGGGAAAACATGTGAGATAGTTTGCACGAGGTTTAAACCAAGAACCCAGATAGTAACGCCCTGCATTTACGATATTAAATGGTCTCTTTTATTCATTTCGGAAAGTGTGTTTTGTCTTAAAAGTTGAAAGTTAAGGTGGAACGCGCCTCAGGTACAGATATTCGGACTCTCAAACTTTTACAATTCTTTTCTGATATAAGGTCTTGGCGTAAAACAAAAAACCTTTTCACCGGCTTAGTTTTTCGGAACTGGAAAATTACATTTTCCTCCATAGAGTTAACACAGGGATGGCGGCCATTTTGAATTTTAAACATCGATAAATCTTGTGTACCAAAATTTGCATGGTACCACCCACCCCTTATCCGCCCCCTTCCCGATTTATATTCTTGATTTTGAAAGAGAATGGTTGAAATATTCCTTATGGAAAGTTTGAGCAAAAGTTTAAGTCTTTCACTTCGAGGCGCATACTATTTTACTGTGTAAATCAAAACAATGCAGTTAGTAGTAAAGGGTAGCAAATAATAATAATAATCGTAATAAGCGTTGCTCTGTAAGAAAGCTAAAAACATTAACTCGTTTGGAAGTTTTTTTTGCCATGTTTTTCGATTATTTTTCGATGGTTGGAAACTCTGCAGAATCAAGAATTCAACAAGGGAATAAACATCGACGGACTACAATACAACGGTACAAACTCTGACTGCAGTATGGAGACAGCCATGGTGACGGAATGTGGCAGAAGCATGGTGCCATAGCAACGAAACTAAGGGTGTATCCTCTTCGTCGTCAAACTTTGTTGGCGATATTGCCGAAAGTTTAATTATTCTCACCCCAAATAACGGAGAAATGCATGAGTTACTAAATTGAAATATAAAAGATTTTGACGAATCTGATAATTGGTCATTGTTAATGCTACCCTGAAAAATCGGGCCCTTATTAGGAACTGTGAGACGTGGCCAAGACCCTAGAAAGATAGACACGGCCTGAATATCACTTCTTCTCTATTTCAATTGTAATTTGCACAGGGAACATTTCATGCAGCTTGAAATTCAAAATAACCGGCATTTCTTGTAAACTCTATGGTGACATATTAAATTTTCGAGTTTTACAAAAATAAGCCGGTGAAAACTTTATTTAGTCAATAAGCTTCAAAATGAGCCCCAGAAGTGGTAGACTATATATGTATTGTTCAAATTTGAGGGTCCGAATATCTGTCCTCGATGCGGAGTGATCGGTGTTTCTTTTCAAAAAGAAAACCAGCATACAGGTTTAGTTTGATAATAAATTCAAGCGTCAAAACGAACTTGGACTACAGCGCACGTAAACGAAACCAATGTGTTCCGGATGTGTATTTTGTATATGTTGATACGCTTAACATCATTTGAACATGGAAATATGTTTGAAGTTATTTGTCTGAGTCCTCAGAAACCATACACTGAGGATATATGTATATGATGACGATGGTTTGAAATGGTAGAACACATAATTAGGACACTATACGTCGGTTTTCGTGAGAACAGGTTTTTTTTTTCAAACATCGAATTCCATTTTCAATTCACATTGATAACTAAAAAAAAATTGTTGATTCAAGCCAAGAATTAAATAAAACACGTTCTAGAACGCTGTGCAAATGTTATCAGGATTTCTGGATCCGGCAGACGACTACCTTTTAGTAACTCCACAAAACCGTGGGTCAAACAAATTACCAGCCATTTGCCGACCTCCATGATGAGATAGTGCAACATTCAAATTGCGTACAACTCTGCATTCAACTTCTGTGACGTCGTTGTGTGTATTCTTTCTCAAATGAATTCCGCGACTTTGTGATGATAAAAAACTTGATTACAAATCTTATCGCAAAACATTGCTGATATTGACTGTGCATTGAAGCAAGAATATCGGCAATGATCAGAAAAAGAATATTGTTCTACATTCCGTCGGGGCATGTGTTTGCTCTTTGCAACCGCTTACTTTTTTGCAATCATAAACGCTTTGAGGAAATGAAGACACATACAGTCGCTTCAGTGGGTTTTTACTGTAAGAGATTTGTGATATGTTTAGGTTCAAGTATGCCTCGGCGAAGTCTTATATTTAACCCATCGTCTATGTATCGTCACTGAAGTAGGGTGGCAATCATATGAAACATCGATTGGATGTCTAAAAAATCTGTCCTCACTTACAAACATTTAATTTTGTTCGTAAAAAAACTAATGACGCCTACATGAGATGACTTCGATAAATTAACACATTTCAAGGATGGAGATTCAGCCAAGTTCTTTTGACTGTGATGTCCCCGCTAGGTGACATAGGTGCCGTACGTTGTGAGTTCGAATCCGATCGACAATTAACCGAATTTGCAGTGCCAGTGATTTTCCTAAGGGCAATTATCTTTTCGAATTCTCTGATATTTCATTTAGTCTAAAGATTTCCCCGCCCCGAAGAAAATATTTTTTGAGGCACAGTACAGAATCTACAATGATCCCGTGGCCTATTTGACAAAATAAGGTCGGGATGTGTCGCTTTTTATGGTAGTACACGCTTCGAACTCGAAATTGAAAATCTTAAACATTTGCTTAAACTTTCCAAGAGGAAACAGTTAGTCATTTTCTTTTGCATGCGATAGCAATAATCATTGAGCAGCGTGCAAAATTTAGTTTTGAGAAACATTACCCCCAAAATGACCGCCTTCCCTGTATTAACTCCTATGGGGAAGATACATTTTTCGATTTTCCCAAAATAAACCAGTGAAAACTTTATCCACTCCAGGAGCTTCAAAATGAGTTCCAACAAGTGAGAGACCAGAAAGGTATTACGAGTCGCATTCTACCTTAGGCAACAGTCATGCCAGACTGGTCCCACGAAAATACTCATCGATCATTCAATGCTCGGGAATAATAGTCGCTCCGTGCAAACCTACCGGCAACTTTTTTTCTTCGACTTCTGTGCGTATTGCTGGGTGATTTGCATTGTTGATATTCAGTGTCTTTTGATGGTTTAGAAACACAAGTTGCCAAAAACGACCGGAGAACGGTATAATGCAATGATAAAGTATTCTGATGAGATCGTCTTATGCAGGGCGTCTAGGGCTGATGAGATCCTGGTCATATTTACCTTAAAACCGCAGTTTAACAGTTATTCCAATTTTATTTCTTCAATCCCATTGGTGAAGTAAACATAAAAAGAAGTTAAACATAGTAATTAAGGCTAAGTCTCGATTATTAATCGCCAATCCCTTCAGGAGCGTAAGTCGTTGCGTCACGCTTAGTGTACCGTGTTTCTGGCCTAACAGTTTCAACGGTTGGCCGACTTTTACAAGTTCAAAGAAACTGTTAATAAAATATTCAACTACAAATCTGTTTAAGTCCGTTGGGAAAAGTTTACAAAGTGACTGACGATTTGTTAGGTTTTTATTTCTTCAGACGCTATTTCGTCGGTGATTAAAATTGCATGATTTACTGTATTTTCTCAGCTATTAGGCGTGATTAATTTTACAATCTAGACTTTGGACAGTCTATCTCTGAAGCCTGAAAACATTCATCGTCCATAAGTTGCACCCTAGAGATAATAGATTTTCACTTGGGCTTTCGTCATTACTCCTAATAAGATAACACAGCATGATATAAACAAGCGGCAACGCAGTTAACATTTTCAGCTTGTTGTGTTAGGGTGAGACGTTGAATCACAATTATACAGGATGTGTTTTTGTATAAATTACAAATTGAAGATTTTTCAGGAGCAGCCAAGAAAGATGTCGGTGAAACGGCGCCGGTACTTGATTTCCTTGCTGATGAATGAGCGGGAGAAATCATACTATTTCTCAGTGGACGAATACAAGAGGTCCATTAACGTGTCAGGGTATATGACTGGGATGCTTTCGAGATTTTTACCGACCGAGAAATGAAATATGTTGAAAAATAAAGAGAATATAGTGGAGAGCAGCGGGAAGACAGTAAGCTTATGTTCCAAAGGACGCACTCTATACGATGGCTTTTCAGCCAATGTGTAAAGATATTGAAAAAACGTAACACAAATTGGTACTGTGGACGGCGAAAATTAGTTAAAACTATAGCACACAAATCAAATTTAAAGTTATCCAGAACTACTTATCATCAGCCACTTCGTTGTGGATAGTTAAGTAAATATCTGTAGTATGCGTTCCCTATCAAATCCCACTTTGAAACGCACTCAAAGTGTTTTACCGCATTTGGACATGGTGTAAAATGCGTTTAATCAATGTTTTGCCTTCAGCTATTTAACATGCATGCGATTATTTTATCACGAATGCAAGATCACTGCAAGTTTAGCTGTTAAACCTCTCTGACTCAACACAAAATGTCAGGTGAAAGGTGCCTGGGCGGTTAAGGCAGAGTCACAGGAAAGTACCGTGACGTCTTGGTGTTGTTCGGCAATGTTTGTAAGTGCAACTTTTGACAAGACAAGGACTATACAGTGGTAGAATTGGTTCAAGTCGGTGAATTTTAAAAAAATAAAATCATTTAAAATAGTTTCTCTTGTGTCTCTCCTATTTCATACGAACCTATTTGGAATAAGCCAGCCCAGGCTAGGTTTCCTAGCGATTGAATGCGTTACCTTTGAGTCTGCGCAGTAGTGAGGTAGTTTCTGTCGGAATTCCGGGAGAAACTCCCCTGTATAACGCTCACCCCGCCTATCGCGTTCACCCCACTCACGCGTTTCTCAAAACAGAACGCAAATCATCGCGTTCACCCACTAAAACATTCACAAATCACAGACTTGAACCAAGTCTAATGCAGTAGTGCAACCTTCAACGAGACGAGGAAAATGCAGTACTTCAACCGTAGCAGAGAATAGTCTCTCTATTTTTCTTATAAAACGGTCGATGCTTCTGAAACTAAGTCGACAAAGTCATTCATTTTTAATTCACAATAACTTTCTTTGACTCTGCATGAATTGATGATATCACGTTTTAAAAAATGAATGGCAAGTCGAATACCATGAGTATTTTTATCATAAATTGTATTTCATCTATTACTTGTAGGAATAAGTCTTCATGGCTCACAGTTCACGACAGCAAGAACTCCTAAACATTTATTTATTTACCCGTTTGTTTATTTTACTGGTTGATTTACTTATGCAATCTATCAGTCTATCTATGTATTTCTATAAATTTATTTAATTACGTAATAACGCAATGAACTAAATCCTTTATAGACCTGAGAAACACGAGTATTCACTAACGAATTCATGTACTTAACAAAGTTGAAAAAAGTTTGACACCGGGTTTAGCATTTACATGCAAGTGTATCAGAGTTAAACACTGTTCACGCTATTTTGATTTCGATTTCTACGATACGAGCGATGAAAGCTTTGCTTACTTGTATGCAGTTCCATCGAAAGATTAACCAATGGATCACAAGTACATTAATATTCTGCCAACATCGTGTTTCTCCATTTAAAGTGATGTAGGCTACTCAATGACATGTTGTAATAATCCGTGGCAAAGAGTAATTCAAGATTGCCGGTGTCTTAGCTACCACGGCTATGGTGAATATGGTCTTTGCAATATCGTGAGATTCCTGTTCAGGGATTCATACAACACAAGTATTGTGTGAATGATGCAAAACGGATGCGTGTCATGCGTGCGAGGAAATTATTTCTGTTTCTTTACACATACAGATCCAGCTAAGAGCATATGCGTTTTCTGTTCAAATTCTCGAGATTGAAAAAGTACTTCTTGGAACTCACTAAGGTAGAATAATTTGCATATTGAACACTTCACTAAACCATTACATCAGTTTTGGAGTGTTCAATTTGCATGTAAAAAATGAACGAATTCTTCCCTATCGCTTTCCATTCCTTCCACAACAATGCCGTTCATTAATATTTCGACGTCTGGTTGTCTGCATTTTGCCATTGCTGCGACTTGTCGAATCGTGAAGTCTTATCGGTGAATGTAGTTTTTTTCATTTTATCACATGCACCGGCACGTCCGTTGAAACTGATGTGCTTGTAAGTTGTCGGTGTTGAAAGGAAGAACGGAATGTTCGAGTAGACATTTTAGGCTTGAGTAGATCGCTAATGTATTCATGAGTCTACTTATAAACGTCTTTGAGATAGCAAGATTCTGTGATAAATCTCTCAGGCAATTTCTAACCTGGTACAAATGTGCAATCACTGGGGATTCGAGCAGGTGAAATTTTACTGATACATGCATGGCTATACAGTGGGGGGAAATCTATTTTTGTTTGATATTGTTACGTATTCATCCTTACAAAGTGCTTTCATTCCACTACAATCACATTTACAGAATTCAATGCAAATATAGGCTTTACGGTTCAATTTTGAAGCTTCAGATCTGTAAAATGTAAATTCAGTGGAGTGAAAAATAAAATTAAGAATGCATAGTAATTGTATATGATTTAAGAATGCAAATGTAAGCTTTAACGCAAAACTATAATATGTAAGCTTCAAATCTATTTTTGTTCGATATAGTAAAATACTTGAATTTCTTTTTTCATTCCATTAAGATTACATTTACGGACTTGAAGCTTACATAATTCAACCAGCCCGTTAAAGCTTAAATTTGCATTCGTTAACTTTCAGTCATTCTGCTTTCAGCCTGTGCTATCAAAAGATACAAACGTATTCGAAAAGCCTTTTATAATCCACATGACTTTACGTCTGAAAGAGACGTATATCTCGGTCCTCACCATCACCTCAGTTCCGATTCGATATGCCAACACATCAGTGGTGACCACGCATATTGTAAATGCCGTGATTTTACAAGATCTTCAAATGGTGATTTCAATTTCGCTCCTTTGAAACTTAATCCGCCTTCTGATTGGATTAACACACCGATGCTGTGGGATATAAATTAGAAACCTTAACATTCACTTAGTTTTTAAACATATCTTATAGCTTGTCTAAATGTTTTGTTGCTTGGTTTTATCATGGAGGTAGTAGAGACTACCTCCATGGTTTTATAGAGTATGGTCAATTATGGGAACTATGTTACTGTCAAAGAAATAAGTTGAAACACAGAGTAACATCATAGACAGAGTGGCAACAGCTATTGTTTAAGGCGTGAAGCGGTTACGTAAGCAATCCATGTTTGCCTCGCCTCACGAAGCTCTTGGCTCTCTTTTCCGAAGAGTGCCGACCATGCACCCTTCGGTAATTTTCGGATTTTCACCAATTGTTAAGCGAAAGTATGTTCGACAAAGTTTGTGTTGTTGTTGTCGTGTGGTGCTGATCGGAATTGATGTGCTGGCGAAAACGGGAGTGTTTTGAGCTTCAGGAAAGTGGGTTTTACCGTTTTAAAAATTCCTCTCATATTTTTATGAATATATAATGAGTGTGTTTGAACCAAATTTGAAAGTCTATTATCAATACTGTCTGGTTTTACTCAATGGTTTACGGTCAGTCATACCGTCTTTTACACGTGCGTCAAGAAAGGACATGTTTATGAAACTGTTGGCGTGTTATGTTTTGATTGGCGTGAAGCAGTGTTTCTGGCCTGAGAGCTCACAAAGTAACTATGGTTGCTACGCGACTGGCAGTACGATGCCATCTCGTCGTATGTTTCGCATAATCTCGAGTAATTATCAACCACAAACAAAGCCTCCAAAAAGTTTTAGTCTGGTTCCCTGACCCATTTCCCCGGTAGAGGGCGTGGGGAAATATAGGGTCAGGTACCGGGTAGCCATCTTGAACAGAATTTTGTTCAAGATGGCGGAGGTTAGTCACCTGACAGAACATGCTACAACAAATATGGCTGCTTCTATGAATACGCCGGTCAAAATTCCACTTGATCAGAATTATGTTCGAACACTGGTATCCGAACCAAAAACATTGGCACACGAGACGGGAAACATTAACTGAAAGGATTAATCCAGAAGTACGGGGAATTAATAGAGGTGATTGAAGGCTGGCTGTGATATCGCAGCAGTACTATACTTGTTGCGTGTATCGAACGCGCTAGGGTCATCGCTGACTGTGGCGTGACCCCAATGACCAGAGCACGTTCAATACACGCCACAAGTACTGCTGCGATATCACAGCTAATTGAAAGCAAACTTTGTTGGAACTGTGAACGACGATTGATTTCGATGGATAGAATGATGTCCGAATTTCGTGAAAAATGCCAGGCATCATGTCGACGTTCTAAAAGTATCAAGAGGTGTGCTAAATCACAGTGGCTAAATCATGGAGGTAAAAAGTCTTTCTTTCGACCTCCACGGCTTTGTGGTACAAACAAGAAGTTGGTGTCAAGTGAGCCTGAAAGTGCGAAACCCAAGAAACATGAGAAAAAGTTACAAGTTACTTTCATCCAATCACAGCTTGTTTTATTTTAACCCAATAGCGTCCATGTTCACATTAGCCGGTACCTGACCCTATATTTCCCCACGCCCTCTACCGGGGAAATGGGTCAGGGAACCAGACTAAAAAAGTTTAACACCTTTGAAGCTCATTTTAATATGAAAGCCAATATGAGACGACCATGGAACAAAAGGCATGCAAGTGTTGCCACTCTGTCTATGTTACTCTGTGGTTGAAATAACATACAGCCATCTGACATTTTTCGTCTAAATCTTACTTTTTGGGGAAATTCGGTAGCTAAGGTAAGCCTTACCAGTCCGACACGTTCAGCTATAGAGAGTTCAGGAGGTTTTACTCTCCTGTATCAAAAGGAACGTTCATACCATATTAGACACATTCCATTTCGGTCCCACGTTTTCGTTGCGTGTTCCCTCCATCGATCTCTTGAACGTTCTTTATTCTCTTGTGAATCTCAAAACACGTGGATCATCGTTTTTGGCTATGACGCATTTCCATGCCTCTATCTTCAAGTAGAAATTGCATTGGGACTTTGATTTACCATATGCTTTAATTAAACGTGCGAGTTAAGAAACCCTTGTGTTTATTATTATTTATTATCTTACAAGTATATTGATGGCGCAAATACTGCGATATTGTTCTGGACGTAAATAAATCTGTTTTATTTGCAACAGCACTAATGGAACAGGCACGAGCTCTCAGCTAGAGAAATAAAGCCCTTTTCGCCGTTTCAGGCCAGAATTTGAATTCAATATTATGATATAATAAATAGCAATAAACCACCTCAACAACGGTTATATAACTCGATTTTGACCAGTTCACGCCATATATGCACTCGCTATCGCACCTGTACATATGTCGTGAACTCAGTGGTCAAAATCTCATGATATACCGTCGCTTGGTGTGTATGATAGGTTAATCACGTTATCTTTACTTCAGCAATTATAACCATCCACGTCAAAAACAAAATAAATATAAACTGTTACGATGACAAAAATACATCGAAGGAGGAATGAAGGAAAGTGCGAGAAAGATAAAGAAAAACAACAGCAAGTAAAAAAGGACGCAATGATGTAATGAACGTCTCCGATGATATCGGAGACCAGAATATCGTAACTTCTTCATCAACTTGTTTTAAATGCGCTCAAGTCTGTTTTATAGGCTGTCAACAGCTTTACTTCAAAACCCTTGGAAGCTGTTAGAATACACTGTTCAATTAAAACGTTCAACTTGAAAAGAACTTAATAGTTATAGTGCATACAAAGCTTATCGCCGTCGTTATGATTATAGCCCTAATAACTTGACTCTCAGTAATTCATCGCCAAGATTTGGTTGTGTGTATAAGGCACCTTTCTAATATTACTTTCCCAACAGCATTTTGAAGAATGCAATAGTTGGCTATAGTTAAGAGACTAAGAAAATCCGTTAAGTGCGCCGTTATTGTTGGCGAAAGAATTTTCTGTACATTTTAATTCAATTAACAACGATAAGAAAGCTCTTTACACAGGCACGACCATCGATTAGCAAAATTGTTTCAACGTGTTTCAATGAGAACACAAAGAAAGTGACCCTAAACCTCGTCCTATACGAATACGAAAGCAAGTTTCTGATTACTAAATAGAACAAGTTTACGTTTGACGACTGTAGATGTAACTTCAGTGGATAAAATCGGTACATTAGGAACGAATGGAAGCTCTCAGGATGTAAACTGAACTTTTAAGTTCACTAAGGTATGCTTTACGATGCAAATGCCATTTCCAGTACAACGAATTTAAATTTCACGAATGCAGATCTAACTCTTTCCAATGTCAAATTAACCTTTATGGCTACAAGTGTTACTTTTCACAAACTCAAATAAGATTTCGTCGGATCTTGCAATATCTGGACCGTCATAAAACGACTTTAATCATCGCACGGGCAAAAACTGTACAGACAGAACAATTTGCATATTGAAAGTGTCGCTGTCACCTAACTCAATTACGATTCATTCGATTTACATTTTAAATTCAGACATGTCGTACTTTCCTATTCAATCAGGCCGTTCACTAAGATCATTAAGTGCAATTCCCCCGACTCATTACACTGTGATATTGTTACTGTATTCGTCATGCAATTTGTCATAATTCTTTTCGGGCAAACGTTACAAAGACAGCTGAATAAGTTGAAAGGGTGAAATATTGTCGAATAAAAACGCCAAAATTTGTGTAGGTTTTTGTAGGCTCAGCACCCGTATTGAAAGCTTCTTGCAAAATCTTAGCTATTCAAAAAATATACTTTCATTTCCCATCAGAAATATTTGCAGACGTATCCGTATAAGGCATGTTCTAAGCCATTACTTCGCGAGCATCGTCCGCATAGTTGCATACGAGCTGGAGGTTTGAATATTCGCATGACAAGACATGAATCTGACATTTGTTGATATCAAAGAGTAAGGCGAGGGACTTCCTTACGTTACAGCATTGAGTTATGGGTATATAAAAAGTTGCATTTTCCTCATACAAGGGTAAAAATGATTTGTGGTGACTTCGAAGCTTGTGGTCCTGTTCAGAATAACGCGTCCAAGCCATCCAGACTTTGATCTGTTTTCTCTGGGGGAGTTCCCTCCTTTTTTCTTCTTCAATAATTTTCCCCGAACTAGAAGTCGTAAACCATAATCGCATGAGCACTTCTCAAAGAAATACTTCCATGAACGAAACCGTGGGACCCAGGTAACGCTTCTGCTGCTAGTTAATCACGCAACCGTATCGCGGAATCGTAATTCAGAGTGCAAAAATTGCAATTCGCAATATATTTCATCGGCAATATTAATCTCAATTGGAGGTTTATCGTGAAATACATCAATGCGTGTGCCAGACAGTCAGCTGTTTGGCAGAAATTCAGACAAAGTTTGCCTCTTATCTCTGCAATCTTCGCTAATGCGATCAGTAGTCAGAACAAATCCAATCATATTGTTTCGATAAGATTGTGACTTTATAGAATGTTTTCACATGGTTCTTGTGCGTAGAATTTTACGGCCTTTTTTGTAAATTGAATATAAAATGGTGACGTAAATCGGAATCAGCTTTTTTCTTGTTTTGGTCGGTAACGGTGATGTCCCGCAAAGAGTATTAAAGCCTGGCTGTATGGACATTGTAAATCAAGAGTAACTTCTTTTCAAAATCCGAATTCAGTGAATTCATCCTAACTGCCGTTACATTTGCGTGTCTAAGTCTATAGATAAAGCAAGTATACATCGATGTTTATAGTTTTCTCATACTCTTGTGAGTAGAGTTTCGAGATAAAATTTCAGTAATGCAGAAATGCGCCCATGAATTTGCCGCCATTCACCATTCTGTACTATTCAACATCGTTTTCTACGTCCGCCGGACAGCGACGTGTGTAGTTATTTCTTATCAGCCGAATCTCAACTACTATGCAGTTTGACTCAAAGCATTGCAACCCGTCCTTCACAGTAGCTGTCCATCTATGGGACTTACCTATAAGTCGATAGAAAAAATTTAGTACTCTTAAAATCGCGTAAAAACAAACAAAACAAAATAATATGATGACGCAGTAGTGTTATAAACGTTAAACCACTCATCTAAACGCAGCAACATTTATCACGACAAGGGTGGTACGATATTAATTCGTTACGCCCTATCGGTAATATCATTTTGGCAGTCAGAATAATAACTTGAGGTTCAATTTCCGTTATGTCTACCATCATTCGAAAAGAAGGCCTAGTCATTTTCTGTGTTCAAATTGGCAACATTCCATTTTTATTGTATTTTTATTTCATTCCCATTAAGAGATATCCCATTTACAGCCATCAATTGAATGAAAGTTTCCCAATTGGGCCGTAATCTTCCATGGGGTCCTACAAAATTCATAAAAGCGCTCTACAGGTCAGAAAAACTAATAAAAACACTAAAAAATATGGGGAAAAATATTACATAAAATGATGATTAGCAACAAAATAAAACAGCTATTTGTCAATACTATCTTTAATAAAACGCTTCAGTTCGGTTTTAAATCTTGCAAGACTTGAGCTACATCGAAGATTCTCCGGCAGTGAATTCCAAATCCTGGAAGCACGCATAACAAAAAAATCTCTGACCAGACTTGGTTCGAAACTGTGGAATTTGCAATTTACGCACAGAAAAGGCACGTGTAGGATAAGTATGGACATTCATTTACGGAACAATATGGAATCAATATGGAATAGAATTCTTGAAATATTCAATGTCCTTAACCAAAGAGACCAAATTATCAAGAGTTACACCAAGAATCTTCTGAAAGGTAACATTAGCAATACAAGTATCATTTATAACAATGTTAATTTTATCATCATTCGAGTCTGCATTATGTAGTTTCAGGCGAGACCCAGTTAACATAACTTTGGTTTTGCTCGCATTGATAACTATAACGTTACTTTTGACCCAATTGTTAACAGAGGTTGTATCATTTTGAAGTGACTTGTTAACTTGGGAAATCGAAGGACCAGATGAAAGAAGAGTCTGGTAATCGGCGTACATATCTAAGTTAGAATTACAAGTTAGGGGAAATGGTAAATCATAGATAAAAATTGTAAAGAGCAAAGGACCGAGTATTTAGCCTTGTGGCACACCAACCATAACTTTTGGCTTTCTGAGATCTTACCCCATTACTGATCTACATCACTTCCACTACCTTGCTAATATTTACTCAACTTTTTGGCAAAGTATGGCTTCTCGAGTAAGCCTGCGCAGTAATAATGGTTTGTAATGAAAATAATAGCTTTCACTTTCGACATACCACTCTTTGCCTCGTGCCATTGTTCTAACCATGCCCCTTTTTAAACAAAAGAACTAGTAAACCAATTAATCTTTAACAAAAGAAAAGAAAAAATTATCCAATACAACAACTTTGGATAAGGAACGTATTTTACCAATGTTTTCACAGAAAAGGGCGTAGATGTCAAATTAATTAATTAATTAATTAATTAACTAAATAATTATTGATAATAAAAATACAGTATGATTATCGTACTATTCAAATACCACTATTGTGCGACAGACCGGAATCATATTATTGAAAGGGCTTATTACGAAATAATCCTACTTAATTTCCTATTTCAAAATTTGATGGCTTTTTGGTCCCCCTTCGTAAAAGTAACATTTACAGACACACGTATGCTGCTTTTGCTTTCAGGTACAGAAACGGGGCTTACTCTGATGCGACTATTTATTTGGGTTTTTCCGATTTGACCAGCTCACACGTTTTGTGTTCGAGACACTTGTTTTCTTTTCATCTTTTGCTGTTGCTTGAAAGGCAATTAAAATGGCTTTCACTTGAAATCTTCCTCATCGTCGGTATCACCTCATAAAAACATCTACAGGGTTTCCATGTAACTCGTGTCCATGCATGGTTCGTCCACAGTGATATGCTTAGACCTCAAGCTTTTCTGAGCTGTGTCCTACTCAAAAAAGGGACAAGCATTTCGTTGTTGCGTAAAAATGTGATCTCGGTAACAGCATTTATATCCGTTGTCACGTCTTTGTCACCTTTCGTACAGTTCAGATGGCTCTAAGATTACCGTATATATGCTTGGAGATGAAAAATTGCGTTTCCGGCTGTTCAGCCGAAAATAAGCTAACGCTCTGCGGACTTTAGGTCTCGAAACAAGTTACATTCTGTTAACGCACCGTCCCTCCACCCACAAAGGACGGTGGTTAACGTGATTACCTTTGTGCAGGGCAATAAGAACGCTACAAGTAGATCAAACCGCACAGTCACTGCAGCAGGTCGAAAAGCCCAAGCAGCTACATTACTGCCCTAGGTGAAGTGAACTCCACCGACTTAACAAGGCACAACTAAATTAGTTGTCACATGGACTTTCTTATCTGCCTGTTGAATTCTCTTGTCTTATGCTTTGTGCTAAATTACCTGTCCTAAGATGACAGTAGCGGAGCCAGAGAGACTCCCACGGGGAGGAAGTACAAGTTGTTTGTTTGATAGAGAAGCTTTCGAACAGAATGCAATATTCCTCACGGGAAATCGAGCTCCTAACGAAGCCAATTAGAGACGATTGGAGCATACGTACGAAAGATGAAAGTTCAAAAGTTACTAACTGGTCATTGTGAATCCGTCTCTATAAAATTGCGTTAGACATGATATTGATTATTAGCGCAACGACTTGTTTTTTTATGTATTTTCGCCAGCGTTCTATAAAGGTGCGTTCAACTACTTATGTAATTTTGCATTCATTCTGAATAAAATCTACTTATCCTTCTGAAGAAGTTATTTCAGTTGACCACGTACAACTGATTGTCACGCTAGCTATCTATTTTTACAGGAGAAAACATACCGCGTCACAAAGGTCAACAGAAGGTTATGAACTAACCTGCTGAACGAAAATAACCATCGGGCACATAGCGTTGCCAAATATCCAATGACCGTACATTATGGTTGGGAAGGTGAACGGCATGCAGAAAATAGCGATGGCAAGATCGGCCACTGCAAGGTGAATCAGGAACGCGTTGAGGTCTGTCAATCCGCTCCTCTGACACATCAACACTATGATTACAATCACGTTACCGATGATGGACAGAACCATGTTACATGTAAAGACCAAAGTGAGAAACACCTGACTCTTGAACGACATAGACATATCCGGGTAATTTGGTTCTTCCCTACATGGATCATAGCCCAGGTATTCCGTCCAGTTAGTTCCATTCAGGGGTATGTTGTGAAGTTCAATGTAATCCATTATTTCTTGATAAAGCCTACACTCCGCCATTCCGATCTCCTTCATGTCCAACTTGCAAAATGCGAAGTCAAAGAGGCGACGTCTGTAATATAAGCATTGGTTTTCCGCTATAACTTTAAAAATATCCACACACTTCAAAAATATTTCCGCACTCAAGCAATCGCTGTGACGCCATCCAACACATGACCAATAACTTCGCTGCCATCGTCGTGTCTGCATAGGCCTTACTCATAAAGTATTGATCCTCTCTCATGTGAATTTTTCAGATATAGGCCTAACCAAACCGCGAGATGGCAGTATACCTATTTTCTCAGCTATCGTCTGTTAAGTTCCAGAGGTTAGTTTGCATCGATATTTCCTTGCATTCGAGAGATGATATTTGACATCTGACATCTAACATCTGTCGGCCTCTTTTCTCGCCAATAAGCATGGCTAGTGATATCCTTATGGCAAGAACATATAGACGGTACCTTGAAAATGTGTCATGGCGTATGGACCTACAGTCACATTACACAAATTTCAATATCCGATATGAAGTGGTTTTCTTAAACATCGGGGACAACGTACTATTATTTAATTCTATTATTATTTAATTCTTAACAAACGCACTACCATACGTCTCAGTGCATTGTACATACAATAAAGGACAAAAAATAGACAAAGTTATCAAATAGTAAAACAACTCGGAATTGACTTAAAAAATGAAATGATGAATTAAAAATTAAAAAATGAGATAAAATATAGTGTCCAGTTAAAACCGATTCCAATAGAATAAAATATAGAATTGAGTAGTCCCTGTAAAAACATAAATGGACCTATGAATAGTACTTAGTAAAAAGATGTGTCTTTAAACCACGTTTAAAACAGTCAATAGTTTGAGCAGTACGAATTTCATGCGGCAAAGAATTCCATAAATCAGGTGCACACACAGAAAAGGCTCTTTGACCGTACGCTTTATTAAACTTCCCTCGTGGTGGCACTAACCGTACGGAGTTCGATGATCGCAGGTCTCTGGATGGGACATACATTTCGGTCAGTTCTTTCAAGTAAAGTGGTGCGATTCCATGAACAACTTTAAAGGTAAGTAGCAAAACTTTAAATATAATGCGAGCCTCTATTGGAAGCCAATGCAGATCAGTTAAAACTGGAGTGATGTGACAAAATCTACGTGTACGGCTAACGAGGCGAGCTGCAGCGTTTTGGACTGATTGGAGACGTGCAAGTTGATCTTTGTGGACACCATAGAGGAGACTATTACAATAGTCCAATCGGGAAGTGACAAACGCGTGGATTAATTTCTCTGTGGTTGCTTTATCCAGTAAATTACGTATCTTGCTTATCCTAGATAATGAAAAATAACCATTCCTGCAGATCTGACTTATATGATTTGACATGGAGCCATCACTGGTAAGAGAAACACCTAAATTCCGAACGGAGAGAGAAGGAATGATGTTGATTTCACCTACTCTCAGGGTGGTCAGTGGTACAGTATCTGATTTAAGGCGCGATGAGAAGTGGACGACCTCTGTCTTATTATCGTTGAGAACTAGCAAGTTACATTCATCCATCCGCGAATTTCGTCAATACTACATATTGTTCTGTGGCTATATTAGAAAGGGCTTCACTACTGACAACATGTATGTATGTATGTATGTATGTATGTATGTATGTATGTATGTATGTATGTATGTATGTATATATGATAATTATGATAATTATGATAATTTATTCAGTAATAGAGGCCTCCGGCCTTATTTACAATACAGTACAAAAAATAAGAAATAAGTTTCGACACAGTGAGGCGAAATATGCATAAAACTAAACAACATGAAATTTACAGCCGTTCGTTTCTGAGTGACTTTTCTCTTGACTTCAAAGCGTAAAATATAAACTTAGATAAATTAATTAAAGTATTTGGGTTCTTTGATGATAAAAGAATTGAAAATTTGCTATGTGATGGGAACTCCCAAAAGAATGATGATAAAAAAGCTTGTCTTAAATTATGAAATACAGGGCAAACTAAACAGAAGTGAAATTCAGTTTCCACCTGATTTAATTTACACATCTGACATATTCTGCTTTCTCTTGGAATTTTCTCTGATCTTCCACTTTCAATGAGAAGATTGTGGTTAGAGACTCTAAATTTACACAAGGCTCGTCTAAAAATATCAATCTTTATAACTTTCAAATAATCCTCAACTATCAAACTGTTTTTAAACAAACGATATGTATCTAACTTTGAATACGTTTCCAGGTTCATTTTCCATTGTTGTGATCCTATGTCTTTACATCGTTGTTTGAAATCATGAAGAAATACAGACTCATTCCCTACATTCTGTGGTTCCCAAATAATACCAAAACCAAAAGTGAACAAAATATCTTTGACATGTTTTGCCCAACACATATAACCCTTCGAGGACATTTCAAATTGGTAATTATAGCATTGTTTGATGTATCTAGTATCATCACTGTGAATGAGTTTTATCCAGTATTTAATTATCCGTGATAATCGAAGGGTTCTTAAAGAATGACGTCCAAGCTCACCTAGGACAGCAGCATTACATGTTGAATAACTCACTTGCAGAATATACTTACAAAATGAAAGGTGTACCTTTTCAACATCATTACCCTCATGAAACCCCAGATTTCACAACCATACATGAGTATTGGCAAAATCTTACAATCAAAGATACGCAACGCAATATCAACATCCACATTTTTAAATTCACTTAAACGTCTTTTGACATTGAAAATTGCCTTCTTTGCTTGTTTTGCTAAGTTTTCCTGGGCATGAGACCAAAGTCCAGTACAAGATAAAGAAATTCCAAGGTAATTGAAATAAGATACAGTTTCTAGATCTCTACCATCTAAATTCCATTTTTCATAATTTTTTAACCTACCACTGTTTCTAAAAACAACAACTTTGGTTTTTGATACATTGATTTTCAGTTTCCACAACTTACAATAATGGGATAATTTATTTAGTTGTCTTTGCAGTCCAATAACAGAACTGCTAAATATTGATAAATCATCTGCGAAAGAGAGATACAAAAGTTTTAAGACCCCAACATAAACACCCGAATATAATCCACTCCAAATGGTTTTACCGATATCGTCTATAAAAAGGTTAACAAAAGAGGAGATAACACAGAGCCCTGTTGGACACCAAAAGTACAATGAAAAAACTCGGTAATCCCATGTGGTGTCCTTACACTGGCTTTGACTTGATTATACATGGATCTTAAAACTTTTATCATTTTTCCTTTTAAACCAAGTTTGAGAAGTTTATAAAACAATGAGTAATGGTCTATTCTGTCGAACGCCTTTTCGAAATCTATGAACGCACAATAAAGTCTGGATTTATGTTTTGACAAATATTTCCAGACTGCAGAGTCAAGAACAAAAAGATTGTCTACAGTACTTCGATCTTTTCTAAAACCCGACTGAGCTTCTGAAATAGGACAGTTGGTTTCAACAAAATCAAGCAAACGAACATACATTATATTACAGAAAATCTTACTTACAATAGGAAGTAAGGTAATGCCTCTATAGTTACAAACTGAGTCATGAGCCCCTTTCTTAAAAAGAGGGTATCTGATTATCTATCTATCTATCTATCTATCTATCTATCTATCTATCTATCTATCTATCTATCTATCTATCTATCTATCTATCTATCTATCTATCTATCTATCTATCAGAGTATCGTCGAGTGGCATACCTTGAGTTTGTGCTGCTACGTGTCCTCACCCCAATTCCCTGTAAACAGGTCCACACTCACCATTGATAACAATGGGTTTGGGCCAAACCATGATGTTGAAAGGGTTAAATCACTGGTGCAGTAAATTTACTAAAACCTGAAAGTTGCCAACGTTACCAACGTTAAATGAAACAATCACAAACATGAATGAATGGTCATGACCATTGATTTATTTTGGCGATGGTTTCATGTATCGTGTCTAAAACCGGGGTCGAATATATGCATGGTCACCCATTCATTCAGTATCTTTCAACATGGCAAACAATATAAGTAGCATCTCGTATCAAACAAAATTCATGAAAAATGGGCGAGGCGCATACTCCCTTGAAAAAAATTTGTAAGGGTCTCATATGACTTTCTCGAAACGATTTAAAGCTGAAGAATCGGAAAAAACATAGATGCTAAAGAAATAATAGTTCAAGTTGATATGTTTCAAAGAAGATGTCATTGTCGAAGTCTAACAAAGGTAGTATCTAGAGCTTTTCATGGCTTCTTACGAGTGTCTTGTTCGCTAATTTAACTGCAAACTTCGGGAAAAAAGATTTTATTTACCAATATCATACAAGTAAAAGGAGAAGCGGACGATTCTCAAAGATCTTAGTTTTTTGTTTAATGTAGATAACAATAAAAATGTTTTCACGGTTTAGTCAGTAGCAGTGCCTATCCCCTCCGATAAATCTGCTAGCCAACATGTAACCTCAAGACCAACTGTGTACCTTCTGGTCGTCTTCTTTCAATGACACGCAGGACAGTGTACCGCTTGCCATAACCAGTAACTTTTGATAACTTTAATGTATTTGTTTTTAATGTCAACTAGATTTTCTTGTTCCATTCTTAAAGCATGTTATTACGCCTTTTACGCAGCTTCGCTTGTCATCACCATTTCAGCCGATAGTCGTGTTAAATGTTATTGATCTTGAGTACTTTTGAATTCAAGTCTACAACAAGTTCACTTTTCAACAAGTACAATGGTATCCACACATTTGCTGGCTGAGTTGACAAGCTGAATAACATGTATCTCAATATGCTTGAGGAGTAGAGCAAAATCCTGTAGTTTACATTAAAAACAGACGAAGTAAAACGAAACCACGAAAAGTTACAGATATTGGCTAATTTATTTATTTATTTATTAAACCTTGTTTAACAAGGGTAGCCTGGTAAGCTTCAGTAAAGATGCTTATCTTCCCCAGGGCCCTCAGATGAAAATACAAACTGATACAAAGCAGAACAACATGAAACATGACTAACAAAGCTAGAACAATACACTGCACAGAAAAAAGTGGCCAGGAGTGAACCTGCACGCAGGAAAATAATGCACAATCACAATAGATAACAAAAACAAATCTGACAAGAAAACTAAAACTCACAAACACAATAATTATACCCAATAAGCTTTCAGGTAAGCAGTTTTAAAACTGCTCAATGAGTTACTAGATCTTATACTTAAATTGACATTATTCCACTGATTGGCACTATTTACAGTAAACCCTTTTCAATAAAAATCCTTATTTGTTGCAGGAACCACTAACAATTTTTGCATCTTAGATCTTGTAACTCTTTTATGATCAATTTTGGTAAAAAGACTTGTCATATATTGCGGTGCAAGATTATTTAAACATTTAAAAACCATACAAACATTCTTATAAACTATTCTATCTGGTAATGGCATTATATGCATTGTTTTAAATAAATGCTCAGTCGAAGCATTATACCTTGCATCACACATCACTCTAATAGCACGTTTCTGAATCTTGTGCAAACCTTTCATAAATGGTGATGCTCCCCATAAATGACAACAGTAATCCAAGTGTGGTAAAATATAGCTATTATAAAAAAGTTTTCTTATATCATAGGTAAAAACTATTTAACAATAAGGAGATATTTGTAAGCCTGGCAATTAAACTAAGTCAGGTTTGTTGATATTATCGAACGGACATCTGAAATATTTGAAAAAAACTAGGAGTTTTGTTCCTCTAAACAACTGATGTTTAAATCCGTCTTCTGGAATATGCTGAAATACAAATTATTGGCCTGTCAAACATATTACGCTATGTACAATTTGCATTAAATTTTCCAAGGACCCAGTTAAATGTACATTTTTTATATTGATCGCAAGGATACGTTAATTAACTGCAACAATGCATTCGCAACCTGCCATTACAGACCACTGTGTCCTGAAAAGACTTTGTCCAGACAGGAATGCAAGCTTTGTTGAAATACGAAACACAGCGTAATCACACTACCGCGCATGTTCAACACATCTACGCAAGTTTTGTAATCGTGCATATCTTTGGAAATCTTGCAAGTTGTGCAAGTTTTAGAAACCAACGCTGTTCCAAGCGGTTTGGACAACCCAAAGTGGCGACTAGGAGAAGAAAAATCCGTCGAAAATTCCGGAAAGATAAAGATGTATATGGACGCACAAATCATGATATTATTTAAAGGGTTTATCACTCACAGAGTGTTCCGACTTTGATTGGCTGTAAACACACGTTCTGATCAGCTACACTAACGATGGGGGCAGTCTCGTATGCTTCCTGTCTGTACACAGTATATTATTATTATTTATTATTATTTTTTATTATTATTTCACTTTATTCGGACTAAATCAGTCCATATAATACATGATTCACGTGTAGAAAAATTTTCTTAAAGCATTACGAAAAATATGATTTCTTGTTGGTAAAGAAAGACAAAATCAAAGGTACAGGAAATCGATCCATAATTTACAAATATCAGAGATGAAATAAAGACGATCATGTACCAGCCTAACGATCATATTTTCACTTCTCCATAAGCGTGTCATAAAACCATACATTTGTTTTCTACGAAGTGCATCGAAGTTGTACAAATTATTGGTAACAAACATTTCACTTGCGCTACTCCGTTTGTCAAATCCTAGAAATATCCTAGCCGCATTGTTGTAGGCGACCCTCAACTTTCTCAGGGCACTGGCAGTATGGTTAAACCAGAGGTGTGCCCCATACAATTGATGACAATAAATCTTAAATATCATACATTTAACATCAAAAGAACATGAGCAGAATTTCCTGAGAAGCATATTAGCTGAAACGTAGAACGATCTTTTCTGTCGTTCAATGTCAGCATCGTCTCTGAAGTGGGTTGTTAATATATAACCAAGATACTTTTTGTTCTCTACGAAAACAAGTTTAACACCATTAAGATATACCGTGGGCAAACGAACAGTACTTGCCTTGTCAGTAGTGACACATAAACATTCAGTCTTTCCAGTATTAAAAGTAATGTCGTAAATATCACCATAATTACTACATATATTTACCAGCTTCTGTGTCCCTTTGACAGAGGGACTCAACAAACAAATATCGTCAGCATATATGAGGTGGTTTACGAAGCAACCCCCTACATAACACCCTGTTAAAGAATTTGTAAGTCGTGTACTTAACTGATCAACATAAACATTAAAGAGTTTTGGTGATAAAACTCCCCTTGTTTCACACCGTTAGAAACTGTGAAACCAGATGAAACACAGTCGCCCCAACGAATAAAAATACACTGAGTTCTATACCAAACAAGGAGAAATCTAACAATAAAGATCGGAACTTTACGGGAAATCAACTTCTTTAAAAGTGACCAATGATTTACTCGATCAAATGCTTTAGATGCATCTAAGAAAGTTACAATGACATTACTTCCATGTTTCCTATAGTAGTTGATAACTTCCTTTAAAACGAAAAGACACATATCAGTTGAATGTCCTTTCTTGAAGCCAAACTGGAAAGGCGAAGTTTCTAGAAACGACTCAATTTTACTCAAAATAACAACTTCCATTATCTTAGAGGCAATGTTCGATAATGCTATCGGACGATAGTTGTTTATACTACTTATATTACTATTCTTATCTTTGATAATCGGAACTAAAATAGTCTCAGAAAATCTGTTTGGACATACACCGTGAACCAACATTGCTGTAAAGCACATACTTAGCAAAACTGACACTTTGGTACTAGCAAGAATAAAGTGTTCTGCTGAAAGTGAATCAGGACCAGCAGATTTACCCTTTTGTAATTTACTAATGGCACACTGAATGTCATAAGGAGAAACAAGAATTGCATTATCAATTACACAATCATCTATCATATCCAAAACAAACTTCTGATCCCTGTTTTATGCACATCATAAAAGAGGTTACAATAATGTTCCCGCCACATTTCGGCGATATTTGAATCTCCACAGCAGCCGTTGACGCTGCTGGGCCTGGATGGAGTCTTAGCATTAATCTTGTTAACTGAACGCCAGAATTGGCGTTGATCACCACAACGGAGACTTTTTCCAGCAGTATCAGCAATAATTTGACTTTTGTTACGTCGACAATCTCTCAACGCATACTTGAAACGGGCATGGGTTCGACGTTTAAAATCAAACAAAGGTCCATGCTTGGGTTTTCACAATCGCGCCATAATTTAAAGGCATCACGTGCAATTGAATGAACATCCTTAAGATAGTCATTCCAACCAGGAACAATGCGATTCCCATTGATTTTTTATAGTCGCAGACGGTACAAAAATCATGTTTGTTCAATTAATTGCTGACACAGAGAAAAACAAACACAAACAAACATTTATCACTACAGGTCGCGCAATCTTTGAACTAGTTTTTTCCCTTCCAATATGATTGAACTATGCTCCGTGAAATGAAAATATGCGGTATAGACAACACAGCACATCAACTTTGCATATCATTACAGGAATATTTTCGGAAAACGTACAGAATGCAGAGGTCCTTTTTTCTTAGAATGTCAGGAATACCAATTTGTACACAAAGTAAAAATAAGATGTCAAATGCACGTGTTCAGAGAAAGTATAATTGGTTGGTTTCATGATTAGCCTGTTTAGCCTGTGTTTGGCTACACAATAATTATCCGTTCTTGAGGATCTGTAAATATGTGAATCTAGCTTACATATGGCACTGTACCAATGTACTATGAACATGGATAGGTAAAACTTTGTTTATATATAGGGAAAACTACATATTATAAAAATTATGCGATATTTTGAACATGTCAGAAAATCCTTGTGCTTTTATTCACATTTAATTATAGTTTAAAATACATTTTACAAAGCTGACGAAAAGCGATAGGTCACTTTGTCATCACCATAAGAGTGATTATTTGGTGAATATCATTACTTTGAATTGGAGGCTCTTTAAATGGCTTCGTTCCGACGGAAAAGATTACAAAGGATAGGAAAAAGTGAAGTCGAATTTTTAAATAGCGTCATGCGATTTGTTAGATTTTCATCATGATTCTTTAATCTGAAGTAGCCGTACCAATTCTGAGTGATGGGCGTTACCGTAATCCCTAAATGTTATTGTTTTCAGTGGAGAAGGTCTTATTTGCCGGTAATGACTCTGGAAAAACGTTTGGCAGTCAAAGAAATGTGTTCCAGCGACGTTTGTCTGAATCCTTCGCCGAACTTGCCCACTGGCAGGCGTACAGTGCTTCATTTGAGCAACACGATCAACCAATCACCAAAGACGAGGAAACTGGTGGCTTTCTCATCCACCCTGATGGAAGAAAACTAATAAAGCTAGAGCGAAGAGATCCCACATTGGATTGGTTAATCCAGCACGAAAGTTTGTACCCGCATTTAAAAGATATCCATCCTGTAAAGATTGTCGTAGCCTTTCTTTCACAAGATGAAGATCTTGTGGACGTCGGTTTTGACTGGAAGGAGTCTGTTTTCCCAGGAGCTAAATTGGTTCTTTTTAATTTGGCTGTAATTGAAGATGAGAAAGCTTTGAAATATGCTGAGATGGCAGATACTGTTTTCTCGGTCGGTCGTCATGTGTTCGATTATTTTGACAGAAAGTATAAAGCCAGGGGCATCAAAGATTCTGCTCATTTTTGTCACCATCCTCTGGTTACACGTGAGTTTTTGAACATAGATATTGACATTCCAAGTCCAAATACAGCTAAATGCATTTTGACGGCAGCAAATGTGAAAAGTCAGAAAGATTTTGATAAATACGTTGCTGTTTGTAAGGCAATCGGAAAGGTAGCAAACGTGTTTCACCAATTATCCTCAAAACCTATTACCTGGAAAATTATTGGAGTTGACACCGATTTGATTCCCGAGTTTGATACGTTTCTGAATAAGGAGATCTGTTCAAAATTCCAGTTACTCGCTCAGTAACTGGAAAAATTGGTGCCATTGCAACAACCCTGATTAACGATGATTTGGACATTTTCGTTCTCACCGAAACATGGCTCAAGAATCAAGCTGACCCTGCAATTGCTGAATTCAACTCGGCATAAGCGGATATTCTATTCACCACCAGTCTCGCTCTAAACGTAGAGGAGGCGGCGTCGCCGTAATTGCCGTTCTAATCTACGTGTTACAGAGAAACGAGCCGGTTCATACCAATCTTTTGAGTGTTTGGACGTCATGTTTAAATCATCTAGCCAGTCTTTACGTGTTATTACCATCTACCGCCCACCGAAATCGCAGAAGAATAATTCAACCGTCAACGAGTTTCTTGCTGAATTTTCCACTCTACTTGAGTCCGCTGTAGCGTCGCCCGGCTATCTTGTCATTGCTGGCGATTTTAACATTCACCTTGATGAGCAGAACTCGACCGACACAGTCAAGTTTATGAACCTGTTGCACTCGATGGGGTTACATCAACATATTCTCACACCGACGCATAACAAGGGCCATGTTCTAGATCTCCTGATTACACGTTCGACAGATGGCTTGTTCAATCGGTGGAGGTATCGAACTTTATGAACTCTGATCAAGTCTCATACGGTTTGATCTCAATCTTCGACGCCCTGCACTCAAAAAGTGAGTATTTCACGTCGCGATTTCCGAACTGTTAACATCGATGTCTTTCAAGATTAAATCTCTTCCAAGTTGTCCACTTATCCACGAGAGTTTGACGTTGAAGCCATATCTACATTTTATTGCGACACCATTACTGAGATATTAGACACTGTAGCGCCCATAAAGAAGAAATTGGTGACTGAAAAAGTACGTGCTCCATGGTACTGCGAAGAGCTACTGATGTTAAGAAAGAACGTGAGACGGCTTGAGTCAAAGTATCGCTCGACAAAGCTTGAGATTGATCGGCAGATTTTTCTGATAAAGCGAATCGAATATTTTCGCCGCTGTGACGAATTAAAGGCCGACTACCATCGCGCTCGCATCCAAGAGGCAGATGACAAGAAGTTGTTTAAGATCGTCTCTGAGTTATCTGATACGAAAGCTGTCAACGCTAATGCTCTACCCGTGAGATTCCATTGAAGGAATTACCATCTAGATTCCTGAGCTATTTCAACTCCAAAGTTGCCAAACTTCGTGAAGGCCTCATCAGTTACAGTACCGACACCGGCAACACCTTACCATCTCATAATTTACCAACTTTCAGTGAGGTGTCCGTGCATCAGGTTCGTACTCTTATTGAGCGGGCAGCTCCAAAATCATGCGATCTGGATATTCTCCCGACAAACTATATCAAGAAATTCGCCTGTGTTCTTGCACCGTTCATTACGCATCTCTTTAATGCATCACTATCATCTGGTGTCGTTCCCAGTCATTTTAAATCTGCGATCATTCGGCCATTGCTGAAAAACCCGGACCTTGATCCAAACAATCTGAAGAACTACCGACCTGTGTCAAATCTACCATTTCTTTCGAAATTACTTGAACGGGTTGTTGCTTCGCAATTGAACATTCACCTGGCTAACCATTCACTGTTAACCAAGTTCCAAAGTGCGTATCGCGCTCACCATAGCACAGAGACTGCCCTTCTGCGTGTCCATAATGACATCATGCTCGCTCTCAACGAAAAGAAAGATGTTCTCCTTGTTATGTTGGACTTGTCTGCTGCCTTCGATACGGTTGACCATGATGTACTCCTTCACAGACTTCAATTCCGTTTGGCATCACTGGTAAAGCTCTATCATGGTTCGGATCCTATCTCAACAATCGTAATCAGCGTGTTAAGATAGACTCATTTACATCACCCAGTACAAATATGACATATGGCGTCCCCCAAGGTTCGAATTTGGGACCAATTCTCTTTACACTGTATACAGCGCCACTTGAAGACATCATTGTCAAGCATGACTTCAACTCTATGTTGTATGCGGATGACTCGCAGATTTATGTCGTGTGCAAGAGACCTGATGAAGTTCAAGTTTCTCTTGAGCTATGCGTAGATGAAATTCGCAGGTGGATGAGATCCAATATGTTGATTCTCAACGACAATAAGACAGAGGTGATTCAGTTTTCGTCACGCCTGAGATCAGATGCGGTGAAAATTTCCAGCCTTAGGATAGGCGAGGTTGATATTGCCCCGTCCACTTCAGTTCGAAATCTAGGTGTTAAGCTCAACAACGACGGTTCTGCTTCTGATCATATTAGCCATGTCTGCAGGAAAGGTTTCTACGCACTATCTAGAATTGGCAAGATCCGCCCATTATTGGACAAACCTACAACGGAAAAGATGGTTCATGCATTCATTACGTCTCAGCTTGATTATTGCAATAGTCTCCTGTATGGTGTTAATAAGACTCAGCTGGATCGCCTACAATCACTTCAAAATGCTGCGGCTCGTCTCGTCTCCCGGACTCGGAAATTCGATCACATCACACCTGTTCTCATTGATCTGCACTGGCTGCCGGTTAGTGCTCGCATCAAATTCAAAATTTGTTAACCACCTATAAAACCATTCATCGCTTCGCACCACTTTATTTAATTGATTTACTTGAAATCTACACCCCAGTCAGAGATCTCAGATCAGCTGACTCTTTGCGTTGGTGCCACCTCATGGAAACTTTAATAAGGCATACGGGCAGAGAGCATTCTCTGTTTGTGCACCTGCTCTGTGGAATTCGCTGCCGCCAGTGATTCGCAACGCCAGATCTGTGGACTGTTTTAAACGTCTTTTAAAAACTCATCTTTTTAATCAGTTCTATTGGTGATTGAGTTTTTAGGATCATCTTCTGTATTTTTTTTAACTGGGACTTTTAACTGGGACTTTTTAACTGGGACTTTTTAATTATTTCTACTGCTTTCATAATTTTTTATCACCGTCTTTTGTTTTATTTCATTTTTTATAATTAATTAACTTTTTAATTTTTATCACCGTCTTTTGTTTATTGTACGAGAATGGTACAGGTGCTGACAGATTTTGACATTGTTTATTTTCGTTTTTCTTTATTGCTTTTGCTGGTTTTTAGTATTTGTTTGTTTCTTTTAAAATATGTAAATCGCACTGAGACGTATGTGTAGTGCGTGTAAGAAATAAATATTATTATTATTATTATTATTATTAAAATATCTACGGATCAAAATTGAAGAAACCCAATTCATTAAGGATTTTAAAAACTACGTTTTGGAAATTGACCTGTACATTGCGCCGGAGAAGACCGAGTCCTTCAGCCAAATCGCTTATCTCGCTATGCAGGCTGGGATACCAGTATTGGTTCCACGCTGTACGGACATTGTATCTTTTATAGATGAATTACTTAAAGATGAAGATCATGTACGCTTCATTAGCGTGGACACGAGTGTTAACAATAGCTTAATCGAGGAGGACTGTTTAGCTTGGGAAAAAGCAATCAGAAAGAGGCTACTTGATTGCAATATAAACAAAAATTTCAGTAAGGCCAGCAACCTTAAGCAGGCTTTGAAAAAGTGTAAACTGATAACTTCACCCCAGCAGTTCCTCGATCAGCTTTCAGCCATGAATGTTGTCAATAAACTAGTATGAAGTAAAAATTTTCATTCAATGGTCCTGATGGTTGTACGCCGATGTTTTCATTTAAACACAGAGTAATATCATAGATATTACTCTGTGATTTAAAGCATTGATGGTCTTATTTGCATATTGAATCTTGGTCACAATTCAGTCTATCGATTAATTAATTTGCACCTTCAAAACAGAAATCCGAAATAGTGTTGATTTATAATTTCATTATTTTCATCATCTGGATAATTCACTGTCACGCATATCTGTTTGTTGAAATCTTTCGTCAATGTTTCTGTCCTTCGCCAAAGACAAGAGGCACAACTACTAATTCGAGTTGACTTTAGGTTAACAGTTAACCTGTTTTAATACGTTTCGCTTTTTAATGCTAAATGTATTTTGTTTTATTGAATGTGGTAAAGATATATTTTTAATGATTTTTTTACTTCTCTTCCGTGATATTAGTGGTTGTACAAGTTCAAAGATCAGTGATATCACGCCATTCTGAATCACTCTGAATTGCCTTAGTGCCTTATGTGTAGTCGATTAATATAGCAACGCGCAACGCAAGAAGACTTACACAACTACAGCATATTTCAGCTAACTCACTTAACGTGAACAAACGAGTTGTTGTTGATAATAATGTTCTGACCGTGTTCCACGTTTATCAGACTAGAGTATAGGCCATTTGGATATGCTTATTTGCATTTATGTGATCATTTACCGGGTGCACTCTTTCTGTATGATGACGATGCTATAATTTTACACTAATTTTTATTGATAATACATATTATAAGACTGTCTCTTGCTATCAGCTGATTTATACAGAGTGACATTTGGACATTACAGCTGACTTAAAAGGCCAGTAATTGTAACTTTTGATGATTTTTCATTGTTTTTAATTTTTATGTCATGTGCAAGTTCTCATTCTATTCCGAAAAGAATGTTTAAACACTCTTGAGAATTCACTTATCAAACTAACAAAGCAATTACCACATGTACAGGTTGACTCGGACTTGACAAGCTGAAACCTAAGTATATCAATATGTTGTGTGGAGTAGAGCAAGAAATTATGGCAAAAATTAAAACAAACATCATGAAAAATCGTCAAAATATAGCATTACTGGTCCTTTAAACTTTGAAAAATATATAATTGTTACAGTCACAGATAAGAATGGTCGTTCATCTTTTATTTACTGTATATTAGGTTAATATCCAGGAGCAGAAAAAATAAGTCGGTTTAACATTTAGCGCTAATTTACGCATTTCAGATCACTTTTCCTCTTGTGTAAGTAAGGTAAAAGGTGTTAGATTTTGTCGAGGGAAACACATATAATTTTAAAAACGTACCAAATGCTGTAATGATTTACATTTGTTTTCTACATATATTCAGTAAGCTTCAGTTGTATGGAATCCGTGACAGAAATCTCATGTTAAGCCTTTAGACTTGTTTAGCCTTCATTGTGTTTTTCATTACTTTTACATGATATTTTATATACATGTGCAAAAGCTTTTTTCATGCCCAAAACATCTTTAATAAATATTATCTTCTATGTGCGCAATCAACATTTACGCTCCACTTTTTTTTCTTTTGACAACTTAATCAATTAATTAATGGAATACTCTGATGTTATTAATTACATTAGAAAGTTTAGAACTCGTCGTGCTTTGGTCGAATAAACTATTGTCATTCTTCCGTAATAGCCCGAGCAGGACAGTTCCTGTGCTAGAGATTCTATACTTTGTTTATTTATGTAAAAATCCAAAATTCAATGAGATATCTACCTTCATTCATTTGAAATTACTTTATTTTATTGCTAGGACGATATTGCAGTTTGTTGCAGTCCGTGCAAGTACAATCAACCTGTCCAAAGGCGTCACCCTAAGTACTCGCAAAATGTGACCATTATGTTGAGGTGGATGCGTGTGGCAAATTACTTCTCTGGGTATGAGTCAGTTGACAGACCCGAATATATAATTCTGATGAAAGCATACGATTCATATCTGAAAAATGTTATCATGGAAAGTTCTAATCCAAGATTAAACTAATGTGTGTAGCATTTATTGTCAAGAATTCTTGTCAGCATATAGACAATGTTGACAATTTTACATTAGTCAAAATAGAGTGTTCTCTTGTAACAAAGGATTTGTCAGCGAGATAACTTCTGTAGGGATCTTAAAATTTCATCGGAATATCTGACAGTGACCATTGTGGAGTGCTGACTACTCCTTCAAAGTTTGACGTGACTAATATGACAGGTTGATCGTACAGTCATTTTGATACGGTCTTAATCGGATATCACAATCACTGTTCTGAATCAAGTATCAGCCTTGCTCTTTCTCTGGTGTGTCCAAGGATCAGAAATAATCATAACGTTGTAAAATGGCAAACACATATCAGCGTATCCAGAAAAAAAAAAAACGGTTTTCGTGGATTTAAAGTAGATGACCATGGAAGTTATTTTTCAGTGATCAAGTCCCTTCGATTGGCTTATATGTTGTGATCTAGTTTTATTTTGAATATTTTGAGATATTTTATCATGGTTTCGTGAAGTGTCTTCCGTCATAAGTGGAAGGTCGTTGAGATTGTACATTTGTCGTTAAATTTGTTGTCGACCAAGGCTGCATTCTTTCCCATTTTCGGAGTAGTCGCCCTGCGACAAGTACTGGGCATCTCACCAAAGGGTCAAACTTTCTAGTGATAACCCAACTTAGCAGAAGGTTGACCTAGTAAATGTATCATCCGCTTCTCGGCGTAATGCCATTTGTGCCCTCGTATAGCTTGGCACTTCGATATTTGGCCATTTTGTTAGTGATTTAATTAGTCATGGTAATTTATACATTCCAAAGCTCAAACTATCAAGGTCAAATGTCAACCTCATTTCCCCCTGCGAGTATTTGGAATTTGATTCCCCGTCGATTCAGGAACACTTCAACATGACCTCTTTCAAAGTTTATGTGAATAGATATCGTATAGTGAAATTTTCAAGTTGATGTCTTTGTTTATAGAAAGGTTTAAATGTTTAACTGGCTCCAGCCTTAGGAATTAATTTTCCTTCTTTGTAACAACCTTCTCCAACATATTTGAAACATTTGAACACTAGTAATCTTTTTCTATTGTCTTAGACTTGGCCGTAATGGAAATTTCATTTTTTTATTTGCAATCAAGATTACCCGCTGCTAATCAATAAATAAATGATAAATAAATAAATAATTATTGGGCGCGTCAACTATAGTGCAAATCGGCCACGAGTTAATGAAATATCCTTTATGGAGTGAAACAGAATGGAGTCCGGTATTCATGACATCTAGTGAATCTTAATTTTTTTACAGGTATACCACATCTGCCATCTTTTCGCGCAGTTTCTGGTAGAGACACGTAAGAGTAGCTGTAAATTTTCAAAGGGTCCAAGTCACTGGCGATAATAGAAGTTCCCATTTTCGAAATACTTGTCGTAATGTAATGGTACTCTCTTATCAACATAATTGAATGTGTATATGTTGTTCAGTTATGTTTCAATACGCCCGAGTCGTGTGATGTGATTAGTAAATAATTAAATCCTGGTCGGTGATAAAATACCTACACAATATGTGCAAACGTTGGTGACTTACAAACATGCCAGTCGGTCATTTGTTCTCTCTCCCGCCGCTGTCGCGCAGCATAGACATCATACTGCTTTGTTGGACCTGTCCGATATCGCTGACTCGGTCAGAACTAGGCAGGCGGCTGGAGACTCAATCTCTTTCGAGTTGCTAACAACTTGATTTTGAATCATGGTGCACAGATCTGACAGGGTTAAAGTCTTTCGGGCTTTTTTACATCTCTGGAAGAAATAATCAGGAGCATATTTTTAATCGGTGATGGTTATTATTAATTACTTTATTTAAGACTGATTTTAAAAAATGTCCATATAGGCCTACAATATACAAAGACAGTCGCTAAAACACAAAAGACAGACAAGGTTGGAAATTTAAAAAAAACCCATTAAAATACTACAACATAACTCACAGTACAAAAGAGATCGCCATTGACACTAACCCAGAAAAGTACATGTCAGACGCGCATCAAGCATTAAACAACTCATTTTCACAGTGCTTACGCCGGTTGAGAAAGCTGTACACAGCCATTTTCCTCAAATTGAAAAACTATTGACACTGTTTAAAATAAAAAAATACGAAATACTTCCAATTCTTGACAGCGCTATCAATCCACGGAGTGCATTATTATGACCGACTTGTACGCTATTGATGATAGAAATATTAAAATAACACCATAATTGTATACTTTTGACATTGTTGCAAAATGCATTAAAAGATGTGATCGTGCAATCGAAACCATGATCAACGAGCACGTGGAAATGATTTCATTATTATTTTGGACATTAGACCGCCCTGGTTTCCGTTGGCGGTGCTGTGTGCATGCTGTGTTTGCGTTGAGATTTGGTAACATAAAAATGAAAAAATACATATCAGAGTGACATTGCAGTAGATAAAGTTGACTTCCGTGCATTATCGACATACTCCCTCTGTGCATTTGTTGTAAACGATTGGAATTTTTCAAAACCTTTCAAATACTGATTAAAGATCTCCGCTCAGTAATTTGAATGTGTTTTGCAATGTAGCAACAATGACTGGAACGATTACAATCAAATCTGTGTAAAGTGGTCACTCAATGACCGAGAAAAAGTGACCACGATATAGGGGTGGCCTTTCTATAAAGGGTGGGTGTGGCATTACTTTCAGTGTAATTGGTGTGCTGAGTGATTAATTCAGGAACAGATAAGAGCAATAATTAAGTTCAATATCATAAATCTCTTAAAAATCATGATAAATGAATGCATTTAATTTCTGAAAGAATCATTTTGCAGCTATAGAATCAGTTTAAAACAGACTCATTCCCAGTTTTCCATTCAAAGCATTTTTGCAGAGGTCATTCAAGTCAGATATGCTGACCATTATACACAGGTTTTGTTCCAAATTGGAGCAATTACGTGTAGCCACTGACCACATAAGACAGGTGACTGTTTGTATATGGCCTTTAACATGTAAAATGCCACGGGACCGCTGTCAGGCGGCCACTATAAAGAGGTGACTGCTATGTACGGGTGACCACTGAGACAGGTTTGGCTGTATTTGATTACTTTTTCAGATTCTGTGATAAAATCATTTTAAATAAACCAACTTCGCTTTATGTAAATGAGAGACCCATATCCAGCCATTGAAGGTGGTATAATTATTTTATCACATTCGATTGAAAATTCATTCGAAATGATTAGCTCTTTTTATATATAATGTAAGATATGCCTTATAACAGAAAGAAAAAGTCACATTATCCAAAGTTCCACACTTTCCGTCTCTTTTAGTCACGTAACTACCATTTTTGCGAAAGTAGCATGGCTGAAGCTTTTTAAAACTTTCACGCTACACATGTACATGTCATGTTTGACCAAATTCATCCAACAGCTGACGGCCAGTCCCTCAAAATAGCAAGATACAGGTATATTCAAAGAGTAGACTGCCTCCAGGCGATTTCTTCCTATTTCCAAATATTTATCATCAGTATACAAAATAACCCATTCTACATTCTATTTTAATTGTAATAGACTGTCACAGATATACACGAATCTTCTTGATTTCTCTTTTGATTGGAATTTTCCGTGACATGTTTTTTAAAGCCGGTAATATTGTAAATTTCCTTTTCATGGAGCCTTTAGACTAAAATTGTCGTCGACTCATGCTTGATAAATCTGCGTTTTAACATCACTATTTGGTGTGGAGTTTGGGAATTACATTTAGGGACTTGACTTCGTAAGATCATATTGTGTCAAACGGGCATTCTGTTTTGAAAACGAGATTTAGGCTGTTTTAGCATGCATCACAGACACTAATCAAGGAAACCGTTTCAATTACACTTGTTCTATTCTTCCAATTGCACTCAGAAATCGATATATTCCTTCTTACCAATCACATGTCCATCTTCAGTGTCCACACTTTATCTGACAGAAATCTCCAAATGCGGGCCTGGAATACAAATATCTCGAAGTGTGTAAAGGTTCATAATCAAAAAGTGTTAAGTCTGAATACTAATCAGTCCTGACTTCTGTCATCACATCACTGCAGGTTGTTGTCGTATTTTTGTCAGTATTACAGGAAAGCTGTTTGAAGATAAAGCAAAAGATAGGTACCAGAACGAGTCAATGGCAACAGCTTTGGCCATCGATATTTATTAGTACACTAGCTTTCTCAAGAAAGAAATGTAAAAGAGAACATTGACTTGATTAATTTGCATTTCTCACCTACGTAAATTTGTCTTGGGCATATCTCCGTTAAGAAAATCTGTAAAAAATGTCTATGTAGCAAATAATCTGTAGTTTATAGTTCAAGGACATTCAGGGCTGACCCATCAAAGTTATCATAGTGTTAACCATATAGTAGTTAAATATTTTAACATTTTATGATGGGTGTAATTTTAATACTCTCTTCGTAAAACTAGTTTTTAATTACTTTCAAATTTCTTTCAAAGACAAAACGATTTTTAAGTGTTGATATGCTAATAATCCGAGTCCTTCATGATGATGAACGGTATATTTCAAGTAGTGTAAATACCTGTCACATCACCATGAAGTCTTTAATTTAGCTATTTTCTAAAACAGCAGCAGCGTCAGGTTCAATTAGCAATACGTTAAAGATCTCACAGACTGGCGTATTTGTGCTACTTTTCTAAGAGAGAGGGGTCCTTACCTAAACGAACGAATTTCGCTCGTTCATTACTGTCCATTGCTGTCATTGTCCGGCTTGAATGAGCAATCTCATCAGTGATTAGTTTATTGAGTGGTGGAAAATCCTCCCGTGATGTGTATTCCGCAGCATTAGCGTATCATTTGGCGAGCCAACAAGAGAAACACAATGCCGCTGTTTTGACTTCACAGCTTGTATACTTTCGAGAGCAGCCATTTAATCATACCCCCATGATACAATAGACGGTGTCGTGACATCAGAACCCTATCTAAGGTTGAAGTCGCATATTGACCCTTGCGTCAGCACACCGCGGCGCAGCAAGCGGCAGAAATAGGACAGGGAACTAGATTAGGTCATTGTTTGCCTCTCAAATGTAGGCCTTTGCAGTACCTGCAGAACGTGATTTTCAACATTAATTGCATTTTAAACACACAATATTTGTTAGAAGGCTAACTTGAAGAGGAAAAATACCTGACAAACGTGTGATATCTGTTACGCTCAATACGTAACTATGTGACGTATATAAGGTTGCCTATTCGTCGACTTCGCGACCTAGGGCGAGACTATCATCATCGTACCTGTACTGTTCGGCAAGTATTTGCATTGATAGTATAAACGTATTCAGAGATATTTGACGTGAGTGAGAACACAGCGCTTTTACTTTAGAAATTGCGCAGTGTCCTGACTTCCCATCACGGTTTTCGAATTGTGACTATATTTTATAGTATGATAGTAGTCATGCTACTGTCTTATAAACTGACGCGTGTAAATAAAGCAGTTTCACCTACCTCACCTACGATTAATATGCAAATGCCACAGTTATGACCTTTATCTCAGCCTGCCATCTTGTGTGTTGTAGGTGAGTGATTCTGTGCCTTTCGCAATCTACAGTTTAATGATGTTTATTTTCTGCAGTCATTGTAATGAAAATGATGTACTAGTTAAGTAAGCATTTAACTTTCTATGAAAGCGCCTTTTGAGAGTTATGACCAGTTAGTGCATGTTTTTTAGACACTTAAAACATTGTTATTGTCCATTGAGTCAATTGAGTCATGCATGTATTAGCTCTCTGGACTATGAATTGAACTGTGATGCAAAAACGTTTAGTCATTTCATCACCGAGCGACAGCTTGAACCCATTCTGTCTTCTTGTGTGCTATAATATTATTGCTGAGTTTAACTATGTGGTTAAATTACTATGTCTAAGCTGACATTTCCTCAATCTATGAGCTCTGGCGTGTTGTGTGTCAACCTGCAAGCCCCTACGTACACACAATGTGCCAATGCAATACTATGTATTGAAAAACGAGCTACAGAATAGAATTTCATCATCGCCCTGGTTTGTAAGCATTTATGACCTTTATTACTTTCAGAATTACCCAACGTTCAATTCTGACAATACTTTCGACAAAACCCGGTTGCATATTTGGTTTCTGTCTAAATGAGGAAGTCAGACAAAGCATATTACAGTTATGCTATTCACAACGCTATTAAAGTCTGGGAAGAACTTAGCTAGGTTTATTTGTAGTTCACATACTAGAGTACTTATAACGCAACTGATAAAATTCGGTGTGTACCATTGTCGTAATGTTCTCGAAGATTTGAACACAAGGCTAAATTTTGGAAAACATTTGGTCCATACAATTTGATCAGTGAACATTTTTGAGTTGGGCAAAGGTCAATGAGTCGAAAATACAAACACTTAACAATACACAATCGCTAGTCTTTTCACCGATAAAACTATATTTAGAACAGGTGTGAACTGAAAAGTTACAAATTTAAAGATTATTTGTCGCTTTGTGATTCATACAATGTTATTCTACGTTGGTGGAACTTCATTTTTGGCTTTCATCACAGGGTAGGGTAGCTCCATGTCTGCAGGGGAATGGAATGACAAAATTTTGAGGGAATTTTTTGAAGGGCAGGGGAAATTGGCAAGTTTTTTTCCGCGACATGGCAGGGGAGCTTCAAAAATTGACAGTGGGGAGGGGAAACAGGCAAAAATAAGTGGGGAGGGGGTAAAAATGAAGTTTGAGTGCGGGAGGGCAAGTCGAAAAATTTTCAGTGGGAGGGCAAATTATGAACAGCTAATTAATTACCCTCATGACTTAAAATTAGTCAGTTCACATTACTTGTCATGCACAATATATCTTGTCATAGTAAGGACCCTTTAAAAGTGCATTGTTCGTTGGCTGCACCTGTAGTGTATTCAATCACACATGTAGAATACATACATACATACATACATACATACATACATACACACATAAATACATACATACATACATACATACATACATACATACATACATACATACATACATACATACATACATACATACATACATACATACATACATACATACATACATACATACATACATACATACATACATACATACATACATACATACATACATACATACATACATACATACATACATACATACATACATACATACATACATCGGACTTTGATACAGCTCGAAGATTTTACATTGAGCCTCGTTTTCGAGGCAGCTGCTGACGTTTACAGTATCTGACAGCGCTGCAAAATCTTATATATACAGCCTCGTTCTGATGAAGCTGAGCTGAGTAAGTTTCTTACATATAGAACCTCGTTCTGATACAGCGATACAGCTGCAAAAAGTTTATATATATCGGGCCTCGTTCTGATGATACAACTACACACAGCAAAATTTTACATACAGTCTCGTTCTGAGGGCACAGCTATAGCTGGGAAGTTTTATACACAGACTCGGTGGGTAAATTTTACATACAAACTCGTTCTGAAGACACAGCACGCTGGGAAGTTTTATACACAGACTCGGTGGGAAAATTTTACATACAGCTAGCTGGGAAGTTTTATACACAGACTCGGTGGGAAAATTTTACATACAGCTAGCTGGGAAGTTTTATACACAGACTCGATGGGAAAATTTTACATACAGACTCGTCTTGGATTAAGTGTAATACCTAGTGATGCTTGTGCTCAGAAAGCGTGATTGAACTCTGCCCGGTATCGTACGCGGCTAGACCCTGGCAAGACGAAAGCTAATACACGCATAGTGCTGGCGCTTTAACTATTCAAGTGCATTTGAACTTTCCGGTTTATTTTGATCTAGTAAGGTAGACACAACAATGATCGTGGTATTGCTATCAGGTGAGATCACCACCGATGTGGGCTGCTCTTAGCCTAGCCCTGTGTACATGTTTGTGTGTTCCCGCGTTATACGGCTGTGGTGGAGGCCGTATAATGCCGGGAACACACAGACCTGTACGCAGGGTAGCTCTGCATGGCAGGGCTATGTGTTCCCGGCGTTATATACAGCTGTGGTGAGAGGCCGTATAACGCCGATAACACACAGCCCTGCCATGCAGAGCTATACGCAGGGCTACTCGTCAACCATACAACGGCGTCAACCATACAACGATCGTTCACTGAGACCGCTGCAGTCCGTCAGCTGTGCAACGAACTTTCACGGTCTACACAGTTACGAGAATAAAGACAAAAATTTAATACTGAAATCTTGGTGCAATAAACCCATGCACAATGATGGATGAAGATAAATTTGAGTAAAAAGACAGCAATTCTTGGTCTTGGACTTTCCTTGGGGCATTTGACACAAGGAGCATGGAGGTACACGCGAGCATGTAGCTAAGGGACTGGTCAGTTGCTTCAGCCGGGGGGGGTGGATTCATGGGGGTCACCCTGTTTTTGACTTTGGTGATGGGGGCACCATGTTTTTGAAATGCCCAATAGGGGGGTCAGTGTGTTTTTCAAGTTCAACAAGGGCTCATACTTGCATAAAATGCATTGTGCCAGCCACAAATTTCAGCATTAAGTTGCATTTTTTGGCATGCCCTTCGGGTGCGTTACTTTAATAATAATAATACATATTTTTAGAGCCCTGTCCTAGTGCAAAACTTTATATATTTGACATATATATATTTGAGATATCTGTATGTTTAAAATCTTGCGGCGCGCTCTTTGGCGTGTTTCTTTAAAATATCAAACATATTTTTCAGCATGCCCTTCATATGAAAAGCATGGCAAGTTCCTGATACTTTTCTGTTTTCTCTATGAGAATTTAGTATTAGAAAGCAACATGCACTAATATTTCAATCACATTTTCCTTACAGAGTTCTGGACATCTGCTTATGCATAAAGAGAGTTGGAATACATACAGCTCATTCAAAATACTGTACTCAAACTTTAGAATTGACACTTTAAGTTCCTATCTTACAACTGACATGACACCAATTTCATTAAAACACAGAATGACTGATTGTTGAAAATATACCCCAAAATTATATATATACATTCCAACTTTCGAAACAGGGTGACCCCACATTCCAACTTTCGAATACATGGTACTCTCCCCCCTGTGTGAAACAAAGGTTAACAAAAGGTGGAATATAAATTGAATAATTCAGTATATATATAATATATATATATATATATATATATATATATATATATATATATATATATATATATATATATATAATATTTGTTTCACACAGGGGGGAGGGTCACCATGTTTTCGAAAGTTGGAATGTGGGGTCACCCTGTTTTCGAAAGTTGGAATCGGGGGGAGGGGGTGTTCAGCCACTTTTGTGTCAGCAAAAAATAATCCACCGCCCCCTAGGCCGAAGAAACTGACCAGTCCCTAATACAACGGTTGTGTTTACGAGAATTAGAAATGATCAGACACTCAAAACACCAGTAAATCAGCGACGCTCAACCGACAGAGTATATGAGATTCATTGAAGACAGCATGGAGGTCGCAAGAGATCTCTTTCTACCTCCATGCCATGTTCAATGAATCTCATATACTCTATCGGCTGAGTGTCGCTGATTGACTGGTGAATTGGAATGTCTGATCATTTCTAATTCTCGTAAACACAACCAAGCACCATGCTCTGTGTACCGCCATTCTCCTTGCGTCGAATGCCCCGAGAAAGCCCAAGACCAAGAATTGCTGTCTTGTTACACAAATTTGCCTTCATCCATCATAGTGCATGGGTTTATTGCACCAAAATTTCCAAATTAAATTTTTGTCTTTATTCTCTTAACTCTGTAGACCGCAAAAGTAGGTTGCACAGCCGACTGCAGTGACCTGCAGTGAACGAGCACTGTGTGGTCGACGCCTAGCGCATGTCCTTTCTTCTACGAACAGCCCAGATCAGTGGTGATCTCTTGTGATAGCAATACCACGGTCATTGTTGTCGCTAGCACAAAATAAACCGGAAAATTCAAATGCACTTGAATAGCATAAGCGCTAGCACTATGCGTGTATCAGCTTTAGTCTTGCCAGGGTCTAGCCGCAAAAAAGGCAGCTCACGGCCGGCCGGGCTGTGCGCGGTCTTTTCCTCACGTGTTGCTGTGAAGCAGCAGCCGCCGCTACAAGCCAGTGCTGCAAAGAAAACAGGCCAGAAAAGCCAGCAAGGTCCTATGTATATAAATTTTGCAGCTCTATCAGAAAGTCAGAACGAGGTCATAGGTATATAAAATTTTGCAGCTCTATCAGTAAGTCAAAACGAGGTTCTATGTATATAAAATTTTGCAGCTCTATCAGTAAGTCAGAACGAGGTTCTATGTACATAAAATTTTGCAGCTGTATCAGTAAGTCAGAAGGAGGTCCAAGAAAACTTATCCTGTGCAGTCACTAATTATGCAACCTTTTGCAACAAAAAGGTGCCAACAAAAACAAACAAAAGAAATTGTAACACACCTCATCCGCAGTCTGTGTTCTAATTCGCCAATTGTCAGTCACGTGGGATGCGTTCTTTTTGTGCTGATCCACGTAAACGACGTCATCAGGCATCATTTGTCGGAACTGTTGCCTGCCAGGCATCAGTTCCGAAAAATGATGCCCGCTGACGTCAAAAAAACATTGGCGCATGCGCGAACTGGAATGTAAACAAAGATGCCGTCTGCGGACGAGCGAAACGATAGTCGAGAAATTTCTCGGTTTATCCTACTTTCTGAAGAAGAACTGAATGCTCTGGTTTCAAACAAGGACTCGAAACGAACGAAGACGATAATCAAAGGTGCATTGAACGTTTTGCAGAAGTATTGCGACCCTGTCGGCAAAAACTTTTTCTTGCTGAACCACTCCAACATATTACATCATATAGCTTTGGCCTACATGCGACAACTTTTGTGTATGGTACGTTCTTATGTATGACTACGGATGAGGTGTGTTACAAACACATATTGACTGGCCATGAGGGCAACAGCATACGTCTGTACCCCGAGGGACTGTGAGTCACCCCCAAAAACAGACTGTTTCCCTCGGCCGTATATATATATATATTATATGTTCTCTGTCCCTATCCGTTTGAACCTTCTGGATTAGTAATGATTATTGAGAAACGCTATCTGTGTCATGTTCACTCTCGTCATGACCGTTATACCATAACAAAGTGAGAATTCCTAGTTTAATCACACTGTCTTGATCACCCCTTTGACAACAAATAATTTTTGTATATATGTAAATTGATAAATCTTTCCAGCAAAAACGTATATTGTACTTACGTCGGCAAACTAGCTTTCTGGTCAACGAAGTAATCCTGTAATATACACTGGCGATTTCAGAACATTCGTTTTCCTTTTTATTTTTGTTTAGGTCATCACTGAATACGATACGACCAATGTGTAGACTCAGTGGTAACATGAATACCGCAATCCTCATTCTTTAATTTCCCAAAATTGTATACTTAACAGTAGCATTCTGATAATCTCACCCTGAAGTAATCAAAGACTTTACATTGATCAAAACCTACGAGATGGGAAAAGATGGGCTGTTTAACGAGCTAAAAAACTTGTCGGTCCCTGTACAAGTGTCAAATTCATCTGAAAATGAAGAACAGCAAACAGGGCAAAAGTCATGAAGTTCAGATTTCACATCCGAAGGACAATGGATTTCCAGGTAAAGCAACGTGGGTGGTATTGCATGTGCCATATCAAAATAATAATGAGAAACAATGTCCATCCTTCGTTTAAAATTCATTGGACAACGAAGAACATCAAAAGAAAACTCGGGATCGGAAACGTATATCAAAACCAAATCATAACGAATTCCCTGGCAGACCGACTAAAGACGCCTCGCATCTGGCGGAGGAGAAACGTAAGGCGGAGGAGAAACACTTTAATGTTTGGAAGTTGGGATACTAGACTTAACAAGCCGATGAAGATCCAGGAAACATTCTTCGACGTGCGAAATATTACGGTTTCCAATCAAGTTCCGTCGAGACAAATGATGAATGCTCGGACTGGTATTAACAACGGTGAACGTGAAAAGTGTCTAATTCAAACGGAAAAAGGGACCATGACTGATACCTTATACCACCAAGATGACTATACTGCAACGGCAGCAGTCAGTTCAGTCAATGAGAGATCGGAACTGCGCACAAATGATCCTGTTCAGTCAAACCAGAATATCACAGATTCATCCAACAAGACGAGAGGAGATAAAACATCTTGGGAAAAGCTCATTCAGAACCAAAAAGGTCTGTGAAACATTTATTGTCAAAAACGATATTTTCAGTCAAACTTTCATTGTCATATATTGGTTTTTATTAAGTTTGTATAGACTGTGTTCAGATTAGCAAAGCACAACAGGTTGCTTTTTATTTATTACATTAGAGACTGTGAAGTACGAACTCTTTTGTGTATCATAAGATCTGAAACGTGCGTACGACTGGCTCACATGTTTTATATGGCTAGAGGTTTGTAGCAGTCCTCTGTTCAAGTTTAAAGGCAAGAACAGTTCCATTTTCATTTAAGCTTAACTCGAAAGCATTCCTCGTGCACAGTTTATCAGAAGTCTTCATATATTGACACGAAAGTGATCTATGTGAACCAATGTGGTTCGAAGTATATTTTATGCAAATCTCAAAGTTATTCAAAGACAAATAGCACACCATTAAGGCAAGGGTATCCTGCACAATGTGTGTCTTTTATGAATCTCTATAGCTGAAATACATCATTTGGTTGTCTGGGATTTTTTTGCAACTGTTCGCATTTTCTTCCAATTTCTTGAAAGCTGCAGGATTTCTTCTCTCAACAGTACGTATACTTTGTATTCGTACCACATAGCCTGTTCTTTATAAAGAACTAACAGTAGATTGAGTTTAGCTTGATCAGATTTTAACTGAAAGCACATAAATGCGTTTTGTTTTATGCCTTTCTTTCATGAATAACTGATAATAGTTCAGGAAAAGCGGAACGCTCGCATTTCTTCGATTTTTTACTGAGTTTTGTCGTAAGATTAAAGTGGACATGCGTAATACGAATCATAATGAATTTTACGTTTTATGAATCATATTTTAATGCAGCTGATAAACTATCTGGTAAACTGATGTTTTATGAAGTCCAATTAGTAACACAACGTAATATTTGAAACGGTTGAGTTCAATCTGTTGAAAAATACTAGAGCGATACGAATATTTAAAATCAGCATACAGAGAAAATATATTGAACTATGAACGTATTTTAAGACATCGAATCATAAGTATCTTTGATATCGAATTCTCAACAAAACAGAAGTGAATGAATGGCCTATAGGTACAATCACAATGGAGTGCTAATAGAGATATTATGAAGTATTTTAAACTACTCTACATATTTCACTTTGTAGGTTCACTTTTCTCCGCCTTACGGAAGTCAAGCTCGCAAGTTGGAGTGTTTAATGTTCTGAAGAGCTCTCTGTCAGATAGACTGAGTAAAGGTGGGTTACAAAATTGCATTTACTAATGTACGTGCTGACAAGAAACCTTTCAAACTGACGTGCATTGACATATTAACAAGTATTTTAACGTATTATTCTCATAGAAGCACGATTGGAACTATCTGGGAAAATTGGATCTTTATATTAAATTGCTCAACGTGTTGGGTTTCCTATAGCTGAATATTGCAATATTACAAATTACTCATAAAAACAAGTGTTTTGCGAAAGAGAAAAGCATATTGCAGATTAAACCGACATTACTTCACTATGCAATTATCCCAAATTAGTTCCAGTCGTGTTTAGACTAGAATATTCACTCTCTTCCTTTAGATCGTTGGATTGTTTAAGATTGTAGAATCTTAACAGTATTTTGGTATTTTGTCTTTTTGTAGAGGAGGTTGGACAATTGGTGAATATTTGCCATGATAAAATTGCAAGGAAGGAACAAGATCAATGATTAAAAAATCCGGAGACGCCTTTGAACTTTTCCACCTGTTTGAGGAATTGGAAAGAATCGACGAATATAACGTTGATTTTCTGATCGAGCTATTTAATATTATCAGCCGTAACGACTTGGCCTCCATAGTAGACGAATACCGAAAATCGCCAGGTTTGGGAAAATAATTTATTATTGTTTAAGCCTTGCTGTAACTCACTTTTAAATGGTTTTGATACCCTTGTATCGATCGATGTACTGTGATTACATCTGCGTGCACGATATTTCTCCCCAAAACAATTCATCCTGCCTCGATAGGTAAAGCTGTATCCAGAGTGCCCACAAGTTTCACGTGAAATTTTGGAGGACATTTTTCCAATCGTAATGAGAGGGCAGTTTTGAAGAGCTTCAGTATTGTCCTTCGAATTGTTTTGTTAAAAGTACACAAGATCATAAAAATTTGTTATATTTTTTAAAAATCGGCTGCCCTGTTTGCTAATGCTCAGGTGTATGTGAAGATGACACTAAGCCTATTTCATCATATTTTCACTGTCAAATGTTCCACTATTTTTAGATTTAAAAGCTACACTAACTGCGGATGAGGTAGGGCGCCCAAAGAGGAAAAGATGTCAAGATTTCCGACGAACGAGCTAATGAATATAAGCTGTGTCATTTGATGGCGGCGGAGAGCACGCAAGATACCGTAAATCCATCCGGCCTCTGCCTCAAGAGTATCACTGCGGTCCAAACAGTAGAAATGCAGCGTGTGCGCGGTCAGAAATACATGATCACACAGCACAACGCCATCAAGCCTTTCCTGAAGCATCTCGATGGGAAGCTAGCCATATGACTCTAATGCACATGGAAGAGTATCCCTTAAACTTCGACCAGAGACATTTGACGGAGGAAGAAATAATTCGCCGATGGGTGATGGAAAACGTCGGAGATGATGACTGTTTGCCATCATATCCGGCTACCCAAAATACTGCCGAATCTATCACCAAAGCCCATATATCGAGACAAAAATATCGAGAAATTCTGTCCAACCACAGTAAGTCCGACTAAGTGTTTATTGGCCAAAAGTGAGATTTTGCCTTGTAACCAGCGACTCAAACAGTTTGTGAACCCAACACAGTGGGACACATCGCTGTACTCGATAGGCCGTTTGTTTGCAATTATATGTCAATACAAATTAATTTGATACAGCAAGGAAGTCAATTGACTTTTCACTTAAACGCAGTTTTCACTACCATTTAAAATACCGGATCGAAATGATTGCTGGACAGTGGACTACAATCCTGATTATCAATGTGACAGCTTACCATACTGAACACGATATTTATTATCTCATAGCAATCATTTCTGACTTTGGTTGCTCGCTCGGAAAGATTTTGATGCAAACAAACAAACAACCAAAGAAAGAAACTACTCAGTGATATCCTGCAGAAATTGAGCCGACGAGTGCTGATAACTATCACAGTGAACAATGTAACTAGTACTTTCTCGCATGGCTACTGTATGTAGTTGGTGTGACCCTGGGCGACCCTTGTTGATCATTAATTGCCTGCCCCGTAATTCTGCCGTTTTCATAATAAAGAACCAAATTGATAAATGTCTGTTAAACTTTACACAATACTCGTAACCTGGGTACTATGTTTATCATTTTCAGTTAAGGAAAGTTTAGAAAAATACTCACCCTTCGTGAAAGTGGTGGAAAAATTGGCACATAAATGTGATTGGTATATAGATCGAAGCAAGAGCCTGGTACGGGCTGCCATGACAGAGGTGAGCACATGTAAGAAATGAGTGTCAGAAATGATATGAACTCATACTGTCGAGTTCACGTATATTTTATTACATTGAATGTCTGTGATAGGGTGAAACTACATCTCGATTCAGCGATATGTTTGTCAATAATTAATCAAATATGAGAAGTAACTTTTTCACAAATACAAACGACTATTGGTAATATTTTACTAATGAACAGGTTTTGAACAATCCTTCTTTTGATTGTGTGTGGTAATAATCATACTGCCATTGCACAAAATTAATATTATGTGCCAAACGAATTATGCGAATTCTGTTCTTACATCAAAACAGGAACTTCTAAATGAAGAATACGTGACAATCCATATATCAGATCAGCTTTATTGAAATGGATTAAAATGTTCGACTCGTACAGAAGAAACAACGTACGTGAAACGTCCTTGGTCATCTCCTTGCTGAATTGACAGAAGTTGCAAAATATGAAACAAACTGTCCGGCGATAATTCAGTAGGTATCTATGTTACACCATGTCCAAATAACAGTCACATAGGATGCGTCATTGCGACTCACCAATGGAAAAAATAGTTACCATTAAAGTTTTGATAACGGGTGTTCATAACTTGAATATTATTTCACCTGTCTGCCTCTATTGCATATACATGTATACAGTGCACTAATTATGTCTGGTTAGTCAGCGGTTAAAGTATTTATCAATTCTTGCTGTTGGCAGAATCAGAGAGGATACCAGACGAAAGATTGTTGTCTGTGGTGACGTCATTAACGTTGAAAGTGATGTTGAAGCACAGATACCAGACAGAGGAGGTGCATTTCAAGCTGTTTTGTCTGCAAGAGTGGTAAGTGTCAATTCATACAAGCAGATATATTTTATATGAGTTTGTAACTTAACTGACTTGTGAATGCACAACTTATTTATCGTTGCAGATATTGTCAAATAAGTTTTATGGTTTTCAGCATAACAGCGTCACGCCAAAATGATGTACTTTTATGATATAGTAGCGATAAACCACTTCTGCAACGGGTATACCACTTAGTTTTGACCAGTCAACTCCATGTAGCTGCAAGCGATAGTTTAGTGCATCGTGTCTTGAACTTGTCAAAAGCTCTTGTATAGCTGTCGCTGGGATGGCACATTGCTAAATATGTCATTATAAAAATTGATCTTGTAACAAAATAGTTTTTTCCTTACTCTGAAAATGTTAGTAAATTTGTACATTTGTCTTTGGATATTGCTAAAGGATTGTGACGTCATTTTAAATTAACCCTCGTAGCATATAATACATACATTACCAATATAGATCGAGACACATAGGAAATCATCAAGATTTATTTACACATCAATTCACAGTAAATTTTAAATAAGATCGTTTTTAGATAATGTTTGACATCTTCGTTCATCAAATTCAAAATAAATAAAAGATTGTTTGAACTTTGTTTTTGAGACTCACGTCATGTATCTGTAATTGTATTCATATGAACTTCTTCTTCATTTTGCGTCACAGTTTTGACCTCATTTACTATGTATAGGAAAGTATCACGTAAATGGTATACATTAAATTGCGTAAAAAGTTCATTCACAAACTTGACCAAGTTGAGCACTTTGAGTGACTACATTTAAAATTGCGACGAATTCAGCATTTCTTGAGTCATCTCTTACATTTGGCGGTAATGTCCGTGGTCCGTAACGTTTTGCTGTGTTTTTTTTACAGAATAAGTATCCTAGACCTGATATTGTAAGAGCTCTACCCTCGATTGCATGTGAAACACTTGCTCTTGCGAAAGACTCTCCATTTGAGAATGGCCATTACAAGACAGTGCACCAAGTATCAATCTTCATCGTGAAATCAGCAGAAACTGACAAACTTAAGTTGCATGCCTATCTCATCAAGTGTCATGTTGCTGTGGATACGTTGGAACGAATGATACCATGTCCAATGGAAACCTGTCAGGTGCCATCCTATTTGATGCACATGAAACGGGAATTTAAAAGCTTGCAGGATCCTGGTTTCATAACTTTCATTTACAGGCAATGAAAGCAGTGATGTTAGCATTCCAGGGAGTTGAGATCAGTCTGCTAAATGAGTAGACCTCAAATTTAACAAGTCTCCAGTGCTCGTATAAACAAACCGTTAACTGTCATAGTGTTTCTTACTTAAGATTTAAAAATATCGGTAAACATGTTATGGAAGCGAAAACTACCATTTCTAAAGCCCTGTAATATATATTTCTCGCAATAAGTCCAGGGAAACTTTGTCCAAATATCAGAGGAGGATGTCATTTTCTGACCCTCCTGACAAAACCTAAGAAGAGTAAAAGGGGAAACCTGGACAGACGATTTCCAAACATTGTGAAGAGAAAGAGTAATTCTATCACTTAAATAGAAGTTTTTCAACTCAATATCTTTACTTTTTTGTGGATGGTAGCCAAGTTGTCTGTGTATGGTAGGACACGAGTTTATTTAAGTTGGTCTGTTTTTTGTAATTATGGCAAGTATACAGGCAAAGGAGGTGTTCTCAGATGCCACCATCCCCAGAGTTATTCTTCTTAGCCAAGCGTTGGTGGCGGGGAATCAATGACCGTTGGCGATTTAAATCAAAAGCTTGTATAAACTCTGTTTGCAGGATTACCAAAAGGTGACAAAAGGTTAAGATCAGTTTGTGTAATTTATGTTATAGAAATCAAACATCGTACTGCCAAGTGTTTGACTGGGAGGAGAACTCCACTAATGTGAGAACCTGGATTGAAACTTGCGGCTTTAAAGCGCTAATAACTCAGCAAAACAGAAATTTGCAATCTGTGTGTAAAAAGAACAACAACAAAGTGCTACAATATTTCGGGATTTGACTCGATTTATGTGTACTATCTTGCCGGTTGATTCCTGTACTCAAGCCACACGTACCTTGCTGGCATGCAACTTACTTCTACTGAAACTTACTTCTTGTACATATTTCTTAAAACTATAGTTTTCCTCGAAATGAAGATCACAAAACCGTTTTACACATTAATCAAAGAGGAAATTTGTTTAATTTAATTAGATGGGAACCGTCATGAATGTTTAATTTTTAACGTTGATGTGCGCAATAGCGTTCTATTCCTAAACACCTAGTGTTATAAGTTTGCCCCATATTCTTGTGTGTGCCATTACTTTAAGCATTTGAAACGTTGAGTGCCGTGCTCCTGCAGAAGCAAACTTGACTTTGGTGCTGCATTTAACAACCCACAAAACGTACTGGGGTGTAATATAACAACATTGAGGGAGACATAACACTTGTCATCGTTCCAACTCCACATCAACCTTTCATGATATGATTAATCTAAAAAATTGTATAGACTGGCAATGGAGAAGCTGATGCATCGGAGCTGATGCATCGAATGGATTTGGCTTACTCATAAAATGTATTATGAATTTTCAAAAAAATGCAGACATTTCTTAAGTTTTGCTCTGAAAATATGATTCTGCCATATAAACAGAATAAAATTGTAATGAGAGAAGGGAAATTCATGCGCAATTTGCGCAGCTATAATTGATAATATTTTCATCAATGAAACTTCCAGTTCTTTATAAAAAAATCTTGTCAATATTTGTCCAGACAAAGCTGGACGGATAGACAGGTATTTGGATCAAAGAGAATCTGAAGATCGGGTTTATAAATATAAACATCCGAGCTGTGCGTAGCTGTGACTTTTGATTTCGTATCTTTTCATGTGGATGTCATCTACTGTTTTTCTTTTACCCCAAAATAGCAAAGACAATATTGTATTTTTTCAGTTGACTTTCAGGCCAAACTCAAATTTGTTGTTTGCGTATAGCAATGCTTGCTTTAGCCACGTACAGACGAAGTTGCAAACTGATATTTAACACTTTAGCGTTCTTTAGAGAGTAAAAGAGAAATTGCTTCTGATATCGAATACGATGTGGTCGAAATTACGGTCAAAAGTAAAAGTTCGTACCCTTTAACATTAATGAAATATATTCTTGAACTTCAATCTATTTAAAAATTGTCGTTACAAACTTAAGAACTGAAGTCAACGAAACATGATTTTGTTTTTGAGATCTTGTTTAGTGGGGGAAGTGTTAAACAGCCATCTTTAACATCATTTGTTATTCAGTTAACTGTATACATTCATTAATCAAAATGATAAGTGAAACTTGTCACTGAAAAAACTGGTTTCAACAATATTATTTTGCATGAGGGTTGTTCATTGAAATCGTGCACGGTGAGAGTGTTTTTAGTTTCAATAAAGCAGTCACTCTATAAAATGTTGGTTTGGTTTATTTCAGGAATGGTGGTTTTGAAAATGATAGTCTGAGAGAAATGTGACCATAGAAAACAAGTTTGTTCTTTCTGTTTAAAAAATTAATAAAATGTTCCATAGAATAGGATTTTGTTCATGTTCTATGTTTTTAGAAGACTATATAGAGTAGATTAGTACTATGTTTTACTATGATCACTAAAACAATGTAGCCGTACTTGTTATTCTGTTTCACAAATGAACTTGAATATTGCTTTTTTCCTTATAGCATTTCATTGTCTTTTTAGAATAAATGGTCCTGCTACTGAACATCAGTGTTCTCTTTGTTATTTTTCAGGCCTGATCACCCCACGAACACGTGAATCTTAAGGTGTACAAACGGTACGCATTTTGTGTGGATATTGCGTTCCAATCCTTACCACAGATTTCGTTGAAAACGCGTCCTTTGTTTAAAAGGTGTTACAGTCCCTTTGAACGCGTAAATATGTTCAAATTTCAAACAGCTCATTGCGTTCAATGTGTTCAGATAATCAAGACTTCGATGTTTTAAATGTTTGCAATCTCTTTAAGTTTACTCTAACTGGCGATGATCGTGTAAGATCCGTCCCCAATGTGCAAGCCGCCTTTAAGGTATTGTGTGCGTCGTAAGTAAAAGACATTCACTTTGCTCTAAATTCCTCAGTAAAGCTTTCGATCATTCTCCTACCATACCAAAATAAAAATTATGGGTTACCGTGCAAATTCTTCATCTAGAGAGAAAAATACCCATATATTCAACAATATTTGAAATTTAAAAATAATTGCAACTCCCGTGTTAACTTATTTGAGGAAAAAACAACATTTTCTTTTTTCAAAAAAATAAGACGGCGAAAATTTATTTTACTCCGATACCTTTGAAATGAGCTTTAACAAGTGGTAGATCAGAAAAGTCTTGAAACAATTGAAAGTCTAAATAAGACCCCCGAGGAGCATTCTACCTTAATCAGGTTATTCTTACGTGCGACAACATTCTAAATCTGACAAACTGAGCACGTTGCTAAACACATCATTATCATTACCATTACGTTTGCGCAATACAGGGCCTTGGTACGAATCATTGATCGACAATATCCTATTGCATTGGTTTACACTCAGCATAATCTGTGTAACCTGCATGCTCTTAGCTGTACAAACCAAAACTCTCTCATGAAGTACAAATATTCATTGCGCTGTCATATATCAATTATGGAAGTCTGTAAATAGTTTGTCAATTCATAGTTGTTATAACAACAGGACTAAGGAACGACACGTATAATATCTTAAGGGATTACAGTCCTGCAGACTTTCTTTATCCTTTTCTTTCTCTTTTTGAAGAGATGATGCCGGGTAGTTTTCAACCGAAATACTTTTGCATTGTCCTTTAATATTGCGGAATCGAAACCATGATTAACGAGCACGTGAAGATGATGTTCTCAAGTCTGATAACCTTTCACCCGCTGCGTGCTTGCCCTTTTCGAGATAACTGAATCATTGGGACAACACTGGGCCTGTCCCAACTATTAAAAAAGCTTGAGATGTTTACGGATGAGATTTCACATACGAGTTTCAGAAGATTACACTAGAGTTAGATGAGATAATTTAATAGCTTCACTAGGTTTTCCTGTCAGCAGGTTTTTGTCTTCGATGTTGTGGCCATTGTCTCTTTTCATGTATTGCAAGGAAACACTGTTTTAAGAACGCTCCTCGAAATTATTCGGACTCCTTAGCTTTTACAATTTTTTCCTGATCTGATCTACTGCTTGGGGGGCCTCATTTTAAAGTTCTTGCTGTAAGAAAAAAATTCACCGTCTTACTTTTTCGAAAATCGAAAATTGTATTTTTCTCTAAATAGTGATCACAGGGGTGACGCCAATTTTGAATTTCAAATATCGGTAAATCTTGAGTAATTTGTTCCTGTAGTACCAAAATTTGCACTGTGACTCCCGATTTATACATTTTTGATTTGAAAGAGTACAGTTGAAAGGTTCCTAGAGAAAGAAGGTTCCCAGAGAAAATTTTAAATAAAGATTAATTCTTCCACTTTCGAGGCTCATACTACCTTAAAACAAATTTTATAGACGTCTCCTGTGATTTCCTCGAAACGATCATAAGACAGAAAAATCGGTAGAAACATAGATACTGAAGAAATAATAGATCAAGCTGTATCAATGAATTGCATCAATCCGGATATTATTATCGAAGTTTAACATAGGTAGTACCGAGGGTTTTTCATGGCGCCTTATGAGGACTTCTTCTCAATTTAACTACATGACAATTTAAGTGCAAACTTTGGAAAAAGACTATATTTACCAATATTATACAAGTCAAACCGAGAAGCGGACCATTCTCAAAGATGTTAGATTTTTGTTTAATGTACAAAACAATAAAAATGTTTTCACGGTTTAATCACTACCCATGCTCAACCCAGCCCTCCCCCGATAAATATGCTACATAAACTGTATATGTAATAGTCTTCATTCATGCAGGACAGTTTAACGATTGCCGTGCAAGTAGCTGTAACTTTGATAACTTCAATATTTTTGTTCTTAATGTCGACTTGATTTTCTTGTTCCATACTCAAAGCATTTAAATACGCCTTCTGTGTAGCTCGTCACCACCATGACAGCCGATATTAGTAGAGCAAAATCCTTTAGTTTACATTAAAATAAAAGTGGTGAAACGATATCGCGAAATGTTACAGATATTGACTTTTTAACATTTAGATAATATTTGTAAGCCTGGTAATTAACCTAAACAGATTTATTGATTTTTATCGAACAGACATCTGAAACGTTTGTAAAAACTAGGAATTTTTTGTTCCTTTAAACATTACAAACTGATGTTCAAATTCGTCTTCTGGAATATGCTCAAATACAAATTATTGGCCTCACAAACACATTACGCTATGTACAATTTGCAAAGTTATTGTTGACACACGAATCTTACTCCTGAATGGACTTCAAATGTCTGCCATGTCGTCGGACAATACACGCAAACCGTCGTGATGATGTGGACAAGTTCAATTCTAGGTACTTGTAAATGACATTGGCAGGGGAAAAGTGTATCTGCGTTTTACAAACAGGGTAAATAAAATAGACGATACAGCGAATTTTAGTGCCAATGGAGCTTTCTTTTACTGCTAATCGTCTTCTTGAAACCATTTTTGGCGGGTCCCCGGAACACGTCACGACAAGAAGTTATTTAAACATAATGCAGCAGGTCTGTTTAGATTTTAAGACTGGCTGGACCAACAAACGAAACAAGTCATTTCTTACATTGAATAGGAAGCCGGAAGTTTCAAAATCACCTGTCAGATTGACTACCGCATTTATCCTCTACTTTTAAAGTTGTTTATTTATAGAGTTATCCGCATATAGGTACACGTGACTTAAGGAACCTATAAATAGCCATGAAGGTGTTATAATTTACACACGTGAATACATACTCAGGTGCAAACACAGTGAAGACATTTGTCGACGCATTTGCGCCGTCTAAAGTTGGATAATCACATTCCACACCTTTCTGTGAGTAGATGTTTAAATTAACCTTACCTTAACCTTGAATCCCTCGTCTATCATTAATTGCCGATACCGTGATTATTATTGCATGCCAATGCATCACTGTGGGTCAACTGACCGTTAAACTATTTTGATTGCCAGTGTTGTTCCATTTTTATTATCGTATTTTAAAATCGTTAAACACTGCATCCGTATCTAACAAGATATCCCGGCCACAAAATATTTTCCTTGTTTCGCCCTAAATCTCTCTGAAATTTATACATTTTGAATTTCCAAACACAATGTAAAAATGTTCATTTTTATTATCGCAAGGATACATTGAGTAACATTCACACACTACAACAATGCTTTCGAAACTGCCAAACAGACCACCGTGTCCTGAAAAAAGGTCAATGCCGTTGGCTTACATTTGTCCGAACAGGCTTTGTTAAAGGCACTGTTTGTGATCCCTGGGATCGCCTTTGTTCTAGTCTGTAAGAGTATTATAGAGGTGTGATGGCTTTTGTTTTCCATTGAAATTGTAATCTGGTGGGTAAATTTTCTGAGGAGACATTCTGGTGCCAACACATGCCTTTAACATACGAAACGCAACGTAATCACACTGCCGCGCATGTTCAACACATCTGCTCTGGTTTCGCAATGTTGCAAATGCTTGCAAATATTGCAAGTTTAGCGTGTATTCAGTAGAAACCCATGCTGTTGCAATCGTCTTGGACAACCCAAAATTGGCAAATCGGCGAAGAAACGCGCAAGAATTCGGCGAAATGCCAGAAAAATATGTAAATGGAGACACAAATTATGGTATTAAAAGGGTTAATCATTCACAGAGTGTCCGTTTGTAATGGGCTGTGCAAACACACGTTCTGAATAGCTGCGCTACTCTGTAACTATATGGAGGCAGTCTAGTATGCTTCCTGCATGTCCAACCTACAAAGTATAGTCGCAGACGGTACGGAGATCAAGTATACTCAATGAATTGCCGACAGACAGAAAAACAAACACAAGCAAAAACTCAACACTTCAGGTCGTAATCGTTGAACAAGTGTTTTCTTCCATTATGCAATATTATGAAAATTTCGCTGGAAATAAATAATGGAACTCTGCTCCGCCAAGTAAAAGTATGTTGTACAGACGACACAGCACATGATCAACTTTTATGAACTAACGATCATGAGTAATTTTTAAACCGTACAGAAAGGAATAAAAGATTTCGTAAATGTAGTGCCAAAAGTCTTGCTTCATTATTTAATCTAAAGAAACATTTCTAATTATAGCGAACATCCAATCCTCATGAAAACTAGTACGATCGCTTTACCGGCTAAGGGATTGAAGAAAATACTGGGGCTTGTGTTATTTTGGAGGAGGGAGGTTACAATTTTTTTGCGTTAGCATTTTTGCAGGATCAATTTTATCCCTGCCTTTGGAAGAGTCATCATTTTTAGCAACCGTTCTTGTTATTCATCACAGGACAGCTGTAATTTTTGTAATAATATAGCAGATTGTACTAAGTAAAAAGTTGCATTTCCAAGCCCCGTTTAAAACAGTGAATAGTTCTAGCAATGCAAATTTTCAGATAGCAGTGGGTTCCATAAAGAGAGGACGCAGAAACAGGTAAATTGGACTCTCCGCCGTATAAAATGCCAAGCAGTGGTATGATGTGCCAGTTGGACAAAGCTTCCTGGTCACAACGTACAACGCAATTAATTCGACCAAAGTGAGCGGTGCAACACGCGGTATACAAGCTTCACAGCTGAGAGCACACAAATCAGTGAGAATCGGGGTAAAATGTCGGATTTTTGAATTAATTCGGCTATAGGTGGGGTGCAGATCTTTTCAAGCAACTTCAGATGATGAAGCTGGATCTCATTGATAACATGTAAAATAATACAATGAACTGGCTGACACGTGACGAACGCGTGAACAAATTTTTAGTTGTAGATATGTCAAGTCTCCTGATCTCACCGATCCCAAAACTAGCACAAAAGGCGCTCCTGTAGCTTTGATTAATTAGGCTAGATAACGAACTGCCCCATCAATTCCCGCGTAGATTACAAACAAGGGCTTAGAAGGCAATGTCAAAGTTTTATCATGAAACCAATGTCATCCTTTTATCCTGCCCTAAAATATACTGAATTGCACATTATTGGTCTTGCCAAAACCTCGCCTTTTGCACAATTTGTAATGTTATTGTTGACACGCAAATTCTGGTCACAACTTCATATATCAGCAATGTTATTGATAACTGCCTGCCCAAGCACGATTTCAATAGAGTTGTATCGCATCGTTAAAATAATCGAACTAGAACTTCATGTGCGAAACCTTGACAAGAAATGTGTGTTTTATCGAAGTATATATAATTACTTATAATTACTTATAATTCAACACTGATAACTATAATCAATAAACACGGTGATTATAAAAGAAGACAAATAGGCAATTTTTTTCTCACTGGAGATGCAGCTCGGCTTCAGTCACAGAGGGGTTATCTCTTCTTGAAAGTGTGTGGCACCTGATTTGTAAGCTTAGACTTTGAAAAATCACATTACGGCTAGAGTGATCAAACCAAAACTTCTTAAGGTATTAGATGAAAGATTCTGAGTACTCAGTGTCATCAGTATTACTCATATATACTAAGTATGTAGCAGACTGATTTTCAGTTCCCAACAATAAGAAATGACAACCTCGAAAAGGAACAACCTCCGCTTCAACATCGATGACAATTTTCTAACCCTCCTCTCTCACATTAAAAAAAATTTAAACGAATCACCACGCAATAACAATTAAAGGTGAAGAAAAGTACTTGAAACCTAGACTTTATCGATATTTGAAATTTAACATGGTTGACATTCCCTATTGTAACTCTGTGTAGAAATTCTATTTTAAATTTCACCCCAAAGGCTTGGAAACCTTAATTTCGCCCGGGGTTGCGAAATTATTCACGAAAAGCTGTAAAATGGTCATGAGCTAAAGAATTCGAGTTTTGAGGATTGTCCCGAGTTCACATGCCACCTTAGACCGAGTTATTCTTGTGCATGGCAACATGCTAGCTGCGCGAAAATGCCAACATTACCACACCTGGTAACATTCAGACTCCGTTCCGCACAATACTGTCTTTGTGCGAATCTATCCTATGGTTCTGGAAGGGTTTGTGGCGTGTAGTTTGCCATCTAAATATTGTGTGCTTGTCCGATCACTGTGAAATGCTAACTATAATCAATAAACACTTAAAAATGACGTCACAACTTGGGCAACCTTTGAACCACTACTTCCATAATGTTTTAGAGATAATAGACCAATCGTAATAAGAATTGGCGATTGTTGACTTTTGTTAGCTTGACTAAAGAGAGACTCAGTTAAAAATATACGTTGAAATAGATCTACGAGTAGGTTAGAAAACAGCTGAATACCAGTAATACCATAGCTCGCTCGTTTTCTTCAGAGATGTGGGTGAACTGCAGTCAATTTGTTCAAGCACAGAAATACAAATCGCAATTATTAATCAGTTTTGTCAATTTTGTTATTCGCCACGGGACGGCTGTAAGTGTCAACTAAATTCGGAATTATAATACAAGCTGCAACTAACAGACAAGGAAAATAAGTGAGAACCAGTGTAATTGTAGGTTTTTCGAGTTCGGCTCAAAGGTGGGCTGGAGAGTTTAGAACCGACTTAAGACGATGAAGTTGGCTCATTTTTATACCAAAGATTATTACAATAATCCGACTGACACGTGACGAACACGTGAACATTATTTTTCGTTATAAGTTTGTCAAGTATATTACGGATCTGACCGAATATGCTTAATTGCACATTATTGGTCCTGCCAACACCTCGCATTATGTATAATTTGCGACTATATTGTTTACACATACTAGCCTGGACAGAACTTCATATAATGAGCGATATAATTAATCAACTCCTGGCAATGATGTCGACAAGTTCAATCACAGGTTCTTCAACATGATACTACAACTAGAAAAAGGAACTGTAATTTATAAACAGAACAAAATGCACATGACAATACATAAAACTTTGCAGCTAATGGATCTTTAATTGCAATCAATTATTTTCTTAAAACTATTTTTCGGGCTAATTATTTTTGACTAGAAAGCTCTAACGTCAGATAGCATAGAGGGCCATTCAAATTTAAATCAGAGTGGTAACGTTACAATTACCTGAAGCTGCCCGATTGACCCATACGTCTAAATTCACCCTATGCCATGGAAGAAGCATTTTTATCCAGGTAAAATCCCCATATTCTGAAGCGTGACCTCAGGAGATTTATAACTTTTAAGGTTCGTTGCGGCAAAGGTGCAAGCTCTCTGAAAACGTTTGGATACACGCTGTTTAAAATCGGATTTCACCACAACCAACGTCTCTGTGAGTAGATGTTTAACTTCATCCTACTTAACCGTAAATGCCTTAAAATTAATTGCAGATGCCTTAATTGATTTGCTTTTGGTCAGTTGGGCGATTACTGTTAAAACAGCCAACATTCTATTGTTATCATCTCTCTTGATGACAGTTAAACTCCACAGCCGTACTCAAAAACTCACAATAGTTTCCCCAGTTTTGCCTGAATCCATTCAAAATATATTATGACTTTCCCAACACCAAGCTGAAATGCACATCTTGATTGGTCGCAAGGATATATTAATTGATATTCATTTTCATAACAATCACAAAACAATACTAGACTGCCATCCGACACCTCCCATGAGAGACCACAACGTCGACGCCCAGTGCCAGAGGCGCGGATTTCACCAAAGGGCACGACATTTGCTCGTAAACTGTGATAAACTTATAGTAAAGATTAACCATTTGAATCACTAGTCCTAAGTGTTTTGCTATCCTTTGTGCTGATATAAACAGACTCTCGTTTCAATGTGCATGCCATAGTTTCTAAGTGAATCAAAAATGCAGCATAATTAAAAAAGCAGCGCCATTGACGGCATGAACGATTAATATACTCGTTTGACAACGGGAATAGAGGGGACAGTCATTTTTCCTTTCTGTAATCAAATTATTAAAGAAAAAACTTACCTTCGGAACCTCAAAATAGACAAAACAATACAAAAAATAGTGACTTTGTCAATTTTCCTGCAGCAAGTAGCTTTACTTTAGTGTATGGTAAAGGAGTCTGATTATTTTGATGTCTGAGGTTATTTCGACGTTGCTGTGATGTACCTTTAAGGCCAGAATTATAAATTTTCTTTGCGTTCACTCAAAATATCGTAAGGTAGCGGTTGAGCGGTTTAGAAAGACACACAGAAAATATTACACATGCAAGTTATTTAATTGCTTTATTGTTTCCATGCTATACGAGTGCCAATTCAAGAATTAAGGCAGAATCTTTTCACCTCCATAACTGTGTTTTCGAATGACATGATGTACCGTTATCAGAACAAAGTTCACCTATAATTTCAACATAGCACGGAGTGACACGAACAAACATTTTATGGTGTTTATTTGAAATTCTAATTTTAATATGTCAGTATCTGTCATTTTAAGAAAGTGACGAGGTTGTGCAAATATAGTTTAAACCCTGAAAAGAAAGATTTTAGGGGAAGAAGAGAGGAATGGAGAAGTCAGAAAACACGTTTGTCTATATCTAACATTTGTGTTGTCTATCTCTGATTTCTACAGAAATTCCTTATGGGCGACCTAGTATAAAATTATCATGTTTAGCTTACACCTAGGTTGGCCAGTTTACTACGCTCTACTTAGTGGCTAGTGCAGGAGGACGTAACACAAGTATGAAGGCGTTTTAAGTACATTTGGCGAGATTTGTAAAACAAAGATCAAAGCTCCATATTATAAACTTCTTTTGTATAATCTTACACCAGAAACTACATACAACCGTACACCTGGTAATCTTCCTACATGGAAATAGGGCTTCCAAATACTTTTGTTGAAGTATACATGCAACCTACACTTTGTTATTCAAAGTGTGGACAGTGTTCGGGATCTGAAACGGACCGGCTATTTTGGCAAATATAGTTCATGTTATCAGAAACATTACAAACTTTACCTCATAACTCCATTAGCATTGACAGTACAATAGTTTCTACGTGATTATTTGAAAAGGAAATTGAGCTAACTATAATCATTGCTGTACACAACAATGACTGTACTTGTTAACAACAACCTAACTAATTTGAATTGCCACAAAGTTCTTTCTTTCCGTCAAAGTAATACATTTCAGCCTCACAAAAACACATTATTTTACAATTTTGTAGATTATCTGCATTTTTCATCGGGATCAATTACTTGCCGAAAGACGATGTTAACATAATATAAGGTTATTCATAAAATACGGGGATTTATGTCCGAGTACATCGTGCCGAAGAGGTATTGTCCGAGACGTGTAGCGTTGAGGACAATACTGAAGCGTACATTGTACGAGGGCATAAATCCCGGTATTTTGTGAATGACCTTATTATTATATACCTTTATTAGTCCAATTTTACCAGGGAAAATCAAAATTAAAGCTTCTTTTTTTTGATGCTCGTCGCGCACTGCACTGAGCGGTCGCTAGCAGACTGGGGACGCGTTCAGCGCATTTCACCCGCGCAGCCCCAGTGCAGGCGGTAGAAATTGTAGGTCAGCAGCATAATTTCACTCAAGTTCACAGGTTTTTGACTGACCACTCTTAACTTCGTGAAGAACTGAATATTTAAGGGAAAAAATCGTAAAAAAAAAATCAAATTATCTCTCTTTTCACCATGTTGACGTAATGGTGTTTTGAGGTCAAAGGTCGAATAGCTTCCAATAACACCTAAAGTTATTGTACTCCGCGTCCTCTGATATCGAAACTTACTGTACGACGAAACTCCATGGGTTACAGGCGCAGATGTATAATAATGCAGTTATGTGAGACTTTTATGAATTCAGTTGACTAGATATCGGATAGTCAATATAAATACTTGTTAAACTGTCCGAATAATGGTTTTTTTCCATAAGCAGAAGATCTTTACTACTTTTACGGCGAATATTGCAAGTTAGATAGTGCTAAATAATGATCTAACCATGGAAAATTCTTCAACTGGTATCGAATTTTTCCGGGTACACCTAACTCAGTGGTTGAGATTGGAGAGAAAATTACAAATTATCGATATTTGTGACGTTTGTTTTTTAACTTGAACGGAACGGAATAAATTTGTAAATGCACTAGACTACGATCTTCTCGATTACACTGTTATAAAAATTCTCGAATTTATCACCATTCAAAATAGTACCAATAAATATTCTGGACAGAAAACCACATGATGTATTGTTCCGTGACAGGTCAGGGTACACACAGCTAATCGGTTAACAACCGTCATCTGCTAGCTGTACGCGAACTTCATGACGAAGACTACAATTTTCAGATTTTGATTATCGCTATGTGTTCAACGACCTTGGAACTGAAACTGTGTAAAATTGTAAATAGGTAGGTGTCACATACTTGTCAAGTTGATATCAATCATGACATTTCTTCCTAAGAGACGACAGCCTGCCAGTTTTAGTTTTTCAGGAACTTCCAAAGTTAACAGTAGTTATTGTTTTGCGTGAGTACCATATTGCTTCGCATATTACAACAGTGTCCATAGTTTTAAGCAATGTCTATAATTTTCTTTCCAAATTTTCAATATTTTTCTATTAATACATATTGTTTGGAGTATTCTGAGAGTTTTCGGCAAAACGATGATTATCTGGTCTTGCAACGACAGCATTAGTATAAACACGTGCAGGATCAACATAACAATACGAATAATTACACCTGCCATCTAAATTTGGAAACTCTGCCGGTACCTGCCATGTCAGACTAGGCAACAAACTTTGAACTCATTGACTTTTGTGATCGAAACCAAGTCCAGAATCTGGGAGTTTTAAAACCCACTTCTGTTTACATAATCGAGCCCTGCCGTCAGAGACCTAAGGTCAATTGCCAGCATGCGACTGCGTGCTGTATACATGTTGTCAACTACAAAGTATTTATATGACTTTTTAATAGCAGCTTACATTGAGCATCGATCTAAATAAAAATGCATATAACTTCATATGATATAACTAATTGAGGATTTAATGGAATAACGAGACTTTCCAAATCCACGGGGCCTGTTATAACGACTAGTCCAGGTATGGACTGGGTATTTGCTAGATTGGAGCAACAATTAATTAACTTTTATTAATAATGTCATCATTATAAAGTATTGTTTGCCAACAAGCGGCTCACGCCAATCCTCTTAGTTCTCTAACATATAACAGCACAGCTATTCAAGCCGCAAGGCTGCTTGTTGAAACATTTATTCTTAGGGTTTTGCCTGAGTGACTCTATGCCAGGTGAATTATTGTTGAGATCGTGAGTTCAAGTACAATAAAAGTAAGATAGCGTCAAATTTGATGACACTTGCTATATATATTGTTCATACAGAGATGTACAGGCTCTGACTGCAATATCGAAGTATTGCTATTTTGCATATTTATGAATCATCATCTCAGAAACCGCTTGTCTAATAGGACTTTAAGGTTTAAGACTTTTTAACCAACTGCCAGTATGAGTGTTCACCTTATGTAAGACACAGATGGCAAAGAAAACATAAGCCCAGATGGCACTTTTCTATGGCAAATACTATTAAATGTCTGTGTACATATAGGTATGCGAGTTTGAGCCAATCTGAAACATTTTTACTGCTTTAAGAATAATAATAAAGAACCTCTGCACTTAGTACATCTGATGTCGTGCTATTACGTCACTGCCAAGAATGTCCATAGTCGGGACAGGCAAAGTCCTAGTTTTTGAAATCAAGGCTGATCAGAGTAGGCTAATGTTAACTCAATATTGGTGACCACACGTTCAAAACACGTAATGGTATATCCATGAGTCTGTGTTTTGAAAATGTCAGTAATGTGGTGTGACTAAAGAACACTAGAAGAATAAACAGGATAAGAGGCGTCAGCAGATGGAAAGCAAATCTTTCCGTTGGAAGACCTTCAAATCTTGTCTATATAGTGACATATAAGGTTGCGTTCACAAATAATGGTTGGGGGGGGGGCTGGAGGAATCGCGATCGAAATCTTATTTTTTTCCAAATCCAGGGCTCCCATAGAGAGCTAAGCCGAGCATGTGAACACCCTACATGAGTAAAAAAAACATTGGGCTGAGCATGAAAACGCCCTACATGAGCCAAAAAGACATTAGGCTGAGCGTAAATACACCATACATGAGAAAAAAACGTGTTGCATTGTGGGCATTTTCAAGATGGCAGCCACCATGACAGCCTGCACAGAGAGCTCTGGTGAGTACATATTTTGATAGATTTAACCGCTGAAAAACATTATTTTGAAAAAATAAAAACATCAGAGTATGCAGCAGTGTTTCAAGTATCTATTCACATAGTTCATTACATAACAGGCGCTCAAACTACAAAGATTACTTCGACACAAAAACCAAGTGGGGCGAATCATTGCAGCTGTGTAAACTTCCACACTGTGTGCTGTACTGTGTATCAGAGACTAAAGCAGTGCATAGAGGTGTGTCTGTCGTTAATACCACTCATTGTTGTCGTCAATATAGTGCCAGGGAAGTGATGTAACTCTGTTGCATAAAAATAGCCAACTTATCCAATGGGAGGAATCTTTCTGATTAGGGATGCATCACATACAGGCAATTGTATTAGAATTCTCAAAATTCAGGACAGCTTTCCATTTTGTTTTTCAGAACCACTTATTTGACAGTAAAAACAGGAAAAGACGAGCACGACACAAGCCAATTGGAATATCTTATTTCGATGAGCCTGCAAAGGGGTTCAGGGTGTATGACAGTACCACAAACTTAATGAAGGAATATAAGGTTAAATGTATTGACTAGGAAAAAGTTCAGGAAATTAGCCAATGGAATTTACCAGATTAGTCACCATCTGTCTTGCATCTGTGGTTTAGTATTAACTTTCACACACATGACTGCATATGCTGAATTAGCAGTTGAAGACCTTTGGTTTCAGTGAAGACAATTTTAGGCATGACAAAATTGGCAAGACTTGTGAGTCGTCAAATTTAGGAACACAACTTGTACCATGAACTTGTGGCAAGTCTCTTTAACATCAGTCTAGCATCTCTCCTCCTCCTCCTCCTTGATATTGTCAAACTCAGAAGCTGACATCTCGCATTGCAGTTTACAATTTGATACCAGTGATAGCAAACTGAGAAGATTATACAACAAGGCTTACCCTGGAAGTCAATAAAAGTTAGTGTTTTTCTACTAATGCTTAGTAATGTTACAGTGAGATAGGTGTATTATGAACATAAGTACCCCTGGCTTGACTATATTCATTTATCCAGTCAACAGCGGATTATACTCTTTGATTGACTTCTAGGGTAAGCCAGTTACATAATGTTCTACATACATGTAGGCTATCACCTGTACTGGGTACCGGCAATTTAACTAGTAATAAGAAACAACATAATTTTACAAGATTTCACACTTCTTTATTGGAATGTCTTTACCGCTTGAGAAGTATAAATTAATGTAACAAAACTGTGATATTAAATACATAGAAACAATAGAGTACTATATGATATAGCAAGTGTGGCATTTTTCTCTAACCATAAACACAAATACACTCAGCAACTGAAGTACACTATGTTGGTTCATAATAATAAACAGAAAACAACACTATCTTGTTACTCTAAGAAGATAAATATAACGAAACTCACTAACTGAACCTGACTGGCAGTATATGTAAATTAACAGTGGATATGCAAACACTCCTGTGGCGATCGATTGAGATGGGGGGTTTCATCACCATGGAACCACTGTGAGCCAACCCATAGGATTTCTCAGCAGTCTACACCAATTGGTGTCACTGATTAGCACACAAAATAATGAAATATATTAGTCTTTGATTAAATCATCTGGTACCTGCTTTATCATTGACTAGCTGTGACCCATTCCCTACTGCTAACTACCACGACGATAACAACATAAATTATGAACCATGTTCTGTGACCCCTTACAGTCTCTGCTCAAATTTGAACTTTTGTCACTGGTGTATAGCACACTGAATATGTTAGAAGTCCAAAAATAAAAAATTGAGCAGAATCCCTCGATAGCTCACTTGAGAATACATATTACTGTCAAGGTAATGAACAGGAGTGTGAGATCATTTGCAGGTAGTCATGATAACGCAGATACAGTTTGAATTATTCAAAGGTGAAAATATTTCATTATCATGCCAGCTAAATCAGTGACACTGATCAGTGTTGCTGTAAACTACCAAGAAAGCTTATGGGTTGGGTTGAAGTGGTTCTGGGGTGATGACCCCTGACCTGAGTGTGAGCGATACACCACAATACCACTGGGGTATTCACAGCTACATGCAAGTAAATACAAAATAATGAACACAAAACAATATATACTGTTAGTTTTTACTCTTACAGATACATAATGCCCTTTTTTTAGCAATCAGTTGAAAATCTACAAAACTATAATATGCACTTCATTCATCCTGAGAGTGAAGGTGGTACAAAATGTATTTGAAGTAAAGCAATGTAATTGTGAACCTGACATGAATCTTGCAAAAATGTCATTTTTAAACACTTTTTATTGCTGACAGTGAATGCAGAACAAATATATTGTACTTGAAGTAAAGCAATGTAAATATTGACCTGGTGTGAAACTTGCACAACTGTGTAAATGCAAAATTTGTTCTGAGATTTAAGATAATACAATATGTGTTTTTTCTACTGAAAACAATGTAAATGTAAATGTGACCATGGTAAGAAACCAGCAAAACTTTTTTTTGTATTATTTCATTCTGAGACTGAAGACAGTACAAAATTTGTTTGCACTAGGGCAATGCAAATGTGAACCTGATGTGAACCTGTCTTTTTTCTGAATGTGAAGACAATTAATTGTATGTGTAATTCCTTGCCATTATATACCTGATATTTTGAAGCTGTAAACAAATGTACCAGTAAAATGTAAAATTACATATATGATTGTACACTGGGTGACACCATCATAGTTTCACAACAATTCTGTACATAAATAACATCTGTAAATAAAATCATGTGCATACCAGCATACAAATCAAATATTTTAAGTGTTGCTACTGCAAGGTGGCTTTGACTAATGTTTTGAAAGTTTTTGCTGGATGAGACTGATGGGTGAATAAGTAAATAAAGAATTCATGAAGGCTATGCAATACAGATTTTAAATCTTGTTTTTTGATAAATTCAATAAGACTGGGTTTTACAGTAAAATGAATCTTGGATAACTTCAAAGGCACATGAATGAAAATTCAGCCAAAGCAATGTTCTTTTTTAGTATGCAAACTAAGGTAGGATGTAATGTGTGGAAATGGCTGTTCTGTAATCTATATAATATATACTGATTGCACAAATCAAGGAAATATAGCGGTATGATCTTACTTCCAAACACTCTTGCGGGTACACGTGCATTTTTGCTTTTTCTCATGTGAGGCTAAACCTAACTTGCTCTTGAAAATTTTACCACAAGTGGAACAAATGTACACAGAATCATTGTGTTTTGATTGTGCATGTCTCTTAAGATCACTTTTTCTGGAGGATGTATATTCACACAATTCACACTTGAAAGGCTTTGTGTTGTCATGAACTTTCAAGTGTGATTTATACCTGTCTTTAATCCCAAAAGACTTAGAGCAGAATTCACACTGGAACTTCTGTTCATGATTCTTGCAGTGTTTCTGTAGGCTGTACCTGCAGTTTAAGGTCTTTGAACACACATTACATTCATATTTTCGGCCTTCATGCCTCTCTTCATGAGATTTTATGCTTTGGTAAGTTTTTGCCTTGAAGCCACATAGTCTACACTCTCGTAAGGGCTCATTTGTGTGCAAAACGTGCTCTTCCAGTTTACGTCTTTCACAAAAACCTTTTGAACAAATGTTACATTTGTACGTATACAGTTCTGTATGGTTGACAGAGTGACGTCGGAGTGCTGTTTTGCTCTTGTAACGCTTGCCACAACCATCAATTTCACATACATATCCTTTCAGCTCTGCCTCATCAGTTTTTTGCCTGTCACAATCATCAGATGTTTTTTAATGGAATTCACATCCTCTCCACCTTCATTAATTTCCTGCACGATATTTTTATTGCCGTTCTCATCAACATCTCTATCTTCATCACTTTCCATCGAGACATTTTCAGTGGCATCGTCATTACCATCCCCATGTCCAGCTCCATCAATTCCGTGCAAAATGTCAAGAGCCGCTGTGAATGAAGAAGAAAACATGTTTTCATTTTCACCGTCACCATGGCAATATTACCAGTTTTGACATTTTGCAGAAAGTTTCAGCATCGATCAGCAGTAAAGCCGTAAGGACATGCTTCATGTAGAATTTGAATGACCTTCAGGGGACAGTCTGACTTGAGCTTGCAACTAAAGTCAATATTACACCACTTCTCAAAGTTACTTACCTGCCAACAACTAAGAATACATCTGCCATTCTCAGGCCTTGACATTCTAAAATTTCATTTAGGGCCTAAAATAATTGTTCATTTCCTAACTCACTTTTATTCATATCGCGATCCATGATTCAACAAACCAAAGATGATGGACACATTGAAAATAAAACTGATATTTTCCACTTCAAGACCTTTATCTTACATGTAAAGCAGTGTTTTTAAATGTATGGAGGACACAACCTGACTGAGAGCCATGGAAATACTGACACACCCACATGCATTGCCTTAGTCTCTGATACACAGTACAGCACACAGTGTGGAAGTTTACACAGCTACAATGATTCGCCCCACTTGGATTTTGTGTCGAAGTAATCTTTGTAGTTTGAGCGCCTGTTATGTAATGAATTATGTGATTAGATACTTGAAACACTGCTGCATACTCTGATGTTTTTATTTTTTCAAAATAATGTTTTTCAGCGGTTAAATCTATCAAAATATGTACTCACCAGAGCTCTCTGTGCAGGCTGTCATGGTGGCTGCCATCTTGAAAATGCCCACAATGCAACACGTTTTTTTCTCATGTATGGTGTATTTACGCTCAGCCTAATGTCTTTTTGGCTCATGTAGGGCGTTTTCATGCTCAGCCCAATGTTTTTTTTTACTCATGTAGGGTGTTCACATGCTCGGCTTAGCTCTCTATGGGAGCCCTGAAATCACCCTCGATATCCTCAAAACATTTCCCCAGATTATAATAGAGCCGCATATTTATTAGGGATGCACGCAAAGAAAAAATAAACATGATAGCATACTTCTGCTCGCAGATATTCAACACTACATTACATTACCGGTTTATAGAGCCATATTCCTAAGGCAAGTTCTTAAAGTGATTCATTTTTATACATATCAGTGAACTTTTTTTGTTTATCAGTCAGCGCCGACTTAAAATTTGAGTTTCAGCATGTTGTAGGGAGACAGAAAGAACCTCTATATGATATATATATATATATATATATGTGTGTGTGTGTGTGTGTGTGTGGGTGTGTGTGTGTGTGGGTGTGTGTGTGTGTGTGCAGCATCTTTCCCAATACTAGGCCTACTTGTTTGTTATTTTACAAAAATGCATAAACTTTTAGATTTTTTTCGAGAACAAAAAAAATAATGCAACAAAATGGTTCTAGATCTTAATTATTACCAATATTATACCAATTGAATGACATTAAAATGCTGTTAAATTTTCATATTCATTCATCAAACCTTGGAATCATAAAAAAGGGAACCAAAAAATGTTCAGGTCCCCTATAGGCAGAGCAAAACTTTCAAATCCCCCATCTACTTCCCCGAATTCCTTTAGCCCTCCTAACAGTATTTTGTAAACGCAGCCTAAGTTAGTTATAATCATGGCAAACACTTGCCACCTTGCCGACAAGAAATGCAATGGTCCAATGTCTATCCTGGACCAATTCTGAACATTCCGACCAGGAAGGCCAAATTTTCATGAGGGATAATAAATACTCTCATGATTTAATATATAAAGTTTGTGCTATGATGATCCAGGACTGAAAATGCCACCTATTAAGCGCGAACATGCATAAACACTGAACTGCTCGCAGCGTGTACCTTAATAATCTCTTTATCGAACTTTGCAAATTTTGATAACTCCGGCGCAAAATAGGATAGGGGATATGGATTCCTTCCGCCTTGGGTGAGGAGATATGTAGATTATTTTTTCTGTACAGTAAAAACTTTACCCATGCTGCAAGGAAAGGGAGAGTAGATTCATGATTATTTTAAGATAAAGGTTATTCCTAAAAAGTAATAAATAAATCAAAAAATTAAATTAAAAATGCGGGTCTGGAATTACTCACTCTTCAACCTGCGAACGCACTTTGCACATGGTTTGGGTCAAATGTCTTGCGAAGTTTTGACTACGAAGAACGTACCACACGAGTACACAGAAGTGGACCGGGGTCACTCTCTAACGAATGCTTGTTGTCACAAGGCGTAATTAATATTTCCGAGTTTAACACCTGCATGTTTATTTCTTTTGGTATAGGATCATATCGAATCGAGAAAACTAGTGCTGACTGACGAGTGCAAGTTTCGCCACATCATATCTCTTCAAGAAACTGAAAACCAGGTTATCAAAAGCAATGGGCGTTTCTTTGGAGCAATGGAGGGCGAAAATTGGATTCTTCTTACCGAATCAAACGAAAATCGTAAGAATGCCATGCCTAAAAAGGAGAAGGCCTATGTATCAATGTCACTGACGTTGTTTCTAGTGAGGCTACTTTTGTGTGCCGGTGATATAGAATCGAATCCAGGGCCGAAGAGATTTAATTATCGAATGGATACAATAAAAACTTGGCTACCAGAAGTTGGATTGAAATTCCCTACAGTCAAGAACATACCGGCCAAAAAAACGAATTCGTCACTTTAGAACAAATAGCGACACTCATGAGAGATATAACGGAAACATACGTGCATTCGGACACTTCAGTTGGATATTCGAGAAATCGTATGACTCAAACCTTTACAACAACTAATTTTTGTGATGCAGAATTTGACTAGACAGTGTACAACACAAACTCAGCCACAAGAAATTGGAGTGAAAATTCCCCGTCGTCAAGAAGATACCGGTCAAAAATCTGAATTCGACATTGTAGAACAAATTGCTACACTTATGAAAGATATAACGGAAACGTACGTGCATTCGGACACTTCCGTCGGATATGCGAGAATCCATATGACTCAAACCTTACAACCACTGATTTCTGTAATGCAGATTTTGATCAGCAGAGTGAGTCAATTCAGGAAAGAAAATAAACAGTTGAGAATGGAAAACGAAAACATGCCTGACCGTGTGGAATTTGTGCGATTCAGCGCTGATCATATGAAAACAAAATCGAGTAAGAACAACGACATGCATAGGAACGAAACGAGACAGTACGACAGTCGAAATCAAAGGTGAGCGACTACATTTGAGCCGACATAAAATTTGATGAAGGCGTTCGTATTGACAAAGGTCATCACCTCAAAAGAAACTAAATCGCATTCTCTAATCGTTAAATTGCCAGTTTTTATAGTCATAAAATTCTTAATATTTTGCTTGATTACAGATAAAAGCGGAGAGAATCACACTGTCACACACTTACACTCTCACAAACATATATACAGGGATATATACTGGCGAAATTGGTGATTGAACAATGAATCTTATATGTCAAGTTTGTACACTTTGTACCTGTCATTTGAGACCATAGTACACACCGCCGTTGTACTACCGTCCATTATGGGAAGAGTTCTAAAATGGTATTTCGTAATATTTGCAAAAAAATATTCACGACTTAAGGATTTGGAATGTTACAAACTAGACAAGTTGTGCATCTCAAAAAAGTGCAAATGACTTCAAATTTTCAAACCCAGTATACCTACCGTCTCCATTGGCGATTTCCATTTTCTAAATATATTGATGTAATACCAATGAGACAACAGTTTTGAATAGGGTTTACAACGTATGCTGCATACCACGTGTTTCAGTAAAGTGAAAAAATTAATTTTTATCCATCCCCTATTTACAATTTCAACAAAAGTCGTGGACTGGTGCTTTCTAGAACAATTTACAATTTAATCAAATCCTTGGAATATTAGGAGTTGGTTGCAGCCATAAAATCTAAAGTACAAGAATTTTATTTTATTTTAAATTCCTTTTACTTCTTTCCTTCTTTATAATTGAATATAGTCCAAACCTTCGAGGACCTTACCATCTCGGTGTAATGGAAAGCTGCGGATCAAGTCAGAATAACGGAGGCATCTGTCAAGAAGAAGGACATATTTCCTCGCCATTACAAGAGACCGAAAATCAACAAGATCAAGCAAATACTTACAATCCAGCTTTGGAAAGTCCACGATGTGAATTTAGAGGACGAGAAGACGATCATATCGAAACTCCTGAAAAAGAGACAAAGCATAAATTGATACAAAAAGATACAACTTTTGATGAAAAGTCTGAAAGTTCCTCCAAGGAAAAAGAGCCAGTCATACATAAATCGGGACAGGTGAAAGCTACAACGGATAAAACCACCACACGAGAACCGAAATTAGCCAAGATCACACTAATGATCACTATTCACATGAATCAGGCACATTTCACAGCTATACAATTGCAGAAGCTGGATTTGGAGAATATAAACCTGTTGATGGCAGTTTCCAAAATCAGACGAAGGGACGGAGAGGGACTTCTTGCTCAGTAAAATGACTACGTCATTCAACAGAAGACCCTCAGATAATGTCAAGGAACATGTAACAGTTACAAAAACTAAAGAAGCTGAAAAAAACATAGGTCGAGCGATGCTAGCAATGACAACCTTTGAAGCTGAAGAAAAATTGAAAAGCTGTATAGGTGTACAAGAAAACTCTCAAGAAACAAAATGCGAGGAAGGGATGCGAAAGAACGTATCGGGCAGCACCAACATAGGACAACAACCAAATGACCAAGAATACAGACACTGTGAACAGAACAAACGGGAAGCGACAATGACTTCATCTGTACAGACTTTACCGATGAATAATGAAGATATTCAAACCCAAAAACATTGAGTAGTAGTTGCCCACGAGGTACAGACAGCGGGAAAATGGTGGAACAACCTAATGACCACAAAGAAGATAGATGTGCCGTTTTCTTACAGAATGGAACAAGAGAATTTTCTAGCCTTCCAACCCAACAAACCACAAGCAATTGGCAAGAGAGTAAAATACCGAAAGCGAGAAAAAAGGATAAAGTGGGACAGAAAGATCTCTCCGAGAAAATAAACCAAAGGCTGGTAAGTAGAGGCAATTTAGCTTTTATTGATGCCTTTCCACTTTGATATTATACTTCTACGTAACGGCAAGCTTATTTAGATAAAAATATAGTTGTTCAGCATCAATTTGCCATTGCCAGCAATTTACCATGCGAGAATCGGGCCATGCCAGAAGTTGCTTCCCTTTCTTCTTTGGCCGCTAAAGACTACTATGGACAAAGTAAATAAAGTTTGATCATTGTATTCCCTAATGACACATTTACATCCCAGCTTTGAGTGAACGATAGAAACGTTTCTTCATTGAAGAAAATTAGTGGTTGTGGATGATCTTGAAAACAAAGTCGTAGGTGAAAGAGTGTGAAATACTTCTTTTATATCTAAAATAGCCAAGGTCTAAGCAAATAGCTGGCCATAATAATTATACCAAAATTAGCAACTTGTGAGAGCATGAATGGTTGTTGCATGGATTCATGCTTTAAATGGTTATATTTCGGAATCCTTCATATTTCGAAAAATCATGTACTCTGACGTCAGCATGGATCTCTTTGTCGAGTAATATTTTCTCGCCGTTATCTTATGGTGTATGTACCAATCAGCTTCTGTGATATTCTGTGGCTTGTGTTTCATATGAAGATTTCCGAATTAGACAGAGTACATTAACTGATTTGACAGACATCCTCGAAAAAGTGTACTTTTCGGATCTTTAAAATATCTGTGGTAGATATCGAGATAAGCTTGCAGCTGTATTGTCGACAGATATGACACTTCTATCGCTCAAATGATAAGAGACAGAACACCTAACTGTTACTTAATTAAGTGGTTAATCATATTGCATCATTATAAAGTTTTAGACCAGGGATCACTCCTGGCAGATGTAGCTTACACGCGGGGTACGCTTACCCGTTCCAGACACCTGGCACCACTTACTATGAGTAATTCGGGGTGGATCAACGAAATCTTGTAAAAAATACATTTCTAATGGCCTTTGTAATATTTTACCTCGAATGGATTTGAATATTGGGCCTGTCTTATATCATATTCTCACTACTGCATTTAATCGTTGGCTTCGCCCCAGCATATTTCAGTCGATGAAGCGTGGTTTTAATCGTTACATCAACAATCCTATCTAGTTATCGAGACGTTTTGAGTTTGTCCTGGTGACAATTTTTGGCTGTAATAGGACTTCTTCTTTGAAACGCTACTTTCATTATGAATTGCAGACTTACATCGCCCGGAAATTGCACCATATCGGACTCTAATATGCGACCTTGAATATGGCATGGGCGAAGGTAGGCCCCATATTTACGTACAATTTTGCGTGCTACGTTACTGGTACTATACACATCCAAAGCAATACGGGATATTTTTGTTACAAGCATTGCATTGATTGTTTAAAATATGAAAATTCTGCCATAAAAAGGAACATTTCACTAGTAGAAGCTTTCAAAGGTCTATTGTTACTTCGGTTCTTTCAATTAAGTAATTACCTTTCCATATCTTTCCATGAGCCATCTCGTGGCATGTCGATCATAAAGTTTACTATGTCCCATTTTCTCATAGAAGAGGTTCGTAAACTCGTTAACCTCTGTAAAGAGAACTTCTCGAAGAAAAAACGGATGGATATTGAAAATCCGGAGATGCCTTAGGCTTTTTCAACCGGTTGGAAGAGTTAGGGCGAGTTGGAGAAGGCGACGTTAGTTTTCTGTTGGAACTGTTAAGGAAGATTAGGCGGTATGACCTCGTTGGAAAAATAAAAAAATATCAAGACAATTGCATCAAAACCACTGAATCAGCAGGTATGTTTAGCGATTAATGAATATTTACAGTCTCTAAAAAGGACGTTACGTACTGATTCAGAGTTTTGTAATAGAGAGCATATCTAGATAATTTCCTTTATTAGTATACACTTTTGAAACAATTTATTTTGGTTCGGATAAAATGCATCTTCGAAAGTCGTCTAATTGAAATACGATTGGAACTAATTTGATATAAATGGATCTTCATGTTTTTCATATTTCTCAAAAATGTTAGGTGCCCTATAGCTGAATGTTGCAATATTACAAATTACTCATAAAACAAGTGTGTAACTTAAAAAGAAAAGCAGATGAGCTTATATTTGAAGATTAAACAGACATTACTTCACCATCCAATTATCCCAAACTAGTTCCAATTGTGTTTTGATTTGATTTTTAGATATACCATTTTTAATTACGTGAATTATGAGGATAAGAATATATTACATAGCACATGTACCTTTTTGTCTCGACAACATGGCATTAATGAAGTTCTTTCGTAACTTGTATACGGGCATAGTGCTGAAGAGTCATGAAAATATGTGATGTTCTTCAACAATTACGGTGAGACTTGTCCCATTCTCAAAAGGCCCGACCGGGCAAATCCAAAATAATGTTCATATTTTTTTACAGGAGGTACATGTAGTAAAGGCAGTGAAAGTAATCCCCCTGGTGCTTCGCGGAAGTGCAGTTTCGCTCCACAGTTACAGTATGGGTATTCAACGGATCTGGAACAAAACTTAGTGTCTAAATCAAATCAAGTGGCAGTGCCGTCAGTGTCAGATTCCCCGGCGAAGTCAAACTGGGCGCTGTCCACACCTGTGTCTGTGCGATCGCCTACTATTCCAAGTCCTTCCAGTGTTTGCGAAAGCCATGGCAGTGGATGGGCACTGAGTTGTGAGGGACATCACAGCACTGAAGTTGACAGCATGTCAAGTTCTGCTCGTCACCATTCTCAAATTAACAGGCCAGCTCTGCATCGTTCTGCATGCGCTTGTGCTCAAGTTCCTACATACACCCGTGATCAATGTAATACCTTACGTCTTAACCGTAACCGTGATGTCATTGTATTAGGCGACTCTTTGACGCAGTCATCAATACTGATAAATTGTATGGAAACAAGCGTTCTGTGTTGTTTAGAGTTTCCAACTTGTATGAGGCCCATACATGTGTAAGAAACATCAATACTGTAGATGCCAAGATTGTTATCTTACATGTAGGGTCCAATGATGTACGGATGATGTATGCAGAGAAAATAGTAAAAGGCCTAGTTTCATTATGTTATACGCAAAGTATGTGTATCCTAAAGCACTTATTGTAGTTTCCAGTATCTTGCCTTTTTGTGGAATGTTCCAGCATTTCAACAATCAAGTCCACTACATCAATAACAGGGTAAAGGATGTTTGTTCCTATATTGACAACTGTGTCTTTGTTGATCATCACAGATTAGGTAATAGTATGCACCTGTATCACAGTGATGGAATCCACATCAACGCACGTGGTACCAGCTTTTTGGTGGGTGACATAAAACGGTCTGTAAGAGCATCCCAAAGAAGGGGTTATTCATTCCACCCTCACAAGTATAGATTGCCATCTCGCTATTTCAGACATGTTGACGGAAGTGATACATTCCGAGTAAATCAACCACACTATGGCAGATCATGCTTCCACTATGACAGTAGTATCTATGATGAGTGGGGCCGCAGGGATCACTTTCATAGACCGTATTAAAACGTGTTGTGCCATATCATATCCAGTCGCTGGATGATTGAAATTATTCAAACGCTTGACTGTTTACTATCTGGTTTTAAAGTCTAGTGCACGGAACTGTGATTTAAGCCATAGTAGTCCCATACTACACGGCAACGAAAACAAAAAAGTTATCTAGAGAATACCTAATGACACTTGATTCCTTGCAATTCATAGAGCTGTCACAAAGTATTCTGTTCCCAAATTGAAGTTGACTTTGCGGTTTGAATTTTGTTTTGCTACTTTTTTCACATGAACTGGTGGTTGTTGTTCAGCTGTTTCCTTTTCACCTGAGCTATACAATATTCAAGTTAATCCTTTGTGTGTAACTTTATTTCTGATCTGTCATCCACTTTACGGCTCACTATGAGACACAGGTGTGTTACAGCCTTGAAAATCTTTAAGTCTCATTTTAATTGTTGGAATTTGAATATCTACGAGACTTTGTCAAACAGTTAGGAAACATATGACTATATAAGTGAACCAGGGTGATTTTTCATATATTCAAGAAACGGGGCTCTCCAGGTCAACAGAGTTGTTTTAGGTAGTAATATTTTCTTCGGATTTGATAATTATATTCAACACAGACCTGGTACACTAGGATGATCTTTTGTTTGCTTTCACCGAGATCCACAAATGATGTAAAAAATTCCAAATCTTTGCTGTTGACCTGAATAACAAACATTCACTCATTCTAGGGTCTTCTATGTACTGTTTGTTCTTTCCTCAAGAGGGTCCTTCAATTCATGTCAATGGTCATTCATGTTGGTAATTATTTAAGCCTCTTCAATCAGAGATTTGTAACGTTCTTCAATAGAGAGGTTCAGTACTCGCAATTACGCGTACTTTTGAGGACGCGTATCCGTGAATTTATATTCGACACCGGTTTTATACACGATAAAATGAACCCATCGAGAAAATGAATAAATGGTTATGACCATTAATTCATTTTCGCGATGGTTTCATTTAATTTGTCTAAAACCGGTGTCGAATATATGCATGGTCACCAATTCATTCAGTATCTTTCAACATGTCAAACAATATAAGTACTATATCGTATCAAACAAATTCATGAAAAAAGGCCGACTTTGTCCCTTTTAGATTTGTTTGTGCGTTACCAATGTTTTTATTTGCTACATTTTCCTCCGGAAACATGCGAAATTCGAGTAATTTTTAGTAAAAAATTAATTCTTTACGTGACGACTATTCTAGTTCTTAACTCGTACTACCCTCGAGTTAAATTTGCCTTTTTTCTTTGATACAATTTGTATGAGTTTTAACGAAATCTTGTGGAGGCGTCAGATGAAAAGTGGAATGAGATGCAAACATTCTTTCATGCCGCGAAATCACAGTGATTACTTCTTGTACTGGTGCAAACTATACGATTCCGTATTAAAGATGTTTGCTAATTTACAATGATACTTTACGCTCGTCTTCAAGAAACATCGAGAAATTCTGAAAAAACATACTGCACCTTATTGCGTAAACGTGTCGCTTGCCGTTCCAAACGTCTCTGCTTCACGTACGCGGCATCTGTTTATCATGTGACAAGATGCTCTGCGTGCTGATGTAACGTAATTAAGTGTAACTAAACCTCTCTAGTATAGCAATGTAAATACAAGTTTGTGTATTCAAGGATGGTTTCCCGATTTAAAACTGCAGACATACTGGTAATTTTTATGGTCAATCAAAAATATACTGTGAGAAGCATTGCCGATCAAGTTATCTTTCTGAAGACACTATTGATCTTGTACATTATATAAAACTATTTGATTTCATACATGTCTGTTATCATTGCGATGTAATTCTTGATATAAATATTGGTCGCTAATGTAAGGAAGGAATAATTTAGGATTTCAAAGTAAAGACAGTTCTTCAAATTTCGAAATATTCCTTAACATTCATCGATTCAAGAAGATAATAGACTACTACAACTCCGCTTACTTAAGACTTTAGAATAACCAATATAGATTGTCATAGTCTCAAATTTTATGTTGATATATTTTAGCTGTGCCTGAAGATATGACCAGCAAAATATCGGATATCTGTTGCATAACGATATAATTACAATGAACATTAAGACATTTCATGTATTATTATTCAAGCTGGTTTAGTAATTTTTGTATTTCCGATCATAGAGATTTTACATATTGCTGAAAACTATTTAGTTATTACTACTCGAATGGCCCCTTTGACGTCCAAAGCGAGAAATTTAATTCCGCAAAAAATACAGAAAATTATTGAGAATTTAAAGGTCTGCTCCCAGAGAGAATAAGCTTTACTAGGGAAAGTTTAGGACGTTTAATAATACTGAAAGTTGTTTAAGATTACAATACTGATTGACTCTTTTACTTCTTCGAGGGTCTATAAATTATTTACTCTGCTTTCTTTCAACTAAAATGATACTTTTCATAATATGTCCTAAACTGAATTAAAACTTATGGTCGCACCTAATCAAGATGGTTTTACTTTTAATTCTGCATTTACAGAATGATGCTGGCATGTAGAAGCTCTGTTTGATTAAATTGAAATCCAAACAGTGGATGATATTGTTTACATGAAATGAAATTTTAAAAGGGCAATGTTTAAAATGAAATATTCATGTATGATGATTCTCATATCTTTACTCCACTTCTTACATTATAAGCTTACAATGATATCCTCACATCAGGCACTTTTCAAAATGTTGAAAAAATGCGCTGGTCCTACTTTGTTTAAATTTGGTGACATCAGATGATCCTTCAAATTAAAGAAATTTCTGTCCTGAGGTTTCTTATTTGATGTCTTGAAAACTATATACCAACACTATTGGAACTAATATGGGATAATTGGATGGTGGAGTAATGTCGATTTAATCTGCGAATGTAACGTCATCTGCTTTTCTGTTCAAGTTACACACTTGTTTTTGTGAGTTATCTGTAATATCGCAACATTCAGCTATTGGGCACCTAAAATTTTTGAGGAGTTTGAAAAATACAAAGATCCAATTATCCCAAATTAGTTCCAATCGTGTTATACCTTGGTTTTGAACAATAGCTTTATTTATTTAACCACAGCAATATTATTCTTTCTCCATTCCAATAATAAGTGTCTGTTACAGCAAAGCAGGGAAGTGCGGACAACCGTTATGTTTTGTGTTTAGCTATCAATAAGTATTCATATTAAGTCCTTCAGTCCAATCATAATTCTAGCAAAATATTTCTTTTCTTGTTTCATAGAGTTTCTCAAAGCATGTAACAAATGTTGGTGTACGAGTTTAATTTGAAGACTGACCAATTACAAAATTAATGTAACATGTATGATTTAATTAACTAGGCGTATTTTAAATGTAGTGTGTGAAAACTTAACGTCTTTCTGAAAATTTCGACTCAAAGATTTGTCAAGCACTGCACTTTATAAGTCTTGTGTCATTGAAAATCTTCTCAAAGACCTTCATTTGCGGATAAAGTCACGACTGTTCCATTGGAACTTTTTTTATGTTTCAAAATTTGTCAACTGTAAACCGATAGTCTGTTGTCGATTTGAGAATTAAACAGAAGCTTTGAAAAGCCATTTGGATTGACAATTTGGGCTTCCATTCAACAGATAAAAAACAGTAATTGTCTAAAATAAAATGCAACAATCTTCTGACGGAGCTTTACTACTACAATGTTATTACAGAGGCTTTTGATGTGATGAAAGACTATTAATACTTTGATTTTGTTAATAACCAAATGGTACGTGAAAGGGGTTATATATATATATATATATATATATATATATATATATATATATATATATATATATATATATATATATATATAATCCCATGGTATTTTTCTCTGTTTGACGTCATCGTATACGAGTGTTTTTTGCGGAGCCGTACAACTTCGAGCCGAAGGCGAGAAGTTGTGCGGCTCCGCGAAAAACACGAGTATAGGATGACGTCAAACGGAGAAAAATACCATGGGATTATATATTTATCACATCAACAGTCTTCTTATTTTTCTTTTGACGTGAATGGATCAAAATTATCGTAACAAATTGCACGAATTTCGTCGCGATTTCAGCGATTTCGTCGCGTATTCAGAGTTATTCAGAGTTATTTCCGGATTACTTTCATTTAAGAGTAAAGCGGCCCGTCACCCAGGAGATACTTTCATTCATAAATCCCATCAAGCTGAAATTTGCTACATTAAATGATATCTCCACCAACCAGACATACGGATTCTGTCACGTGAACCTGTCAATCATTGTCTCGCGCTGTACCGACACCAAGGTAAGTCGGCCATCGGTACGTGGACATAACTTTCATCGTGCTAGCGACGGATAGCCATAGTATTCAGAGTTATTCAGAATATTTAAAAATAGATTTATGAAGTAAATGCAACGACACGATCGAAACAGTAATTCTCATTCTCAGAGATTCCGTGGCTTTTCAAAATATCACACAAGTTTACGACCGTACGTAGCGAGCGCGAAAGATTCTGTTCGATGACACATAGCGTGTATCTCATTGCATGTTTATGCCCACAACGCTGCCGTCACCGCGCCGGTCTCTGCCATGCTGGTGTCATTGTCAACTCGTTAATCCCGATCGTCAAGTTTGACTTTGATGTTTGCAGTGACATATATCTCACCCGTAGATACATCCTAATTTTACTTGACGGGAACTCTGTTTTGAGTGTTGTCTGAGTCAACTTTCGAAGTACATCGGATTCCACGTGCACAGCGCTGCAATGCATATACAGCTCAACAGTTGATGTCTTCGCTAGCGCTACAGCCTTACGCCGCTACAGGTTTGATTCCGAGCAAGAATTTACGGAATTGTTTGTATGATGAAGGAAATTTATCGTTGTTAGTCGAATGACTTTATGCTTGTGCCTGTATGTCGCTTTCCCGAAGATTATACTGTACTCATTTATTCAGTTGAACTTCCGTTGAGGTGAAGATTTCAGGTTTATCGCCAACCGGGATCGCCAGGTACGACGTCCACATTGAGCCTTACGAGGCGACTCGACTGGATCGGCGGTATCCCTATTCGATTCTCGGGTTTTAGCGACTCGAAATTTCGCTGGACATGCCTTCTATATTTCCATGTGTGGATTTATCGGGTCACCTTTTTTGAAAAAGTGTCATGAGAGCACGGCATCGATCACGACAAATCGGTCTATGTTCATGTCGCGACCCGCATGTATGAGCGGTACCATGCAAGAAAAAAGTTCCGGTTGATGACGTACAACAGGGGTGATTCGGATTTCTTATCCGTCCTGTTCTACGTCACACAGGTTGGAATTCGGGCCAGTTCATGTGATAAATATATATATATATATATATATATATATATATATATATATATATATATATATATATATATATATATATATATATATAGTATGTATATATATATATATATATATATATATATATATGTATGTATGTATGTATGTTTGTGTTTCTGTGTCTGTGTCTGTGTGTATCTATGCATACATGCATTTATATATGTATGTAGGTAGGTAGGTAGGTATGTACGTACGTATACATGTATGTATGTATGTTTGTGTGAATTGATAGATGATTGGATGTATGTATGGATGTGTGTGTGTGTGTGTGCATGTGAGCCCGCCAACATGTAAAAAGGCATACACGTGTATATGTTCGTCTATCAGTATGAATGCATGAATGCCGTATGAATGGCAATCATTCAATCACTTCATGTTGAAATTATAAATTATGGCCCCTATATGAAAGAAATAGAGCGTACGTGGACAAATAACACCAAGAAAAAACAGTATAACGGATTCATAGTCCATCAGGTCTTGTGGTTGTTGGTCAGAGTGCCGATTTTTCCTTATACAATTCCGAAAATGAACATATCTCCAGTTTTGCAAAGTATGCCTGCTCTACTTCATAATTTCTCACAACTTTGTACACTTTTTAGCTCAAATAACATAAAGTTACATTGCTGCAATTCGGTCTTGCAAATTTTGTTCTGTAGAATTTATTCCCAATAATATATATATTTTCCATTGAGCCACACAACATCCATCACAGTCAATTGAAGGGGTAGATCTGTGCTTCCACATGTCATTCTGTCTATGTACATGTCTAGGAAAGTGGATGGAAGATTGGAAGGTATGTTAATGATGACTAGCGCCCTCAAGGATAAGCCCTTGTCACAGATTACGTTCACCACATGTGGCACTCTCAGCAAGGGCACATGGTTGCACACAGTTTATAACATTTGTGGTCGAATTTCACAGTGAAGACTTTAAAAGGTATCTTTACGTACAAATAAGAACTTTATTCCGGTATTGAGGTAGAAAATTATATTTCGCTCATTTGTTATCATTCTAACGGTTACCGTCCACAATGGTCTTTGGTGATACCAATTACCAATAGTACCACTCGCCAAAACTAGACAAGCCAAAATAAAGTACATGTAGAAGACCGTGGTTGAGAAATTGAGAAATTCACAGAGGCTTTCAGAAATTGAAGGAGGGTGAACAAGTTATCACATACGATGCAATACGATACGGCATGGAATATACAAGAGGAAAGTGTTTGCAATCGTATTTTGCGGTAGGTGTTACTGAAACCTTTTTAATTAACATCCCTGTAAACAGACTGATAAGAATCGTTTAGGCCCAACCATAATGGTAAAATGGGCTGAAGTCCAAGGGATTGCACTCCGAATAGACGTGATATTCCTGGCCTCTAGCTTCATTTGTATTTCAATATTATGTGGTTATCCCTCGACATCACCACACGGCGGGGTCGTATTCATTAAAATGGCGAAAAAACCCTGCAATTTCAAATTCAGCTTCATAAAAACACAGAAGTCACATGTTTGAGTCCATAGCCGCTGTCTTGCAAAATCCGATCAATACCTCTTTGATAGTTGGTAAAAGTATCAGTGTTCGTAGGAGATGCCATCCTTCTGGCGAGTCCCTAAAATAACGCTGCCAGATAGTCGTCAAGCTCAGCAGGAGGGATGTCACATATTCGGCGGGTTTCCTTTGGCCTCAGCATTTAACCATAGCTGAAACTGTTTGGTAGCCGTGTTGATGTTTCGCACGGTATTTTTTTTCGGGGGGGGGGGGGGGGTTGACGAGGTCCTCCTGGTAACATTCTGTATAGTCTACATACCTTTGATGTCGTTGTTCGGATTCTGATGGTAAATTTTCAAAAACTTCCTCCGCAGCTAACAAATCTGACAGACTGAAAAGTTCTTGTGGGTTTTCGCTGACAGACATGGTGGAATGGCAATTGGTTGTTCTTATAGTGGCTACCGTTTGTCTCATGACACGGTACGTTTAATTTTCTCCTCTATGACTATGTTTTGCCTTATTTCACTAATATATGGTTTGCTAATCCGTGACATCCCTTATTCTTTGATTTTTTTTTCTGTTTTGAAGTTTTTGAAGAGCATGCAAATGCTATCCATTTTAACGTGCACAACCCTTAATTACATGAATAACGATAACATTAGAACTGCAACAAATGAGACAGAGTAACAGAAATTTACTCTAGCAATGGTACGGGGTGTCACGAAACGTTCATCATCTTCAAAGAGGTAATAATTTGTTTTGAGTGAGTGAATAGGGGCTCACATTTGACAGGGTCACGCAAAATGATTTGCCCTCCAAAAGCTTCCTAGCTGCAAAGAAGTATTGGGGTAGTATTGAGTCATCGTCTCTAAACCGAATTTATTGCCCTACATAGAATAATTGACCTATTTATGACATGTCATTCTTGCCACAGCGGTTAAACAAAAAGACAAAGACAGACCGGTCACGGACACAGGCCTAACAACCAGTCCGGGTAATGTCCATATAGAAGATACTATGATTGACTAATCAGTGAACCTGTCGTCGCCAAAGTTATGAATAATTAACCATGCAAACCAAGGCTCATAGATTGCAACAAGTTCGGAACTTTGCAGCTTGATTTCACCCTATTTTTAGCACTCGGTAGTTTTTAGATGTAGACGTTATGCACAATGTTCAGTACGGCCGAGATGGTGACTGACACAAGTGGTTAGTACAACGAAAATTACTTGTTTGGATCATTTCCTGGCCTGGTATCGCTCCTAGAAAATCAGTAAGTTATCAGTAAGTTATTTGTCGCCAAATATCGCACTTTTTGGTCAAATTTTAATTTAACCTTGCCATCTGTAGTATGGAGAATGTTTCAAGCTTTGCAAAGATGGGTCAACTGTTCTTGTCGGTCATCGGAGCACGATGGAGCACGATTTTTTCGATCACCATGCATTTCCCGGTACGATTGACCCTTCGCTCAGAAAAACGCGCTCCGGATCAATCGCCGAGAAGTTAAAAAAAAGCTGGAAAAGAGAAAGAAAAACGTCCAATAACTCTTTGTCAAACATGGTCAAGGGTAAAGAAACTCAGAAAACTATTCCTGAAGAAATCTTACGATTTTTAACATGGTAGAACGTCGCAAATCGACTCGGGCTGAGACACTTCCAGGTAGCCAACAGTCTCACTCGATCAGTGCAAAGCGAACCAACGTAACCTTTAACCCTCGTTACACATACACACAGTCCCCTGTGATCTATTCCGCTTGGACTCAAGCATATGTACACACTTCTATGGGGCGCATAGTCCAAGAGCGGAATAGATCACAGGGGACTGTAAATATACAGTACGTAATTGGTTCTTGCCTTAACCTCATTACATATACGGTACGCCATTGGATTTTCCCAACTATCCTCCATATGGACATTACCCGGACTGACAACAGGTCAATTGTCATGTCATCAAATGACGACTTTGGGATTCCGTAGAAGATCTGGTAAGGGGAAAGTCTGATTGAACGACACACAGTTGCCTTCATTTCAGGCCAGAGTTCTGACCGTAAAAACAGATTGAAACATTGAAAAATTGTCTCGATATGTTTTAATACAGAAGAGGACAAAACACGTGTCTCTAAGACCGCTGTGAATGCAAGGGCGTAGGTGTGCTTTGCCGTTGAACTGTTAGGCTACAAACTTTGTTTGGCTCGCCGGAAGTACTCGGCACAACGCGACCATAGTGCTGTTTATCTGCCTCCTAAGTGAAATGGCTGAAGGGAACAACTGGAAAATGACTGATGTCTCCTGCTACAGTGATTTTCCAGTCAGACATCTGCGGCAAAGAACCAGGAATGTTCTTTCCAGATACCTCAACGTGAATTTGAGGGGCAAGAATTGGAGAGATATAGCTGATGAAATGGAGTATGACTATATCACCATTTTGAACTGGGAAAGAGAACAGGACCCGATGGGCTGTTTCTTGCGCGACTGGGGTACCAGACAGAGTAGTACAGTCGGAAAATTAATCGATGTACTGGGGGATTTAGGTCGCCAGGATGTCATCAGTGAAATAAAAAAGCCATTAGGTAAGTGTCAGAAATAATTTCAAAATTTATTGAATACAGTTCGAAGTACTACTAGCCCGTCGGGCTAGTAACTTAACCTTGTAGTAAATCAATCGCCGCTTGATGAAATTACGATGATTATGACCCTTTGAAGCAAGATTGACCTTAAATATGACCTTTGAAGCAAGATTGACCTTAAATCAGGTTACTAACATCATGTGACTTCCTATGACACCATTGTTCCCTAAAGGGGGGTCTCAGCATTGCCTAGACAATTGAAAAGCACATGCAGATCTACAGTGACACACTGCCATGAGAAAACCCCTTAGTACAAACTCTGTTGCTAGACACTCATTACTATGACAATACAGAAGTGTGGACAATGTTTGCTATCCAATAAACATCCTGTGTTTTTGTAAATAAACAAGCATGTTCACAAATTTGCACAGGGGGAGTGGCAAGAGCCAGAGTAACTTGATAATGACAATAAGAGTGCACTTCATCAGGTGTGAAAAGGTTGGTCTAGTATTGTTGGTACACATGCCCCTTGACTTTTAAAGCGGTCTCGTTCAAGAGCTTTATTTCTTAGGTCAGGAAATCACTCAAATTTACTAGATGCCTGTCTCTGATGGTGCTATCTTTGACTTTTATGAATATATATATATATATTATATATATATATATATATATATATGCGCTTAAACTTTGGAAAAGGTACAACTCTCGTTAGATACAGTTTATTTGCGATGCGATGTAAGGCTCTTGTTTATATCTTGCGTACGAGGTTAAGGAACCCAGTCATCATGCTTCGATAACCAACCTTCGAAATAAACCTTGGTGTTCACGTCATCGGTGATTAATTTGCGGGCAAGTAGCCACCGGCCAGATTCTTGGCAGAGAGCTTCGCAAAGTGAGTCGCACGGTGAATTCGTTATGGAAAGTGGCAAAAACTGTTGATGTTCCCTTTTTATACCTTATGCCGGCCGGCGGCCGGATCTACCATGTGAATAACACTTTCAGGTGAACGTCAACGAAAACACCGTAGCCTCTGGTCCCATTTTCTATGTATTCATCTATCTGCCAAAAAGTATGTAAATTTATCTGGTGTTTCCTCTGGAGTTCACATTATCAAGGAATGCCCATATAAACGCTTCGCACTACAATCTGTTACTAAATAAGAACTGAGTTCCATTGGTCATGAATATATCCATTGCATCGCCAGAAAACGAGACGAAAGGTTCGCCAGGCACCATTGCGAAGGCACTGGCTTTGGCCGGGATGGAACCTGCAAGGGAGACCCACCCGGGTCATGTTACAAAGTGATAGTAAATATCTGAATTGGATACAGTGTAAAAAAAAACTGCCTGATGACAATTACGTACATTTACCAATTAATGATGGGCTCGCACAATTATGGAGAACCTCAGTCGCTTGTTTTCCGAAACATGCTGGCCGGCCTAGAGCTGTGGAAACGCAGCTATCTGTGGCGGGGTAGCGTGCGCCGATGCGAGTCATCAAAGGGTCAACCCCTTCATACATACATACATACATACATACATGCATACATACATACATACATACATACATACATACATACATACATACATACATACATACATACATACATACAAACAGACAGACAGACAGACATACAGACATGCAGACATACAGCTTTGTCTTGGATAAAGGTCGAAAATTTACATTGAACCTCGCGAGACATACGGCTGAAAATGTTTACATTGAGCCTCAATTTGATGCAGCTGCAAATTTTTATTATATATATATATATATATATATATATATATATATATATATATATATATATATATATATATATATATATATATATATATATATGCCCTCGTTCTGATGCAACTGCAAAACGTTTATATATGGGACGGACCATTATATCTTGGGAGGGGTGTGGTCAAAAACAGAAGAAAAAAAAATTTCAGAGCAGAAAGTTAGGGGAAAAAAATCTTCAAACTAGTTTGCAAAATAAAAAAAGATAAATAAGAATACAAATGCGTTAGGAAAGTCTGCAAAAAGTCTTTAAAATCTTGAATTCTTTTAGATTTTACCGACAGGAAGCAGCTTTCTGTATTTTTAGTACATCCTCCGGGCACATTTTTAATTTTATTGTATACATTTAGAGTGACTGTATCCCTTATACTGGAAGTTGTGATCATCTTATCATTTCAGGACTTTTGTATTCTAATCACTTGAATTATAGAGCCTGTTTTCTACTTGTTTCATGCGTACAAACCAAGCAGGTACACTAGGTAAAACATTGAAACTATGGTATGGTTGTAAAGACAGAAAGTTATATTTGCCTTTTAAGATCAAGGTGAACAGATGCAGGCCACATCAGGTTCATTTTTTTCACAGTATTTTATTGCAATGATGAATGCAAGAATGGGTGAACAAGATAATGTATGTCTGTCGCTATGTTTTCGTTTTCAAAAAATGTAATCTTCATTGAAATCAGTGAACTGGAATAAAAGTTATAGGACACTGTCTCAGATTTCTTTTCTTTTGAGTTTTTATATGAAAAAGTCTGAAAAAATACTCCCCAAGTGCCACCAAATAACACCATTTTAATCTCTGTTTTTCAAAAGTCCAACGGCAGGAGGGGGACACCCCCTCCTGACCTCCCCCCGCGACCGCTGACGCGCTCGCTTGCCTTCTTGTAAAAAAATCCTGGAGAGAACACTGATCAGAACGAGGGCATATATATATATATATATATATATATATATATATATATAATATATATATATATATATATATATATATATATATATATATATATATATATATATATAGTTTATAGACAGTTTGACTGTTTTAAGGAATGTGTAAAGCATGGACTGTGTAAAGCATTTTTCAAACTTTTTATTCATACGGAATTACTGAGACCTTATACAATGACATCGGGAATAGCCCAGTAATGTGACAGTACATATCACCAGAAAGTCAGTCCTGTTGCAATGCCATAGCGCCATCATTATTACTTTTAAGTTGTATATACCCTTCATCGAACAAAAAATGCTATTCTGTTTTATTCATTAAATTGCACGACTAATTTATGTAACCTCACGCCAAGAAGCTTTGTTTTAGAGTACTTTCATTTTGGATTCAACCCAACAATTTTAGTCTTGAAAAGATCATAGTTTTTTACGTTTTCTTCTAATGGTAGATGAGGATTATAAATTGTGGACACGGAAAGAGAGGCAAAGATCCCCATCGCAGGTGAATAATGTCACTCCTTCCCAGCAGGACTATTCAGTTCAAAGAATTACCGAGGGACTTCGTGGTATGACGACGGAAGATCTCGCAAGTAGTGAGTTTTGTTAACTGAAACACACTAGTTTTTCTTTAATTGCATTACTTGTATTATGGATCAATTGTGGAAATGTATTTTATACCCCATGTACGAACTTCCAACATATCCCTCTATTTCCCCTTCTAACATACTAGTAGTTTGGACAAAGTCTTGCAGCGTAAGTACGTGATTGCTTTAACGTGCTAAAGGAACTGTGCAGATTACTACAATGTTTGGTGCTTAGGTAACACTTTGAAGGTGTGCTACCTTAACAAAAACTATGACTTGTTATTGTAAGCAAATGGCTATGATTGGTCACCGTACCTACTGTGTGATGATTTCCTGTATGAATGAGAATTTATCAAGGCTTGTCAGTGACAGTTTGTAAAGAACATAATAGGAGACGTTAATGTCAGAAAATGTTTAGGCTGCGTTTCAAATACTGATGACGGGGGAGGGATGAGGAATTCAGGGGGATTTGGAAATCCTAGGGGTAGTGAGGGCGGACTTCCAGGTTTTACTCTAGGAGGATCTGAAACTTGCTTGGTTCCCTATTTTTAGCTACTATTATACTTTACTTTATTGTCCAATCTAAGTGGAAAATTATCTTTGGCACCAGGCGTTAAAAAGCAAAGCACTTCAACTACATAAAGAACATTTACACAAAACGACAAACTACACATAAGCCAATCCTAAAATCCTCTGTTAAAAATGGAAGCTCTGCTTCCTGACGATAGTTTTGACATGTTCTTATTTAAAATGGCAACAGCAGACGGGATGAACGATTTCTTAAAAACATTTTTCTTTGCTCTAGGCACCAATAATCGGCGACCCGAAGGTAAATATTGGAAATGACTATGTAATGGGTGAGATTTGTCATTCAAAATCAACAAGCTTTTCCTCCGAAGAGCCTGTGTGTACATTTTTTCCAGGTCATTGAATCGTACCCCAACTAATTTGTTGCAGATATTAACAAGTCTTGATAATCTCGTTTTATCTCTGACGGAGAGATGGCCAAACCAAGAGATAATATTAAAAAGTTAGCACACTCTCGATACAACAACGATAAACCGAAACTAGTACATGGGTGCTGACATTGAAATTCTTAAGTTTACGTAAAAGATACATGCGTTGCTGAGCTTTTTTGTAGATGTTATTGGTGTTACCTGAAACTGAGATCCTTATCTAAGTGTGAGCCCAAATACTTGAACGATGTCACAATAATAGTGTATAGAAGCTATTGGGATGGGTATCCGTCCGGCGTCCGGCGTCAGTCTGTAGTATGTAAGTATGTATGTATATATTATGTATATATGTATGTATGTATGTATGTCCGTTTGTGAGGCGTCCGTCCACTCAAATATCTTGAGTAATGCAGTACTTACTGATTTGATATTTGTTGTGTAGATGCAAAATATGATTATGAGAAACTATTTTTTAATTGTTTGATATTGTTGAAAACATACAAATTAGCCCAAAAAGGCTTTTTTGCTAAAACATCTTCTTCTTCACAACCGCTGGTCAGACAGCTTTGATATTTGGTATACAGAAACCTAAGGATAACCCGACTTAGATTTTTTCAAATTGTGATGAAATATGCAAATCTGTATTTTTAAGGAATTTTTCGTCATTTTTGGTCAAAAATTTATTTCATCAAAACCACTGATCTGACAGCTTTGATATTTAGTATGCAGGTTCCTACAGGTGAAGTAAATATAAGATATTGAATATATGATGAAATCTGCAATTTGTATTTTGGCGCAATTTTTGCCATTTTTGTCGAAAAATGTGTTTCACAAAAACTACTTGTCTGATGCCTTTGATATTTGGTATACAGGTTCCTAGGGGTTGTCTTAGTGTAATGTATTGAAATTTGATGAAATCTTCAATTTTTGTATTTCTGGGTCATTTTTTGCCATTTTTGGCTCAATTTTTGCCATTTTTGGTCAAAACCTTTGTTTCTCAAATGTTACTCATCTGATAGCTTAGATATTTGATATACAGGTTCCTAGGGTTTATCTTAATGTAATATATTGAAATTATGATGCAATCTTCAATTGTGACTATTTTTGCAGCAAATTTTGCCATTTTAGGTCAGACCATCCTGAAATGAGCTATCAAAGATACCCACCTTTGTCATCAACACGTGTTACAAAAAGTTATTCTCTACATAACACAGCGGAGCTCTGTCGACTGTTAGGTTGCTTGTTTTTTCAAAACCGCTGGTCAGACAGCTTTAATATTTGGTATACAGGTCCCTAGGATGATCTTAGTGAGATAATTTCATACAGACAGGAAATACTCAATTTTGCATCCATGTCTATCGTAGCTTCAGGGACATTGGCCCTATGTTTTATTTCGTTCTAACGGTTCAAATGTTTGATTAAACATAACCTGGAACACTTTATCGCATTTCATGACTTTCATTTCAAATCAAATACAGTTTCTTGTTGTCTCCCTACAGCATGTTGAAACCAACAATATGCTCTTTGTTAACCTGTATATGTAAACACTGTTGTTAATAATTGAATTCAGTATCCACACTAAGGTCATTTGTCAATGAAACAAATGCTCAATACATAAACACAGTCTGTGTTGGCAAGCCCTGGGCAGTTCAACATGTGCTGTAGGGAGTAGAACAAGAAGGCAGTTCATAAACTGAATAAATTATTATTAAAATTACTGCTAATACAAGTACTGCCCTACTACTGCCTACGGGTAGTGTCACTGTATCTGTATACTATCAATAACACAGAAAGCTCTGTTTACAAAATCTGAGCATGAATGTGCAGTAGTATAAAATTGTATTTTGACATCTTAATGCATGGCTTCACCGAGTACAAGCACAGCAATGTAAGTGTACATAATACATATTTAGATTGTGTTGATAAGCCGAATACTTAATATGATAAGGTGTAAAACACGAGATTGGAGTTGATGCAACAAGCAAAAGTACTGAGAAAATGTGTTTGTAATATTACTAGCCTAGGAATGCATGATAGGAAAAATTGAAACAATTACCATACTTTTGAATTAGGGATTTTTTGATTCTTGGATATTAGCGTAATCAAAAATTAAAGGAAAATGATCGGCTCGCCATGCTTGATTTTCTACTAACCTACTATGAAAAGTCACTGTTTTCATGAAAGTCACTTAACAGTCGATATATAAAACCATTCATTCAAAGTTCATATAGTGAATGCAAGATTAGAACTTGTGACAGTAAAGATTCTTTATTTCAATGAAACAAATGTGTGAATAAAATTGAATTATTTATTTTTTAACACATATGTCATTATTACATCAAAATTTCGGAGATTAAAAGTTGTATTTGATGAATTATTTTAATCTACCGGTATTTTCGATTTTGTAAAACTATTATAAATAGCATCAAGATCGAGTCGTGTACTTTAAAAAACTAATTTTCGGGGTCGCTAACTGTGCTCGGTGCTTCATTAGTAGTTGGCAAAATGTAGCCAGGAATTTGCACACTTTCTACCGACGCGCTTAAAATGACTGAGTTTAAGACGAACATCTGCGCGCTGAACTGTGTAACACAGGTTTACTTTTACTGTGCGTACATTAGGCTATATGCGTACATTAGGCTGTATGATAGTTTAGGAGTACTTGAAACATTTTGATCAGATAGATGGGGGATTTGACATTTCTGTAGGGTATTTAGGGGTTCTAAAAACGGATTTCAATCGCAATCCCTCCAGCCCCCACCCCTTCATCAGTATTTGTGAACGCAGCCTTTGACTTTCCTTTGGGAGATTGTGAGTTAGATCGAACCTAAAATTTCCTTTACGCCATGGAAATGCCACGGATTTGCATACCAGTAGTAGCTCTTGTAATCATATACCCTCAAGGACCTGTGTGTAATTCGTGTACATTTTTGCATCGGCGTTTGAAACTGATCGACCTAGAGTCATAATCACGTTTTTGCAAATACAGGTTTTGAAATTTATTCCTAAAAGTTGCCTGAAACTTCATGCTAGTATGCTACTCAAATTGAAATTTACCCCATACAAGCTACAAAAAGCAAGTGTGCTTGTATTTTCTGGTCTATTTTAAATATTGGAAATATTTGTACTTTGAACTGGTAACATGATTCTTGCTATTGTTTTCTTCTGACGGCTTTACTAGCTGTATTTTTTCTGTAATATTCGTTTTTTCCTGGAAAACTCAGCTTTCTCTTCTGCTCTCAAAATCATATAAAATTGTGTAAAAACTTGTCAAAACAATATGCTTACGCGTAATTTCAATGCTATTGTAGTCTATTGGCTGTCGGAGTAGAATACATTTGTCATGAATAGTATTCGATATTGCAGTACATCATTGATTGTGTTTGAAAGGTTAATCATTTGTATTTCTCCATATTCGTTTTAGCGGAATGAAAATACATTGAACATTTACAGAAATTGTCACTTTATCTGTCCTACATTTTATGAATATTTCTTGGACCCTCAGTGAAATATTTGCTTGAGAGACACTGCAACTTAAAATAAATTTACATATATTTGACGGTTATCATATTTTTACCTTTCCTCAGGGCAAATTGAAACCTTCGATGCATATGTATGTTTTTGTAAAGAAGACAATGATATTGTAAACACCATGATAAGAATATTGGAAAAACCTCGCTACAACTTGAAGTTGTGTGTTGAGTTCAGAGATCTTGTACCAGACTGTCAAAACGTGACTGCTGAGGTAGAGCTCATTACGAACAGGTGAGGTCAACTTTCGACATGGTATCTTCATTTAACATTTATCATAACCAGGCATTTACAGAAACCCTATTATGACCACTGTTAAGGATAAATGTAAACAATTTCTTCTTTCCCCTTAGCAAGTGTGTAAGTCAATATGTTGAGCCATGGTGAGACCTCATTCGATCAAACTATTCTTAATAATTTCATATTGTTTTTTGGGGTTTTTTTTGTTTTTGTTTTTTGTTTTGTTTTGTTTTTTTGCAAAACGAGATAAACCTTTGTGTATGATTCATGTTTTTACTCTCTGTATCCAAGCTGTAAAGTACTCATGAAAGAGGGACGTCATTGCAAGTTTATGAACTCTGTTTTCTGAAATTTCAGATGCAAAAGAATGGTTGTAATATTTTCTCCACAATTTATAGAAAGTAAAGAATGTGACTTTCAAGCCAAGATAGCTCTTCGTTAAATCCAGGTAAGCCTACTGTGACAGGGAGGTAGAATGCGCCTCAGGGACAGATATTCGGACACTTAAATGTTTATGATTCTTTTCTGATCTACCCCTCATGGTGACTCATTTAAAAGCTCTTGGTAAAAAAATCATAGTCTTATTTTTTTCAAAAAAGGGATTTTAGGCCTATCTTTGTAACAGAGCTAACACAGCGATGGAAGCCAATTTTAATTTTACATATCGGTAAATGTTTTGTAATGTGTTTATCTAGTCCCCAGCTTTGCATGGTTACCTCTGTTTTCTCTTAATTTGTAAGATTATGGTTAAAAGTTTCACTCATTACAGCCTGAGCAAAAGTTCAAGTCTTTCACTTTAGTGGTGCATACTACCTTAATTTTCATTCTCTACTTCACAATTCTGACCTCTAGCGTGGCAAATCATGAGCTCAGACCAATTTTAACCTTAAAGGCGTAGACTCTCTTTAAAAGGGCGTGAAGGTATGGTGGCGTTCATTGTGTAAGTGGACACCAAACATGCAACACGCGGCACACGCTCCAGAAAATGCCACGTTTTTGTTTTTTCCGGCCGCAAAAACGCAGACAGACTGCCAAGCGGTCAGCATGAAGCTCTGTGGATATATTGAAATTCTAACGCGACTGGAAGACGATTTTGTAGGCTATTCGAGCGTTGGTGGTGGGGAATCAATGACCGTTGGCGATTTGAACCGACCGTCAATCAAATGCTTGTATAAACTCTGTTTGCAGGATTAGCAAAAGGTGACAAAAGGTTGAGATCAGTTTGTGTAATTAATGTTATAGAAATCAAACATCGTACTGGCCAAGTGTTTTACTGGGAGGAGAACTCCACTAATGCGAAAACCTGGGATTGAAAATTGCTGCTTTAAAGACAAAGAATTGTTTTTTGTTGTCCAATTGAAAAGAGATGTGATCTTTCACCTCAAAAATTTGATAAGTCTGCGCTATTACCCGTCAATGTGACATCCAAGCCACGTTAGTTCTTTCATATAAACGAGGTAAGGTCGATAAATTATAATCTGACAAGTCTGACATCTAACCAATGATTATTTTTTGACAAGCCTGACTTCTTACCTAGCAAATTCTAACCTTTGACCTTTAATGAGTGCAAATCAAAGTCGTATTCTCTTAACTTGCTGCCAATATCATAGTGATATAAGTTTTGATTAAAAGGGACAAATCGCTATTTTTCAAAATATTTTAGTTACTTTTGTAGCATGTGTGAAGTTATTTTTGAAGGTTTGCGCAGTGAAACATGCTAAATTGTCCGTCGCCAGATTTCTACATCCCCGTGCTTGTAATATTACAACGCTTACTTCAATAACATTATTTATGGTACATAACAGAAATCATGTCATCAGCATAATTGAGTGTTACGTGAAGACCCATTTGATAATACGTCTCAGTAAGCAGAACAAAATAAGTAAATTCATACGTGAAACAAAAATAATTCGAAACGATTGCGACTTTGTCTCTTTAACTGTTGTTTATATAGCTAAATAGTCGGTGAAAGTTTGTGAAAGTCTTTGCTTCATTTTCTTTGATAGATGCAAGGGCCAAATATGTGATCCCTGTCATGTACAAACAGTGTACATTGCCTCCTGTGCTCAGAAATATTGTCCTGTGTGACTTCACCAAGAAAGACGAACAACAGTGGTTCTGGGAAAGGCTCTACTGTGCCCTCAATCTATAATAGAGAGCTTTGAGTACATTTAACTGAAATCTGGCAAGAGCAGTTATCAATGCCTAATGCATTACATGACAGCCGCTTCTCTTGGATGTCAAAACACCGGCTACACCTATCTGAACAGTTAATTACAGTCAAAGGGAGCAGCTAATACAATATCACATACCCTGTCAACGATTATATGAGTAATTACTATGTTTAAAGCTACTGATTTGTATGGTTCTCCTTAACATATGTAAAGTTTTTAAATTTCATGATAGAAAATCTGACTTTTTACAGAATGTATGTTTTTTTCTTCTTTTGACTATTCGCTGGTTTATATTTTCCTTCCGTTACATATTTCATAAAATTAAATTGTCACAATTTTTTCTTCTTGGAATAAATGCTTAGCATAATTAAGTAAAGTAATCATTTTATGTTCTATTTTTGTTAAAACTAAAAGGTAGTGCCATTTACTCTATAAAGTTCATGCTGAGAAATGGTTGCCATCCGAATTCCATAGATGATATAAATTCTGTTAAATTGAGCCTTTATACAAAAATATTATTCAATGATTGATGCCAAACTTGTCCTCATCAAAAAAAGGGAGTGGTTTTAATCTTGTAAGACCAAAAAGTATGAAAAATAATGAAAGATTTCATGTCCTTGAAAAGACCAACTTATGTGACCTCAGTCTGATTTATTAATATGGTCTTTGTCATGGAGGTGTTTCGCAAAATGCAATAGAATAACCCTTTTGTAGCATATATCGCATCTCAACTGGGTTTGGAATTTCAAAGTAGATTTATAAATGAAATTCATCAATCATCTTTTTAAGTCAATTATGGAATTCTTTATATCTAGAAGGATAGGGGTGCCGTATTCGCACTTATTACGTACTGTGCAATTATCTATTGTACTTATTGATTGCTAGTCTCCTTTGTCTGATTTTCGTCAGATTGACATAAGAACATTGTACTTTTAACCACAAAGCTAGGAGAATCTATCATGTATGTATATAGTATTCTTTATAATTTTTGATCACTTTTGAAAAAAAGTGACTTGCAATCAGATATGGGATCAGTTTTTTATGAATGATTAATAAAGGCATATCTTTGTACATTGCAAACTTTTGTTATTCTTACTTTTCAGAGATATTTTTATACTGTCAAGAACAAACATTAAAGTAGTATAATTTTTTCTATGGATGAGCAAGTTAAGTGATCAAAGGCCTCAAGATTGCCAAATGTCGATCGCAAACAATTTAAGTTTCAGTTTGCTGGTCTGATAAACTGGAGAGAGCCAATGCGCTTATGCTTTAGAGGAATGTGTACAGGACCAGGACGAAGTAGGATTTAGAGTGTTAATAGGCTTACTGGTGCACGAAGCACCAAATAAGCATTAGCTGAGTTTGTGTTACGGTTTATTTGTTTTGCTTGTTTGCTTGGTTTTTGCTCTTCATGGCTCCTGTTTACTGACATACGATGATACAGGAAAAAGAAATAATCAGTTAATCCACTGAACAGTTTTAGTTCATATTGATTGTGAAATCATGATACAAATTTTGTTATACACACCTCATCCATAGTCTGCGTTCTAATTTGCCAATTGATAGTCACATGGGATGCGGCTTTTTGTGCTGATCCACGTAAACGACGTCATCAGGCACCATTTGTTGGAACTGTTGCCTGCCAGGCATCAGTTCCGAAAAATGATGCCCGCTGACGTCAAAAAATTGGTGCATACGCGAACTGGAATGTAAACAAAGATGTCGTCTGCGGTCGAGCGAAACGATAGTCGAGAAATTTCTCGGTTTATCCTACTTTCTGAAGGAGATCTGAATGCTCTAGTTTTAAACAAGGACTCGAAACGAACGAAAACGATAATCAAAGCTGCATCGAACGTTTTGCAGAAGTATTGCGATCCTGTCGGGAAAACTTGCTGAACTATTCCAACATATTACATCTTATATGCTATAAGCTTTGTGTATGTACGTTCTTATGCATGACTACGGATGAGGTGTTATAAAACACATATTGACTGGCCATGACGGCAACAGCATACGTCTGTACGCCGAGGGACTGTTAGTCACCCCCAAAAACAGACTGTTTCCCGAGGCCGTAGGCGATGTGGAGAAAAGTCTGGTATCTACCGATTGCATAACACTAACAAGTCTTGAACACTCATCACTGCCCATATGGCAAAGGAACTGGCGAATTTTTGTATACGGTATTCCTTATGATTTATGTCACCGATAAGTCTTAAATCAATTAATTTGGACGTTCAACAGCGACACTGTAAATATCAATATTTTGTACGGATAGGTGCCGATGTGGTGAATTTACTGATATTTCGATTTCCTTTTGAGAAAATATCAACAGCATTCAAAACAAGGAAAATGGTAAAATTAAAAAGGAGTACTGTTTCGAGTCAGTTGGTGATGATGCCGTAGAAATATAGTACTAAATACATGACGGTTTCACAAAAATGGACTGAAATATTGCCATGAGAATATGAATTATTCCAACTTGTGTACCCTCTGCTTATAATTTATGTTCGTATCATAAACAGCCAGCAATAGTCCGGGCTACACTCCATTGCTTTACTATGATGATATTGAAAGTGAATACCTGGTGTTCCAGCATATGCTATACGGAGTACAAAACAAAAATCTGGTTTATACACAGAACAAACATATGGGAGATATGTATTAAAATTCAATTGTCAACAATTTGGAAAATTGCTAACTATTACTAACTGCGTTGAGCTGCACATTTTTGTGTTCTGGTTTGCATTAGGAAGTAGAAACAAGACACCATAATTTACCACACAAAAATGATTTTACATCTCGCAGCTACTGTCTCTTTACTAAATTTATTAAATGCAATGTGCTTCCAGCTTTATTTATGCCGCCCTTCCAAAATCAGTATTTTTCCACAAGGCATCACTCAATTTTTCAGTACAAGGCAATGCTTGCATAGCAGAAAAACAAAATAATTCACCGCTGTCATGGACCCTGTGAAGGCCATGACATCGACAGAACCATGTGTTGCAGTACTGTTGCCAGAGAGAGTGTATACGATTAACAAAACAGAGATGCATACACTGCTGTGCGGAAATTCATGCTTTATAAAGTGATCTGTACCACAGGTTTGTGGCAGGTCAAAAAGGACTGAACAGCTCTCAATTTATAAATTACCTGTAGTTCGTGACCATACAGAACTTTCAATACATGAAAGTTGTCTGAAACTTTGCTTGTCTTGTACCTGCATGCTTGCATTGCTGTAAGAGTTATAGGGTAGGTCAGGGCTACAAACACCGGCGGATTCTTGTTGTGTATTGTGACATAATGCAATGTCATTATTATTCATTAGCTGTCATAACTATTCATGAGGCCACGTATATCTGTCTAGGCACCACGTGTACTATAGAAATAACGGACGACGCACTGACCATTAACGTTTATTTATGGTTAAGGGCGAGAGGAAAGCCAAACATTAACGGGCGAGGCTTGCCTAGCCCGTTAATTTGGCATTCCTCGAGCCCGCACCCATAAATAAACGTTAATGGTCAGAGCGGAGTCTGTTATTTCCACTATATTATCACCGAACCCGAGAAAACCATCAAAATTTGCAAAAATTTCTGGAATGAACGACAACTGGGCCCCAGAAACTGAGCAATACGCGACGCACTGTCACGCGCGCTGTAAAAAATTGGCAAATCCGGAGATGTTTTCAAAAAAGATATCTCAACTTGACCTACAAGTGCTCAATTTTATTTTGTGATTGATTATGATTTACGTTTGAGCTGTAAAGTTACGATGCTTTGAGTTGTTAATCTTATTATTCATATTCACAGGTATGTAAACAAACCATTACTGTGTATTTGTGGTCAGTCACACAAAGTGCGACGGGCAGGGCATGGTAATATAATGGTTAGTCTCAATCTAGTCTCCATTTAGTCTTCAGCTAGTCATCAGCCTATATACTGTAACATAGTGCATAGTGGAATAAAGTTGCATTTTAGATTAATAGTACTCCTCCAGTATTTCTTACACCCCTTCACCATCGGAATAGCAGCTTCCCAGTGTTCGACTAACCATTTTAACTCCGGTCACGCCACATTGGTGGCAGCGGTTGGATTGAGGTGCAGTGATCTTTATTTGATAGAAAGTTGCGGGCAAAAATCTCGAATTTCAATCACTTATATACTGATATAATGTAAAAGAGATAATGTTATTCTGTAATGATTATTGTCAGTATATACATGAGCAGTAGCTTTGTTAGCTTTGATAATTTTTGCAGTATATTTCTTCAGTATATCACCAGTTCGTTGTTCTACTCCCTATAGCTTGTTGAATTGTCCAGTGTTCAGCTTGCAAACACAGTCACTGTATATCTTTGTATCATTGACAAGAGAATTTCAGTCTTGTCTCTAATTAAATCATCGACAATACTCTATACATGTACAGGTTCTGTTGACACGTTCAATGTTGTGTGTTTTAGCATGCTTTAGGGAGATAGTATGACGCTGTATTTGATACAGGTAATGAAATTATTGAAAACAAACGATCGATAATGACACAGTTTCTGTCCTCTGTTACAAGTTCTATTTGTTGTTTTTATAATACAAATTCAATGGCGTTCATAATATTTCAGATTTTCGAAACGAAAGTTGTGAAATCCTTTCATATGAAAATCACATTCTGCCTGTATACCTAGTGCAAACTTTTCAAATGCCCTTCGACTAGCAGTATTTGTGAATGCAGCCTTACTGTCATACGATATTTTTATAAAACTGCGCAAATGGTTTATGGCATGTCTCCGATCTTTCACTTTATCAAAGTGCCAGGTAATTTCAGCCGCTTTGATTCTTAGGCTTCGTGATTTCAACTAGGTTAAATTGGTATTTTCGCAACATTTACTTGCTCTGTAGTCATGTTAACTTACTCCTCTATGACCATGTTTTTTGCACACTTTACTAGCATACGGTTTGTTTATCCGTAGCCTCCCTATTATTGTGTTTTTCAACGTATTGAAGTTTTTGAAGGAGCATGTAAATGGCAGTCGCTTTCCCGTTGTCAACAGTTAATTGCATAAATAAAGATTAAAATCAAATTATAGAAAAATGAGACGGAGAAACAAAAATTGACTCTAGCAACGGTACTTGATGTCATGATACGTTTATCATCTTCAAAGGGGATAATATCTTTTTGAGCTATCGGGTAGGGCCTCATATTTGACAGAGCGACAAAAATCAATTGTCCTTCCAACGCTTCCTAGTTGTGCAGAAGTACTGGGGTGGTATTTAACCGCTGTCTTTAAACCAAATTTATGGCCCACCATAAAATAATCGACCTATTTACAATACGCCCATCTTGCCACAACGGTTAAACCTCAGACAAACACAGGCCAAACATACGTCATGTCATCCAAAGGGACAACTTTGGGGATTTCCGTGAAAGATCTCGTGAAAGATCTGACTGAACGACACACAGTTGCCCTCATTACAGGCCCCGAGTGCTGACCGTAAACACAAGAGGACGCAGACACACCTCTCTAAATCAGCAGTAAAAGGCAGTAGTGTAGGTGTGTTTTGACATCGAAGATTTAGGCTACAATCGGTGACTGCTTCGCTGGAAGGACGCCCTACGGTGCAACCAGGTTGAGCTGGAAGAGGTCGAACAGTGTGATTCTGCTATTTGTTCACCTCTTAAGTAAAAAATGGCTGAGTCGGACGACTGGGATATGACCGAAGTTTCCTGTGACGTTTCCTGCAACAGAGATCTTCCTGTCCGACATTTATTTATTTTATTTATTTACACTTTTATTGAACGGCCGAGTTACTTGTACAGTAATTTTCATCGGGGCTCAAGCAAAATTACAATAATTACATCTACAAAGGAACACTCATTTTCACATAGTCTTTCAAGTCAGATTTAAAGGTGTACAGAACAGTAGTTTGTTTGATTTCAATTGGTAAAGCATTCCACAGTTTGGCAGCACGGTATTGAAAGCTACGTTGACCATATTTAGAGAAGCATCTAGGTACATAAGAATCCTGGCGAGAAGTAGACCGTGTATGATGACTATGTACATCACTCTGAGCGGTAAACAAATCAGATAAATACTGTGGACCATACCCTTTCAAACATTTAAATGTTTCAATTGCGGTGAAGTAAAATATTCTTTGTCTGACAGACATGACATTAAGTAATGAAAATAAATCCACTGAAGGGAAATCAAACGGAAGTTCAAAAAGCGTGCGTAGAGCTCGTTTCTGAAGTATAAACACTTTATCAATATTCTTAACTGTTGTGTTCCCCCAAACTACACAGCAATAATCAAGAATACTCTGGAATAGACCATAGTACAGTACTGACCGCTGATCAAAAGGAATGTAAGTACGAAGTTTACGGAAAAATCCAATGCGCATACTCAATTTCTTGCATAAATTATCAATATGAACATCCCAGGATAAGGTTTCATCTAAAGATATACCTAAAATCTCCCCTGAAATAACTTTGGGGATCTGGTATCAGCTATCTCTATAGACAATGAAACATCGGAATTATTCAAATGACCCAACATAAAAGGTGAAGTTATCAAAATGCACTTAGTTTTCCTTGCGTTTATACGCATATGATTATTGGTTATCCAATTAGAAATTGGTAAAATATCACGATTTACAGCATCATTGACTTCACTAATACACTTTCCCTTTGTAAGTAGTGCCTGATCATCAGTATACATGTGGAGGGTGGAGGAATCAACAGACAATGTCATATCATTAATAAATATCATGAAAAGTAAAGGTCCTAAAATAGACCCTTGCGGCACACCTGTGGTAACACGACAAATAGTCGATCTACTACCCATGTAATCTACAATCTGTTGACGAGATAACATCTAAACCAGTTAATCACTCCATCAGATAGCCATAAACATGTAGTTTAGCAAGCAAAATGTCATGATCTATAAGATGAAATGCCTTTGATAGATCAAGCAGCAGTACACTATTCAAATAACCACTGTCAACATTACACAAAATTTCATCTGTTAAACGGATTAGAGCTGTTTGGCATGAGTAGTTCTTTCTAAAACCAGACTGAGTATCGAAAAGAAGATTAAACATAGATAAATATTCAAAAAAAGAGTTGTACACATGTCTTTCAATGATTTTCGAAAGAGCTGGTAAAATTGAAATGGGACGATAGTTAGACATATCACTGATGTTACCAGACCCTTTGTAAATGGGAACAACTCTAGCACATTTAAAGACTCTGGGGAAAATAGCATGATCCAAGCTCTTATTGAAAAGGTAAGTAAGAGTAGCTGAAATTACAGGTGCAGCAATTCTTAAGAGCTTACAGTTAACATTATCAATACCCGTGCATTTGGCTTCTTGTAAAGATTTACAAACAAAATCATTCTTCAGTAAAGGAAAACTGAAAGACGGAACATCACATAATACCGTTTTTATAAACTTACGTAATGACTCCAGATTAACAGGTTCATTGGAATCATCGGTACAGTGACTGATACCTACAAAATGCTTATTGAAAGCGTCAGCAATCTCAGAGTGGTTTTCAAAGCAAACCCCATTCGATATAAATGTAGGATCCTTAAGTTATTTACACTGATCAAATTGTTGTAAACACGCCAGATAGCCGTGGCATTATTGCTACTGCCTGCTATGGAATTTCTAAAATACTGCTTTTTTGCCATTGTAATAAGATGAACAACTCTGTTACGAAGAAGTTTAAAATTATTCCATAGAGTAATAGATGAACAAGATCTGGCATTTTTCAGAGCTACATCCCGCTCTTTCATAGCATTTAATATGTCAGCAGTCAGCCATTCCGGCTGCCTGAAACGTTTAACACGACGCTCAATAATTGGGCAATGCAAGTCACAAACTCTATTGAAAATCGAAATCCAAGTATCAAATAAGACATTCACATTTTCAATACCATTAAGTAGATGCCATGGAGCGCACTTCAAATCGTCAATGAACTTCATTTCATTAAAACGTTTAAAAGACCTGTATTTGATATTTATTCGACCACCTCGATTTTTACCTTGTACATTCAATTTACGGTGTGTAATAACAGGCAAATGATCGGAAAGGCCAAGTTCAATAACGCTGGTATCAGTAAAGTTTTCATCATTTGTCACGTATATGTGGTCAAGGCAAGAGTGAGATACAGGACGAGTAATACTATTGACTAATTGTACCATTTTCAAAGATAACAAAGACTGGTGAACGTAATGATTCAAAGACAACTCTGTTAAAAGATCAATATTGAAATCACCACAGAGAATCATTTCTTTACCCTCACAACAACCCTGTTCAATATTCTGCACAATCGCAATATCAGTGTCACGAGTTGTATTGGGAGGGCGATAAATAATAGCAACCATGAAATGTCGACTTCTGTTAGGTGTTATTTCAATCCACATAATTTCAAGGTCGTCACATTCAAGATCAACACGCCGTTTGTACAAAATATGAGACTTTAGATATGTAACAATACCACCGCCTATTCTGAGTAATCTATCTTTACGTTCAAGATTGTAGTCATCAATCAAAAATTCAGAATCAGAATGGTCTTTCGACAAAAAACTCTCAACAATGCATAAAATGTCAACAGAAATGAATGAACTTTGGAAACTAAAATTCAAAAAATGTCTTAACTGCTCTATTTTGTTAGTAAGGTGCTGTATATTCCATGCACAGATAGTTATAGAGTTATGGGTTTTATTTTTGATGCGACGTGGTGGGTCGGCAAAACCTTCTTTGCCAATCTCCTAGTCATTCCGATACAACGTGGAACAAAACTTTTGCTTATGACCAGAGCGACCACAGCTCCAACACTTTATCGGGGTTCCGTGTCTACAGACACGCTGTACATGGCCTTCCTCGCCACACAAGAAACATCTCACTTGGTGATTACGATTGTTGTACGTTGGTTGTCGGTTACGCTGGGACGCATATCGTCGAGCGTTTCTAAAACTTGTATTACCTTCCTCTCTATCACGACGGTGGCGAGAATTAACGCGGACTTGACGGCGATGGTCTTGACTTCCGTTGAAGTTGTAGTCATCTTCGTAATATTGACGACTGACCGGTCTTGAGTACGCCGAATAATCGTCTCCATGAGCATCGCGATACGGTCGGTTAAAATTCCCACGATTGGTTCCTTGATTAGGTCGGTTTACACCTTGGGATCTTCTCTGTGTCTTAAACAGAGATGTGAGGTTGGCATTCTGTAGGAGCAGATCACAACCCGTGTAAGACAAGTGGACACCGTCTCGTAGGAGTAGTGATGACACAATGCTGTTGTTACGGTAGCGAAACGATTGATCATTATCAATGAAGCAACACCTTTCGCGTTCACATAATGTGGCAAGGTGAATGTTAACTTCATCGACAACAGACTGAACGCTATTGTCATCAAGCCTTGGACATATACTGAGTACTGACACTCTGCCATCTGATAGCTGCTTAGCTTCTTTTAGGAGTAATTTATAATCTGCTACAATAGAGTCCGGATTTCTTTTCCGACTGCAATCATTTGTGCCAACTTCAATGATAATTTCACTTGGATGTAACTCATCAGAGTAGTTTTCACGCAGATGTACACGCAGTTGTTCAATGGAGATTCCAGGTTCACAGATCACTTTGGCATTTGGGTTTCTGGCGCTAATGTCACGAACAATAGAGTCACCGATGAGCACGGTGTGAACCGAAGGCGCTAATGACACGGCAGTATCCTTTTCATGAAGGACTGGATTATTTTGTTCACTCGCAAAATCTGACCTTTTATTTCTGTCAGGAAGTGGAACCGATATGCCAGGAGCTAGAGCGTTGTCGTTATATGTATTAGATTTTCTTGAGATATGAGTGTGACCATCAGAACGAGCGTCATTTATGTTTTGCAAGGCTTTCACTTTATCTTGAAGTGACTTACATTCTTCCTGTAGACCAACATACCGAACTTTGAGGTCTTCATTTTCCGCTACTTTGTCGGACAGCTGTTTGACCAGATCTGCATTCAAAACTCGCATATTACGCAGTTCTGAATTAATGTTTGTCAACTCTGAGGTAATCTTACTACATTCGGCACGAAGACCGCATACATTGTCATTCAAATTACCAACCGTGGTTGTTAAAGTGCGGCATGAATGACACGGCCAGAAAAATCTGTTTGCTTCGTCTTCACTAATGTCCAAACAGTCAATGTGAAACCAAGATAAACACAAACTGCATCGAATCATGCGGCATCTGCGGCAGCGAACCAGGAATATTCTTTCCAGATACCTCAACGTGAATTTGAGGGGCAAGGATTGGAGGGATGTAGCCGATGTAATGGAGTATGACTACATCACCATTTTGAACTGGGAAAGAGAACAGGACCCGATGGGCTGCTTATTGCGTGACTGGGGTACCAGAGAGAGAGTAGTACTGTCGGAAAATTAATCGATGTACTGGAGTATTTAGACCGCCAGGATGTTATCAGTGACATAAAAAATCTATTAGGTACGTGTCAGAAATAATTGCAAACTGTATTGAACACAGTTCCGAGGTAATAGGACTAGCTGTATGTTTCAATGCGTACACTTATTTCATTCTGTACAAAAGATTTTTTGCTTAATATAGTGATGCATGTTTTGAGTATACTAGTACTTTGTGACAGAAGTATGTAGTACGGTGACCGAATACCTTGGATCAAGTGTATTTTACATTGATGTACCTGGGAGCTAGATGTCTTTTTTACCACCATGCTTGAATGTACCATTGATTAGACTTATTCATAGTCAATCCTTACAAATATGTATTGTGTTACGAAACATCGAAGTTTATATAACTCTTCAGCAACCCCAGTTCCTTGTCTCAAAGTATTCTATTGTCCTGTTTTGATGTTTGTCTACATTATACTTACACACATTATACTATAACACATAATATGTATATATAAAATATATATATATATATATATATATATATATATAATATATATATATATATATATATATATATCTCGAACGAGTGAATCTTGAGTGACAGGGACCAATAAACGTTGAGTTCCCATCTTTATTGTGATATAAGTCTGCGATTCAACATCGAGCACTGTACTCCCCTGTGTAGATACATTCATTAACTTGTCTTCGTGTAAATAACTTTGGAACAGCTTACTATCAAGTTGTACTTCCCCTTCTTGCAGTATGGCGTGCTGTTTTTATTATCCCTTATACTTGTAACCTGATTGTCCTTCTCATTACGCTGCATTATTTGCCCGACTGTCTTAGGCTTCACAATTGCATATTTCATAAGATGTATACAGTTTGTTATATTTCATATACAAAGTAATGTCAGCTACTTAAAAGATACATTAAAGCTCAAGGACAAGTATTTGGCACTCCCGAAATGAATCTCTGCAAAAACACTGAGCTTGTTATCCCATTTAATGTTATATTTTCTGAGAGCCTAGAAATTGAAAAATGCGCCGATTGCATTACGTCATCATTGTATGACAACGATCCCGTGATACTTAATTTGCATAACCTTGCGAAACCGCTTTTTTTTCCTTTCCCTGTACGAAAGCTGCAATGCTTCCGCTTAACTTCTGTGAGATTAAAATCTGTTTTTGTCAATCTTGAAAAAGGTGTGCCTGCGATCTAGCTCGCTTTCTATGGTAACAGACAAGCAGTAAATAAAAACTTAAAAACCAGTGGATATACAAAAAAATTCAAGACACACTCTTCAACTACGCTGTAAAAAGTTGCTTCTAAGTGCGACCGGAAACACCGCAGCGTTTTACGGGGAATGGAAAAAAACTTGAAAGGTTTTGTAAATTGATTGTCGGCGGGACCTTATGTAAACAATGATTGCAAATCACGATACTTGTCCTGCACCCCTAAGTAAGAGATTTTATTACTTTTGTACTTGAATTGATTTATGTTTATGACACCTGGCTTTTACTTCCCCTAAACAAGTGTATACGTGTGCATTTACACATACAGCCAGGGCCACAGAACTGCTGATTAACCCTACCCGATGCAGTCAGGATTTCAGGTTGTATAAAGATGGAACTAACCCTTCAAAGGGATGTAGATAAGAGTCTACAATCCACACCCTGTGTTCTATATTTAAACAAATAGTACCACTTACATACATTACTGTAAAGCTTCTACTCAATAAATAGTTTGTTGAAGCAACAACGCCTTATGGGATCACTGCTGTTAGTGTCATACAAACTTGTGTGTTTCATGCAAAGAGTTATGTCGGGGAATTGAAATCAGCTGCACTGATTTTTATACAGCTAAAGATACACTGTGATAACGACGAAAAATAGACGGAATAATTCAGTTTTGGTCTACAGGCTGTAGTCTTGAATTACAATGAAACCAATTTTTTCCTTTGGTTATTGTGTTAATGAGACAAGTAAGTTGTCGGAACAAGAACGTCACATAGTGACCAGTGTTATGCACGGCAATGTTATCTCAATTGAGACCACAGGGTGCCAATCACAAACTTTCATTTACAACCCTTGGTAGAGTTGGTTTTGCTTTTGGACAAACATGATTTCTGACCTCTTCGCTTGCCAAGGTCTCTAGTCCGGGCAGCTTGATGCTCCCCGAAATCAGGTAGTTGGTGGAAAACTAGTTGAACTAACGACCCGTGCGAGGGGACGATGAATTTCTGACAGCATGAAATGCGATCAATCAACAGTTTAGTGGCCATGGTATACATATGTATATATGGTGCATGTAAGCGTTGTGTGTGTACAAGCGCAAATGTACTCCAGAACATTGTGTACATGCGCATATGCAGTCAAGAACACCGTGTACACATATCATGCACGCAGAAATGACTGCCTTATGATGACTGTTTAGCCTGAAACGTTCAGTTTATTTCCGTAGTAATATTTCACACGTGACAATTGTACAGTTTTGAACTTCCATAGAGAAAATTTCATTCCTTGAAAGACATGCCAGTCTTGTCATGGACCTTAGGAAAAGATGTCAATGGTTTTGTTTAAATGACTCTTGATAAGTCGAACAAATATTTGTGTTTCCTTTAACATGCCCTCAAGTAAATACGGTACGTGTATTTAGGTCGGGAACTTCTTTATTTTTTTACAATTTTGATATGACCCATAAAACTGTAAACTTCTGTTAAATCATGCTTGGCTCTGCGACGAAAAGTTTTGTAAGTGAATTTACATATGGTAGTAACTGGAACACACACATTTATGTTTGGCCACATTGGTTGTGCCAGATGCTTTCAGTAGTCTACAATTATATTCAAGTATATCTACCCGTAGGCAATGAATAAAGTACATGTGTATTAATATATATATTATATATATATATATATATTATATATATATATATATATATATGTGTGTGTGTGTGTGTGTGTGTGTGTGTGTATATATTATATGATATATATATATATATATATATATATATATATATATATATATATATATATATAAAGAAAATATTCGTGTACACTTGATGTAATGGTGTCTACACAACATAACTATCATACGGTATTGATATAATTCTAAAATGTACTTGTTCTGTTCATCTGCGACAATTACGCTGCGTTGTTATCTATCATTAGTCTATTCGCTCGATCATTCGAAAAAAAAATACGATGAAAAGGGAAAGGGCCATGTTATCTCTGTACTTTTGATTACCACGTTTCTTGATGACAAGACAAAGGGTTTAAACTTTTGTCCCCAAAAAGGAAGTCGAGAATATCGGTCCTGAATCTGTATACTACAGACAGTTACACATACTAAATATACTGCACTGTACACGAACGTCTAAAAACACACAAAACTGAGCGGTACATTCATGATTCGATTTGGAAATAAAACGATGTGTTTTTTCAATGAAATGAAAGGTAATTGCATCCTTATCGTCCATATATAACTTGAAACATCAACTTTCAATATCATATCTTCAGTGATTACAGGTGGTGGGTTGGGCCGGGTGAATTGGGGAGGGTCACTTTTAGAAAAATTTCCAAAGTCCATTTTCTTGTACACATATGCACGTTTACTTCCCACTTCCAGCAACGTAAATTTACATATATTATTAAACATATATAAATGTACAGATATACTTTGATTTGCAGCGGGAAATTCTTAATAGTTTGCCTGATAAAGTTTCATGTATCATGATTTGAAATTTTTGAGTGAAGCACTGTATCAGCCACATCTTGCCTTCTTTTAGTTGCGCATAACACTTTTATCCTCCCGTAAATGTATGATCCTTCAAAAATGCTTGCGTGATAAAATGCGACCCCCTCCCAAAACGCCTGCCCTCCGCCCTGCAATTTCTGTCCCTAACTTACATAACAATTAAACCAATTGTTAAGTAAACTGGCTGATACTTGTTCAGTTATTGCTGGGGACAATACTGCAGTGATTTGGGGGAGGGACAAATTTTAGAATGCGGACAAGGGGGAGGGTCACATTTCCGACAGGAGAGTAGGGGGGGTCACATTTTCCAGTACAGGTGTGCACAGAATTCCTCGCTTACCCCCGCTCTGTAATTACTGAAGGCTCCCTACAGAAAACAGAATGTTCATTCGTCGACATCATCTCCAGTTAAAGCAAGCTGCATGGTATCAGCTGATACGATCTCTCGCTTGTAGTACAACATTCAATAACAAATATAAATTTTACTATAACCCAAGCGGGATTCGAACCCCCACACACTCACGGCAACATCGCCTAGCTGCTAGGCCTCACACAAAACCAGTCGGCCACTGCTTCCAACCCAAAAGAGTTGGTCACAGTAACCGACTTAGATGTTTCAATTCTGTGCGCGACCGAACAACACGGTATGCGTGGAGCAGACGACACACAGACACAGTACACACACACAGTACACACATATATAGTAATCGGAAAAGCACGAAGCTTTTTACTGAGCTATCAGACAGATTCGGGGACAAGTACCCTTATGAAAATTTTAGCCTTCCCGACAAGATTTTCGGGAGCTCTCCGGAAAAGGACCCGCAGTGGTCCAGGAGCTCTCCAGGACCATCTTTCCGGGAGAGCGTGGCATTGCTAACCAAATTAGGTTTGCTGGATCCCTCCCGGAAAGATTAATGTCGCTCTGCAGGACAGGTTAGCTGTCGCTCTGCTGGACGGTTATAGCTGCCGCTCTGCCGGGCTGGTTAGGTGTCGCTCTGCCGGGCGGGTTAGGTGTCGCTCTACCGGGCGGGTTAGCTGTCGCTCTACCGGGCAGGTTAGCTGCCGCTCTGCTGGGCAGATTAGCTGCTGCTCTGCCGGGCAGGCTAGCTACTGCTCTACCAGGCAGGCTAGCTGCTGCTCTGCCATACAAAAATCAACCTACCTTCTGCACTCTGACTAACATTTACTCCAACATCCTGAAACTTATCACTGCTGCTAAAAATCAGCCATCACCTTACAACTTTACACCACTCTGCTGCGCCCAGAAAAAAAAGAATGCAAGGGCTAAAAATTTGGTAGGAATAAAATTTAATCCCACCATATTAAAGCCAATCAACATGACCGATATAATACTTACGTTCAAAAAATGTTCAAGTGTGCGTAAAGTCCTAACTCATATTGTCACAATGATGGGCTATTTGAAAGCCTTGTACTTGTCTGTTACAGCTTTGGTTATTGCTTGACTTGTCAGTAGTATAATAAAGGTGGTCAACTGTGATAAATTTGTTTTATTTAACTACAGGGAATTCCCTCTTACGCGTTTGCCTATTGTGCATGCGTGGAAGAGGGAATTCCCCACTGAGTCAGATATAGGTCACTCAGCTAGCTATGACTCACTGGTAATCCCCCTTACGCGTTTGCCTATTGTGCATGCGTGGAAGAGGGAATTCCCCACTGAGTCCCTATGGGAACGAGATATAGGTCACTCAGCACTAGCTATGACTCACTTGGTAATCCCCTAACAGAACAGCATTCTATTATCGGATGGAAGGGAGATCATTTGTTAGATAGATTCTGACTGTGATGTAAGTAAAAACCTATTGGAACCGTACCGATAGGGAATTCTACTCTTCCGAAGGCAACAGGGGAACCGAGCCTGTTCCGAAGGCGATTCTCGTCTTCTGAATGTAAGTATGAATTTTATCAATATCTTCTGGTCACCTGCCCTTTTCACTATGTTTCTCATTTTTTCTACGGAGCAATATTAACACTTATGTTCCCCTACCCTACCGGAACACTGTTGCGCAATACCCCTATGGGAACCGTAACCGAAGGGTTTCCAGCAGGGGCTTTCCGGTAGGGAGATTCCCGTTCCGATAGGCTTCGAGTGTTGCTTAGCAGCCTGTGATGTCATGACAGAGGTCTGTCATTCTACAGTTTTCATGAAAATTTTCTACAGAATCCCTATCCGGTACGGTTCCGGTAGGTTTTTTTCTGAACTCGAGAGTTAACTAAAATAGTAAAGACTTTAATCTACTATTTTCAACAGAGACCTGGGCATCACTGATAACATAAACATGAGCAAATATATTATCATCTCGAACGTCGTCGCCAACCTTAACTGAAGTATCTTTTTTCAGAATTTCAAGCTGTATACCATCCTTTGTGTTCATTACTCTAAGACCATTTCCATGAAATTCAATATCTTTAAAACTACGCAGATCGATAAACAGACAGAATTTATTCTTCAAATAATCAACTTCATCTATATCAATTTCACACCAATCTTTATCTTCAGCAAAATACCGTCGTGTTTCTTTCCAAAATTGTCTTGGTAACATCTTCTGAGCATATATTTTATTTGCAATGCCTTCGATTGATACAGACACAGATTCAATGGATGGATTAAAGAAAAGTTCGCTATTAAGTTCTGACTGATTCTGATTTTTAGTGAAGAGTATCACGATACCTCTCATGCTACGTCGTGGTACATTTATATTTTCATTGATAACTGTGGTTGATTCTTTGAATGGGATTGTTCTAAAATAATGTAAATGCTCGTAAAGGTAACTTTTACCGTTGTTGTAATAACCAGCAGTTTGTCTCGCGAGGTCGGGATCAGAAATTGTTTCGTATTCCATTTGAATGTTTTTCGATTTATAATTGGGTGTAACATTATTATTACTGACAAGTAATTGGGAGGCGGATGCAAGCGTAATTTCCCATTCAATATGACTATCTAATGCTGATGGATATGCAACCCCATGACCTGTTATGAGGGGATGAGTCAAACGAATAGCATATTTTGTTTTAAAAGTGTCGAAAAGTACAAGATCGTCCCATTTTGAAAGCCTGTCGGCATTTGCATCGGCAGCGCCACTTCTCAATTTTCTTAGATTTTCATTCTGAATTCCGTACAGTGTCATGTTCATTCTCTCCTTTTTATGTTTGAAGAGATCGCGATAACATTCAATAAGATTATATTTATTCATATTGAAAAGTGCCTGCCCCTCAAATGTTCAAATGTGAGAACCATACGCTCTACCAAATTTTTTGCAACATTTTGTACTACTCGGTTATCTTCATGTCCCGTTACTTCGAGATCAAAAACCAGGTCGAAAGTATCTGGAACTAGTACTACTCCGCTTTCTAACTTTGGACATCGTATGATAAGTGTCTGACCTGGATCTGCCTCACTTGGATTATGAGCAATCACATGATGAGTTCTTTCTGACTTCGTTCCCTGCGGTATTCGGTTGCTGAAAGTCGGTAATAATGATCTATCGTATCCCATTTTCGTGTAATGTATATAGTAATGTATATAGTAACTAAGAAGAAAAAATTACTGTTAAAAAGAAAATTAATCACATCTTAAGTTTCACTTCGTGTATATAATAACTAAGAAGGAAAATTCAAAAATAAATCACATCTTCACTTCATGTATTGTATATAGTAACTCAGAAGAAAAATAAATCCCATCTTTACATAAATATTTCCATCTTATTGAAAGATAAATCGATTACCTGTGTCGAGAATCAATCGAAGAACCCAATATTCTTGTAAATATATGACCTCCTGGTCATCATTATCTATCTCTTGGAATACGTTACGAATTCTAGTCGCTTAAAGAAGTTAGTCTTTTGACATTCCTTCACGAAAGCTATTATGTTATGATATAGATTATCATCTTTGAGTCGGACACCTGGATTTGCTCGAAGTATATGTCGATTTACTCGTCGGAGTTTGCACCATTCCAATTCGACAGAGAAACCAAACAGGTCTTATTTTTAGAAAGAAACTTTGTAATATTCTTTTCACCAAACATGTCGATTCCGTAGGGTCATATATTAATACATAATTTTATTTATTATGACTAACGTTAAACCTCTTAAAAATATCCATAGCTGTTCTCCAACAAATCCGACCACCGATCCTGCTTTTTTTAATAGAAAACTAACAGTGTACCGATTAAACCTGGTATTGCAGCAGCACTTTTGCGGCCAATGGTTTTAACCATTCACCAAATTGCTTTACAATTTCTTTAGCTTTTGTGTATACTTTGGGCGGACCTGAACCACCTGTGTTTGCTCCAGTTCCTGCTGCTCCTCCTCGTCCTCCTTTAGTCACAGCCAGGGCAATTGTTGATATTGTCATTCCAAGGGCAGTCAGTATTGCAGCGATTGTAATACCATTTCGTTTAAATAACTCTGTCAGCTTCAGCCTGAGTGACAATTCTGGATCGGAAATTACATCACGAAGAGACCTAGTCGACGCCAGTCTTTCACGTGCCCCACTGATCATATCATGTTGTACTTCAATTCGATTATTAATTTTAGCTAGTCTTGTTCTGAGTTCGGGTGTAAGTTCTGTCTGCTCTGACATAATTTTATCTCTTTCACTGTAAAGCTCATCAAGACGCATATTTGCCATCTTTAATTCATCAACAAAAGCTCTATATTCGGGGTTTAGATTGTTCCATTCATCGATTTTATTTTCAAAAGCTTGTATTTTATGTGCATTACCGCTAGCATCTTGCCGTAAGAATGTCAGTTCATCTTTGTATATACCCATGTCTTCTGGCGTCATCTTCTCAGCCGGTATTTTATCATTTTTCACATCTTCAGAATACAATGTAGAACTCACTAATTCGGGCTCTGCGCTAGAGCGATATTCGACTCCACTCCATTTGTATACTTTATTTACAAATTCATATCCTCCTTCTTCTCTTTTTACTGTCTCGAGCGATCTAAATCCACGTCCTGTAGTTTTTGATAGCCTGAGGTTTTTATAATACAGCTTTCCATTCCTAATCTCAGCATTATTAACCAATTCAATTCGTGCTGCTTCATTAGTAATTTTATTCTCGTTTAAGAATTGTTCAGCCATTTGCTTTGTAATTTCTACTCTCTGTTTAATTAAACGATCCACCATTGGGCTATACACTAAAGGGTCGGTGTTTGCAAAGGCATCATCATCGAAAAAAGATGTTTCAGCAGTAGCAGCATCATCATCATTTAAATTTGCATCATCGAAATCCTGGAGTGGTATATCTTCTCCTCCTTCTGCCATATTGTCTCTCTATATTACTACAATTATTTTTATCATTCCTTACATATACAGTAAAAAAAATGCACGTCTCAGTTGTTGAAAGCGTTGAACAATTGGCCGACTATATCGAAAGAACCAGCGCTGCATATCGTCGCAGTTATAAATTAATGGGCCGAATTGATATGGCTCTTAATGTGACTAAGGGAATTCTTGTAAGTTCAGCTGTCATAGCAGCAATTCCGACAGTTCCAATTCTTTTAGCTTTAACTCCTATACCGGGTGTTATTATTGATGTAATACAAGGAAAAACAGGACAATCAAAAAGGCGAGAGAAATATAAACATTATTACGTTCAATATAAACAGCTGCTTACACAAATACAAGAAAAAGGCGCATCTATAAAGAAAGAAGAGAATAAAGATACCCGCACCTCAGAACTTATTCAAAACATTTCATCAGGCACTAGAAATACAAAAACAAGAAGGATTTAGTCCGCCGTTAGAAAGATACATGCAACATTACGGTTTAAATGGATATGAAGGTTAACTCCATTTCTATTCCGAAGGGGAACTTCGTTTCCATTCCGAAGGGGAACTCCGTCCTATCAGCCATGTTTCTGCCAACCATTCGCCCGTGTCTGGATTGTATAACTGCACACGTTTGATATCATTTGGCGCCATCATGATTTTACTGCGCTTTTCACTACGGATTTCTCCAGGTTTTTTCCGTACAAACTGCACAAAATGTGCCTGCTCAGGCTCCTTCCCAGTTTCAAACAGATCCTTATAGTCTTCAAAGTTCAAATGTTTTCTAACACAAACATCTTTTATCCCTTTATTTTTTTTCGTCTCGGAAGTTGGAGTTCGAAAAGCATACACTTTCGAGCGTATGCCGACAAAATCAAGAATAGGTTCTCCATTCAACTCATCTTTAAATTTACCTATCACCTTTTTATTAATCTTTGGAACTCCCATCACATCTTTCATACCACTAGTATCATATATAGACTTCTCACCATTCTGTTCTACATCTTCTTGGACTATATCATTGAAAGTGCTGACGCTGGAGGTGTCCAGGGATTGAAGAGGCACATCGTATATGAAACTATCTGTATCTATGTAGGCTAATCGTATTCCAGGGAACTGCTTTCGAAAGTAATTGTAATGCGTCTCATACATAAGCAGCTTAGAAAGTTCGAGTACTGCCGCGCCAATGAAAACTGGCTTTTTATATTCATATTGATCCCTTTTCAGTTCCAGTAGGACACTGTCGCAGGAATCGCCATCCTCTTCGGAAGTTATGAGAGTTATATGTTTCATCTTTGGATTATACTTCTGAATCTTTTTACGGCCACTATCGGAACTGTTCCGGAAGGGGTTCCGGCCCGAAACAAATTTAAAGTCTCTGTACTTTCGAACGTCTTCTATTGTCTTGCCGAACATCGCGTTATTTATAAGCTTATAGAAATTCTTTTCAAAATCTGTCTTCCCCTTTGCCCTCATTTTAGTGTTAAAGTCAATATATTTTGCGAGACACGGCGCCTCTTCGAAGGCAAGCGCCCGATGAATCTTTTTCAGTCGCATTCCCATCTGAAGATAGAATTCAAGCAACTTATAATGTAAGACGTATCTCTCTCTGTCCATTAGACTTGTAATCAGTCGACTCCCTCCGGCGGTAGCTCCCTGCCTCGGAAATTCGTAGTGGTGTGGAGCTAGAGGTAGATCAGAATGTTCTTCATGTAATTCGACCGGATATTCTAAGTCAATTGTAGAAAACTTGGCGGAAATCTAGCGCCATTCTGAGCAGACCATTCTAAATATTCTTCCTTCGTCATCCAATGAAGTCCGCCCACCGGCATCGGTTTACTCATTGCCCAGCCATAAAGATTATTAGCATCGAGATATTTTATTTCGGACAGCGGCTTCTCCGGGTCGTAACTCCCGCCAGTAGCGCCAGCGTAAGCTGGATGATTTGTCTGTAAATAATGAATATTACACTGACTGATACCACCTCGAATTCCCCTCTGAATGAAATTCATCTGCTCAGCATCTTGAATGAGTTTAAATTTATTACCCGTGTAAAGTAACATAGCATCCCATGTCAAGCCGGGCGCTGACATATAGTGAGCTGGGTCTAACTTATATGCTTCTAAACATGTGTCACGGAAATTTTCGAATATATTCGCAAGAAGGAGAACGTCCGTCTCACAATAGAATTCCATATAATCACGAATCGTCTTACATCCAACTTCGTCCCATACTCGCAATGCATGTTCGTGATCGGACTCAGAAATCCCCTCTTCCGTTAATTCGCTATAAAATTTGTGTCTCTCCGGGAGCTGGTCCTCTTCCAATCGCTCGGGAGAATCTAAATATTCATACGGGAAGAAACCTTTCGCCCGCTGAATGTCCGGGTACGAAAGTGGTACTGCCGTCCATCCATTCTCTGGCACAGTCTTTGCCAACTTCGCGAGCGACCCAGACATCAACTGAGCACTGTCCATAAACTTTATAGAAAAGAAACGTTTCTTTGTCTCCCTCTCCCATCGACAACAATTGAGGCACTAGAAATAAATGTTCTCATAAGACAAATAATTCCACCATTACCCGTCTTAGCTATGATATTTGGCTCTGGTTTGTTACACTATCTGGTGTCAACATCCCTGATTTCATGTATTTTTTGTAAAATAAAAGAACCATCGTATCCCTTGAGGTTGTGAAAGTATATAGGAATGGTTCTTGACGGGCGGCACTTTTCACAATAAAAAGTATCTTTATCCTTCACTATTCGGTATCCGGCTTGATCTCCACATGCAATACAGTCTGGATCATTGTAATTAGATGTATCTTTCATCGGTTTTATTTTCCAATAATACGATTTCGAATAATTCTCAGCCCTTTTCTTCATATCCTTTAGAAATTCTGTAACACAATCTGTACCTGTGAATGTTCTTTTACTAAAAACTTTCGGCCCGTTCCGTAAGGGGCCTGGCCATCGTTCAAGCATAACATACAAAAGACAAATTGGAATGTGTCGGCCGGTGCCCCGCTCAATAATTGCCTCAGTATCTGCATACACGACGTAGGGACAGGGAACCTTCTTCTTATGTCCTTCAAATTGACATACTTCCTTAGGAAAAACTGGCTGAGCCGTGTCTGTTCCACAGTATACCTGATGTATTTCTAATTCTTCTGTTGATGCAAAACCTTGCTTACAAACCATACAAATACACTTCTGTCTGCGCTCATTCTTTCGATTATTACGAGAATTAAGAAGGCGATTTAATTTAGTAATTGGTACATAGTGACCCGCGTCTTCGCCGACTATTAGTAAGATATTCGCTATTTGATCCGCTCCGCCTTCGGCTCCGCTACAGCTACTATATAACACAGTTATGTCGGACGGGGCGGGATCATTCTCGTAGATCTGAAATACTTGGAGTTTGATGCCTGGATTTTGCTGCTCGAAGCGCTTGAATACAGTCTCATCGGCGGGCGTAGGAAATGGTATTCCATCAAAACAGTAATCGGCCATAAATGGAGTGTACGTATTCCAGTTTTTTCTAGTCTGTCCACATTTCTTTTCACGAAACGTGATATCACTTAACTTTATACTTGCTACAACTGCGTATTGAAAACAATTCTCGCTACCAAAAGGAAGAATAAGATCGCTCACACAATGCTTATTTTTAACCATCCGGGAAGTTGAATTGGGTGGTGCGGCCGGCCCTGAGTAAAACTGCTACAAGAATTACTTCAAAATTAAGTATCTCCTCGAGAACGAGACCAGAACCCTCAACATTTTCAATTGTATCAAGCATATGGTCATAGCGATCTATTAATTGTTGTTTCACATCCGATCCCGATCCCCTTACATCTTTTGTGTATGTATCTTTAATTTAACACACAAAGTACGATTTTGTGTATTACCGTTTTTCGGATCCACTAATTTGACTTCCATTTCTGTATAAACAGAGTACATCTTTCTTATTTGGTCACACCTTCGATATCCACCAGCATGTTGATATCCTCGACTTGCTTGACTTCAGGAAATTCTTTTCGTAAAACTGCCCCGTCGAATGCTTTCGTAAGCGGCGCCTAACATCAATATTCTCATCCATAATAATCTTTATAATATATACTATCCTAAAAATTTTTAAAAAGAAAAAATAATTATTCTATGATAGGTCATCAAAATCTACTATATTATTTTGGCAGCATTTATTTGTTTATATATCTCGCCTAATCTTTCTAAGTCGACTAGTTCTTCCGCATCTTGAATTTCTGGTTTATTAGCCGTGGCACAAAATAACCTCTCTATAGTGAAAGAAAGGGTACGCTTATTTAAGCGCGGTTTAAATGCTAAGAATTCTATCTTACTACCTTTTGGATATTACGAGGTACAATAGCAGGATTTTCTCTGGCTGGCAATGGGCTCACTGCTTTAAAACCACAGTCAATTTCTTGAACTATATCAATACATGTAGTGAAATCGTGATTGTGAATCCCTCTTTTAAACCGAAATTTAAAATACTTTATCTGTGTGTTGCTCCCTTGCTTCTGATACACTTTAGATGGATTGTAAAATAATCCGCAGGAATTATTCTTGGAGTGAGCGGCCAGGCTTGCAGCATAACTTTTAGCAGTGCTTGCATCGAAACTTTCACCTAAGGTACGGAATACTATCAGATCGGTAAACTTTTGAAGACTTTGTCGCCAACGGACACACATTTCATCACATGTAGCAGGATCTTTTGAACCATATTTAGGCCCGATGGGGAAAACCACTTCTAGCTCACTGTCTACATATATAATAGGATCTACATATTCACCAAATATGAGTTTGCCGTCACTGATTTGAATATTGTTTTCTCCACTTTCAAGTATTTTTATTGCATCTGAAATAGAAAGGATTGCCATTGTCTTATCGTAATATATCTTTACGAAAAATAAGTTTTTTAAAAAAATTTCTATGATATAGATAGCACAAAAATGTCATACATATTTATAAATGGACCAACTGGAAGTGGTAAGAGTTACGATGCAGTAAATTTGGCGGGCGCCACCGACCACATTATTTGTTACTCTTCCATAATTCAACATCTGACTTTTTCTAGAATCCGGGCAGTTTCCGTGGCAGCGGAAGAAAAAAGATTTTTTTAAGAGCATTTGACCATTTACACAGTTTCATTATCATATTCAAAGATATGCCTTTTGATTATTGCAGGCGGAATATTCTGACTCGAGCCAGACAATATGAAATAGCCGCCTTAAAAGAACTAGAAGAGATTCATAACAAGTTCAAACAGACTTTCTTAGAAATTTGTAACAACTACAGACTTCATGTTTGATCATTAGTTATCCTCGTACGCCTGACGTTCTCAAGAATATACTTAATCCAACAATTGATACCGAGACAGTCGGGCCAGTAGATTTTCCACGAGCTTTTGACTTTGGAATTGCATGGGGGGCTCACGCGATAGCGGCAGCCAGGGATTTTTAATAGACGGTTTCGCGAGGAGGAACTTGAAAAAGCTTACTATCCACCTAATCAAGAACAACTAGAACAACCTCGAGTCTCACTCAAGAACCTACACAAACTTCTTAATGCTTGTGAATCATGTGGCACATGATGCCGTAATTACAGGCCCTTATCGGTGTACGGGCAAGACTTTGAAGTTACTTGTCTATGGCTCATGTCAGTTGTGTACATTATACTTCAGCCAGAACTTATAGATAAAGCTGAAAAAGGAGGACTCGAAAGAACGGACCATGGCAACATGAGAAGTAGCTTTGAAGATCTTGCAAACTTAATATGTGCCCCTGGAACCCTACGGTTACGGCTCCGGAGGATCCTCCCCTGTACCACCTCATCCACATACAGCCAAAAAAGATGCAATAAGTGAACATTACTTACGACAATACATGATAAATACTTGGCCGGGCGGATGGAAGAGGGGTGGTAAACTGACACTTTTGGCTTTCAAGAAATTAAGGCTTGCTACATGGTACTTATTGAATAACTTTCGTAATTACTTACGTTAGTACTTGACAAGTACCAGCACAGGAACTACAGAGCCCTATCGGAACGATTCAAAGGGTACTTACGAATTCTAATAACATTTTCCTCTGGCTCCCAACTATTGAAACTTCTGGATAGCCGCGCCATTTTTCAGATAATATTTCTTTTTCGTCTTCCAAAATTCGTTCTACTCTGTACAGCTCGTCGGCGCCAGCACGTCCGAAGGGCACTCTGAAATTCATCAGAATAGAAAGTGCCAAGTATTTCCTCTCCATTAGATCTTTTATTTTGTAAACTGGCGGAGTACCCAGTCCAGCTGCGTACACCACTTTTGAAACTATGAAAATCTCCTCGGTCCAATTTGGTAAATATCCTTTCCTGAAAGTGGTCTTGTATTTTGTAATTTGACCCGTTCTCCCGGCTTGAATTCAGGGTTAGCTCCCATGGCTGCCAACTCAGGTAAAGTGTATAAAATGCCTGCCAATCGTTGTCCTCTGTTACATCGACGGGTTTCATTTTGATACTTCCGTGTACGGTGTTATTGTAATTCTCGAGAAGTTGTGGTAGAATGGGGAGCCAGGAACGTGTCTGTCTGTATGTGAAGTATTTCCACATCATCGTTTTAAAGAGTACCATTAAAACGTTCAACAAAGCTAGCTTTTTTGTCACTGAAGGTGTGAAACCAGTGAATTCCCGCCTCCTCCAACCATTTCTGCATTTTTGGTTAGTAAATTCCGCCCTCATCTGTCTGAAGTTTGTCGGGTTGCCTCCCGGATTTCTTAATTATGTCTTGTAGCGCCTTCAGAGTATCATCAGCCGTTTTTGACTGTATCGGCCTGGCCCATGCATATTTGCTGAGCACATCGATTACTGTTAGCATGTATCGAATGTTTTTATTCTCTTTTGCGAACGGTGAAGGGAATTCCACGAGATCAGCCTGCCAAAACTCGTCTATCGATGTTACGAAAACGCGCCTCCCGCCCGTAGCACGAGTACGAGGTACCGGTTTATGTAGATTATAAGTTAGCTGAGTTTTTAACCACTCCTGCACCTCTTTCTTAGTAACGTTTAGTCCGCTGGCGCGTGCTGCGTCATATAATTTTTGTACACCTCCAAAACCAGTTTTCGGGTTGTAATATAATTCTCTAAGAGTTCCTTCGGGATTCCTATTGGTGAAACCTTCGGGCGAAGCCATGATTAGCTATATTATACGAAAAATTGAATGTCGTACGGATGCCGTAAATGAAATACTAGTTTACTGAATGGTGTATTTTTCAATTGTCTGATTAGGGAACCCACCTCCCGTTCTGACACCTCCATTCCATATTCTTTTATAATAGTCTTGTTATCTGTCTTGCTGGGTGTGTAAAATAGTACTAACATCTGTATGTTTTCCCTGAATGGTTTACTAATACTAGTATATTGTTGAGTCAGTACCCAGACAGATAATCCGTCGTGTCTTGCGCTGAAACCAAGTTTGACTAAAACGTCACTGCGCTTCTTCATATCTTTGGACGAGGCGCAGTCGTCGAGGATTATTAAAGTGTTCGTGCCAGCCCATTCCTTATGTACGAAGGCTAGTGTATCATCCACAGCATCGAGTCCGACTGGAAACACAAACACATTATCATCGGTGAAAATGAATCTTTTATTATACGTTTTATTGTTCATGAATGTCGGACATATGAAAACTATATTCAAATTTCCTTAAGTACGGCCGGTAAGGAGATCCATTACATATTCTGTTTTGCCAGAATTTGTCGGCCCAGTTACAATCATGTTGAATGGCACGGTTGCATACATCTGATCTATATACTGTACATAAATGAACTGATTATGAATCTCTTCTAATTCTTTTAAGGTAGCTATTTCATATTGTCTGGCTCGAGTCAGAATATTCCACCTACAATAGTAATGAATATGGCTAAAGATAACAAACCAATTTTGCCATATTCGTGAATAGGATCCGCGCCGCTGGCGAGTGACACGGCTGCTGCCCTCCGTTCCGAAGCGTTCTGAAGGGGCGATAAGGGAATCTGACTTGTGTCATTGTGAGGTGGCCCTCCAGAGGGCTCATCCTGCCATTTCACAGCATCCTCTTCCCCATCCATCTCATGTTTAGCACTTTCTTTAATTTCTGTGTTTATATCTCCATTCACCCCGAAGACCATAGATTCAGTTGCGTTGCAATTCATTATTATAACCTGCGATTGCCGGACCTGAAAGAATAACCATCTCAGACGGTAAGAGAAGTAAATTGGGCGAAACGGCCATATCAAGTTTGACACCAGTATTCATTATTGTGTCTTGATATCGCCTATAACTGATTACTTTGTCGGTATTACGAATTTCGTCTTCGAGGAGAACGCCGAATTCTCTTCGGACTTGCTATGCATTGCCAGTATCACCCACTATGGTACTGCGAATATTTGCTTGTGCGCCGAGTATGCAATATACGTAGGCTTCAAGGCTTTCATTTAGGCGGGCTAGACCGGCCTTTGTTAGTCCGGAGTCTCCCTTCAGAGGGATGAAACTATTATATTGCCCCTCCGATCCATCATTTCGGAAGAAATAAAAGTGTGGTCTGTCTTTGTCGGGCAGTACATGTTTTTTTCTTTGGGATATCGAAAGTCGGACTTCGTGGGCTTATATTTCCAAATTCTGTACATAGAAGTTCATATTGGATGAGATTGTATGGATTGTTGTCGGCTTTGAAGATCGTATCGTCGGGAAGTGCAACGCCCATTTCATGAAGGATACGACGTATTGTAAAATATACATGAAAACGGCAGAATGATCGTATTTGTGGCGGATATTTCTTATCAAAGAGATGGGCGAATGATATACCACAACCAGTAGTGCTGCACCATACAGCAAAATTTAATTGCTGATCCCAGTATTTCATGTGCGGGCCGCCCAACCAGACATTAATTTCTTTTGCTGATCGATGAGTGATTACGTTATCTTTAAACACATCCCGTGGATGAAAAGTTCATTATCTGTCGGCGTTACATATATTTCTAAGTCAATGAGAATAGGTTTTACTCCCCCGTTTGGTTTGGAAGGAATATCAGCATGCTGTACTGTCGGTATGCTCGTCTTATTCAATTGAAAAGCAACTGGGAATGCGTCTGTACTCATTATTCGTGTTTCTATATACAGATAGATTTTAATGGAGGAGAATTTTCCATACTTCGGAATCGGAATCCCTATCGGTACGGTTCTGTTAGGGGTACTGACATTCCAGACTATGTTAATACTATATTTTGGATTCAGGTTTAAACGTGTATTTATTTTTTTACTAAGAGTAGATAATATATTATATAGATTTGATCATATTTTCCGAAGGATTTTTTATTTTTACTAAGAATAGATAACATACTGCAAACAATGGAGAATTTAATAAAGTCATCGGCAGCAGCAAATACGACAGCGCGTTCCGAAGGGTCACTACCAACCGCAGCGTCGGACGCTCAATCCATAATAGAGACGAAACGTGAAAAAATACTCTGTGTCATCGCAAGTGGTCAAAGCAAGTTATTTTTTGGCAAGGAGATTTCAGTTGTGGACGTAGAAAAAGTGGAAAGATGAGACTGTAATTAAAGCCTTCAAAATGTACGAAGCGAAATACAGTTCTCTTATAAGTGATACCATCACTCAAAGTTTCATAGATCTAGGAGCCCGTGCAATAAGTCAGGTAGTTCCAATCGATGATCGAACAACTATGCCACTGATCTTAAAAAGGATTTTATACTAAACAGTGAAATAAAACGATTATCAGGACGGATAGCCTACACGTGGGGCCCCATACTTGCTCTAGTTTCCACCAGTTTAATTACGGGTAAACATTTAGATTTTAAAAAATCGGGTTTAATATAATACCTGAAATAAATGGATTCAACTTCGCAAGCACCCCAAACAGTTCCAACACCGACTCAGCAAACGGAAACGGCTCCGCCGACTCCGACACCTCCGACGACTACCATTCGGAACGAGCCACAGCGCAACATAGAGAAAATTACGTTACCAACGAAGCATCCAGGGAGAGTGGAAGCCGGGAAGAGATTAGCGGAATGGAACAGGCAAAACAAAGAGAAGAAATTAAAAGCAATGACTAATGGTAGTATGTTTGAAGCAAACTGTATAAGCCTTCCACCAAAACAGTGTGATAGCTGGTATAATAAATGTTATCTTGTTTTAGGAATTATAGGAGTTTCATTGACTGCATTAGGACTATATTGGGGGCGTGCTCGGCATAATTGTCCCCTCCGGAAAGATGAGCCGCTTCAGAAAGCAACGCCTACAGAACACCCTGCGGAGTCCACCTTCGAACGGGGCGGAAAGTAAGTTTTCCCCCTCCGGAACGAAACCAAGTCCCAGTCCCTCTACATTGTATGAGATGGATTAATACATAATTTTATTTATTATGACTAATGTTAAACCTGTTAAAAAATATCCATAGCTGTTCTCCAACTCCGTAAGGAATTCCGTAATTATTTTATTTTTCTATTTTATATACTTGTCAGCAATCATGGATACTAAAACAGTTGTAAACACAATGTACGATGGTATTGTAATCGCTGGACTTACGATGGGATATCTAATGATCTCCAGCAAATTTCTGAAAATGGATATTGGCGATCCAAGTCGACCAAATTTGACTCAGTGGGTAAAATTAGGTGGAGCGACTGCTGCTGCGGTTGCAACCAAAGATCTCCTTGAACAGAAAAATATTATTCCTGCAGAACCTTATACTTTGTAATGTATATACAGTAAGTATGATCATTTGGATTGAAAGCAAAACAGGCAAACCGGTTACTGTTAATTTTGACCCTTGCATTGTCATATCACAGTTTACGAAAATAAGACTTTTACAGTGTTCACTCTTTAATTCATGGTATAACATATCGAGGACAAATACTATAATAAAATATCAAGAAAATGGGCAACCAAAGAAGACTAAATCAATACGTCCAGGTAACTACAATATTGATACACTCAATAAAGAAATCGGTTGCAGCAAAAAATCAAATTTGAAAAACATCTTCCGACAACCCGTTCTTCTAACTTTGGCTAAAGATGTTAAAGTATTTTTTAATGCTACAGGTAACTTCGCTAACCTCGTCGGCTTTTCAGATAAAAATGAGGACAACCCGGTGGAAAAAGTACTATGAGTCCGAAGACAGCAGATTTCTTAACAGTCACTAAATACATAGTTCATTCAGATGTCGTTGATGTTACCGGAAATTATGTTTCATTTGGCTCTGGCGAATACATACAGGGGAAAGTATCGGACTGTTTACAAATACTTCCCATCCGGGATACAAAACAAATAAGTGAAAAGGTCACCTATGATTTTAAAACGGGGGCTCAATTTCCATGCCATTGAGAAAAGGCTCAGCCCCATATGAGTTCAATGCGTATTTGGATAACAGATCAGGATGGAAACATGATCAATTTCAATAACTGGCCAACTAGCTTTTGTATTGAATTATTGTAGCTAACGCAGCATAAACCATCCTACGACCAATCCTCCAGCAATATAAATCATTTCATATTTCTTTTGCTCAGGACTGGGCTGATAATAATCTGAGAATTGAACTGCTTCGCCTTTGGAACGGCCTGACGCAGAGTTGGCTTGTGCAACCGCCACTGCTTCTTCAAGGATTTCTGCATCTGTATCTCTTAATTCAGCCGCAGCATGAATATCTTTAGCCTGATTTTCTCTTTCCCAATCAGCCTGGAGTAATCTTTTTTCTGACCAGACGGCACGATCATGTTCAAATTTTTCTAATGCTTTATCATGTCTAATTTTCTCTTCAATAAGAGCCTCACCATTCCCGGAAAGCTTTTGTCCGATAATATTTCCTCCTGTGAATGCCGTTGCATTTAATACAGCACCAAGAACTGTCATTCCTATAGCTGAAGCCATGATTGTATATTATATTACAAGGTATTATTTTAATTTTCACTGTATATAGGACCCTACGGAGTATGTTTGATCCAAGTGGCTTCGGTCTAGGTACATTCGCGTACAAAATCTGGAGCTCGAAAATCTGAGTGATGTTAAAGTTAACAATAATACTAAGATAGCAGGTAATCATAATAAAGATTATGTCCTTCGTTACAAAGACCGTGAAAAACAGTTCGTTTTATCGCCCGCAACAGCGCAGAAACACGTACATGCTGTAGAATTTTCTGAACTGAAAGACATTGATGAAATAACAATAGACACTACAAAGGCTTCAAATGATCCTACTCCTTTTGCTCTGACATGGGATGGGGATAGTCAGAAATTCATGCCTTATAATGTACCGCGTAACATCTTAGATATATTGGATAGTGAAATTGCAGGTGGAGTTGTGAACTGCCTGGGACTCCCAATGTGATTTATTTTGATAGTAATGTTAACAAATATAAATTGTCCGATTTTCGCCTTTATCTTAAGCCTAATAACCCATACATTACACTACTCGGTATACCGGTTCACCTTAAAATTAGTCCTCTTAATACAATAATGTCTTCAGATAATACACTGCGAAGGTGGATAAATAATGGGGAGAATTATTGTTCATATACAGCTAGCAGGGTTCCAGTAAGATTATTTTGGGACACAATTTTAAAGAAACTGGGTCTGAAAAGTGTCGGGGAGGAGACAGCTGAATTAACTTAACAGACAGCCAATCAACAGATGACTGATAATATGAAATACTTGAGCATGGTACAGTTGTTATCAAATGCATAAAATTGGGTACAGGAGACGAGTTTGGCAGGTTATCGCAAGCTGGTTATAAATACGATATCTCTCTTCGACAAATGATCACTGATGGCATCGGTGACATGGGACCTTAGTAAGTGACAACTACCTATCTGACTTACAGATTGATATATGGCGGGTGCAACATGTGGGGCAGGATGCGCTTACTATTTTCGAAACACCTGACATCACTTCTTGGTCTTTTGGCAAGAGGTCCCTATATCTTTTTTCATGAATTTGACTTTGTTTGTGTACCGTCTATTTACTGTCTGTTCTGTGCTGTTTTGTGTCTATGTTTACAACTATTGTCTTACAAATTTTGACCTAGTGTTATTGGATTATGGATTGGTATGATTGCGATTATTTGATAATTTAGTTGGAAATATTGCTTTAAAAACAGATTCAAGAACACCTTGCACTATTTTCATAACTATTATAAAGATCGAAAAGATTTAGATATTTTTACTCATACTCAGGAAGAAAGTAGTTCCGGCAACATTTCATTTGTTAAAAAAGATACAACTACTTACACTTTAGATATCAGTACCATTTATCTAAAACGTCTCCTTTTGTTTGAAGTAATGGTCTTCCGACATATTTTAAGTTCAGAGGAAATTTCTAAAATTTTATCTTTGCGTGAGCAAGTTCCGTACCGAATAGGAACCCGAGTTCAGAAAAAAATACTACCGGAACGATTCTGTAGAAAATTTTCATGAAAACTGTAGAATGACAGACCTGTGTCATGACATCACAGGCTGCTAAGCAACACTCGAAGCCTATCGGAACGGGAATCTCCCTACCGGAAAGCCCCTGCTGGAAACCCTTCGGTTACGGTTCCGATAGGGGTATTGCGCAACAGTGTTCCGGTAGGGTAGGGGGAACATAAGTGTTAATATTGCTCCGTAGGAAAAAATGAGAAAAAAAGTGAAAAGGGACCAACCAGAAGATATTGATAAAATTCATACTTACATTCAGAAGACGAGAATCGCCTTCGGAACGGGCTCGGTTCCCCTGTTGCCTTCGGAAGAGTAGAATTCCCTTAGGTTACGGTTTCAATAGGTTTTTACTTACAACACAGTCAGAATCTATCTAACAAATGATCTCCCTTCCATCCGATAATAGAATGCTGGTCTGATAGTGGATTACCCATTTAGCTAGTGCTGAGTGACCTATATCTGACTCAGTGGGGAATTCCTCTTCCACGCATGTACAATAGGCAAACTCATATGGGGATTACCCAGTGAGTCATAGCTAGTGCTGAGTGACCTATATCTGGCTCAGTGGGGAATTCCCTCTTCCACGCATGTACAATAGGCAAACGCATAAGGGGGAATTCCCTGCAGATAAATAAAACAAAAATTATCACAGTTGACCACCTTTATTATACTACTCTTGTCTCTTGAAGTTGTCCTATGCGTAAGCTGGAAAAAAATATAAAAAGTTCAAGTCAGAATTAAAGTTTATAAAGCTTATGACAAAATTATGTAATGTTAAGAGCTACATACATGTTATGCAAGTTAGAATCCTCGTTGTGGTTGAAAATTTTGACTCGTTCAACAGCCATCAAACATTGAAGACTGTGAAATTTGCATGTATTCATAGAATAAAGAAAATGTTCCCTCAACTTGTGAATGACAAAATGTGATTTATAGCAGTAGTCTAGTATCAATCTGTTCATCTTGCAATTTGCTTCAAACTAGGAAAGTAGTAGAATCATTGGCATAAAACAAAATTTAATTTGCAGATGATTTATCCCCTGCAGTAATTCCGTTAAAATTGTAGAGTTCACTATGTAAAACCATGGATGCTATTTTTTACATCCATGGTAAAACTCGCTTGGTTTGAGTACACTTCATTGCATATCTACATGAACTTTCTAAAGCCAAATTGAAACATAGTTAGGAAAAAGGTAGGTCTTTGTACTGAGCTTATATCTAAGTTGCTTATCAAAAGGTTGCAGCATTAAATGCAATAGAATATTGTATGCATATATTTTGTGATGTAAGAGTTCATGTAGAACTTCAATGAAATATTGTAATGAAATATTGTAAATTAATCCCCTTACAATATGCCAGCAAAATATCTACAGGTTACATATAAACAAATGTCAAAATACGTTAATAAAAAGTTTAAAATAAACTTCAATTTTAAGGACACAGACGTTCAGAATGATCTTATAAGCAGACAGATGTATATTGATGTCATAGAGAAGTAAGTTTTGGAATACATGTAGCAGATACCAGACTCGGTCAAGAGTTTGAGAACTTAATTCGTATCCAACAATTCCTACATGTATTGTTCTTTCTTTCTTTTTTATATCGCACATTGAGGGAAATTTGTATACATGAGCAAAAGTTTTACCTTTGCCAATGCAAGAGAGAAGTATATTATATTGTAGATAGTATCGGCATGTACTCCATTTTTTGTGTACACTGTACCACGGTTCCTTGATCGTTGTACACTCTACGTTCAACCTCACGAGTTATACCAATTTATTAGAATTCATACAATTGAACAGTATTATCGAGAATTGTGCCGAACAAAAACAGTAAAAAACTACGTCTTCACGTCGCAGAGAAGGCAAATCGAAAATTTACTTACCGAAGTTAAAACGATCGCCTAGATCCGCGGGGATGTTATGGTGATTATTCATTGTTCAAAGCGACGAGCCGATCGATCTCCACAAGCTGATCATGACGATGATGACTTTTTTAGGCGTCGTAAACATTGCCTATAGGTTTTACATACATAGTTAGCGTGTATGAAGTCGTCACGACGATGTCAAACAGCAAATTTACGCGAAATTTTGTCAAAATTATAAGGAAAAATCAACGACGATTTACTCAGTAATTCAAAGGTCGTAACTGTCCTAAATTTGCCGCTGAGATTTGACCTGTGATTGTTTACCAATCTGACCACAGTCGTTTGGTGGGCTATTCAGCTCTGGGACTATTCGCCCCATAGACGAGTGTACAGAAGCGGAGAAACAACCCAAGTCAGGAAATGAAATGGCTATTTCGTATAGGGATTGTGCCACCATGTCATCTTCGATGTTCGATTTTACCGTGAAAAGTAGCAAGTTCATCTATCATGTAACCATCGACGTTCCCTATCATTCTCAAAATTCATACCTGGTACTTGATTTGCTTCACAAACGCTTGTTTCGTGTGATTTTCGGCCGAATTCGATGGACACGTCGCTAAACAATAAGCGTGAGCAACATTCCAGTCACCTCACAGTGGACGTTGGGCACCTCCACTTTACTGACGTTAGCGCCACGTACCCATGAGGGGTGACTGGAAGGTTGTTTATGACCACCCTTACCGAATCAGCAGATCTGCATTCAGCTTCCTGGAGGCTGTTGCAGATCTGCGCAGCTCAGCTATATCAGACTACTTGCAGACATCTGCATTTGGTCTGATTTGGTGCATATATAATTAGCTTTGAGCTGCAAACAGCAGCTCATGGCAGCTCAAGTGGAGGTCAAAGCTAGTGACCTGCAGACAACTAACAGCTCAAAGAAAGTGACCTGCAGACGTATGACAGCTCGAAAAAAGTGACCTGCAGATGTCTGACAGCTCAAAGAAGTGACCTGCAGATGTCTGACAGCTCAAAAAAAGTGACCTGCAGACGTATGGCAGCTCAAAGAAGTGACCTGCAGATGAATGACAGCTCGAAGAAGGTGACCTGCAGATGTATGACAGCAACTCTACCATACGGTGACTATTAAATCTTCATGCATCACAATCAATGAATATCCTAAGCTTACTTTGTGATGCCTTCTGTACGTAATTCAGACCAAAGAGTAAGTGTGCTAGTTTCCAGTTTGCATGCTAGACAGTGAAAATATGGGCAGCTAGCTACAGGTGCTAGCCATAGTAATTACTGAAATCATCCACCGTGAATAGATCACATGGGATGTATAATCCATGGCCCATATAAGGATTACACACACAATGCAGGGTAAAAGATGATAACTGTAATAAAAGTTTTGCTTCCAATAAATATTGACACTCTTGTGTGCATAACTGCCCGTAAGGTCATCCATTTGAAACTATAAAGGTTTTATAATGTGGATTTTGGTAGGTTGTATGCATTTAGCATATGCACTATACTTTCTTGTACAAGCAACTCCCGAGGTAATCAGTCTAAACGTAACAACCTCACCTCAGTCTTGGTCAATGAACCAACCTTAGCCACGGGCCGGGGGCTTACAGCATTTATATCATGGCTATTGTTTTGATTTAGGACCATGGATTACAGGTTCCGTAACAAGGATAGCTATGATGAATGCGTGTACATGTAGGCCTGCCCAAGTACCAAGAAATGAAGACAAACATAGTAGAGCGATTATTTATGCAATAATGATTTCTATTCTGTTAATAAAAAAAGAAAGGTATTTAGAAGACAAATAGTTATTTTATGGTATGTACGTGAAAGGAATATAAACTTTCTATTTTTTTATATAAAGTAAAACATAATTGTAAAATAATATAGAAAATAAAATAACATTTGCATAGTCATTGAAAAAGTGACACTATGAAACACCAAATACCTGATATTTAATATGCTACCCAGATTAGACCATGAATATGGAATAAAAGATACTGGAGAAATTGCCAAACAATATGATTACAGTAGCCAACAGTTACATTGATTTTTGGCAACATAATTAGCATTTTCGTTGAGTGTCAACAATACCTGTACATCAGCTTATCAAAATACCAAGTATCCAGCTGTTCCACACATCAATATTTGCATGCTTTGCAATGTCAATTCAAACTCAAATATTGTTGCTTGAGTATTACATTGAGAGTATCAAGCTTGGACTTGCAATAATAACCTGGTACATTGAAATACTCTTTTCACATAAAGGTTTTGACAGTAAAAGAATCTGTTTGTAAATCATGCCAGTTGTATTGCGATAGCTCAATAGTGAATGTTGATTTCACAGCAATACACTATTTTGGTAAATGGTGTTCTATGAAACACCAAGAAAATCTTAAAATAAATCTTGGTAACCTGATAACAAAAGTTTAAGTTTAGAGTTCACAAGTAATTTGTAAAAAACAGACTGTAAATATCATAAAAATTTACAAGAACAGAATATTTTGGCATTACGTAAAATATAGTACAAATTACTATCTTTAGCCCCTCGTATTTTGGTATGATAAATTTGCGTTCAATGAAATACAAAGATCATCTTGAAATATATTTTTGTCACAAGTTCCTGAAAGTGTAATGTAAAATCACAAGTAAATTTTTAAAAAGTTGACTACAAATATCATGAAAAGATACGAGAAAATTGTTTATGAAATACAAAGATCACCTTAAAATATTGCATTTTTATAACAAGTTTATGAAAATGTAAGTTTGAAGTCACAAGTAAATTTGTAAAAAAATAGACTAGTATAAATATCATGAAAAAGTTACAAAAGGACAAAATATGCTATTATCATCTAAAAATTTTGCAAGAGATGTTTTGAGCATTTACCTTAGTAAGTAAGCAGCTGTTTCTCACTTTTTGTGGGGTTTGTATAAATATGTGACAAGAGTTTTGGTAAATACTGTAAATTATTGTAAATTGTTCACATCATACCTCAGTATACTTAATAACCAATAATTCTGAATACTTCATCAAGAACAGCATGTGTAATAAATCTGATGAAGCAGTAACCAAATTAATGCGAAAGTAAAAAATATGGTAAAGGTAAAATAAAACGTAACATTTCAAAGTTTTTTAAAATAGAGAAATAGAAAAAATATGAAGTTTTGTTTACTATTTTTTAAAGCTAGCCAAGAGAAAAAATAGGAAATAATCAAAGAAATTGTCAAACAGAAAGCCACTGCCAACAGCACACCTTCAAAACAGAACACATAAATAAATATTCACCCAGTATCTCAAAGTAAAGACTTGCTGTTTCACTACATGGGTTATGTGTACAAAAGATAATGAACGTCAATACCCATAACTTGTACAAGTTTTAAGCAATGCAAAGTTGCTCACCACAACGAAGCACACATTTGAAAGATTAAAAGTGATTCTTCTAATTTGATAGATAGCAATAAGTATAAAATCCCTTAATGCAATCATTTTCAGCATGTCAGTGCAGACTGTACGGTTGTAAATTTACCGACAGTTAAATATTATTTGGGAAATGATATTCAACTGGGAAATAGTATTGTTGATAAATCAAATATCTTATGCAGACAGTGTTGAAAAGTTGAGTAACTACGAGAACTGCAACTGTGACTAACATCTTTTAAAACAGATTCCTCAGCTACAATTGACTTGTGTGAATCAACTGACAAGATCAGACCAGTCAATTGATTTCTATTGAAGATGGTGAAAATTACCAACCTGCACTGAATGAAAATTCAGGGACAGGTTTTCCTAAGTTGTCTCTTGTTCCTTTGGCTGAGTGGACAATGAGATAAGCACTCCCAATATTCACTCTCCTGAGAGAAAGTCTTTGGCCTTGCCAAGAAAAGAGAGAGAAAAAAGGTGAAATATGACACTGTGCACACTGCTGACTATACATTAACAGCCGTCTTAATGTCTGTATCTTAAAAGTTGCGCTTCAATTTTCCCCTCACAGTTCAAATTCAATACAGAAACAAGGGTTTTCATAAAACTGCTTCTTTATACTTAAAATATGACAATTTGTAAAATATGAACTTATATACACTTCAAATTAACACATTAATGTTTATCTTATATGTACTTCACAATGAAGTACTAGTAACTAATTCTCTACAAATGAAAATTGCAGTTGAGAAATACAAATAAAAAATATTAGCAAAGTGACAAATAAAAGATAATTATCAAATATTCTCAATTAAGCATGTTCTTATAAGCAGGATGATCATACAGATAAACACGCCAGACCGGCTCAATAACAATTATTCAGTTCAGATACTCAAGATGTCTTACCTGTATGCAGATGAGTTATTGCCTTTTGCCTTGAAACAGTTTCTTGCAAATAGATCTTTTCGCCCCACTACACTTGTTGGTCAAAATCCTGGTCAGCTCTTTTTCAGTGATACTTTCTGAGTATTTCCTTGACCTTGCCAACACATATGCTGAAAAAGGGAAACCATTTTATTGCTGTTACCGGTATTATGCGAAATCAACCACGATTGCATCATATTTTAAGGTGCACATGGACAATCTAAGACTTGACACATGACTTCTGTGTTACCCCAAGGGGTTACATTACGAGATTTTCTAAAGTTTTGGTGGTGTGACATTAACAGAGATAATCAAGCCAGATATGAATGTAAATGATTACTGTCAAACTGCAACTGAGGTGAAGAAAAGTCTAGTTTTTCAAAACAATTGCATGTGCAGTGACAATCCATTTGTTAGAGTTTGCATGAAGGATGGCGGTAAGATATTAGTACTACAGTGCCCAACATGTCAGGCAACAAGATAATTCCATAGGAAATTTTACTACTTCAGGTGCATTCTTTTTGGTTTGCAATAGAGATCATCAAAGTACACCTGAAGTATCCAATTCCCATGGTATTGGAGTTACCTTTCTGTATGAATGATAATCAAATAATACAACCCAGTTACCCACATTAGAAGGCTCATACATGAACAAGCAGCAGTCGCTCTATTAAACGTCATGACAGTGCAAAGAAGTTCAGATACATTTCCAACCTTACTTGAAAAGCAACCATGGTCAATGCAGGAAAGGTAACAATTGCTACTTTACACTAGATAATTACATAGCAAAATTTTAAAATCATAAAGGATTCCTTACTTTTCACGGCTCGTACGATAGTTTGGTCCAAGGGCCGTTTACCTTGCAACGATTTGCCCGTATCACAGGCGGTCGATGCTGATAAAATATCTATGGAAAAGAAGTGATCTATTAACTTATGGAAAAGTTTCTTGGAATCCTTGTGACATTCAGCTAGTAGTCCATTTAGGACTACACATTGAACATGCACCTTGCTCCCAGGTACCAGTTCGATCATAGTCTGCATATAGAGAATATAAAAGACAAAAGAATAACATTACACATATAGTCACATGTTGAATATTGAAATATCACATGTACTGTACATGTAAGAGATACTATTTTCTGCAGTCAGTGCAATGTACAGTTTCATGACAAAAGGTCTAACAGGTATGTATAATATCATGATTACAATCTGGGAAGAGTGGGGATATCACTTAATGTTGGTATATGCATTTCCAGTGTCTGGGACCCGATTTGTGTATATGTATACAATGTACCTTTAAATGGTAAGTACTTACACTTTCATAATTTGTTGCTTTCCCTTTACTACCTATGTCATCTGGAGATAGTGACTTGAACTTGGTACATGTATCTTGACTGGGAACAGTAGTATACAATGTTGGACCCTAGAGATTATAGAAAAGCAATAAGCAATATTTAAGAGACTGTACAAACTGAACAAAAAGTTAAAGAAAACATCAGCGTCGAAAATTACTCACTTGCTCTTGAAAACCAAACAGGCTGGAAAATAGATCCTTCCAATAATTCATACAATTAGAGCACTCTGGTGGTGGTACTACAAAGCAAAAGGAAAATGAAAATACCATCATAACAGTATACTGCAATTTTTGTTTCATTTATGTAGCAGATTCAACACAAGTAAACACATGACACAGTAAGGGTGGAACATACTATTGTAAAACTGATGAAAATAACATGCAATGTATTGGTCCAGGAGAACAATTACACAAGTATTGGCAGGTGGCCATACTGCTTGTTACTTCAATATTCATGCAAAACAAACAGCTTAATCAATCAGTAGCTTTTCAATGACAGAAATATGAGTCAATGACATCATGAAGTGTTTTCATGCATACTAGTTTCAAATCTGAAGCCATCCATTTTGCAATAGCGAACTGACATTGTACTGATCCAAAAAGAGGCCACGAGGGGGAATGCTTCCATTGTTGAATACTTTTTGAAGTATATTTAAAAGACAATAACTGTACCTGGTATTTTTATAAAAGCGTTATCCTTTCCTTTGGACTTGCTCTGAACTGAGTTGACACTTGTTGACGGAAAGGTGCAGGTGCATGTACCATGTCAACTTCGTTGACGGTGTTCATGGCCATTCTGTAGATGTCTGAGGTGCTTTCATCCAGTTCCTCATCAAATAGCAACTGTCGCATGCTAGGCCCATTTGCCGATTGTGATGATGTAGATGAATCTTCTGATGGTGTACATTTACTAATAAATGAAGATGTGTCATGCGATTCACTCACAGAACTTGTCCATGAATTGCTCAGGTATGTATATGAAGGAGTATCGTTATCCATCTGTGGTTGTTGAACAGGTGGTGCTGGCTGAGACATTGAAGATGTCTGTTCTGCATACACAGGTGGGAAAGGCTCATGGGAAAGTGGTGTTGATTTTGCCAGAGGTGTTAATGTACGGTTCATATTAGAATCAATTTTGCTTATGGCATTATGGTCACTGTTGCTCAAGACAGGTGAACTTTCATCATTTGTTGGTGTATTGGAGGACTTCTCTTCTGATTTGTTTGTGCCATGTTGCTTGCCATTACCGGGGAATTTTTTTGCAAAAAACTCGGTTGCTTGTGATTTCGCAGCTTCAATCCTTGCTGCTTTTTGTAGCTGTTTCTCTTTCTTTGAGGTGGTAGTCTCCTGTGAATCGGCTGTTATTGGTTGTGTGACCTTCTTTTGCTTTTTGCTTGCAGTAGTGCTCTCTGCTGTACTTTTTCTTTTTGGTGTTGTACTCTTTTTTGCAGGACCACGATTCAAAGTTTCTTTTTTCCTGGTTGCTGCTTTATTTTCTTTAGTACCTTTTTTAGCTTTGCCTTTATTCTTTATCACTTTGGTTGTTGTACTAGTGTCAGCTTCTGCCTCCTCATCCAAAGCAATTTTCTTTGCAGTTGATTTTCTTTCTCTTGGACGATTCAGTCGGTGATTTTGTTCAATTTCTCTTAGTTTAGCTGAACTTTCCAACTCTGCTCTGTTGACAACCTTTTTAGTTCCTACAATGTAGATAAAAAGACAAGTTTGTCATTCTTAAATCCAATCTATCTCTTACATCAAACAGTGATTTACAGCTCAACACATGTATTCATGTTAAGGCCAAAAGTATGAGTTGTGCTGTTCCAATAACATGTTTTTTTTAAATACTAAAATAGGGTAGGTAGGTAGGTCGGAAGGAATTTTTTTGATAAAATATTTGTATTTATAAATATGCATTTTTCAGGGAAACACTTGCCATATTTCTTGAAAAATGTGTCACCACATAATTTAAAGGAAAAAACCCTAAAGACATCCTCGTTAAAGCAAAAATCAAATGCCAAGTGACGAATACGTGCTTTCACAGGTTTTTTCCTTTTTATTTACTTCTGTGTGCGACAGGAAAAAACATCTCTCATGCCACAGATGTACAAACATCATTTATGTACAGCCATGCTCATGTGAACATCATTTTTATGCATTTAAATATCAAGCTTGAAGACTCACTCTTTCAGCAATAGCTATTCCAGGTATGATGAACTGAAATATTCTATGTGGATGCTCACTCTCATCACATGATTAAATTTGTTCTGCTTTATATCAAATAAGACATATTTACATGTACTTTGTTAAGAGAGTGTAGGAAACATTTTCTTCGTCAATATGCACTTTCCAAAATTTTGCTAACCTTTCAACTTCAAGGACGATCGAAATACGGCATTCAGAATCAATAATAAATGTTCATCATGGTTTTGAAGGAAAATTATAATGACATGAAAGCAGACAGCTAAAGGAAGACGTGCCTGGTGATGATAAGTACATGTAGTTTGTGTCCACATACAAAGAAAACAGCGTACAAGTAGCACAATTTTGTGGAGGGACTGTGATGTACACAATGCTTGAATAATTGTTGGAATTATCTAACATGCTTGATGTCAATGAAGTTTTTAAAAAGCCCATTATGATTATTTCTCCACGACTCAGTAGGACTATATTAACTTACTGCGAAAACACAGATTAATCTTCATTTTCAAAATCGTAACTTACCGATTTTCACGATTTGAGCCGTGTATATATCCTCAGTAGTTGCACAGGTCAAAACGTCAAAATTTCTCCATTTCACGCTGATGGTACTCTTTTCTACAAACTCACCATCGACCACGTCGCTGCGGGGTAGGGAACAGTATGTCTTGTCTTCCGCAAAATACACCAACATCCACTCATCCATTTTTAAATGTTGTTGCCAGGAGCAATGAAGGACAAAAGAAGTCGACTTTAGGAGATCTGTATATGAAAAGACGACCTTTGGCTGTCGAGTCTTCACAATGGCGATGAAAAATACCGCGCAAGATATTTTGACTAACGCGCGTTTATTGCGGGTAAGTGATTGGCTAATATTCATCACGTGACGAAAAGCGCTATTGCGCCTGTGCAATGACCCGGTCTGCATGCTAGTGTTGACACTCACTCTTCGACATATATCCAGGAACTTACGACGAGACGATTTTGCTATCAACGGCACTTTATATCAGCACAATATGTCAAAAAGAGGCAGCGATTTCGCGGCTCGAGACTGTAAGAGGACTAGAAGCACCGTTAAGTCTCTTCTAGGTGAGTAATGAAGTTTGAAAAATGCTTGTTACCGCTATACCTGTGCTATTCTATTGCGGCTAGCCCTGCGTACGATGCTGCTGTGTGTTCCGCTACAGCTAATCGCCCTGCTCACCAGCGGGGCGATTAGCTGTAGCGGAACACACAGCATCGTACGCAGGGCTATATTGCGGCTTACTCGCTCGTTTTGACGGTGGCACGGTCCTTCTATAATCACTCACAGTATTACAGTGATTCCGATATTGCTGCAAATCAACATCGCAAAATCGGGGAAAACTCTTTATGGCCTATTTTGGCGTGGACATTATCCTCTCGCCTGCACCAGTGGCTCAGAACTGGTCCAAACTAAAACTACTCTTCCAAAGAAGTACAAACAATTTGAACGATCAAAATGATATCGCTGATGTGATAGGGAGTGTTTCAAATCAAGTTAAATATAACCATGAAGATCGAGGTTCAGTGAGCGCACACATATTTTTTCATGTTTGTTTTTTTTGTTTTTGCCACTACTACTGTAGTGCGCATTATTTCAATGTGACATATTAAACTACGATTTCGATGTAAGTAACTGTAAGTTGCTGGCCTACACTAACAGATTACTAAACCATGGACTGAAGATGTCCCCAAACCCCTAGACACATTTACTAGCTGTGGTATGTAATTTGTAAAGACATATGCAACGACAGACCACGGTCCCTCCAAACTTAAATGTACATAGACAATTGTTCATAATGGAAAACTGGAAGACTTGTCAAATGAATCCAAAAACAGCTAAAATGCTGCAAGCACATGGCAGGTGAAATACATGTAGGACTTGATTATCCAGATCCTTGCTTAGCCCCTGCATTTCCAAACAAAGTTGATAGTTTTAAGTAAAGCATAAAAAGAATTTGATGGCATTTCTGTATTCTGTAATACTGTGATTGACAATACTTCTAAATTGGCAGAAATTGCAAATAACCCTCATCTTCAAATTTGTTAATATACCCTATAAGAACGTGTGCACAAATTATAATAATCCCTCAATGTTTTTAGTAATACTGGATATTTTAATGACCATTATCTTACAAAAACAAACTCATTATTGACAGTAAAATATATTTTTTCAAATACATGTAACACAGAACAACATCGAACTGGAGAAGCTGCCTGGCAACACCAGGATATAGTAGGGCAACTAGTACCTGACGAGGATGTACATGTACAGGCTGAAGCCACAGCATCAGGGCCATCTTACGAAATGAATGAAGTGGAGCCCAGTACGAGTGGAAACTTTTTTCAACCCATTGATGAGAGTAATTGCAATGATGACTGTGATTCACCCTCTCAAGGAAGAATAGATACCACAACTGACAGCTACCGTGCAGAAACTTTGAGCAATGAAACACATGACACTGACAGCTATGTCAGCATTACAAACAAATATAGTGAAACATTGCAGTCAACTAATCAACCACCATGCTCAGGAATGGACTTAAGTGAACATAGAGAAATTTATCATTCCTTTTTTGATTGCAACTTTGATGCAAATGATGAAATGGATACATCACCAATATTCGAAGAGGGTGAGATATGTGGGCCATCAGCAGAGGACTTTGAGAAGTTAGCAAGGCCAGTAATGAAAAATGTAATGAAAAACAATGTGATGAGCCAATCTTCCCAGACTCTACTATAACTGTAAGCATGAGTATGGTGCTGATCATAACATATGCTCTCAAGTTCACCTATCAGGTGAAGCACTTTCAGATCTTCTGACTTTAATAGGCTTGCACTGTGCAAAGAAACACCCTGGCCTGCATTCTTTACATACATTTTTGAAGTATTTTCACAGTGTTCGCAATCCACTGGTGTGCCATTATTACTGTGAAAGATGTTTGCGGTACCTTGGTGTTAACAGTGACAAGGGCAGATGTCCAACAGCTGGATGTGATGCTGATTTTTCGCGAAAAACTACACCTTTTTTTATAGAAGTTCCTATTGAAAACCAAATTCGCAAACTATTTCAAAGTGAACATTTTTTCACAATATTGGACATCGTTTTGACCGGAAGAAGGAACAACCAGGCAATATAGAAGATATCTATGATGGAGAATTGTATCAAAAAAAGAAGAATATTCTTTCTGAAGGACAAAACATTTCCTTGATGTGGAATACAGATGGTGTGCCTGTATTTAAATCCTCGTCGTTTTCACTCTGGCCTTTATACTTAATGGTGAATGAGCTCCCCTTCCATGAGCGTGTGAAGAGAGAAAACCTGATATTTGCAGGATTATGGTTTGGCACAGTTAAACCAGACATGCTTACATTTTTAAAACCATTCCATGCAACATTTTCAAGGCTGGAAAATGAGGGCATCACCGTTGAAACCCACACTGGTCGCAAGTTCACATCTCGAGTTCTTCTGATAGCTGGCACTTGTGATCTTCCAGCAAGAAGTATGGTGTGTAATTCTGTCCAATTCAATGGATTTTTTGGCTGTCTTAAATGTTTGCAACCAGGCCAGACAGTGAAAACAAAGAAAGGAGGGCATGTCCACACTTTTCCATTTATAGAAGAAAATCCAACAGGACCACCAAGAACTCATGAAAACATGTGCCAGGACGCCAAAACTGCTACTGAACAAGGTTGGTAACATTGTTCCATTAACTGTTGTAATCTACTGATAAAGAGGTGTGTTAAATTTAATGTCATGTCTCATCTATCAGGTGTTTAAATGTATACATCTTACCACTGCATGTGGTGTGTAAAACAACCTGACAGATTTCCTAAATATATTGTGTAATGGTCCTTGCAGAAGATACATCTACATGTATCAATATTGTTATATCATATGGAAGTAGGTACATGAGAGCAAAAGAAGATTTTCAATTGTTTGAAGTCACTTCTATTTCAAATTTCAAATGTAAAGCATTTCATATTACACTCACTGGCCTTCAAAGGGTAACTTTACACAACCTGAGATCAAGGCTTTGCATTTTCTGAAGGAAGCTATGTGCAAGTTGAGATGACACAGTCACTCTTGGCAAGATGTATTTTTAATGCATTATTGAGAATTGGTGTGTAGAACTGTATATATTAAGTGGTACTTACAGTGCTTGGACGGATCTTCATGGGTTGCAGTTTGTCCAAATTCATTTATCTAAAAAGAAGCAATATTTCATCAAATTTGGTTGTCTATGGTCAGTAAATTACCTTTCTTAGAGTTATGTGAACTTGTACAGTCATAAATTTTATTAAGCTCTTTCAGAAAAAATCATACATATTGACAATCTTGCCATTTACTCCCACTAAATTAGCCTAAAACAATACATATTAGTGTCTTATTCTCAATGTTATCTTCTTTTCCTCCAACAGGTAAGATTGTTAATGGCATAAAAGGACCATGTTGGTTCGGAGGACTCAACCACTATGACCTCACAAATGGAACAGGAATAGACTATATGCACTGTGTGCTACAGGGAGTGATGAAGACCTTGTTTTCTCTGTGGTTTGACACAACAAACTCTTCAGAAGACTTCAACATCTCACACAAAATACATCAGGTGGATAAGCGTCTTGAAGAAATACATCCACCAAACGAAATTTCAAGATGTCCACGCTCCCTTGAAGGACACAGGAAGTATTGGAAAGCTTCCGAGGTTCGGTCATTTTTACTTTACTATGGACTTGCAGTTTTGTTTGGCATTTTGCCTGATACATACTACCAGCATTTTGCTTTGCTGTCTGAAGCTATCTTCATTCTCATTCAGGAGTCTATATCTGTAGAACAATTAGAATTAACAGATAACCTACTACAACATTTTTGTTTGCTTTTCGCTGGTTTGTATGGGGAACGGTACATGACCCATAATGTACATTCCCTCTTGCATTTGACAGAAGATGTAAAACAATTAGGCCCCGTGTGGACCCATAGTTGCTTCCATTTCGAAGATACAAATGGTTTTCTTCTTAAACTCATTCATGGTACTCAGAATGTTCAGTTTCAAATTTTGAGTGCTGTATCTCTCGTTCAAAATCTACCCGATCTTGTACAATGTTTAGAGGCCAGTCAAGAAGCAATGAATTTTTATAAGAAATTAAACAAAGTTAGAGAAAGGTAATTTAGTACAGTTACAACAGAACATTTATGCCATAGGTTCTTCTGAGGAGAGTGATCTTGAGGACATGGAATTCAATGCTCTGTTAAGTGTCATCGACCAAGCACCACCGAGTAAAATAGTAAAGAAGTACCAGAGACTTAAAATAGGATCTACTGTCTATCACTCTTCATCCTATAGAAGAGCATATAAACGGAATTCATACACAGTCATATATAAATTCAATGATCATTTTGAGTATGGCCATATTAATTTCTTTTTCCAAGTGAAGACTTCATGCTTTTGTGAAAATATGGCTAGTTGTACATGTGATGTCCAAAATTATGCAATTATAAAAAAGCTACCTGTTAAAAAAGAAGTGACTCTAGTAAAAGATGATGTGACAAATGCAACAGGATTTCATCTGTCTGTTGTTAGCAAGTCAAATGAAGTAGCTTGTGTCGCCGTAGAAAATATTAAAGCAAAATGTATTTACATGAAGTTTACAGATATACAAGATTTTTGTTTTGTTGGTCACTTCCCAAATCTTAAAGAGAAAGATTGATTGCAATATCTGCCACTTATGGAATGACAATATTATATGATTATGTAATGCCCCACCAAGTAGAACAGTAAACAGTACAAGTAGGATCTACTGTCAACTATACAGAAACATATATGAATCTTATGCAAAAAACATAATGAACTTCCACCTTACATGTACATGCAAGTGCATAAAAGGAGCAACTCACAGTTGGGAGTATTGAACAAGAGTGTGTTGATGTTTCTTATCCAGTCTTGTAAAAGTAAGTTAAGCATGTGTATTGAATAAAATGCATTATTTAGAGTATATTTGTTTTGTGCTATTGTAAGTTATACACACAAAATACATACAAAACTCTTTCCTCTTTGAAATGGGTCAAAGGCAACACAAGGTCAAATTGCTTGAGTATACAGTGTAGAGTGAATGCAATCATCAGTTAATTACAGACAAGTATAAAATTCTTAAATTTTACATTTTGTGTGTATTGCACATGGACTGGCTAAATTGACACTTGTTTGTCCCAAATGCCCATCTCCATGCTGCCTGCCAGGGAACTAAAGTACATTGAGCTGCTGACTTTTATCTGAGCTGCCATTGAGCTGTTGTACTAGCCTTTGAGCTGGATGATACTCGTCGTGTAAACAAACTTTTACTGACTCAACATTTGAGCTGCTGGATAGCTGTAAACTGAGCTGCCAAGAGCTGCACGTGTCTGCAATTCCATTCCTGTGTCTGCAGCAGACATCTGACAGCTCCAAACATTCTGTGCAGATCTGCATTAGAGCTGCATTGAACTGCCACAGCTCTGAAACCGGTCTGCCGCAGCTAAATGTAGACCTGCACGTTTGGTAAGGGTTATGTTTTGGCGACATGTCTTCTGAACTTGGCCGAAAAGCACACGAAAATTCATACCTGATACTTCATCTGCTTACAAAATGCTCATTTCCTGTGATTTTCGGCCGAGTTCGAGAGACACCTGGCCAAAACATAAGCGTGAGCAACATTCCAGTCATCCCTCACGGGTAGGCGGCGCCAACGTCAGTAAAGTGGAGGTACCAAAGAGGTGACCGGAATGTTGCTCACCCCCAGGTTTTGGCGAGATGTCCGTCGAATTCGGCCGAAAATCACAAGAAACGAGCGTTTTTGAATCAGATAAAGTATCAGGTATGAAATTTTAGAATGATAGGGAACGATCGACGGTTGCATGATAGATGAACTTGCTAATTTTCACAGTGAAATCGGACACGGAATGTGACATGGCGTGGTTTTATAGCCATTCTGTTTCCAGACTTGGGTTGTTTCTCGCTTATGTACACTCGTCTATAGAGCGAATAGTCTCGGAGCTGAATAGCCCACGAGGGACTGTGATCTGACCAATCATAACGAAGTCTTCACATGATCTATGATGTCATCATGCGTGATACTATTACTTCCGGTACAAAGTCCTCGCGATCGCTGCAGTGTAACTAGCATGAAGTACAGCGGACTTCAAAAGCGTTTAAAAAGTACACTGACGGAAAATTCATTGAAAAACCTACAGCGTTCGATCGACTACCAAGCAACAGTACATTGAGAGCTTTGGCCATGACTAAGTCGCGACACGATGTCAGAATATAGCAGGAATATAGTGGAGAAACCCTGTGCGTATAGCATTCCCATATGCCGCCGTGCTAACTGTGTACCGTACAAAACCTTAGGTACGGTACTACAGAACTATGCCTTCTCGGTTTAAAGGGACCTATAAGGTTTCGATGAAAATTGTGTTATTTAGGATAGGTTGAGATACGAAAAGCACCAGTTCTAAAATGTAATGTTTCGTTCACATGTGTTTCTCTGAGAGTTGAGGTTACACGTATTACATGCACTACACGCATCCAGGTTGAGAACGCAATAAGGAAAATGGATTTACAAGATTTATTCCCGTGTCTTAAAAACTTCAAAAGTCGGCGATTTAGTAACTGCACTGATGTTTTTGGAAATAATTGTCGATGAGATAATTTGTAAGGTCAAATATTGTCACAGACGTGATGTAAATCCTATATTAGAAAGCAAGCAATGAAATGTTATTGTTATCAATTTTTATTTCCTTCCGTGGACTACGGCCAATTTTCGAGAGATTTTCGTTGCTGCCATGAATTTAATTTCGAATTTTCTTACGGATTAATTTATCATTGGCTCAAAAAGTAACCTGATGGGCAAGGAAAACATTTTCATAGGAATCTTTTGTGGCTGCCTATATACACTCAATGTGACAGTTTTCGGACGACCTCAGTTTTCGGACATTTAGTGACATGCTGTTAGTTACACTCACTTCGCTCCGTATCGATAGCGTTTTACAGGTCATGTGACCTCATATTAAGTCAGGTGACACTGTTGTCCCGTTTTCGATAGTTTTTTTGGTAGAAGCTATTGAGTTCGCTACGAGCGGCGGTCACAAATTGTCGTCTGACATCGCGTCAGTGATACTGTCAACAAACTGCCGTCAGGTCAAAGTAACTGAAATTTTGACTAAAGTCCTGATTTAGCATTGAATTTTGAATGTGGGGGAGAATAATGATTTTGAAAATATTCTTTCCATTGTTCGCTACGATTGCATGTAGTTTTAACGAAAACTGCGCAGTTGTTTCGAGAAAAAAAGTACATTTAATGAACGTAAGAAGTTTACAAGTTTCGGACAGACAATATTAGCATAATCGTGTGAACGTAGTAAGTGACTTACCGCGTAAAGACTTGACAGGTAAATAATTCCATACGATGAAATATATAGCTATTTATATTAAATAATGCCTGTGCGATTCTAATACAAACAAAATATGCAATGGAAACAATTATAAGTAATACTCACTGAACAAACTTAGCGAAGTTAGCCACACCGTACGATACAAGGTGCCGAAAGCAACACACACAGATATAGCCCGTGTCCGATATCTAAGCACTATACACGTCGAAATATAGTTGAGTCGTCCATGGATTAAACATAACTAATTATCATGAAATATTCTTATATACAATTTTCTAAACACAAAATTAAAAATCGGTGGTTTGAAGTTTCAAATTATCAAAACTTAGCTCCTAATCACATTCAAACACGACGTCCGATTTCTGGGATTGCAGTCCGATTATTACGCCTTCAACATGGGGTCAAAACTTTGAAAACTTTGACCCCGAAATACCACTACCGTCGTGTCAACTGAGTTTGAGGATAACCACAATAAAGTTTCGAAAGGTATGGTAATAAGATTTCGTATTGCTGGTCATTTACGAAACGACTTTGGGCGAAATTCACTACCCTGTCCGAAAACTGTCACACTGAGTGTAGTGTACTCATGAAACAGCATTGTTAATCATCAGAATCCCCATTTTAGCAGTTTGTAGCTCGATCGCCTCAATCACATCATAGCATTACTGTCTATAGACCTTTTCCCGGTTATCCCACAATGCATTGCAGTGATGTTATCAAACAGCGTATATAAGCTCAAAACAGCGAAAACATGTTGCTTTGTTTTGTACAACGGATTGTTATAGAAGAATGACACAAATTTGCAATGCCAATTAATGCCCCGTGTATAATCTACCCATCAGCAACGAAAATATAGGCCTGGGTGTAATTTGCCATAGAGTTCTATGAGTAACGTACCCTGCGTGTACCCTACATTGCCCTACGGCTAAGAAGTTCTATGCGTAACGTACGCTTGGTATACCCTGGCGCGCACTGCATCATGGAACCGGTAAAAGAACTATTATCACACTGTAGATGAACTATTAGCACTGCAAACCCACGCTCACGTTCATATAATCACTGTGGCTTACGTATACTATCTGCAAACTTCACTTATTTTTATTTTATTTTTTATATTTGTGATAGACAATACCACAGCAAATATTAAGCTTACTGATGGCCTCTGCGCAATGAATACATGTTTGTACAAGTCGATCTATCCTCTGCTACCTCCATGGTCTGATAGTCAAAATACATTAAGTGCAGAGATGCTGCTCCACTCCTATCATTTTCTGTCACTCTACGAGCCAGAATTGTTGTTAGATATATCTGATCAGCCACAATTATTAGGCCACTATATGTTCCTGCAGAGATGCTGCACCAGTCAAGTAATTTGCTGCCGCTCTGCCGGACAGATTTGTAACAAAGTGATCTGCCCAGCTAGCGGGGCAGATTCTGCGGGCCAGAAATCTGCCCTGGAACTCTGCAGCTTTAGTCCCAGAACATTCCTGTCGCTCTCCTGCAGCTCTCCTGTCGCTCTCCTGCCAGGACCTCATTTTTGTAAGGGTAAAAATCCACCAGCAGAACTGTCCACTCAGGTTAAAGAAATATAAATTTTACTATAACCCAAACGGGATTCGAACCCCCACACACTCACGGCAACATCGCCTAGCTGCTAGGCCTCACACAAAACCAGTCGGCCACTGCTTCCAACCCAAAAGAGTTGGTCACAGTAACCGACTTAGATGTTTCAATTCTGTGCGTGACCGAACAACACGGTATGCGTGGAGCAGATGACACACAGACACAGTACACACACACAGTACACACATATATAGTAATCGGAAAAGCACGAAGCTTTTTACTGAGCTATCAGACAGACTCGGGGACAAGTAAATATCCACCAGCAGAACTGTCCACTCAGGTTAAAGAAATATAAATTTTACTATAACCCAAACGGGATTCGAACCCCCACACACTCACGGCAACATCGCCTAGCTGCTAGCACTTCTCGCAAAGAGCTATTGTATTTTGGTGAGCGATAAAACTTGACGTTAAACGGGTGCTTGAAAGGTAAAACATACTGGAGAGGCCTTGTCGGGAACTAGTCGAAAATGATGGTGAAAGCTGTCGCCGATTTACAACCGATGCATCAGCAATGGGTAGCCGAGATGTTAGATTAACGGTAAACCCACGGTCGTCATGATTGTCGGTCACAGCTGACCTTGGACCGAGACTTTGAATGTCCCCGGAGTCATTTCCGTAGACGCTACCGGATGAGTTGATGACAGCTTACTGCCGTTGTTGGCCGTTGATGGCTGGTTCGAGTAGTTTTCACGCTTGCGTCGTTGACATTGCCACTAACATACATACCCCCGTATAGTGGGTCGCACATGGTGGTAGCTGAAGTTTGACGGTCCAATTTTTTCCCGAAATTTTCTACGTCTTAGTTGCTGTCTGAGGTAAATACGTCTACCACAGGCTTATGAATCCTGCCTGATTAGTATTTGTACATGCTGAACTGGTTTTGGACTATATTTGCAAAGATATTTGCGACTAACTGCTGTGTCGTTTCTGACCTGACGAACTGGGTGGACGTGAGCCGACCCGACATCAAGAGGACGTTACGTAACAATTATCTGTGATGCCCCTGCACTGTGAAGACTGTGGCGTTGTGTCATCCAGAGTTGCGCTATGTCAGGGCGACTTACAACTCTGCCCTAAATGTAACAAGAAAAGGTTTGGTAACATCAACAACCCTAATAGTATTAACGAAAGTGGAGGTGCCAGTGCTGTAATTAACAATGAGAGTGGACCCGTTGTCTGTGAACTGGCTTGCTTTGTGGTGAATAAGCTGAGCTCAGGTATGACACGTGCAGCCATGGAGAAAGTTATCAAAGACTTTTATACTAAGTCGGAGGTTGATGAAGCCAAGAATATTGTTTTTGAATTGGCTGGTGACCGTGGGCCATCTCGTCGTAAAACTACGCTTACAGTTCGTGATGTAATTGATTGCGTCGCTGATTTACCTGTCGATATCCAGACAAGATTTGTTGCCCAGAGTCTGCATCGTCTTCCCCCAATTGACATTGACTATGTTGACTACATAAGTTTACTGAAAATGGTTCGAGATATGCGTGAAAAACTGGACAGAGTAAGTTCTAAAGTTGAAGCCAACGAAGCCTCCACTCGCTCTGCCTGTGACAAGGCTGCCGTTGATAACACATGTATAATTAGACAGCGTGAAAAAAGTCATACAGGTCAACGCGCGGCCGTGGAAAACGCTCCAACAGAGTCAGTTTCTGCAGCTGATATTGATTCTCCGAATATGCCAGTTCCTGGTACAACTACAAGCGAGGACCAAACATGGTCATTTGTGGTGAAAAAGAATAAAAACAAGGTTCGTTCTGTAAATCGTCCCGTAAAACAAGCAAATCGTTCAGGGATCCGGAAATTCTACCCATCATTTCACCATAGCGGATAGGCAGCCTAAATTGCGCAGCGTCTTCGTCAGTCGTCTGTCGCCGGAAACATCTATTGACCAGATTCAAACCTACATCGACGAAGTATGTGGCTCTGACACTTTTAAGGGAGGTTGCAAACTTAAAACTCGTTTTGATACTTATTCGTCCTTTAAGTTGATATTAGAGACAACTCCTTTGAAGGCATACTTCGTCCTGAAACATGGCCTTCAGGGGTATTTGTGAAACCATATTTTCTCTCCAAATCGGAGTTGTCTGAGAAAAGATCAAGTACTTCACGTGTAGATTAATAGAAAATAATGTCCACGAATATGATAAATATTGCCAGCTATAACATCAGAGGTTTACCTTCTTCGCTTTGTGATGTCAGTACTTTACTTAGTTTGTGTGATGTTTTACTAATTCAAGAACATTGGCTTAACAAGGACAAACTGCCGGTGCTCAGCTCAATTCATAATGATTTTACCTCTATAGGTGTGAGTGCCATCGATAGTACTAGTGGCATTCTCACAGGCAGACCATTTGGGGGTGTTGGTATACTTTGGCGTAAAAACCTGAATGGTGTTTCGCCTATTATAATAGATTGTGAAAGTCGTGTAGTAGGCATTCGTATAGAAATGGTTGATCGTCCTGATCTTGTGATTTTCAATGTTTACATGCCAACAGCAAATTCTGACACTGACGAATTCCGGAGAATTCTTGGCTTGTTACAGGTGGCTATTAATGATCTTGACACTTGCTGTTGTATTATTGCTGGAGATTTCAATGCTGATCCAGGCAAAAATCAACTTGAGTATTTTCTTCTGAATGACTTTGTGAAAGAGAATGATCTTGTTCTCGCTGACATTGAGAGACTCTCATCTAACACATTCACTTTTTTAAGCGATTCATGTGCAGCTCGTAGCTGGCTTGACCATATTATTTGTACAAGAGCGGCAAATAGTATTTTTCATTCTGTCACTGTTAACTATGATTTCATTTCCTCTGATCATTTCCCATTAATTTGTACGCTCAAAACTGACTTGCTACCAAAGATAAGTTCAAAGCCCAAGAAAAATGCTTGTAGGCCCTGTTGGAACAAGTCAACTCCCATCCATCTCTCACGTTATACTTCGTTGTGTGATAAACTTCTCTCAAATGTGAAAATTCCCGTTGAAGCATTAGTTTGCACAGACCCTAACTGTTGTGTCCATTTCGATGATATTGATATGTTCTATAATGACATTGTCTCTGCTTTAAAATCTGCAGCAGAAAGGTCTATTCCGAAAACTGCGTGTTCCAATAATCATTCTGTCCCAGGTTGGAATACATTAGTTAAAGATAGTCACGATAAAGCCCGAAGTGACTTTCTGTTCTGGAGAGATCATGGGTCTCCTAAATCCGGGCCTTTGTTTGAGCTAATGCGCAAGTCGAGGGCGCAGTTCAAACGGCAACTTGCTCAATGCAAAAAAGCCGAGAAAGAACTCCGTGCGCAGGCTTTAGCAGAGAGCTTAAATAATGATCAAAAAGTGTACTGGAAAGAGGTTGCTAAGCGTAAAGGTAAAACACCAACTCCTTTATCGGTAGATGGTTGTACAGGTGATGCAGAAGTTGTGAATATGTGGAGAAATCATTATAAGGATATTTTGACAAAAACTGGTGTAGACTTTACACCTGCTCTACCTAACATTCCGTTTTGTCAGGATATGCTTGTGCACCATGATGAAATTAGTGATTTGATTACAAATCTGAAAACAGGTGCATCATCTGGTATCGATGAGATCACCCCTGAACATCTAAAATATGCACGTCTCGGGTGTGTGTTCTTTTGTCTCTTTGTTTCACGGCCATTCTTATTCATGGGTTTGTCCCAAGGCAAATTATGACGACTGTTTTAGTTCCTATACCCAAAACCCCAGGTGGCGATATTTCTGACAAGTCTAATTATCGCCCCGTTGCTGTTGCAACAACGGCTTCTAAGTTGTTGGAGAGGGTTTGGTTAAATCGCTCCATGGATTGCCTTTCTACTACGAACCATCAGTTTGGATTTAAACCAGAACATGAAACTGATATGACTATTTTGTTATTGAGGGAGATTTAGAGTTATTGTAAACATCATAACACGCCTGTTTTTCTTATTTTTATGAACTCTTTAAAAGCGTTTGATTATGTTCGTCACGAAATTCTTTTTCCAAAAATTGACGTCAAGAGGAGGTAAGCCTTACTTAATTAAAATTCTGTTTTATTTATACACATTTCAAGATTTTGTTGTTAAATGGAATGGTACTTCATCTACAACATTCCAGTCTAGAAACGGAGTTAAGAAGGGCGGAATTTCATCACCGATATTTTTCACAGTTTACCTAGATGATCTCAGTAGGAATCTCTCAATGCTGTCGTTCGGATGTCTTCTTGGCGATTACAGGGTTAACCATTTAATTTATGCTGACGATATAGTTATTTTTTCTACCGGAGCTTACGGTCAGCAAATGTTAGTCAATTGTTGTGGCCATTATGGCAGTAAAAACTCGATATTTTTTAATGAGAAAAAGACAGTGTGTATGTTGATTCAACCTGGTGTTCGGAAACTCAAACCAGTTCCAATTTATCTAAATGGTAGACTACTGACTTATGTTAATGTTTACAAATACCTTGGTCATTTAATATCTTGTGACCTTAAAGACAATGAAGATATTCAGGCACAGACTCGTTTTTTATACGCTAGAGGTAACGCTATCATTCGCGATTTTAAATTTGCTTCTTTGACGGTTAAGTGTCATTTATTTTCTGTTTTTGTGATATTCCGTACAGTTCTTACTTGTGGTGTATTTTTCTATGAAAATGTTTAATAACGCTAGGAGAGCATATTCTCAGATATTTCGTAAACTAACGGGATTTCAATATAGTCATGTTCAAAGTAATACTCTATTACTTGTTAATCTCCATGTTTTAACCTTTGAAGAAACACTTAGGAACAAGTCGTACAGTTTTCTGAGCAGATTGCATCTCTCTAGTAATGTGATTGTGTCCTCTGTACTGTCCATGTCAATTTTTTCAAACAGTTTGTTATGGAATGTTTGGTGTCAAAGACTATTTTAACTTGTAGTGTTTTTCTTTTCTGCTATGGATTATTTTTTATCCGAAATAAACAATAATAATAATAATAATAATATGCCGTGTGTCAAACCAAGCATCATCTATAGGAGTTTGCAAGCATCCTGAGTTCTGTTTCACCTACATCAATGAAGCGAACCATGTTGTAAACAACATAGAAGCGCACACTGCAGCGTATCGTATGGGTATGCTGTGCTGAGCGCCAGCCAGACAGAGCAGGCGACAAGTGAATCCTTGAGGACCGTGAGGCATTATTATCAATATTATGCTACATTTATCAAGATTTATTGTTTTATGTATCACATGATTCGCCCCATAATTTTCTCCTTTTCCCTTATCCATTTACAAACAAAAACCTGGTATTGTTATGCTCGCTGTGGGGCCGTAATGCTGGATAATTCGATGCATTATCAGTAATAATCAGGGGTTATGTCACAAAATTGACTGGTATTGACAAAGCCATAATATAATTTGTAATAAGTCTGATAACAACCAAACACTGCATCACTAACTACAAAAGTAGATATCAACAATTTGACGTGATTATAAATTTCACTGTTGTCCTGATAAGACTTTTCAGTAAACATGTTTTGTTTCCTGTTCATGTGACCAGAGGACTGCTTCACCAGAGGACTGCCTGGGGCTGTCAAGTACTTAGAACTATGCCACACACGGACTGTGCAAATCATTCTTCAAACTCTTTATTCATGTTGCTGAGACCTTATAGAACAACGTCTAAAAGAGTCCCGTAATGTATCAGTTGCTGCAATTTCAGTACAGAAAAGTGTTTCTTTTCTGTGTTACATAGGACATTGCACCTTCAACTTTATGATTTTATGTCACGTCAAGAGCTTTAGTCTTTCAGTACCTCCATTTTAAATGAATATATTTGGATTTAACGTAAACTGTGTAGTCTTGCAAAGGTGATTGTTTTTATGGGTTTTTTTTTCTTTAATGGTAGATGGGATTACAATTTGTGGAAACGGAAAGAAAATGAAGGATCCCCATTGCAGGTGAATGAAGTCACTCCTTCCCACCAAGACTATCCAGTTCAACGAATGACAGATGAACTTCGTGGTATAATAAAATAATCGCAATCATACCAATCCATAATCCAATAACACTAGGTCAAAATTTGTAAGACAATAGTTGTAAACATAGACACAAAACAGCACAGAACAGACAGTAAATAGACGGTACACAAACAAAGTCAAAATCATGAAAGAAAGATATATGGACCTCTGGCCAAAAGACCAAGAAGTGATGTCAGGTGTTTCGAAAATAGTAAGCGCATCCTGCCCCACATGTGGCACCCGCCATATATCAATCTATAAGTCAGATAGGTAGTGGTCGCTAACTAAGGCCCATTGTCACCGATGCCATCAGTGATCATTTGTCGAAGAGAGATATTGTATTTATCTACCAGCTTGCGATACCTGCCAAAAAGCGTTTGAATGTAGAGACAAGTCTTGCTCTGGTGTAACCTTGTTTTAATAGTTTGTAAGAGAGATGGCCATGTCTCTCTACAAAATCACCATATGAACTGCATGCTCTAGCATATCGAATAAGCTGGGAAATGTATACCCCATAAGCTGGTGAGAGTGGAATATTACTTATGAGGTGTGGAAAATTGATGATACTAAAGTTGAAATCATCTCTCTTGTCATATAGCCTAGTAGAAAGGTGACCATTAGAGTCAAATTTAAGTAAAATGTCTAGATATGAAGCAGAAAAGGCGGTTTCTGTAGTTTCCTTAATCTCCAATTCTGGAGGATAAATCATAGCGAGATATTTACTGAATTCAGAGTTATTCATAGAAATAACATCGTCTATGTATCTATATGTTAGATTGAAAGTTCGAGCTACAGAGACCTTTTTCTGTTTAATTAAGTTCTGGATAAATTCTGCCTCATATGAGAACAGAAACAAGTCTGCAAGCAAGGGAGCACAGTTTGTGCCCATAGGATTCCTATACACTGTTGGAAAATGTGTCCTCCAAATTGTACAAATATGTTGTCGATGAGGAAATCAAGCATACTGATAATGTCTTTCTCGGTATAAAACACTTTAGCGTTAGTAGTATTTTTAACAAAATATGTAGAATTATAACCTAATACTACATATTTGTAACGGCGTGAACCGTTTTTGTAGAAAAATGCTTGGTTGATGATGTTTTTCAAGCGTTCTTTCAATTTATTATGTGGTATTGTGGTATACAATGTGGAAAATCGAAAGTTTTAATAGATGTTATTTTTGAAACAGATCTTGATTTCAAATTTTCCAAGAGTTCCTTCGAATTTTTAATATCCACATTTGATTTATACCACTCCGAGAAAAGACAACATCACAGTATGCTTGAAGTCCCCGTTTAACAGTACAAAGAACAGAAGTCAGTATCTTCGATAACTCTGTTGTTGAACATTTTGAAGATTCTGCGATAAACCTAGCTTTGTAAGGTGTTTTGTGGAGCTTTGGTATCCAGTATAAGCTAGGCAACTTATAATGGTCATCCTTTATTGTAACATTAAAATTATCCATGAATGACTTATGGTTTGCCAAAATTTCAGATTTGCTGAACATTGATTGTCTGTAAGTGGAGTTGGTGGAGTTCTTAATTACACCAAGTTCGTCTATAAGACATTCAAAATAATACTTCTTACAGACAAATACAATGTTATTGGCAGCTTTATCAGCAGGAACGACAACATATTTGTCATGGATATCATTCAAACACTTAACAGCATCAGGATCTTTAAATACAGAATAAGGTCTTCTGCAAACATGTGATCTTAGTCGACCAATACGGCCACGAACTATTTTCCTCACAGATTTGACCCATTCTGACAGTGTGTCTAGCTCTACATCCTCCCTTTTAGCCCATTTCCTGGCATATTCTTCAACAGAGTCCATAACGATCTTAAAATTATGGTTCCAGTTGATCCTGCGAGGTTCTCTGAACTTGGGTCCACAAGATAATATCTTACGAAGGTGATGATGTTCAACCAAGTTCAGATCACCACTGATGACATGGCCAACTGGAGAATATTTGAAGGGAGATGTAGAGCAGTCACAGGATGCTGGTGTTTGAAGGAATTCATCAATTTTAAGTGCCGCAATGCCTTATTGTAATTGAATATTTTATTGGAGATTGTCTTGGTGTATTGATATGACAGAATAGGTACAGACTGGTTCTTAAAGTATACAGGTATAGTTGATGTAACCTTTTTGTTGTGAAGTATATTGCTGATATTAATGGCATCAATTCCTTTGTTATTAAATGGAAGATGTATGAAATGACGATGATCATCAGTCATAGGTCAGCACGAACAGCTTGTATAGTCTGTATAGTGCAATATCAGCAATAATACTGACCAGTCTGTACGGTTGTATGTTCGGATCTGTCAAAGACAATCCCAATGCATAGGCATGCAACCTTCTCAAGTTAGATCATGCAAGTGGTGAGTTTCATTAACTGAAACACAGTATTTTTTGTTTCCGTGCACTAGACAGGTGAAACGTGACAATGTCTTTTATCTCCCTCCCTCCCACTTGTTCAAACTTCAAACTTCTTTTCCCTTCTATTCCCCCTTCTAACATGTTTGGGACTAAGTCTTGTAAGGTAACTGAAGTTTTAACCAAAAAATAAATATTTTCATAATAATCACTTTGTTCTGCCACCAAAATCATGTTAAAATATGTTCAACGTCTCAGTGCAACCTGTATAAATATATAATCCAATGTAAATGTGTTCAATTTACTTATCGAGAAGAACATATTTGTCAAGAATGGTATTCAATATTGCAGTACGTTATCAATTGTGTTTGAAAGACCAATAATTTGTATTCTCCATACGCATTCATTTTTGTAACATGAAATATTATTAAGATTTACAGCCATTGTTGCTTTTTGATGATTATCATAACTGTCTTTTCCTCAGAGCCGATTGAAACCTTCGATGCATATGTGTGTTTTTGTGAAGCAGACAGTAATATCGTACACACCATGATGAACACATTGGAAAAACCTCCCTATAGTTTAAAGTTATGTGTGGAGTTCAGAGATCTTGTACCAGGCTGTTCAAAAGTGACAGCTGAGGCAAAGCTCATTACGAACAGGTGAGTCAACTTTTTGAATGGTATCGACATTGAACATGTGTCATAATCAGTCATTTACGCCCCGATATGACATATGTTAACAATAATTGTTAGCATTTCCTTCTTTCCACCAAAGTCGACATTTAGACCTCTGCTTATCAGTTGTGTTCAACAGGCAAATGCTGAAAGTGTAGTTTGTTTAATCAGACAAGATCTGATCCCACTGTTCTCGATCATATTCATTTTTGCCAAAACGAGAAAGAATCCTCTATGAATGATTCATTTCTCTTACTCTATATGTCCAAGCAGTAAAGGTACGACCTTGCAAGTTTATAAAATCTACTTTCTAACATTCCAGGTGCAAAAAGACAGTTGTAATACTATCTCCAGAATTTATAGAAAGTGAAGAATGTGACTTTCAAGCCAAGATAGCCCTTTCGTATTGTCCATGTAAGCTTTCTGGGATTATAAAGGTAGATTAGGCCTCGAGGACAGATATTCCGATTCTCAAGTTCTTACAATTCATTTCTGACCTATCACTTGTCGGTGCTCATATCGAAGCTTGTAGAGTAAATAAACTTTTCAGTGGCTTGGTTTCAAAATAAAAAAAATTAAAATTTCCCTCAGAGTTACCACAGGGAATGTTGCCATTTTGAATTCTAAATACCGGTAAATGTCAGGTAGTCTGATTCTCTAAAGCGACTTGAGAAAGTTTGACCTAAGACACAGTTGGCAATTTCATACATACTAAAGGTCTGGCATCTGACCTGGCAAAGTTTGACCTTTGACCTTCTGTGAGTCAAAACCAAGGTTCAGGTTATACTTCCAAAGGTTTTGAATAAAAGGGAAAAAAGCGCCATTTTAAAAATTATTTTGGTCATTTCTGTTTCATGTGTGAAGCTATTTATGTGGTTCTACTCACTGAAACGTGCTAAATTGTCTGTCATCAAATCTCTACTTCCCAAAGCTTGTAGATGTAACGAAATCTTCCGTGGCATAATTTATTGAATATAACGGAAATCATTTCTTCAGCATATATACGTTTTATGTGGATATGTATTTGATAATACGCCTCAGTATTAAAGTAGAACAAAATAAATAACTTCATACATGAAACAAATTAACAGAAAACCTTCAAAAAGATGGCGACTTTATCCCTTTAACTCTTGTTTATATTGGCGATGAAAGTTTGTGATAGTCTTCGATTCATTTTCTTTGACAGGTGCAAGGGTCAAACATGTGATTCCTGTCATGTACAAACAGTGTACATTGCCTCCTATGCTCAGACATATTGCCTCATGTGACTACACCAAGGCAGACCAACAATAGTGGTTCTGGGAACGGCTTTACTGCGCCCTCAGGCTAGGATAGATATCCTTGAGTAGTGCCGCATACGTTACAACTCAAATCGGCCAAGAAAAGTCATCAGTGTCTAATGCGCTACACTAGAACAAAATCTATCGAGCGCCGCTTTCCTAGGATGTCAAAACACCGGTTACACCTGTCTGAACAGCCATTAGAATGTACGTTTTCACATCATCGCTTTGTATTATTGTCTGTAGTGTTAAAATCACAGAGAGTACATAAAATACTAAGCGAAAGATTATAACGTCTACAACCACTAATGTGATTGCTTTTTCTCAGCATCTGTAAAGTTTTGAATATTTCAAGACAGAGCGTGTGACTTCCCTACTGAAAATCATCTGGTTTTTTATGTTTCATATATTCACAGTTTAGTATATTTCTTCCTACTACATGTTTCACAAAATAATATTGTCCGAAGTTTTTTTCTCTTTGAAAATATGCTTTACATCATGAAGAAAAGTAAACGAGTAATTGTACATTTAGAATTCGGATTCCTCATCATATCCAAAGTAAGTTCATCATGTTAATCAACACAATGTGCCTTTTACCACAGAACTGAAAGAATTTGTCATGTTTGTACATAGTATTCTTTTTAATGTTTTTCAATATTGAAAAGACTTTCAATTAGACATCGGATCAGTCTTTCATAAAAGATTAATCAAGAAATATTCTTCGTATGGTCTTTTGCTTTTCTAGACTGCCGTTTACTGACATACGATGGATATACAAAAGGAGAAAAAGGAAAGAACTACCTAATCCATTCAACAGCTTTATTACGATTGATTGTGGAATAGTTATACAAATTTTGCTGTTCCAACTCTTTGCATATACATCCAGTTATGTAAAGTGCCTTAGATCTCCTTGAAATATTGCCGTTGAGGGATTATTTTGCTTATTTCAGAAAGTTATTTTAAACAAAAATGAATTATTATGTAAATGAGAATACTGTCAAGAATGTTTTGGTTTACCTTACATGACCCAGATGACACTTCATGACCTGACATTGATACATTTTGTGGCACTCTGTACGTTGAATCAAACCCCTGGCATAAGTGATCCACAGTCTTTGGTAATATTCAGCTTTGTGAAACACATATTGCAAACTCTGCCTATAAGTCAGTTGCAATGGAACTTTAATTTTGTGCATCATTTAATGAGCATGCTGTGTTAACACAGATTTTGATAATAATACCAGGTCATGTAGGCGGTTGATTATGAAAACATTTGTTGTATGATTAAACTCGAGACTTTCATAGTTAGTGAAACTTTTATAAAATATTGAATTGGGTGTATGCATGAACACAAAATATCATAAATGACTCTACTGCAGAAGCCTTCGAATCAAATTCACGGTCACAAGGCTATTCTGTAAAGCAATTGTTATATTTTACGGGAGCAATTCTTGAAAACGTTTAGAAAGGAAGGGGTTATTTTTGCTATGTCTAATAACGCCTTATGAGGCCTTTGATGAAGGTGCACTACATCCCAAACGATGCGCTTTGAATACGTTCTTTGGCGGATTGTGTTTTCTAAGTTCTCCATTACGTCTATTGGTATTTTGATCGTGGTAGAAACAGCATCCACAATCTCCATATCCCTCGATCAGTGACAGATTTATCTAAGTGAAAATAGAATATGCCAATTTCATTCATTAAAGACAAATGACGACAGTCACTTCCGTCAAACGCCATAAAAACTTTTGAAATATATTTCTCTGTAGCCATGGCCTGGAAAGTAAATGAAAACAATCGGTGAGATTTAAGAAAGTCATGCCACTGGGAAAATCGCCGGATCGAGTCTGATATCCAGATTCGAGAATTTTTTGTTTGCTAAAGCTTAATGAAATATCTCATAATTACCTGACGTTTCATTCTGTAAAATTATCAGACGAATCGGAAATTTGTATCTTGCGAAGTGGTTTGTACATAGTATATGCATTGTATTGCAGTAAACGGCAGCCCAGAGAAGCATATATATTTCACTGGATCTGTATCTTTTGCTTCAGCATGAAATATAGCTACACACGAAGTGTCGTACTAAGTGTTGTTGTCATGTTACAGGGTCTAAAATTTATATTTCAAAGTTTTGAAGATCCTTGCAAGTAACGTTTGTGCTGCTGTAAATTACTTACTTTAAAGACTTCCAAGTATTTCAGATCCTAACATGTGGCTTTGTATGCAGAGCTGTGTACTGTTATATAAACGAGTTCTGATACAACCATGGAAAATCTGACCTTTGCTCTGTTATACAAAATGAGTCCTGGTACAAACATGACATTCTGACCTTAATGTACACCTGTGTTTACAGTACTATATATAGCAGTGGCCCTCCAAATCTGTGTACATTCCAAAGTCATAGCACTCTTATTAGGAAGATTATACATACGATAGTAAAGTAGCTTTTTGTCTCTACAACACTACATAGACGAAGGTTTGCATAACTTCTTATAGAATTTTGTTCACGTAAATTCTCTAACAATTATAATGAGTCTTGTGACATTCTCGAAATGTACACTTAGGGCGTCCGAAAAATACAGTATCTTTTTTTGTCGTAGCCGGTACATTTAGTCAATACAGTTTCTCAGGTTGTTGATTGATCTATGTATTGTCTATTTACTGCATTATTGGCACTCCAAGTCCTTCAATGGCCTCGTACCCTTTACTTGACTGACGTTTTTCATCGAATTTCATCGAACAAGCGTAATGCCAGTCATGGTTATTGCATCTTTCAAAATTCAAATTTGTCACAGGTCAAAGTTTTTCTCCTTCAGTGCTACGAGTGTCTAGAATGCAATTCCCCCTTCGATTAGAAACAGATCAACTTTGTCCGCTTTCAAATTAAAGTTGCGAGACTATCTTATGATGAAGTTACAAATGTGGGTTCAGATTTTGTTAAAATATTTTGTAGTATAATTAAAAGTTACTCTTGTTTATTTTTGTACACTCGCTCTATTTGTTTTCTGTTTCTTTAGTGTCAGTAGTTTAAGAGTAGTTCTTAGAGAGCTCTGGTGCAAATTAGAACCCATTTTGTAACTACCACACTCTTTAAAGTCCAATAATAATAATAATAATAACAATAATAATAATAATAATAACAAGGCAGTATTGCTGAAGGCAATTGGTACTTGGGCCATGATAGAGTAATTTTGAGGACAATATATACTACTATTCAAATATGGTCTTGAATTTCCTCCTGTCAGTTAGGCATTTGATTAACTGGTTATTAAACGAAGCAATGGCATGACAACGGCAAAATATGTCAAGCAACTTTTGTGGAGCTTGAGGCAGGGTTCTTTATTTATAGTGGAAATGCTTAAACTCCTTAAATATTCAAATTACTGCAAATTTCTTTGTTCTCGATGGTAGATGTCTAATATTTAGATGGGCATATTTAGATTTCTACCTGTAGTTATCCCTATATACCAAAAATCGGACATCCAGCTCTATTGGCATGCTCAGAATTAGATATGCACATAATTAATGAGGTACAATATGTGGTGTCATAAGGTGTCCCATCATACCAAATATGAAGGATGTAGCACTTGTGGTTACTGAGTTGTGGACAAATATATATATATTTGAGGTCAAAGGTCATTCAGGTCACGTCACATTTTGTTATAATAATTGTATTGCTAAGTTATTCCTATATACCAAAATCAGACCTGTAGCTCTATTTGCTCGCTCAAAATAAGATATGCGCATAATTAATGAGGTACAATATATGGTGTCATAAGGTGTCCTATCATACCAAATATGAAGGATGTAGCACTTGTGGTTACTGAGTTGTGGACAAATATATATATTTGAGGTCAAAGGTCATTCAGGTCACGTCACATTTTGTCATAATAATTGTATTGCTAAGTTATTCCTATATACCAAAAATCAGACCTCTAGCTCTATTGGCTCGCTCAAAATTAGATATGCGCATAATTAATGGTGTACAATATGTGGCGTCATAAGGTGTCCCATCATACCAAATATGAAAGGTTTAGCACTTGTGGTTACTGAGTTATGGACAATAATGTATATTTGAGGTCAAAGGTCACCAAGGTCACATGATATTTTGTCAAAATGTCTGAGATATTGCGTGAACTGATGGACTCACTGATGGACTCACGGACGGATATGACCCAATCTATAAGTCCCCTGGACTTTATCCGTGGGGACTAAAAACTGTGTCACTGCATCCTTTAGGCAATATGAATACGATGAGAAACTAAATTTTTATTTTTCTTGGCCTTATACATGGGAGTCTATGGAGAACTGCCTTATACATGGGAGTCTATGGAGGTGTAAACTAAAAAGTCCTCTAACACGGCCAAATTCGATCGCATTGTGAAACAAATCGACGTGCATCTGTATGGGGTTGGGTACTATTTTTGTACTGCAAAGTTTGAAAGAAATTGACCAGGGCATGTCTGAGATATCTGCGTGAACGGACGGATGGACGGACTGACATGACCAAACCTATAACTCCCCAGGACTTCGTCCGTGGGCACTAAAAACAACGCAACAGTTATTACAGCTACATCCGCGGTAGGTTCATATGCAGAGCCCCGTACGGTCTGCCACCATCGCTTGAAAACAATCTCATAAACCTGGCCATATGGGCAACTGTGTATGGCAGCTGGATGCTTGACTTCCCGGAGAAGGTGAGCTGTCACGTTCAAGCTCAGGATTATTTGTCGATCAAATTTCAGTAAATTTACCTTACCTAGATGAAATTTTGTATAGGCTGAAATTTTCGCCGAAGTTTGACAAAATTGCATCGATTTTTCAGTTCATATCCGACATTTTTGAGTTTTGAGTGCAGACAGAAATAAGTTTTGAGGCAACATACATGGCTGCGACCCCATGTTGACCCCTAGCCCTGCGTACGATGCTATGTGCTACAGCTAACACACAGCATCGTACGCAGGGCTAGCGAGAGAGTTGCCGACATCGACGGTTATTTACGAGAAGTGAATAAAAGACTGTCATTTTTGGAAGCAATCGAGTAGCTGAGGTAGGCTGGGATACGACTTGGGCCCAAGAACGCTGAATTTCGGCAGTAATTTGGCTTTTTACGTCAAGTCCCAAAATGGATTTGAAGTCACCGACCCTACGTACGGGTCTTTGCAGGGCTGTGGTGAGCGGGGCGATTAGCTGTAGCGGAACACACAGCATCGTACGCAGGGCTAGTTGACCCCAAGTGAAAATGTGTTCGCGATCAAATCTTCCTATATTTTTTTCAGAATTTTCGACAAAATCATTGCTTCGTAAATCTTTTGTAAAATATAAAATACTAAAATAAAAATGCGATGTGCCATGTCTCCAGATTTCTAAAATATCGTTCGTTGACCGTTCGACTGAATACTCATTTCGCAAACTTGTGACGCAGTTGAAATAGGGCTGTTCACGGTTTACGTCACTGTTCTCTCATTAATATGCAAAAATAAATATTTGTCCGCATTTTTAGATTAAGCTTTTGAAAATTACGCATGCAAGAACGACGAAAATACATCTCAGTGGGCAACTGCTAGTGTAACAATGAATACTAAAAAACATATTCACGACTCAGAGTACAAGCTGCAAAAACAGCCACGCATGCAACATTGATGAAATTTGTCCGCATTTCAAGCTGCGTGTCCGATGTCGCACGCGTACAGCTATATTTAGTAACAAACCTGTAACCGTGAACAGCGCTAATAGCGCTATATTGACCGCCAAATAATCTTAATGAGACGAGATCATTCTAAACATCCTCCAAATTATCCAACCATTCGCGTTAGAGTTCAGCTCGCTTAGAGTATCATAACATTCTTCGGCCTTCGTTTAGATCGACCCTAATCTCTCCCATTTAGGAAATAAATACACAAGCTACCTTGACAAAACTTCGTGCACCATCAAGGACCAAACGCACTACAAATCTGTCGACGTCATCATCTCCTTACATTGTAATCGGCATACCGTATTTTTTAGCAAAGGAGACACAGAATACGTCGGAGTATTCAGTTTCAAAACGTATTACATTGTGTGATGTTGTCAAAAAAAGGTGATGTTACTGCAGTGGTATAAATTACAAAACACAAAAGTTCAAATCAGTATATTTTGGACTGGCTTTACCCAACATTTCATATTGTTTCTTATGCCAGATTTGACCACGTGCTTACTGGCGACCCCTTTACATGCAAATTTTGTGTCAAATGGTGTGTTCTCCTGGAAAAACAAACGTACGATTTCTATATGAAGGAGGCGAAATTTGCCCTCAAAACTCGAAACCACCCCTATATGGGGTGTACCTAGCTATTTTGAACGAGCTTCTCGAATCTGCAGCTCTATTTCGAAATGATGGTCTGGTTTTCTCAGCTCAAGGATAAGTGTTCTCCATCGCTGTGGGCATTACTATTCTCAACTGGGGGTACAGTTTCCAGTCGTAATGTTTTTCATTGTGTCCTGGATATAAAACCTTTCCTTTTCACAATTTTACTTCGATTAACACTAGTCCACATCTTGTCAGCGATTAAACATGTTACAAGTTTAAATGTTAAATTCTGGTCTCGAGCCCTCTTGTTCGACCAAACTGAAATTACCCCTCCCACTTTGGCTCGTCCAGTGGGTGTAGCAAGGGTCGTGCCATCGCCTAGGAAACGGAGGGTGCATTAATTTGTTGCATTTCGATGCACATTTTGATTATATTCAGAAGATTTTGTGGCAAAAACTCAGATAGAGAAGCATTAATATTCACATCTCACTTATTCAAGACTTGCTGAGAGCAGCACTTCCATTCAGTTAACATCATTACGCCATTTATTATGCCAAGAAAGATGAAGCCAAGACATTCTGCCCTCCCTGGTCTCAGCCAGGAATGGTTATACCTTACAGAGTTTTTTCCCACGGAATGAAAACAAATGTACTGGGCTGAGGCCCAAGTACAATAATAATAATAATAATAATAATAAAGTAATCCTTGAACATTGAAAAATCTTCCTGTAAATTGTCATAATCTAGAGAGCAACCAGCCGCAGTTCAATGACACTTAGGTTACCTCTGCGGTCATTGTCAGTGAACATTTTCCGCACTTCTTTGTTATTTGAGAAGCCAATTACATTGGTAGGTATATTGAAGGATGGGGAACGTTTTTTTGACAAGTTGTATGTTCGGCCATTCTTTAAGATATGTGAAATCAATGAAACCATTCTCTGATATACCTTCTCCTGTCACTGTTGCAGATAAATATGTTGATTCCTCGGAGATAATGGAAACATTAGCACTTCATGAAAAGCAGATTGAAAAGATTTCATCTGTTGAAAACCGGCTGTCTGATCTACAAAAGTATGTTACTTATGTCAGTGAGTATTTTGAAAACTTCAGGAAAGAAAATAAAGAAATTGAGTCAGATACCAATCAATTGAAAGCTGACAAAGTCAGACTTCAAGATCAACTCACTGTTACGCAAAGAGAACTGAGCAATACACAGGAGGAACTGCATGATTTACAACAGTACAGTCGTCGCAATAACATTGAAATCCACGGAATTCCGCAACGAAATGGGGAAGACACAAATGATATCGTCGTACGAGTTGCAGCTGCTGTTGGCGTTGACATTACGCCAAACGACATAGACATTAGTCACCGTCTTCCAAGTCGTCAAAACCAGACTCAACAACAACAACACCAACCACCAGCCATCATCGTCAAATTTGTCAGGAGATCGGTACGAAACAGTATCTACTATGCGAGAAAGAATCTTCGCGGGCAAACTCCAAATCAAGTTCGTGTAGGGGACAACAACACCAGTAACATTTACATAAACGAAAACCTGAAGCGTCTTTTCCACCAAGTAAATGAAAGGAGAAAGCAACAAAGTTCTACAAGAAGTTATGCAAACCTTCGTCTATGTAGTGTTGTAGAGACAAAAAGCTACTTTACTATCGTATGTATAATCTTCCTAATAATTTACTCACTTTGAGCGGAAGTCTATTCATTAAACGGAAGGTAATTTGTTTAAATAGAATTAGTAGACGATCGGAGTTTATGTCCAAAATTAGTGCAGACTTGTATTACTTGAAAATAAATTGTCAGGATAATTCAATGGCCACACCACCTTGATCAGTTAATAAGATGACAGAATCAGATTATGTCTAGAGCCTCCTTTCGTAAACTGAAAATAATGATGAATTGTTCAACACACCTGGTGATTTATGGATGCAATTTTCTGCATACTTGTTTACTTCTTTCACCAGGTCCACACGCTTGATATATTCAAAAATTTCACACAGAAAGTTAACGTCGCCTGTACTAATCAGCCCCATTTCTTCCAACTGATTAAACAGGGCTTGGGCATCGCCGGATTCTTTTATATCCATTTGTTTTTGCGTCTTGATACCAACACATTTACAGAAGAAAACCATATCACAAACGTTTTCTGCAAGAGGAAATTGCACCGTGAAGTTTATAACTGACATGCAAGCATTCCTGCAAGTAGCCACGAACAGTTTCATGGAAATATGTTCACTTTTATGGCGACTTATTTCAATTCTAAAAGCAAATATGTTATGTCAGTGCTTGTTCATGGTGATATTCTTTGCTGCAATGGACATATCTCCTGCTTAAAAAATGTTACACGAACTGTTGAAAGTCAATATGCCTTACCTTTGCTTAAGCTACTCGACAGCTTATACAACAGAGTCAGAAATGCTGGAATTTTCGGGCGAACGGGCAATGCTGTACTTGATGAATCTAAAATATAAAACGACATTGACTTTAAACAGAGCTAAAAAAGGTGAAAAAGTTAGACCTCAAAATATGTTCACTCGATCAAAATCAAATCAGAACTGTCTACCTGCTAATTTTGTTGATGCAACGAACGAAGGTCAAATTCCATAGTTCAAATAGAAGGTGACTGAGTGAAGGCTAGTCTTATGAGAAGGTTCATCTGAAAAAGAGATTCACACTGACGACAGAATTGGATGACCCTTGACAGAATGTCAAAGTTGAAATACACTATCTTGTTATATATAAGATTTTTATTTCAGATTTGTATAACCTAAGCATTAATACTGTAATGGATCATGAGTGTTAGATGATGATTAAGCTGAGAGGGAACATGAATATGGAATATAATGGCGTTAGAAACAGTTTTGAATATTATTTGTTCATTTTCCACCTTTGAAACCAATCAAATGAACAATTACTTATTGCTCATATAACTAGACTCGTTGAATCATTAGGCATGATCAAATTTGCCCATACCGTTAACGAAATAACGGCAGACACGCTATTTGTGCACTCTTGCCAGATATTGACTTTTTTAGGACTCGATTGTAATGACTGGTATCTTTACAGGCACCTTTTACAGCGATAATCAAAGCTGTCAAGTTGTGTCCCTATTCTTGCTGTTGTCCTGAATTTGTAATACTTCTAAGATCGTAAGATTTCAATGAACCATCTTACTCCCTTAAGTCATTTTCAAGAAACCCTATACGTAAACATTTTCTTCATGAAAGAAACATTTCTTGTGGCTCTTTTTAACGAGAATATTAATGCGTCATCAGCTTCACTGATGCTGTCGTCTAGGGTATACAATGATAAATTGTCGGTCTAGAGTGGTTATAGGCTATCACTATGCTTTCATAAGCATAGTAAAAATGAGACTTATTACCTGCTTGTTCGATTCTTGCTAAGCAGATAGATGGTTTTTGGCAAGTTAAAGATAACGGGTCCTATCCTTACCTTTCTGCGCTTGTCTTTTATCATACTGTGAGGATTCTTCAGTCCTTGTTGATTTCTTCTTATCATTCCTTTCAGGTAGTGTGATTTTATGCTTGCCATGCATGTTTTGTTGTGTTGAAAAACTGTTATTTTTGTTTGTTCTACACTGAAAGAAACCAATTGCTGCAGCCGAACTATCCTTTTCGTCATGACGAGGATGCTGTACCATTTTGCCACGATCTGATGTTTTCGGTTTTGCCCCAGCATTGCAATGACCACTCATCTCTTTATTGCCTTGTACATCTTCATGCTTTATTGGCACACTCATATTGATTGAAGAAGTTGACGCCACGTTAACATTCCCCTTTTCGTATTCACGTTTTTGGTAATTCAACCCTTCTCTTATGTTGCCGTTGTCTGATCGATTCTGTTGTATATCGTTCTCACTTGTTGTTTCTTGAGTTTGTTCTTTGTCATAGTCTTGGAATTTTATATCAGTTCCAGAACGTGTTGGTCCTTGTGTCGCAGGATCTATCAGCTTTGCAACTTCAGCAGTTTCTTCGAATGGTTCATTTTTCTTACTATCACTTGGATACGTTTCATCGGATGACGTATCCATTTTACTGAAAGACTTCTGCCTTGTCTGTAGCTCTATCTCAGAAGTTCGAGACTGACGGTCTACTGGTTTGTATTTTTTAAAACCGTTTTCTGCATTTGTATCTCTTTCTTGTGGAGTCATCGGTCCTGGATTGTAATTGTGGGTATGGCTGTAGCTGTTTGTCGTTGCTGGTGTTGGCGAAGAAATGGCATTTTCCTTTGCACTTTCAACCTGGCCCACGTTATCTGTTAGTTGCATGGATTCCACATTGTCTTGGACTGGCCCCTGAAGTTTTGCATCATTTGCAACATCTCATCGGGTAATGTAGTCATTCGATGCTCCACTTCCAACTCCTTTTCTACCTCAGAATTATCTGAAAGAAAATCCTTTTGTATGTTTTTCAGTAAACTTGCTGCTGTACTTCGATCCATTTCACACTGTTGAATCTCTGGGGCTGGGTTGTAACTGTGGTCTTGGGCGTCGCCGTCATCTCCGGTCACTTGTGTTGGTAAGGAGATGTTTTCGGTATCTTCTTGAGAGCCTTCAAAGCATGATAAAAGCTTAACCAGGAATGTCGACATTTTATCATTAACCAGCAACTTCCAAGCTGAATCAAAACGGTAGAGTTTCATCACTCGGTCATGTCTCCGAAGGGTTGTCCTGTTATTGGATAATGTCAAAGAAAAATACAAGAAAAAAATACTTTGACGGAAAAGCAGCGTAAACAAACATGTACCGTAACTTTCGTTGCGTAATTATTAACATTCGAGCACATGTAATTTGAACCTCATAAAATAGGATGATTACTATTCAGTGAGGGCATCTTTACGACTGTTGTACTGCAAGCCATTCCTGATATCCCAATTCTAGTAAAACTGGTTCCTAACTGGAGAAAAGCTGAGTTTGAACATTCAGATATTTCTCGATCGGATTCGAACTCACAGTGTACGGCACCCAGACACCTCGCGAAGACATCACTGTCAAAACTGCTTGGCTAAATCCTCAAAAAAGAGTGATTCAATAACCGAGCTAAGTTGTTATTTTTCTAACCGCGCGACTCTCGATTCACTGAAGATTTCACATTGTTTCAGGAGGCAGGTAGTGTAGTTTCATTCTCAGAACCTGTCAAACATTTCCACATCCTACACAATTATGTAAACGTTTTGACATATACTTCAGCAAGACCTTCATGTAAAGGTTTCGTTAATGGGTAAAAAGTATTCATGTTCTCTGTAGCATGTCAAGTTTAGGTGGTCAATTTTATTGTTGGATTATTAAGACTATTTTCTATATCAACAGGAGTATCAAGAGCGAATTCAAATATCGTTCAGTTCAAGAGAACACATATCAGTTTGCAAACCAAGGCACTGTAGCTCTTTACACAAATTACTTAAGCTGAAAATAGATTATCAGCCAAAGTAAGACTCTGGAAACATCTAACATCACACTCTGAACATAGTATTCTACTTGGAGGTCCAAATAATGTTTTACTTTTACAGATGTACGCTGGTTAACTGCATGTTTTAAGTTCATCTCGAATGTCAACATATGCCGCTATAATCATACTTTCTGTCGCAGAATACTTCATTGAAAATTTTGATTGCTATCAGGAGCAAACCATTATGGAACGATTCAGGAATGTATGCCTAACAGAACAATTTAACAAAAAAGAGAAGACGATTCAGTTTGGAGATGGTGAGCTTTCTCGATCCAGATGTCTTCCTCATGCTTAGTCCTTCGTGAACCCAGTCTCTCACCTTCGCTTGTGACTGTTGCCATGTCTTCTGGCGTTCTTTTTCCTCAGCCTTTTTCTTCGAAGATGTGTTTCCAAGCGCTTACGAAGGTTTACGTCTTCGATTCTTTGTCTCACTTCACTAACTTCTCTCAACAAAGTATGCATTGTATCACCAACTGGTCGAATCTGTTGAGTCAAAGCTTCCATACAATTGTCGTATTGTGCAAACCGTGCCATCAGCTGTTCCAAAATATTAGAAGCATTATTTTGTGCGGTTCCTTCTTGACCATTGGGTACTCCTAGGCCAACCTCAGGGTATTTAGTTTTACTTGTTCCTGGTCGAGTAGCATCGATATTACCTTCCTTCGGCCCTGGATTTGATTCCACATCACCGGCACACAAGAGTAACATCAACAGGACAAACTTCAGTGACATTGTAACGTAGAACATTTAGTAATCAGGCATGACATTGTTACCATCTTTTTCGGGTTTGGAATGAAGCAACCAATTTTCGCTCTCCACTGCTCCAGGGAGACTCCAATCTTTTTTTGATTCAGGACTTTTAATTAGTTATTACCACATGTATCGAAGAGAGTTTTTGTAGAAACAGTTTCAATCGACAGTCAGCATCTACAATTACTACAGAAATAAATAAACATGCATTATACTCAAGAACTTATATCATTCAAAGACAGAAGTCAAAGAATGACCCATTCACATCCTATTTCTGTCAGCTCAATTAGCAGTTTCAGCTTAATCAAAACGTGGCAAAAAGCATGCAGAAAACGCATTTTCAGATTCCAGAATGAGTCATTCTAGTGTGATTATCATTCATCACTATTTCAAGAATTGTTTGGTGAACACAACAAAAGACCGGCATTTTATTTTAATGTGGGCAGAGTTACATGTCTATTAAACTGACCGTGAATGCAATCCCGTTTTGGTTGTGTTTGCACTTTGCAGAAATAATGATCTGACCTTCATCTCATTCAAGGCTTAGAGATTCTGTCCACCACATATCAATTTTTGTGCCAGGTCCTCCCAGAATGCATAGGTCGGTAAAGAGGTTAGGAATATATGCATGCGTGCAGCAATTTGATCTTTCACACTCGTACTACCTCATAACGACTACGTAGGGTCAATTGACAATACAGCACGATATCAAATTTAACAACATATTAATATTCAAATTGTACATTCGCTCATTGCAGAAGTTACCCTCCTTCCTACAAATCTCGTCTAAAGGTGTTATTGTCAATAAAGGAATATGACCGATTTAAATGCCAGCACGACAAAGTGGGCTATTTATTGTTATCAAGTCAATTTATTAAATCATGATGCCATCATCTTAAGTGTTACGCGTTTTCTCGGGAGTCAACACAGCTGCATGGAGACGACCCTAGCCAAGGTGTTAATAGGTGTGATATATTTGCATAAAGGAATACTAATTAACTTTTCAGTGAACAACTTTTGTCTATTTGACGTACTTTCGTAACTTCTGTAATTGGCTTTCAAGAATGTTGTGAAGAAAACTTCAACGTATTTATCAAACTCTTTCGAGCGGTATGCAGGAAAGTTATGAATAATCCAAACAAAGACAGAAATGTGACCTGTATACTGACAATAAATGTCGAAACAGTGATAAATAATTCTTGAACCTTAAAACTCTACCGAAGTCTGAAGTGACCTTTGACCCCGTGGCCTTAAAATGACCCACTTCTGTTAATCATTAGCAGCAACAGTCATTTGAGGGAAGCGAACGTACATTATAAGGTAGTAGTATGAGCTGCTAACGAGGTATTTGGTCAGGGCGATAAACCCCCGCGTCAGTGATCGGCAGAACAAATTAATGAAGGGGATTAGGGAAGGCAATTAACAGATATAGACTCTTTTCTTCAAATACTATACAGAGATAGCTAGCGTAAAGTAATAGGCACACACTAGACACAGGTAAGGCTTGTACAAGGAAAAATAGTTTAATACAAAACATTTATTGATCATATTCATAACTTTCTACACTAATAATTCCTGCCACGCCCTGTGGAAGCCAGTAGCTGCTCCAGGTGACACGGTCGATCGGAATTCTACAGTGGGAGTGCAAGACAATGTTTCTTCCAGCAGTTATGCTGATATTGTGGGGTCAATTACACCCAATACGTGGCTGGCAGTGCTCTTGTCCGGGGGTCCGATAAACGTATGCAGTCGGTGTCCAGTTCTGACCACACAGGTTCCAATGCGGCCGGGTTTACAACTGTGACCCGTCGTCGCAAGAGGCGCCCTGTACCATCGATTGGCACTGCAAATACTGGTGAAAATTGCGCCATTGAAGTTGTTAACACCAACCAAACCTTCAAAGTCTTTGTCACAATACTGGGGCCGTCGACTACTGCTCAAGACGTTCAACGGTTTGTGAAAAGCTCGCTACAAATGAATGTCAAATGTGAAAAACTAAAGACAAAATACGATACGTACGCCTCCTTTCTTGTTGAAACCACACGTGAGTCGGTTAGTCGTATTCTTGATCCTGCATCATGGCCTATGGGCATTCTCATCAGTAAATATTATTAATCATCATGGATAAACTTTCATTACCTCATACAATTGTCGTGGTATTAAATCATCAATGCGCACAGTCAATGACATTTGTAAAATTAGTGATGTCTGTCTTCTTCGGGAACATAGGCTGAAAAAATCTGAACTCAGCTTATTGTCACAGATAAACAGTGATTTCTATGCCGTTGGAGAAACTGCTATGGATGAGGAAGCCGGTCTCCACCGAGGTCGTCCATACGGAGGTGTCGCAGTGTTGTGGAGGAAATCCCTTGATTCCGTCAAAGTTGAACAGTTTAATGACAGTCACTTGATTGGCCTCGAGATTTCATATTCTGGTGGTATTCTTACAATTTTAAATGTTTACATTCCGACCTCTAGTAGTGATAATCTTCATCTCTTTGTTGAATATTTAGCCAAAATTTATACTTGTATCGATGACTATGCATCTAATAGTGTGTTTGTCCTAGGCGATTGGAATGCCGATATCAACTCTGAATTTGGTAATGAGATGAAAGCTTTCTGAGATGCAAATGATTTAATTTGTTCAAGATGTTAAACTTTTAGGTGAAAAACAGAGTAATTTTACTTATTATAGCGAGGCTCACCATACAACATCTTGGCTTGATCATGACATTGTATTTCCACTAATAGAGCGCATAGTAGTATTCATGAGATCAAGATTCTTCATGAGTTTCTCGAGTCCGACCATTTTCCACTGAATGTGTCTTGTAATATGAATTTTCTTCAAAATATGATTTTTCATCCAGTGAGCAAAACTTCTCCAGGCCATTGATTGGTCGAAAATCGATAATGAGTCTTTGCATTGTTACTTTAATGTTCATACAAGTATCTGAGCAATATTGATATAAACAGGGACGCTTTTACCTGTCATAACCCGCATTGTAAAGACCCTGTTCATATTTCGTCTATTGCTAAACTTTATGATGATATTGAGCATGCTTTATCTTTGGCTTCATCACACTCCATCTCCAGTAAGTCTTATTCTAAATGCAGGTTGGTTGGAATCAGCATGTTAAAGAGTATCATTCCATTGCCTGCGATACCTTCCTTTTGTGGAGAGAAAGTGGCAGCCCTCGGTACGGTCCAATTTTCGATCTTATGAGAAAGACTCGTGCTAAGTTCAAATTTATGTTTCAGATGTGCAGAGATAACGCTGACAATCTTTCAAACAAAAATGTTAAGCAATTTTGGAAAAATGCTAGTAGCAAAAATAAGTCTGCACCTTTGTCTTCTTCTATTGGAGGTTGCAACGGGCATAATGATATAGCGAAAATGTGGCGTGATCATTTTGCAGAGTTACTATCGTCTGTTTCAAACTGTAGTAATGAATCCTATGTAAAGATAGTTTTTCTATAACTACTTTTGATGATGAAATGATTACTTCTCCAACTGCCATCAGTGAGTGTGTTTCTAGGCTAGCAAGTGGCAAAGCTTCTGGACCCGATGGTTTAGTGGCGGAGCATCTGAAATATGCACATCACCGTCTTCATGTTCTCCTTTCTATCTTGTTCACTGCTTCACATGTTCATGGGTATTTACCTTCCCGTATGATTGATACTACTTTGATACCTCTTGTTAAAAACAAGGTGATGTGACTGACCCAGGTAATTATCGACCAATCGCCATTGCTGCAGTTATTTCCATGGTGTATGAAATTTGATTCTTAACAAATGTGACAGGTTCCTTGATACCACTGTTTACCAATTCGGGTTCAAAGAAAGTCATTCAACTGACATGTGTGTTTTCATCTTGAAAGAAATTGTTGATTTTTACAATCGGCACAATAGCCCTGTGTTTCTTTGCTTTTTAGATGCGTTCAATAGAGTGAATCACTGGACATTATTTCGAAAATTGATTGATAGAGGCGTACCTGTTTTCACAGTTAGATTCTTAACTTATTGGTACAGACATAAGAGTTTCATGTTAAATTGGGGTCTATTTCATCAGAACGTTTCCCAGTTCGCAATGGTGTTAGACAGGGTGGTATTCTATCTCCCCGTCTCTTTTCTGTATACATTGATAACCTGAGTAATTTGCTCATCAATACAAAAGTTGGTTGCCACGTTGGTGGTATGTGCATTAACCATCTGTTATATGCTGACGATATTGTTTTGATTTGTCCAACTGTTAAAGGTCTCAATAGCCTTTTGAAAACGTGTTCTAGTTATGCTATTATTCACGATATTATCTTTAATCCGAAAAAATCTAAATGCCTTGCCGTTATTCCAGATCGACTTAAAATTGTCCATATCCCCAGTGTTTACCTAAATGATACCATTTTGTCTTTTGTTGATAAGCATTCATACCTTGGAGTAATTTTGAATTGTATGGGTAATGATATTGACGACATGAAGCGTCAGTTGAGGTCGTTTTATATTAATGCCAATTCTCTTGTTCGTCAATTTTCGAACTGTTCCTATTCAGTCAAAATAACTTTGTTTCAAGCATATTGTACTATGTATTGTTCGCATTTATGGCGTCTCTTCACGAAAAAGTGCATAATGATGTCCGAGTTGCATACAACAACGTTTTCAGAATCCTGTTACGGGTTGACCGAAAATTGAGTATAACGGGTACTTTTGTAAATAATAATATCATGACCTTTGAAAGCAAGCAACGCACCTTGCACTCCAGGTTTTATTTAAGATTGGTAAAAAGTGAAAATTCATTAATTGCTGCTGCATTGTCTATGTATGTGCGTCTTAATAGTGCTTTTTGGAAAATATTGTACAGAGATTGCTTTTAAATTGTCCCTTTGTTTAGTCTTTTTTTAGGTTTTTTAGTGTGTCATATGAGCTGGTTCTCGAAATAAAGTTTATTACTAATATTATTATTTGCATAAATCAAATATGGCTGCCAGCCGTCCTAAAAAATAACATAATTGGCCATTTATCACATGTTAAACAAGCTATTTCGGTGATTTCAAAGTGTGACACTACTTATTTTGGCACGGGGTATCATTTTGAAGATATTGTGTTGTGCACATGCAGTTCGTTAATTTGCATAATTCCAATATGGCGGCTAACATTCCTAAAAAGTACATTTTCTGTCATATACCATGATTTTAAAGTAAAAGTATATTTCTTTGGCACTAACAAACAATTTTGAAGATACAATGGTTTTCGTAGTCACTTTGTTAATTTGCATAAATCCAATATGGCGGCAAACATACCCACAAAAGACAATTTCGGTCATATACCAAGTATAAAATAAGCTATTTCAGTGATTTAAAGTTTAAATATATTTCTTGGGCATAAAGGAACACTTTTGGTGATTCAATGTTTCAAAAGGTGATTTGATAATTTGTATAAATTAAATGTGGCTGCCAAATGAATGTCCCATTGTTTAATAGCTTTTAATATAAATATAAGGTTCTAATGGTTTATAGCACTACGATCCTATCAAGAAGAAACTGTTAAGTCCATTTTTTAAAATGTAAACATATATGCTATAAATTTATTTTTAGTAACAATCCATTTCAGAAGGAAAGTGTATTTTAATAGGTGTCTGTGGTACCTGATAGTATTTAAATACTACAAAAATATACTGTATTTTGAAAAGAACGTTAAAGCGAATTTGGCAGACCGTATACAAACAAATTAAAATAAGTATATGTTGATGCGCTTTTACTATTGAGATGTAAGAAAATCATGTGATTTTAATAATTTGTGATTTTCTATAAAAGAAACAGTGAATGATTGTTAGTCGTCATGTTCTCTTTCTGAAAGTAACATTGCATTCATCTGTGCACGGCCTTATTTGTAACTGTATGGATGTTTAATACTGTACTCTGCCAAAACATCTTATCTGTAATGTTTACTGCTTTTTTTAAAAAAGAGACGTTTACAAAATCTTTAGTTTTTAATTTAGACTGAACTCCCTTCTTATAGACGAGTGCATCTTTAGCGGATCCCGAAGATGATATGCAAGAAGTCATCACATATGACAGCAAAACTACAATACAAAAAATAATTTGATCAAAAATAACAAAGGCCACAATACACACAAATTAAAACTTAGCGCTGTTGCAAACAATGTCAGACTCATAAAAACCTTATCAACTTGCAAACATACAGAAACCTAAAACATGATTAGCAAAGGCTTAAAATTCATTCAAATACCTTATCTACCCAACAGAATCCAACTTTTACACGATGCAAACATGTACATCAGGAAAAAATGACACTTTGTTATGATATGAGACTTAAACAAATCATGAAACTCCCATTCCTACTGAAATCAAATTGGACCTCACAGAACAACAGAAAACACAAAGTTTAGAAAACTATTTGATAACGAAGTTACTGACGCTTGTGAACATTCCCTTTAAAAAAACAGAAAAATCACACGGTACTTATAGAACGCAAGGCATTGGAAATTCTTTCTAAAAATATGAAGATAACAATTAAACATTTGATAAATATAGGGGAACAGCAGCTCTAGATGCTGATGATAAAGTTAATGTAAGCAACAACTGAGAGAGCGGCAATACTAGACAATTTAACAGCAGATGGCACAAAATTAACAATAGAAGAAATAAACAACCTAACAACAAAACGTATGATAAAAAACACATCAATTACCACATATATATCTTAGTATATTTAACAGTAAATACAAACACCACTTTCATACCTCCGACCAAAAATACACAAAACTCGATTACCAGGCACAAAGTTCATACGACGCTCGATAAATGGACTCTCAAGTCCAACTTTTTACATTTCGAAACAAATTGTGGAAAAACAAAAAATATATAACATACTCAAACAGATTTACACAGAAAATTGAGAAAATCAAAGTTTAAAACAATGCAACTTTGTTAACATAAACGAAGAGTAAATTGACATACTAGTACATCACATAATGAAGCATTTGACTAAGTCTACAGGGCGTTAAATCTGGAAACGTTATACCAAACGATTACATGATCGGAAGACCACAAACAAAATATATGCCAACCATGCTAGAAATAAATTAGAGAAACAATAGGTTTGACTTCAACAATGAATTCTGACCAAGAATAGTTGGGACGGTGCTTTATAGGATCTCCAGCTTCTTAGGATATATAGCTGATATTGCATTTCACGATACAGAAATAAGAAAAATACAGCAACATGCGTTACAAGTATCTTTTGACTGAGATTTTGAGATGGAGTATTTCTTTATTGGAATGCAACACGAGTTCAACGGATTGAAATCGTACATCTTCAACAAAATGAATCATTTTTTAAATTTTCGGTTGAAACCCTTATCAAGAAATAACATTCAGGCATAATTGTTTATTACAAAGATCATCGATACAACAAAGAAAATTCTCGCCACCGGAATAACCAAAAGCAAATGATACATTCCATTTAAGACACAGAAAGCCATGTCACGCTAGGGCTAAATTGAAAGACCTCATTAAAAGTTCAACACTAGGGAAATTTAGAACATGCAAAAACTAAAATGATTTTACACAGAAAGTGACATACTGCGGTGAAAAACCGACAAGACCGACAATACGAAAAGAAATAGAACATATCATCAATTGCTTCATTTTCTGGAATGCTTCAGCTTGCTTTACACTCCAGACCCATGCTACATCTGTCTTCAGTAATTCACTTATTGGCTGTATCACTGTTGACAAATTTGGTAGGAATTTTCCCAGATAGTTTACCATACCGAGTAGTTGTGTCAGCGCAGCTCGTGTTTGTTTGTTGGTGGTTTCAATTCTTGAATTGCCTTTACTTTTTCTGGATCCGTGCTGACTCCATCTGCGCTGATTATTCCTCCAAAGAACTTAATACTTGTTTTTCTTATCTCGTATTTACTCTGGTTTAATTTCAGTCCTGACTCTTCAATGACTTGTAGTGTACTGTCGAAGTGGATGTCATGGTCTTGCATTGTCTCGCCATGTATAATTATATCATCCATAATCGCTTCTGCTTTCTCATTGTTACGTAACAAGTCTGTCATCAAACGCTGAAATATTTCTGGTGCGGAGGTGATTCCAAATGGCAGTCTTTTAAAAAAGAATCGACCAAATGGTGTGATAAATGTAATCAACCTTGAACTTGCTGGATCTAACAGAATCTGCCAGAATCCACTCGAAGCATCTAATTTCGAGAAAACTTTGGACCCTGCTAGTTTAGGGGCTATCTCTTCTAAAGTTGGAAGCACATACCTTTCTCTCTTCACTTCTTCTCTGAGTTTCCTCAGATCCACGCATATATGAACTATTCCCGTCGATTTTGCGACCACCACCATCGGGGCACACCACTCTGAAGGTTCAGTGACCTCTTCGATGATTCCGCCCTCTATCATTCTCTGCAGTTCTTCCTTTTCTCTTGGTGTTCAGTATCTCACCGCTGCCACCATGTCATGAAATACGACGAGGCTCGATGTCGTTTTCAATACATTTATTACTAGCTCTACGAAAGCTATATACACAACTCAATTGACTGTCGACTAACTAGCATTGTAGTCATGGTAACTCTCATTGTAACTTTAGGGCACATTTTGGATGTGACCTACAACCTTTTTCGGTTGCCGCTGTGAGTTCAATCATATAATAAAGGGAAAGTGGCTCCACACATCGCCTATACTATTGTTTTCGTTCTCTGTGTTCGTGTTCGATTTTGTGTGTTTGGCTATTGGTGAAGATATAAGCCATGGCGAGAAGTAGCCGTTATCTGGCTGTCGAATGACAGTGTGATCCTTTGACGCTACGTTTCGAAATCAGTGTGTGGTCTCTTCCTCAGTCGCTTTTTGGTACTTGCTCTTCTTTGATTTTTGTTTCTCTGTTTGTGGTTTAAAACTTCTCAGTGTTTTGTTCACCCAGTAAGGAGGCTAGAATACTTAATGTTTTGGTCAGTTTGTTGTGTTTCATTTTGTTCGGTCTTTTCTGTAAGATTGTGTACTTGTGCATTTATGAGTGTGTCGTCAATGTTTGGATTTCTTCTGTATGCGATGATCGGATTCATCGTGAATAAATTACTTAGTGTTTGGTCTTTTTCTATTTCTTCCCAGTTCTTCAGGAGTGCTTGTTTGATGTCTTTTGTTTTGATATGTGGGCTATATGTGGTTGAAAATATCACTTTATTAGTGTTGTTGTTGTGTGTTCGTGATTAAAATTTATTCTCCGTGTTGCGTAATCTGTTTCCGCATTGATGTTCGATATTTCTTGTTGTGAATATCCTCGTTGTAGTAATTTTTCATTAAATGTTTTGACTTTGTTGTTAAAGTCCTCTTCGTTGTTACATGTCCTTATGTACCTTAATGCCCTTGAAAGTTGATTTTGGATGACATGATTCCCTGTGTAAGAACTGGAATGTATTATATCTGTTGGTTTTGTGTGCGTTCTAGTGTCTAGTATGTTTTCGTTGTAGTATCGTCGACCTTTATAAATAACTTGGTCAAGGTATGTCACTGCATAAAAACCCTATAATACTTACTGTATTAACATGGATTATTGCCTGTATTTTAGCTGAAGAGTGCATATACAGATGAATACAGTCAATAATCCATTTTTTGTATTCAGCAAGCCTGTATTCATGTGGATTCATGTGAATTCACGTGTATTATACTATAATACAGGCAACCCATTCATGTGAATTTATCTGAATTATTGGGTTTTCATGCAGTGTGTTATTTCGTGTGAAGAACTTTCATATGAAAATTTGAAAGTAGGATGCATTTTGTTAATTACTGGTACGAATTCGTGGAGTTCGTGTTCTGTTCCAATAAAAATTAGGAAAATATCGTCCATGAATCTACTCCACGGTGATAAGCTTATTTTTGTTGTGTGTTCACGTATGATTTTCAGTTCTAATTCGTGAAACGTGATGTCGGCGAAAAGCTGATGCATTTTCGATTAGTGGATTTACATTCAACACTACTAGACCGTCAAAATGGTCCTGAAGACGACGGCGAAGTAGTCTAGAACGCATATTTAGGAGTAGAAACTGGAGACAGGTGTTCTCGACGTACGCCATCCTAATTTGTTGATGTTGATGTCCAATATGACCGTAGAGGGCGTTTAGGTCGGCGCCAGTTTCAAAAAAAGGCCTAAACTGGCTTCAACAATGGGAAATAATTGCAAAAATTAGAGAAGGTACAAATAGACATGTGCAAGAGGAAATTAAGACAGAGTATGAAACACTCCTCAATGCTATTTAAGATTCCTGGAAACAAATCATCTCTTCAAACATCCAAAACGAAGAAAACTATGATATTTTAGAATTAGAGAATTATGGTCTGACAAAAAGCGATGTCAAAACCAAGTCACTTTATTAGAAATCAGTGGATAAGAAATGGCATGCAGTCAAAGGTCAAATTGGTCAAAAATTGGCTGAGAATCTAAGTCTCACTGACAGTTACAAAGCTACTTTATTCAGTCGTCTTAATTCAACCGGAATTGTTAGCAATTCAGTAAATGATTTAAATTGGAAGATTTTCCACAGAGGCCTAGTCCCAGGAAGCTTGGCCAAAACTTTCAATTTAAGTGATGGGAAATGCCATATTTGTGGCCAAAAAGAAACACTGAAACACATCTTATTTGAGTGTAAATATGTAAAAGAAATCTGGCAGAAATGTATTTCTTTCTTTGTCAGAAAACACAACTTTGATAATAATATCAATATCAAAAGATTAGCAATTGCAGGAATCGAAAATGATAATAATGCAACATCTGACATTATTTACTGTATTACTTCCTTTGTAAAATACACATTTTGGAATATTCGAAATTCGGTTACTCTTGATGGCATTAAAGTTTCCCTTCAATCCTATGTTATGCAATGAAAATGTTATCTTTCCTCATGGATGAATACATTATATTTCACTTATAAGATGATGAACAAAGCTGAGGATTTTATCGCAAAGTTTTCAAGCCTTGTAAGACTTGAAGGAGAAGAATGCATCCTGAATGCATTCATATGATGATCTTTGTAATTAAACAGCTAATTATTTGTTTTTTCAGACAAGTTGCATTGTAATTTTAATGCATTCACAGTTATGTAGATTTGTTTTATTTGCGACTGTGTTGAAATAAATTTATCTCTTTCAAAAAACACCAAAAAAACAAAGGTGCAAAATTACCCGTGTGGACGCTTACAGTATTCTCGGGCTAATCCCCTGTATTTGCAAAGCTTCAACACAGACCCTGCAACGCCTAAAATACTCACACTGAGTGAGAACAAGACTAATGACCACCTTACAGAGATTTCAATGTAAAGGGGCAAATTGTCTCAAATTTGAAATTCAAAATGGCCGCAAGACTCTGTGACTGTATCGGGTAAAAGTAAGTAAGTATTTCGATTAAAAACGAGTGTTAACCCTCTTTTCCTCTTTGTATTCAGCCCTACTCCTCACACTCTGTACTTTAAAATGGAAAAAAACTATCATTTTTCTGAAAATTGGTCCCATGTACCACCTTACTCTTTGGCCTTATAGGGAGTACACAAAAATATGTACTCGTTGATACACAGACCAAAAGAACAGAGAAACAATTTTCCAGTAGTACGATGTATTTATTTGTCTTGCCATGGAAATTGAAATGTTTGCGTAAGGCGTAGAAAGACGTAGGGAAAACGTTTTACAGCTACCCTGATATCTAAAACTACAGAAAAAGACAAACTGTGGTTCATCTATTAGGTCACATCGTTATTATTATGTTAGCAACTTATCTTTATGACGGTGAATTGTTACAGTCGTAAAATGATACGTATCAAATATATCGAAGATGAGCTGAAGGAGCATGACACTGGCTTTATGGTCAATGTCACACTGTGGGTGCTTCAACAGCACGAGCTATGGCCAATAGTTGCCGATTTAACATTTTTTTATTTATGACACGAAAGGCCTGCACGAAATACATTCTTCACATTTCATACATTTTTACATTTATGTCACGAAAGGTCTGGACGAAATACATTCTTTGGTCGGGTCGAAAAAAGCTGGGCTTGCACGAAATACATTCTTTACATTTAATACATTTAATACATTTTTTACATTTATGTCACGAAAGGTCTGCACGAAATACATTCTTTACATTTAATACATTTTTTACATTTATGTCACGAAAGGTCTGCACGAAATACATTCTTTGGTCGGGTCAGGTTAAGCAGGGCTTGCACGAAATACACTCTTTATATTTAATACATTAATACATTTTTTACATTTTTTACACGAAAGGTCTGCACGAAATACATTCTTTACATTTAATACATTTTTACATTTATGTCACGAAAGGTCTGCACGAAATACATTCTTTACATTTAATACATTTTTTACATTTATGTCACGAAAGGTCTGCACGAAATACATTCTTTACATTTAATACATTTTTTACATTTATGTCACGAAAGGTCTGCACGAAATACATTCTTTGGTCGGGTCGGGTCTAGCTGGGCTTGCACGAAATACATTCTTTACATTTAATACATTTAATACATTTTTAACATTTTTTACACGAAAGGTCTGCACGAAATACATTCTTTACATTTAATACATTTTTTACATTTTTTACACGAAAGGTCTGCACGAAATACATTTTATGATTGGGGCCGGGTCTAGATGGGCTTGCACGAAATACATTCTTTACATTTAATTCATTCTTTACAATTAATACACTTTTACATGTTTTACATGGATGACATGAAAGTTCTGCACAAAATACATCATAAGCTCGGGGCAGGTTGTAGATGTGGCTTGTAAAAGTTCAAAATGGGCGAAAATTGTCTTAGCACAACCACCGTCCCTTCACGGTGGCACAACGTACATTCCCGCTGAGCGACGCTTAGAACAAGTTTGACACGACAAAGTGTTACATAATCTATTGTTATTCAGCACCCATTCACACCTATGGCCATGTCGAAGTCCAGATAGTTCAACCACGGCCCCTGTAACGTGTTTTACGTGCGGACATTTTTACGACAAAATGTATTAATTGTACAGAATGTATTTCGGGCAAGGCCCGCCTAGACTCACGATAAGGTCGGACCGTCCCTCCCAACCAAGTCCTTATAGTTTGTGCGGACATGTTATGAAGAAAAAGCATTTAATGTAAAGAATGTAATTCGTGCAGACCTTTCATGTAAAGAATGTATTAAATGTAAAGAATGTATTAAATGTAAAGAATGTATTTCCTGCAAGCACAGCTAGACCCGACCCGACCTTAGAATGTATTTCGTGCAGACCTTTCATGTTATAAATGTAAAAAATGTATTATTAAATGTAAAAAAATGCATTTCGTGCAGACCTTTCATGTAGGCCTACTAAATGTAAAAAATGTAAAGAATGTATTAAATGTAAAAAATGCATTTCGTGCAAGACCGGCCCAAAATCCCGATCATGTCCGATAACTCCCGAGAAAGGCCCGAGAGTTCGGTGTATTTCGTACGGACATTTGTTGAAAAAATGTATTAAATGTAAAGAATGTATTTCGTGCAGACCTTTAATGTAATAAATGTAAAAAATGTATTAAATGTATTAAATGTAAAGAATGTATTTCGTGCAAGCCCAGCTAGACCCAGCTATAGACCCGACCTTTCTCGACATAAATGTAAAGAATGTATTAAATGTAAAGAATGTATTTTTTGCAGACCTTTAATGTAATAAATGTAAAAAATGTATTAAATGTAAAGAATGTATTTCGTGCAGACCTTTCATGTAATAAATGTAAAAAATGTATTAAATGTAAAGAATGTATTTCGCGCAGACCTTTAATGTAAAAAATGTAAAAAATGTATTAAATGTAAAGAATGTATTTCGTGCAGACCTTTCATGTAATAAATGTATTAAATGTAAAGAATGTATTTCGTGCATGGATAAATGTAAAAAATGTAAAACGTGCACTATAAATATTCTTGACTACTGGCCATGGATGAACAGCACACAGCTTCTCCATCTTAGTGTTAGCGCCCTCATATAACTACGTCATGTCTTTTTATCCACTCGGTATGAAAATCCTCTTGAGTGATATTCAAGTTCAAAGACCATTTCTCTGCGCTGATCAGATGCTGTGGTATGACGATCGGATCCTTCATGCTGTACGTCGTCAAAAACTTGTAGGTAACAGATGATAGATTTTGAATGTTGTAAATTTGTGAATATAAGTAGGCTTGTATGATTTATTATTCATGGTCACTATCATTATCAATACTGAACATCCTAGTATGTTCGACTTGCTCGAATCGTTTTATTTTTCTCAATGCCATCGGTTAATGTAGTGATGTCAGTTTGTGTATAGAAGTGAGTTGGAAACACTGTTTGTTTATAGTATGACATATTTCCCAAGTATAAGCACTTGAAATGTAGCACCTCTGGCAAAATTGAGAGGAAACATACATAAAACAGTGAGTGTATGAATCTTAGAAACAGAATGCAATTCTTCAAACAGAGTCGTTGACTGCGACTGCCAATGTCATCTAGCAAGTACGACGGGCAAAATGGCGACGTGACTTCACAGATTCCCTCTGGGTTTCTGTTACAAGTTTGCGAGACCGAGTCCATAGCGTTTCGGGCCAAGTTTAATTGCAATTATTTGCTTTGCTCTGACGCATATGAAACAACCCCATACCTATTTTAAAGCCAAAACCTATCAGCCTTTTGTTCACCACTGAAACAAAGTAAAGTTTACAACATGTCCTTGAAGCTTGACGTTGAGTTCATGGAAACACCCGTGAAAATAGGTAACGGAAGGTCACTGTACTAGTTAAACCTTGAGACCATTGATTTGTTGTGTGAAAATTCTATGCTTTTGACTGGCGAGAAGCAAGACTTGCTCGAATCATTTTATTTTTCTCAATGCCATCGGTTAATGTAGTGATATCAGTTTGCATATAGAAGTGAGTTGGAAACACTGTTTGTTTAGTCTAATTACAGTTCTTTAACAGATTGTATATAAATATCAGTCAACGATGGACGGTAAATTTCTTCCTTGTCGAAAAGTAGAGAATTTCATGTCTGCAGATAAATTATCTCTTATACAAACTGCCGTTTGGATTGTTTTCAGGTAAAATTCGTGTTTCCAGATTGTCAGAGGTTTGTGGCGAAGCAGGACAATCAGCATGGTTGGACGATGGATGGTAAATTTTCTTCGGATGGAAAGACTACCTATTTCCACCGTGACTTCAGTGATTTTTTGTTCCTTGATCCGGAGAAGACAGGTAGGTCATGTTTGGATTATACTTGTCCTATACAATTGGCTATTGAAGCTTCGTTTGTAGGACGAAAAACACCAGTTGCTTGTTTGCTTCCACATTCATTTCATACATGCCCCTCGTGATATTATAAAAGTCGTACGTTAAATAAATGATAAAATTTAATGCTAAATAAGGACTTGCAAAATGTGATTTACAGAGAAATATAAGCTTACAGGTGCACCGGGTCGACGAACCTCTTCATTTGTAAAAGGGCGATTTATAGATTAAAGTCTCATCGATTGATTATTTGCCTTGTTGTTCAACGACTGATCGGCGACGACCTGAAGTTTTGTTTTCCCCACAACTTTTTAGACAGCACTCGTTTAATTTACCATCGGCTGCCCTGACTGGTCGTAGAAATAGAGAAGTTCATGTCTACTTCACAGTTGAAGATCAATTGTCTCTTAGACACACTGCCATTTTGATTATTTTCAGGTAAGATTGTTTTCAAATCGTCAGAGGTCTTTAGCCAAGCAGGACGATCAGAATGGTTGGACGATGGATGGTAAATTTTCTTCGGATGGAAAGACTACCTATTTCCACTTAAGTGATTTTTTGTTCCTTGACCCTGAGAAGACAGGTAATATATTATATAAGTCATGTATTGACATTATATTTGTCGCACGATTGTCTACTGAAGCTTCGTTTTTAGGACGAAGAGCCCTCCGTTTCTTTTTTGCTTCCATATTCATTTCAGAAATACACCTCATGATATTAAAAAAGTCGAAGTAAACAAAAATGATAAAATTTAATGCTAAATAAGGACTAGGCTTGCAAACTGCGATTTACAGAGAAGTATACAGACTTTAGATCGCTACGTGTACCATCGGATATTATAACTAGTATAACTAGTCTTAAAAGTAGAAAATTTCCTGTCTACTGCACAGCTGAACTTTAATCATCTAATACACACTGCCATTTCGATTACTTTCAGGTAAAATTGGTGTTTTCAAATTGGCAGAGATCTTTGGCGAAGCAGGACGATCGATATGGTCGTACGACAGTGGCGGAAACCGTTTAGCGTCTGCTCTACGACGGAACGGTCACACGCTCTTCGTGCTGGCGCAAAGTTTCGAATTTTCTCCGACATGCTACACCGATTTCTCGACAAAGGTGCCAGTAGTTTTTGTGTCTCGTATCGTTCATGTTGGTAGAACGTCCCTTGTACAAAGACGTGAGCTCAGAATCAAAAGAACTGGAACAGTGGTCGCGACAATGCTTGCACAATTTGTTTACGTCAATCTTGAGACACGTCGGCCTACACCCCTGCCCGAAAGTTATATCAATACGTATTTGGACGAGACAAATGGTCAAAGACCAAAAACACATAAACACTTTTCAAGATTCCCACCACAAGGTGTAGAAATTTATTACTATCCGGTTGTCGTGTCAACGAAGGACGTCGATGAAAATCGTCATACGAGCAATACATCTTACATCAAATACTGTATCGATTGTTTCATGTTTGGAGCCCGTGAACGAGCATACTCTGTCATTCAGGGCAACCTCTCTGACTATCCCATCACAAATTTGTCACTTCAGTTTGTCAGCGAATCGGATCTCAATGACAAGTTGACTGTGACGTCATGGGCAGACACAGCAAAGCCATATCAGGTACATTTTGTAATACAAAAAGACGAAAGGGAGGTTGCTCAATGTACACTAAAATTCGATGTAAACAGAGCATAATCACGATTGTAATGTAAATGTATGAATTGAATGCCCAGGACAACATATTGAATGCCCAACACAACATATTGAATGCCCAGCACAACATGATATTAGACCACTTAAGTCATTCATGGCTTTCCATATAAATGCATGGATGCTTGAAATGTAAGGTATGTTACTTAAATGTACACAAGTACACTGGTGTGTTTTCTCTCAGTCATTATTGGTTTCTTCGTAACTCGGTCGATTGACATGTCTATTCATTCAAACAACTGTTTCAGACTAAGCTGTTATGAACAGAACAAATATGAGCAAAAAGGGTGTCAGAACGGTTATTGCCCAGTCATTGACTACCCGGACATTTCAAACTTACTTGAGTGTGCCAGAACCAGCAAACGCAATGCTGAAGGGAAGGCAAAGCACTTACATTGTAAGCTCGCCGGGGAAATATGTTTGGACCCTCAAAGCTTTTCTGGTCTACCACTCGTCGAAGCTCATTTTTGAGCTAATGAAGTTAGTCTTTTTCGATGACAGAAAATTTGAGTTTTTTTTCCCGTAGAGCTAACACAGTGATGACGATTTCGAACACAAGGTATTGGTAAATGTTGGTAATTTCTTTCTCCTGTAACAAAATTCGCACGGAGACTTTAATTCTTGACTGTGAATGAACATTCGTGAAGATGTTTTTTGGGGAAAGTCTGAGCAAGACTTTAAGTATTTTAAGTGTCGAGGCGCATGCTGCCTTACGGAGGCAAGACAATAATGGAATGCAGTTTCTATTGTCAGCAAAACATCTTGGAAATGTGCATCACATAGAGTCAAGTTGTTGAAGGGAGAGTAGATGTAAGGTTTGATATTAATGTGATCACTGTAAGATATAATGAGTATATTTTCTTTTTTTCCCTAAGTATCTTGAAAGTCAGAGATAAGACAGTCGGTGAAGACGATTGGAACTAATTTGCGATAATGGCATAGTGAACTAATATCGATTCAATTTGCAAATGTAAGCTCATCTGCTTTTTTCTTTAAGCAATGCACTTGTTTTTTTTATGAGTCATTTTTAATATAATTGCAACATTCAGCTATATGGTACCAACACTTTTGACTTTGAATTTGAAACAAAATTTGAAAAATATAGTGAGATCCAATTCTCCAAAACTAGTTCCAATCATGTAAGTGGAACATTTTGCGGCATATACCGAAAACACAAGTTTAAAAATTGAATGAAGTGTGCAGCTCTTACTTTACACGGCTAAATATACACTGCAGCATAAAGTTTGAACCTAATCAAAGTTTTTGAAATGAATTCTTAATTGGCGGTGCCTTTCACATAGATAAGGATAGCGCCTTTCCCTTTCAATGTTGCACTTTTTCGTTGTCATAACAAAGCAAGTCAGAAGTGGAATATCCATTTTGTTCAGTAGTCAGAATTAGAAATGAGATCATATATTTGTAGGCAATAAAGGGGCTAATTATTGACACACTTGCAGTTATTGACACACTTGCAGTTACGTTCCGCCGTTTTTTTTTATACTCTGAGTGACTTTATGCACGTATTCCGTGTTTTCTCGATATCAAATTCGGCTGTTGCACAACCACACGACTGAACTCCACGGGGAACACTTGATTAAATCTGGTTAATGTTGTTTTTATCTCAAATATCTAGTTGTTATTTTTTTATCACAAAATGTACGTTTTAATTTTTATTTGTTGAGGAATAAATATCAAATAAAGAACTTCAGATGATTATGTTGTCGCTCGTTGGCAATCACGCATTATTGAAAACTTTCAAAACAAGATATTTTGACTTAGGCTCGGCTATCTTGTACAATTCCCGGTATATACTTTCGGTTATTTATTTAGTTATTTACTCATTTATTTATTTGTTTGGTTGGTTGTTTACTCGTGAATCAACAAGTTATCCAACATAGAAGTTCACTTCCGAAAGAAAAGTACAACTGGATTAATAAAGGGAAATCTAAAAAGCCATGACAAATATAAAGTATAAACACATATTATGACAAGTATGAATCGGTATAATATAATCAAGGACATTGCGGTAGGCAAATCAGTGAAATAGTTCCAATTTAAACCAAAAATTGCGAATTTCTAACTGTCATTAATGTAGCGAATGAAACAAATGAAATCCTATCAAAAAAGCGTGAATGAAATTTGTCATTATAGCAAAATATTAGTAATGTTTTAGTGGCGTAAGAAGCGGGGGGAGGAGTCACGCAAGACCTATGGCTCCGTACTTACAAAAATGAAGGGTGCAACGCCTTTTCGTAATCGCATAACCATGTTGCTATCTCTTTCGCATAACAAAGTGTCTGTCTGTCATGACAGATTGTCATATTTCAATGTCAGCACAGAAGTGTTTTCATACACGCTTTTGAACACATGAAAGGATAATATAATGGTAGTATATTAGACATACTGTACGTGGACTTACTGCTCTGGGTGAAGCAGATTTTACCCGTAAAACTGCAAATTAAGGGATCCATCATTATTTACAGCCTGCAGATGGGAGGAATTTCATTGGAAACTCAGAAATTTCTAGTTACACTACAGTCAACCATGATGAATTTGAGTACTCTCCCTTCTCTAACACAGAGTTTTTGACTAACCCCCAACTTAGGAAAGTTACATATCAATGGCAAATACCTACACGTAAAATTTAAAAAAAATAGTAACAGTAAAGACCTTTAAAATCCTGCTTTATCCCTGCTAGATTATCATCAGTTATTTCATTACGGTTGAAAAAGGTGAAACAAACAAAATGAAATTCATGCAACAAAACATAGACATAAGAGCTCACGCTATTACCAGTATCCAGCCATATAGTATAGTGTTTAATTTAGATTGGTATCATGACAGGGTTTTCACTAGGATATCTGACAGGACGGAATTTTAAAGTACAGGGGGAGAACACGCGAGAGGCTGAGGGAGAAAGTGTCAGGGGGCTGTCCCCTATCTTGCATGGAAATTTTTGAGAAATTGGTGTGTGGAATGATGCTGTCTAGCTTTTACTAGTATAAATGTTAGAACACCCTAAGGGGGAGAGCACGAGAGGGGGAGAGTCTCCCTCTCGCATCGGAGAAATTAATGTGTGCAATGGTGCAATCTGAGAAGTGTTTCAATTTATTTCGCACAAAAAATTTGAGTAAACCCCCTTTTTATTCTCAACATTTTGAGCAACGCCCCTTCAAGGTTTCAATTTTTGAGTGAAACCCCCTGACATTCCTCCACCCCCACTCCCCTCGGCCGTAAATAATGACGGCTCCCTAACCCCGAGTTTAACAACGGCCTGGCACAAGTACAGATAACATTGCATCTACGCGCAATGGGCGCAGTCATGGCTACTGACAAGTACAACCAAATTCTACAGTTCATTGATACCCAGAGTAAAGTTACTTAAACAAACTCGAATTATTGTTATCATAGACGCTAAACGTTTTTATCAATGATATTGTCAGTCTCGACACCAGCAAGGACGTCGCACCATTGGCCATGCACACTGTCCCCGTACTATCAATGGTATAACCCACAAAGGGGAGAACCATTTGATTTTTGGGGGGGTATGGAGGAAATGGGCATGGGAGCAAAATTTTTTTTCCTGTCACAGTGACAGCAATTTTTTTTTCTACTGTCAGACCTGCATCAATTTTTTTTCAAATGGAGTAGAAGTGCAATTGTTTTTTATTTGTCAAGTTTGTAATGCGTTGTATATAAGGAAGCCGTCATTATTTACGGCCTGAAACTCCGAAATTTCTAGTGACCCCCCCCCCTCGTCAACCATGATGAATTTGAGTAACTCTCCTCTCTAACTCTGAAATTTTGACTGATCCCCCACTTAGAAAAGTTAAATACCAATACACGTAATTGTAAAATTTACAAAATATAGCAACTGTAAAGACCTTCGAAATCCTGATAAACCCTGCTAGACTATCATCAGTTATCTCATGATGGTTCAAAAAAGGTGAACCCATCAAAATGAAATTGAAAGTCACAATAAAATAAAGATATAAAAGCTCACGCAGTATCTAACCATATAGTATATTGTTTAATTTGGATGGGTATTATGACAGGGTTTTCACTAGGATATCTGACCGGGCAGAATTTGAAAGTACAGGGGGAGAACACGCGAGAGGCTTAGGGGGAAAGTGTCACAGGGGCTTTCCCCTATCTTGCATGGAAATTTTTAAGATATTGATGTGTGCAATGGTGCAGTCTGGTGCAATCTGAGAGGTGTTTTTTTTATTTTTTTTACTAAGTGAAACTGTTAGAATACCCCTAGTACGGCGCGCCAAATGTTTCAAAAATATTTATCGTCATTGAGTAAAAATAAACTGTCAAATTTTCTTTCTAAAAAAAAGTCTTAAACGTGTATGAATAATAAAGAAAAAAGTTCTTTCGTCCATATCATTGCATTTTATTAATGTACCTTTTCATAAAAATAGCATTCATTTGAAAATACGTGTCATTAAATATTTGAATGTGTCTGTACAGATAAAGATGACGTGCAACCGCCATTCTTGATTGAAATAAAAATTCGATGGAATTACGGAAGAAAATAAACGAGAAAAGTATTATTGCAAAAAAAGGGCAGAATATTATGTAATGCTAAATTGTAAAATATTCTTTAAACTGTAATGAGAAGATACCGTAATGAGAAGATAAACTTTTCAAAAATTTGGAAATACCAAACTCCCATTCTTATTGACGTACACATACACGTGTATTTGAAATAAAGGTGCAATGAATGCTGATTATAAGGGAAAAACGAAAAAAAAATTAAGCACACACACAAAAATATTGAAATGATTAAAAACAAAACCACAAATAGTACTTGCACTACTACCAAAAACAAAACGAATCACCATCAGGTCTCACCTAAAAAAAGAAAGAGAATCATAATTGAAAAGTCGACCGAGATCGCGCCGGCGTTGAGGCTGTAAAGAAACCAAAACGAGGTCAGCTTGGAAAAAAAACCAAAGCGAGGTTACCAAAAAAAAAAGAGGTTACAAAAAAAAAAAAAAAAAAAAAAACTCAGTAGAAAAAAAAAGAGGCCCGTTCGAGAAAAGAAAACAGAGTGGGACACCCCGCAGAAAAAGCCCAACATGAAAATTGAATAATTGTCAACGTCATGATTGTTACAGTTTAATGCCAGAGGGTTTTCGATTATCACACTCGGATGTTGTGGACAAGATATTTGGGGTATTTCAGCGATAACTCTCATCTTCTAGTCTTCAATATCATCTCATGGACGTCCAAGTTACCGACACGTCCCATTCTATATTAAACAGTTACCAGTTTTGGTTAAAAGTGGACAAAACACTCGTGGTGGTTCGTCGGCTGCCAGCGGTCCCCTCGCTCCAATGTACACTCGAGATGGTAAGCCAGCGGCCGGCGGTCCCGTCACTAGTACAGTAGGCCTACACGCCGGCAACCAGCGATCCCCTCGCTGTAAAGTGTAGGGCCGCCTCTCCCAAACCATAGACAGTCTGTGCCCAAACCCCAACAAAACGATGGCTAGCCGCTAGCCCACGGTTACGTGTGGTTCGATACACAGCGGCCGCCGTGTGGGTATGCATAGTAAAATTGCATACCAGGCAGCGCGCAGCGGCCTCGTTCTGCATGGCAGGGCTGTGTGTTACCAGCGTGACACAGCCTCCCGTATAACGCCGGTAACACATAGCCCTGCCGGCTGCTATGCAGAGCTAACAGCGGCCGCTATGTATCGAACCACACACGTATCCTGTGGGTTTAGCCTCTAAACGGAGTGTGGCAAAGGCAAAAATACTCGGGCTGAAACACTCCGTTTAAATTTAGCTCTGGGTGGCAGGGCTAGGCTGTGAGTTACCGGCGTATACGGCCAGGCCGTATAACGCCGGTAACTCACAGCCCTGCCACCCAGAGCATCACAGGCGTACGGAATGTTTCCTAGATCGTCGTCGGATGGGAAGTGACTGACACTGTACTGTGAGGCCGAAGGCCGAACCTCGGTACTGTATAAGAATACAAGGTATGTCACGGAAAAATCGACCGGTGGCCCGAAACAAACGAAATAAAGCATCTACCTCAAAAAAATCACATCGACCGGTCGGAAATACCTTCAAACTTTCAAATCTTTACTCTGGTTACAGAATTCTTTCAAATCTGCCAGTTATGGGCGATAATTGACTGTCCGGCGAATACTCGCACTTGCATTGCCACTCCGCCATTTTGAATAGCTGTTTTACTCCCGAAAGCCTTTGGGAGTGGACGAGTGACCCCGTGACCCCACAACCGCTAAATTCAACCGTTAACCGTTAGGTAAATTTCATACTGTCAGTGAATACAACTTCAGCTATCAGGCAACAAGGCAATCAACGCAAACCATGGGAAAGTTTATGCTTGTGAATCCCGCCATCTGACATTTGTAAACAAACTCTTCACGGGGTCACTCGTCCACTCGCAAAGGCTTTTGGGAGTAAAACAGCTATTCACCAGATATGAACTGAATATGCTCACGTGTTTTACAACAGGTTCATTAATAGTAGTGCGCTTCACAGAACAATGAGATATATGTTATCACTATATGTAGAAAGTTTTTTTCAACTTCGCACAGTACTCTCAGAGTTTAATCGCTAATTACAAAACTTTATTTAATATGCAAATGAGCTGTTCATTAACTTGACACTGCTCAATGCTTCATGGGACAATTAGATATCCATCAGATCAACAGTTGTAGCACGTTTTATTTAATTTAATGCATTAATTTTAGAGTAATGTGACTAATTACAAAGTTCATTAAATATGCAAATAATCCCTAAATTAACTTGACAATGTTCAATGATTCATAGCACAATTAAATATTTATCAAATCAATATCTGTAGCACGTTTCACAAAATTTGGTGCGGTAATTTCAGAGTTATACACCTATTTACAAAGTTTATTAAATATGCAAATGAACCCTTAATTAACTTTACACTACTAAATGCTTTACAACACAGTTAGATATCTGTCAAATCAGTATATGTAGCAGTTTTCATCACATTTGATGCAGTTATTTCGGAGTTATATGACTACTTATAAAACTTCATGAAATATGCAAATGAGCTTATAATTATCTTGACACTGTTCAATGCTTCTCAGTACAATTGGATATTTATCAGATCAACATCTGTAGCAAGTTTCATCAAATTGAACGCTGTAATTTTGGAGTAATATCACTAATTACAAAGTTCATTAAATATGCAAATAAACCCTTAATTAACTTCACACAACTAAATGCTCTACACCACAATTAGATATCTGTCGGATCAGTATCTGCAGCAGATTTCATCACATTTGGTGCTGTTATTTTGGAGTTATATCACTAATTACAAAATTTCATAAAATATGCAAATGACCTATTTGTTTACTTGACACTGCCAAATGCTTCTCAGTACAATTAGATATTTATCAAAACAATATCTGTACCCAATATTAAAGACTTGGATGCCGTAATATCAGAGTTATATACCTAATTACAAAGTTCATTAAATATGCAAATGAACCCTTAATTAATTTCACACTACTGAATGCTTTACACTACAGTTAGATATCAGTCGGATCAGTATCTGCAGCAGATTTCATCACATTTGGTGAAGTTATATCGAAGTTATATGACTAATTACAAAACTTCATAAAATATGCAAATGACCTATTTATTAACTTGACACTGTCCAATGCTTCTAAGTATAATTAGATATATGTCAGATCAATATTTGTTGCAAGTATCATCAAGTTTGGTGCAGGAATTTCAGAGTTATCTCACTAATAACAAAAGTTCATTAAATATGCAAATGAGGAGGCAATGGACATGACACTCACAGTATCATCATAATGTTCTAAGATTGTCATCTGTGAAAAGTTTCATGAAATTTTGTGCAGTATTTCTTGATATATGTCTACACTGTCATTACCGTCTCCATAGGGAAACCATTGTACGGAAAAAAACGATATTGCATAACTTCATTAATATGCAAGCCACACTAACCAAAATCTAATCAGTTCTTGCAAGTAGCATATGGTACCTGTGTACCAAATCTGATTTGAATCCGTTCAGGCGTTTTTGAGTTATCGTGTAAACAGACAGACACACACACACACACACACACACACTAACACACACACACACACACACACACACGGACAGACAGACAGACATCGCTATGACAATAGCCCACGTGTTTACACACGTGAGCTAAAAATGGCGGAGTGGCAATGCAAGTGCGAGTATTCGCCGGACAGTCAATTATCGCCCATAACTGGCAGATTTGAAAGAATTCTGTAACCAGAGTAAAGATTTGAAAGTTTGAAGGTATTTCCGACCGGTCGATGTAATTTTTTTGAGGTAGATGCTTTATTTCGTTTGTTTCGAGCCACCGGTCGATTTTTCCGTGACATACCTTGATTCTTATACAGTACCGAGGTTCGGCCTTCGGCCTCACAGTACAGTGTCAGTCACTTCCCATCCGACGACGATCTAGGAAACATTCCGTACGCCTGTGCTCAGAGCTATGTATAGGCTACTGCACAAATGTTGTAGGTCCATATATTGGACTGTGTGGATATAAAGATTTCTGCAATGGGGATCGACATGTCGTGTATGTGCCGGTCTAGCCCTGCGAGTATAGTGAGAGTGTCTGGCGTTGCGAAGGCCGGACACTCGCGCCATACTAGTAGTCGTAAGGCTTGTACAGTTGCGTTGCTCGTCTTGTCGAACACGGAAAACGATGGACGTTCTCTCAACACGCGGCAGATTTCTTCAAAACTATTCATTTTATCATGATTTGGGTGATCTTTGAGGATAGACGAGGAATTACCAAACAACAAGGCGGTTTATTATCATGGCATTTGAACGCGATGTATCGAACCACACGTATAAAACTGTGTAGAAATCATGTGGGCCAAACGGCGATGACAGTGCGGCTCGGTGGAAGGCCTGCAGTGGGCTCCCTGCCATACCGCGCCTAAGGCATCGATATGTTCGCAGTGTTGCTATGAAGGGTCATGGGTTGTACGTCTCGCTCGTGATCCGACCTGTGGACTGCCTGAAATTGGCTCAGTTAACTTGACTCTCTGGAACTATCACTGTTAACTTGGACGTTCTTTAGGTGATATTGCCCACTTCATTTCATCAAGTATGGTTTCAAGTAGAGCAGGGCCCAGCCAAACAGAGCTAGGTTTCAAGATGTCACGTTATCACTGAAATGCTCAATTAATATTTCGTCAAACATTGGAGTATGTGGTGATCGGATTCCCCGCTGTTGGGATTCATCAATCGAAGGAAACGTGAACCATGAGTTTTTTGAATAAAATAATTGTAATTTCGGGCTTTTTGGGTTTTTTTCTGTGGCGAGTGCTCGTTTTTTTTTCTTTTTTTTTTTTTTTTTTTTTTTTTTGCTGTGGCGAGTCCTCATTTGTTTTTTTCTTTCCACAGGCCCACGCATTTTTTTTGTATCTCTGTTCATGGCGTCTTTTTTATTTTTTTCGTTTTTATTTTATTTTATTTTTTTGTAGATGAGATCCACTTTTGTCTAGAGCCATCACTGCCGAATTTTTTCTCCGATTTTCTCTCTTTACTGTCAAAGCTGCTGGTGATTCATATTATATTTTGATTATCTATAATACGTTTATTATGAGACGTAGTGCTTTTTAATTTTCTTAAGTACATAAATAATTTTATGTATGCACGACTTTTTTTGTCTGATTCTTTTATAATGATTTTCTGTATGTGGTTCACATTTTTATTTTTTGTACTATTTTTTTCCGAGTGGTCGTAGTGATTTTTAGTGATTTTCTTGTAAATTTTGTGGACGTACCACTGTATAACATATTTTTCTTTTTTTTGTAAAATCAGCACTCATTGCACCTTTTACGCGAACTATTATACGTGTATATATGTCGATAAGTATGGATGTATGACTTTTTCAAATCGTTGAAAATTGTTTATTTCCTAATTACGCTTTAAAGATTTTTTCTCAAGTTAAAATGAAGTATTAAATGACATTTCTGTCTTTTGTTTTTTAATTATACTTTTCTTACTTATTTCCTTCCTAATGAGACCGAATTTTTATATCAATTGAGAAAGACAGTTTATTTTTGCACTGAATCGATATTTTTGAAACATTTGGCGCGCCGTACTCAAGGGGGAGAGCACGAAATTTTGGGAAATTGATGTGTTTAATGGTGCAATCTGAAAGGAGTTTCAGGTTATTTTGCACTCGGTAAAACTGTTTGAAAATGACATTGAACACTGCAATATTTTTTTACATTTTTTGCATGATCAGTGTTTGAGTCACAATATTCAACAACCAAACAATGACAATACAATTTGTGAAAAACAGTTCTGTTTGCCAGAGACTGAAGATAAATAAATATAGAGGAACGGAAAATCTGTGACCTTCTGTGTCATTTCTCCAGTAAAACTTTTACCAGTAAAACTGTTAGAAGACCCAAGGGGGAGAGAACGAGAGGGGGTGCCCCCCCCCCCTCTCGCATTGAAAATTTTGAGAAATGGATGTGTGCAATGGTGCAATCTGAGATGTGTTTCAATTTATTTCATGCAAAAAAATTGAGTAACCCCCCTTCTTCCTCTCCACATTTTGAGTAACGCCTGCTGAAGTTTTCAATTTTTTTAGTGACCCCCTCCCTTGTATTTCATTATATTTGTTGTTCCTCAAATTTTCATTGTCAACTTGTACATCTTTCTAATATATTTATATTGAGAGAATGATATATTGGTTTTAACACTAGTTAATTGACTCCTGTCTTGTGTTTTAAATTTTCACAATTTACAGACAATTTACAGAAGTCAAAAAGTCCCGTTTAGATAGTGCCTATGACATTGAGATATTGCAACAGAAATCCTGAATATGATTTCTAGGGTCAGAAAAGGGAAGGAAAACATTGAGTGTACTGAGGTGTAAAGTAGACCTATGTAGTGCATGCTTATATCATAAGTGCTGGGAAAAAAAACATAAGAATTGCTTGTGGTAAAAACATTTGCGCCGCCTATGGCGGCGCGCCGATATGAGAATAGGGTTTCCAAATTTTGCTAATTTCTGGTGCATTGTGACAATTTTTGTTTTCACTTCTGTCTGTTATGACAATTTTTTTTTCTCAGGCCATGACAGGATCTTTTTTTTCTTCTATCTCACCTGGCGACAATTTTTTTTTCTCAAAATCCTCCATACCCCCGCCCCAGAAATCAAATGGTGTTCCCCTAACTGTCATAAACACGAATGGAACTAATTTGGGATAATTGGATTTTCATATTTTTCAAATTTCTCAAAAGTGTTAGGTGCCAGATAGTTGAATGTTGCAAATATACAAATTGCTCATAAAAACAAGTGTGTAATGTAAAAAGAAAAGCATATGAGTTTACATTTGTAGATTAAAGGCATGTGTTGGCACCAGATTGTCTCATCAGAAAATTTACCCATCAGATTATAATTTCAATGGAAAACAAAAGGCTATCACACCTCCATAATCCTCTTACAAACTAGAACAAAGGCAATCCCAGGGATCGCGAACAGTGCCTTTAAATCGCATTACTTCACCATCCAATTATCCCAAATTAGTTCCAATCGCGTTCATATCAAAACAGCCTGTTGTGTCACATTTCACCAACGCCGTAGCCTACATATTTCTAGTCTATTCCATAGACGAAGTATCTAGGAAAAAGACTATTTCGCCCATAGATCTCCGAAGGCAAAAATACTTGTCTAGGGAATAGACTATGCTGTAGACTAGTATGTGTAGCCTAAACTTGCTGCTCTTTCCTGTTGATTGTTTTGACAGCGCACTTGTAGATAAGTAAGCTAACAATATCAGTTGCAAAAGAATTCTGGTATTGACTTTATTCGACCCACTGACAATAAAAGTGATTAGTGCGGGCAATTTAATCTTGTTCTTATCAGTCGTATGGCGATTCCACTGCTATGTCGTTGTATTATCGAAGATTACTAAAGCTCTGTCATCGTCATTGGCTAATTGGACATAAAGCTGTTTAATGATCAACTTTATATAAACTTCCGTACTTCCGTAGTACAGCTCTCAACACTTTACAAACGCACTCATTTGCGTTCAATTTGTCGATCATATCGAGTCGTCACCCAGCTCCTCTGCTCGACTTCAACTACCACAACAACCATCGCACACACAGCACACTTCAACTTTGTTGTCTTCTTCCGTGACAAGGCACAGAGATTCGAAGGTAAGATACAGGCAATACAACTGCAACACATATATTTACATTAAGTAACATTATCACTGACAGGTATACATCTTCTGTCAGAGGTCTGACAGTAATTTCACGTACGTCTATAAAATAACCCATCTATTTTCATGCTTTTCATGTTTGTCGAATATGCAAAATTCTGTAAAGAAACTTAACGGCTGTGTACTTTATACTGAAACATGTCTCTCATAGCCCAGTGGAACAGGACATTTTCCCAGAAAAGCCGCTTTGCCACCGCATAATCATTTTGTCGTTTAACATAATTCGGACAATAACACCCACGGCCGCTGGTTAGACAGCTTTAATATTTGGTTTACAGGTCCCTAGGATGACCTTAGTGAGATAATTTCATACAGTCAGGAATACTTAATTTTGTATCCATGTCCATAGTATTGGCGCTATGTTTTGATACTCTTCTAGTAATTGTCGATGACGATAGTACACTTCCTGATGTTATTTTGTCGCTATATTTTAATGGTGAAATTACAGCTGTAGAAACACTATCAAGTGCCTGCTGGCAATTACATGCCAATCTACTACTACTATCTTTTCAAGATTCTTGTCAGCGTTTGGCACCTACCACGTGTGATTTCACTATAACCCGTAACCCCTTCATTACATTTACTTGTACCTTTTCTTTTTTCACGTGCAGATGATAAAATCATCATAGCAGAGTACATCAGGATTTCAAAGGTCTTTACTGTTGCTGTATTTTGTAAATTTTACAAATACATGTATTTGTATTTAATTTTTCTAAGTGGAGGGGATCAGTCAAAATTTCAGAGTTCGAGAGGGGAGTTACTCAAATTCATTATGGTTGACGGGGGGGGTCGTCACTCGAAATTTCTGAGTTTCAGGCCGTAAATAATGACGGCTCCCTTTTATACGACGCATCACAAACTTGATGACAAATAAAAAAAATTGCATTGCTACTCCTTTTGAAAAAAAAAAATTGATGCAGCTCTGACAGTAGAAAAAAAAAATTGCTGTCACTGTGACAGGAAAACAAAATTTGCTCCCATACCCATTTCCTCCATACCCCCCCCCCCAAAAAAAAAAAATCAAATGGTTCTCCCCTTATCTCTTAGCTGTACCACTGCAGGAACTGACACGCAACACTTCCACAAATCCGCTAAGTTTTGGCAATCGTTTTTAGCTCACGTTTTCACACACCTGGGCTAATGTCGCAGCGATGTCTGTGTGTCTGTCTGTCTGTCTGTCTATGGGCCCGATATCTCAAAAACGACTGATCAGATCAGAATCAAATCTGGTAGATAGATTCTGTTTGAGAATGGTAAGAACTCATTTGTTTTTGGTGGATGTGGCTTGCATATTTCATGCTCATTTCCATAATTAATGATTTTAGAAAAAACAGACATACAATGAGAACGGCTGCACAGAATTGTATGAGATTTGCTACAAATGTTGATCATACAAGGATTTATCCACCATGAAAGACATACAGATGTAACCTGAAAGTTGATTGCTAATTTGGATATTTGATGAACTTTCCTCATAAGGGATATTTGTGTCTTGACTGACTCATTCAAAATTGACGAAACTTGGAATGTATATTGAAGATTCTATGATTTAACTTTACTGAAAGTCATTAAGCATGTTTATTTCAGCCATTTCCTAATTTGCATATTTACTGAACTTTCTTGATTGACTTGACAAAAGTTGACGAACCTTGCTATGTGCATAAAAGATACTATGATACAACATTATTGAAAGTCACTAAGCATTTCTACTTCAGCCAATTCCTTATTTGAATATTTAATGAACTTTCCTAATTTGGGATATACGTGGATTGCCGTGACCAAAGTTGACGAAACTTGCTATGTACATGAAAGATACTCTGATACAACATTATGGGAATTCATTTAGCATGCTTACTTCAGGCACTTCCCTATTTGCATATTTAATGAACTTTCCTAATTAGGGATATGTACCTGGATTAACTTGATCAAATTTGGCGAAACATACCATGTACATTGAAGATACTAGGTTAAAACAATATTGAAAGACATTTAGCATTTGTACTTTAGCCAATTATTAATTGCATATTTAATGAACTTTCCTAATTAGGGATATATACCTGGATTAACTTGATCAAAGTTGGCGAAACATACTATGTACATTCAAGATACTAGGTTAAAACAATATTGAAAGTCATTTAGCATTTGTACTTCAGCCAATTCCTAATTTGGATATTGAACGAGCTTTTCAAATTAGGGATATATGTCTGGATTTACAAGTTCAAAGTTGACGAAACTTGCTATGTATATATGAGATACACTGATCTAACAATCATAAAGTTGCTTTAGCAGTGTTAGATAAAGTTTTTACTAATTTGAATATTGAATGAACTTTCCTTACAAGGGATACTTATCTGGATTGACATGACCAAATTTGACAAAACTTGCTATCTACATGGAAGATATTATGACACAACATTATTTATTTATTTATTTATTTATTTATTTATTTATTTATTTATTTATTTATTTATTTGACGGTCAACAGGTCCAAAGGCCCAATAACAGACTCCGGCAAAATAAATACAAACAAACAAACAAGTAAACAGTACAATATCAACAAACATAATAAAAACTAAAAATACAATATGCACAGAATGAACACAGATAAAGGACCCTAAGAATAAAAATTTCTGGACACAAACGTCTTAAAAGCAGTACTAGGTAAAAAAATATCCACAGAAATGTCATTACATAGTGTAATAGACCTTGCGATAAAAGCATATTTTCTAAGATTCAACCTGCAACGTGGAACTTGAAATAAAGACGGGCCCTGAGGTGTCTTAGTGGTGCATAAAATGGCAATTGATATAAAAGATAGGGACAAGAAAATCTCCCTGATACTATTCCGTTTAAAAAAGTCAGATCTAAAACCTTCCGCTGAAGCGAGAAAGAAGGGATTAAAATGCATACAGGACTGCTTGTAGTCACTATTATAGTACCCAATAAACTTCAGACACATATATTTCAGAAAGCTTTTTTGAACTTTCTCTACATGGTCACTCAAATATTGACATTTTGGAGACCAGATCACAGAGCAGTGCTCTAATCTGCTTCTTACTAAAGATACATACAAGGATGTCAAAGCTCTCGGAGAAGAAAATATATTACAGGATCTCTTTATCAGACCGAGCATTTGAAAGCTCGTTTACACATTTCTTCAATATGCCTTTTATAATAAATGATAGATCAGAAACTAATATGACACCCAAATCTCTGATCTCAGACACTCTCTTTAACAGACAACCATCAATAGAATAATCGTACAAAATAACATTTCTCTTGTTGGTGAAGGAAATAACATTGCATTTCAGAATATTAAGATTACGATTCCACAAAGTACACCACTTAAAATCCTCATGTAACAGAGTACAATCGCCTATAGAGTGAATTTCGCGAAAGAATTTAGAGTCGTCAGCATACATACTGATCTGACTGTGAAGAAGGACATTGGGAAGGTCGTTAATGTATGAGACAAAAAGCAGGGGTCCTAAAATTGAACTCTGAGGCACCCCTGATGGGACATGGGTGCTAAAGGATGATTTCCATGAAAAATAACAAGCTTATATCTGTCTGTAAGATAAGAAGTAAAAGTTTTGCTGATTCACAGTGGAAGAAGAAAACTTTTCTGTACTTCAAGAAGTAAAAAGTTTAAGAAGTTGACCACACAGACCAAATGAACTGAGCTTTTGACAGAACAGCTTGTGGTTGACAGTGTCAAATGCCTTCAATATAAATGCTGTCGACTTGCTTCTTGGGGTCAAGAGACTTAGAAAGAAAATCATAATATGAAACTAAATTAGTTGTAGTTGATCGTCCCGTAACAAAACCATGTTGAAATTCAGTCACATAGCTTTCAACAAAAGGGTACACATTATTGTAAAGAATACGTTCAAAAACTTCCCTCTTAGTGGCAAAAGTGAAATTGGGTGATAATTATTGACCTGATGTTTATCACCACCCTTGATCACAGGTATAACATTGGTGTGTTTAAACTTGGTAGGAAAAGTTCCTGAGTTGATACTCAGCTGGAAAATGATAGGCAGGCTGACAGATTTTTCTTTGCAACAGATTTTTAAGACAATACCTTTTGTCAGAGCCACTAGCTTTACGTGGATCAATTGCTTTAATTATTGCTTCAACAGCATCAACTTGAAGTGAAATATATATATGACAGTGAACTGTTGTTAACATCAGTCGTAGCAGTAAGTCCAGAATTTCTGAGTCATTAAACACAAAATTAAAATAATTGTCAAAACATCTGCAATATATCTTGAGATTTTTTGACCTGTACGTTATCGTGAATAGTTATTGAAGGTCATTATGCATTTTACTTCAGCAAATTCCTAATTCGCATATTTAATGAACTTTCCTAATTAGGGGTAGAAATCTGAATTGACTCTACCAAAGTTGACGAACTTTGCTATGTACATGAAAGATACTATGATACAACATTATTGAAAGTCACTAAGCATTCTTGCTCCAGCCAATTCCTTATTGCATATTTAATGAACTTTCCTAATGGGGGATATACCTGGATTTGCTTGACCAAAGAAGATGAAACTTGTTATGTACATTAAAGATACTCTGATACAACATTATGGAAATTTTTTTTTGCATCTTTACTTCAGGCAAATCCTAATTTGCATATTTAATGAACTCCCTAATTAGGGATATGTACCTGGATTAACTTGATCAAAGTTGGCGAAAAATACTATGTACATTCAAGATACTAGGTTAAAACAATATTGAAAGTCATTTAGCATTTGTACTTCAGCCAATTTCTTATTTGGATATTGAACGAACTTTCCAAATTAGGGATATATATCTGGATTTGCAGGATCAAAGTTGACGAAACTTGCTATGTATATATGAGATACACTGATATAACAATCATAAAGTTGTTTTAGCGGTGTTAGATAAACTTATTACTGATTTGATATATTGAACGAACTTTCCTTATTATGGATTTATATCTGGATTGACATGACCAAATTTGACAAAACTTGCGACTTCCATATTAACTAACTTTCCCAATTAGGGATACAAGACTGGAAGGACCCTGAATAAAGTTTATGAAACTTGCTATGTATATTGATATATTGATTGACAATTATGTTGTATAAGTGAAAAACACTTTGCATTTTCATGTCAGATAATTAATAATTTGTATATCTAATGACCTTCACAGTTTGGCATATATAGCTTGAAGGTCTTGACCAAAGGCAATTACACTTGCTATGTAAAGTGGTAATACAATTACAGGAGCCAAAGAAATTTAGTATTTTTATTCCAGCTAATTACACATTTATATACTGACCTTGAATTAATCTGTTGTGAATATTGTTCACGATATTGATCATAACACTTTCAATGAAGTTACAAACATTTTGCAAAAGTTTAAATTCACAGACAACTGCAATATATTGAAACACGTGAGCATTTTCAGTTCATATCTGGTTTCTTTTCGTATTTTCGATAAAAATAAGCTAATCCTTTTGCTGCAATTGCCTTCTATAGGATTTGTGTTTTGCAGTCAACAATTGTTTACCAGACTAAATTAAAAAGTGAAAATAGCATAACCAACCCTTTACATAAAATAAAAGTTACAAAATGCTGGCGCTCTCTACTGCACTTCGTCATTATGTCACGGCCTCTTTACCCAATCACCAGAGGCCATGTTGATATTGTTATGGATGAGGAACAGAAAGTTTATATTTTGGACTCATGAAGTTTGATTTTTCTCTTCTCTGTTTCTCTGTTTCTACAGGACATTTCTCAGTATACGTCATCTTCAAAATATTTCAGTTTTGTAGGTTTAACTTTTTCCTGCATCATCCAAGCCTTCAGAGTATGTTAAAATTATATACGACCGGGAATTATGTCGTTTTCATCAAATCAGAGAAACTAACAGTCAACTCAGCGCTGTACATGTTAACACTTAGTCTGGCAGAGACCCTGCGATTCGCGTTCTTCCCTGTTGGAACACGCGCGCGCCCTTCAGAGACGCGACGCGAATCCCAGGGTCTGGACGTTCTTGCAAGCGACCGGTCGGATTTCTGCCTGATCCGGGTACTTTATAGAACTCCACACATCCGTTAATCAAAACAAAAATGACAAGTAGCATAGCCAAATAAAATAAAATGAAAAATAAAACCATACTACGTATATAGGTCTACCAGCTACTAGTATATATTCTCTCCGCCAAGTTAGATAGGTGTTTGTTTGGACATCACTACCCTTATGAATATTCATATACTTGCAAGAACTGACAGTCGCTGTGTCTGGCAGTGCGTGCTCACAGCTGCACAGCGTAGCCTTCGAATGCAGGCCCATGGTTGATGCGCACAAAACAAGGCACAGCGACTGTGGAGAGTCTAGTTAACACTCAGCGACTCATCTGCAAAGGCCAGATCAAAGTTGTGTCATGTCGGAAATTCCTCCTACGGACAGATCAGTGAGTTACTGATTGGTGATTCAGAAGAAACCATGGCAACGTCTTTGGTCCAATTAGTTTTTGTTGATACACATCTACGCCGTTCAGTGCCTTTCCCTGAAGATGTTTCGAAAGACCTGCAGCAATATCGGGAGTTTCCGAAGCCCCAGTACGCCGCCAAAGTCGGTAAACAGCCCGCGACGGCTTTCGCAAATCTTCGGAGAGTGCTCAAGAGCGATATGGACCACAATAACCACACACCACTGCAATCCAGTACGTCCGATTCTGTATGGACAACATTACCTTGGCAACAACCGATGAGGTGTTCTCAACGGTAACTAGTGCACTTGTCCACCGTCCTATCACTCAGGTATCAGTTGTGTGTTCGGGTGAATCAGTGGCCGGTGACGATTTGACAGTGGCATCATGGGAAGACGAGAATTCACAAAATGTACTGAACTCAGTAATCAAAAAGGGTGAAACCGAAATATTTAACAGTTCAATGGTGTTCGATGCGCCATCACTTCGAACTGCAAAGTTATAACCCTGTCTGATTTGAAACTTATAGTGAGAAGTTTCCAAGTAGTGACATAAATCTTGAAGTCACGAGACAGTGAAAATTCACAAGCAGAAGAAAATTTTGCGTTCACCAGATTAGCTTTATCAAACATTTTCCTTCTACGAACCTCGTGTACAACCGCTAGAGGGTACGTCACTCCAATATTAAATATATATCAGGCAATTTTATTTGATTTTAAGGTATATCTAATATCTCGCTTTATCATTCTTAGAGAGCAATAATTTCGTTCAGAGCCACTTTCTTGCAGACATTCTTGTTTGCAAGTTTCTGTCACGTGATGTGTTTAGCTCACACGGAGGCATTCGCTGCGATAGTAGTGTCGGTGAACTTACACATCTGTGAATCAAATCTTGGAAAAAGAGTGGCGAATTCGACTCAGTGTGAGTGATATATTATAATAGTAAATTTGTAGTTTGTTGGACATTAAGTGACTGGAAAAAAGTTTTTGTATTTTAAATATTTTGTAGTTTAAATATTTTTAATTGATACCTAACGGCGGAGATTATCAATTGAAAATGAAAACAAATGTGTGTCTTCTCTTTCATGATTTTCTAATGTGTTCTTAGAAGCAGACTGCAGTTTACATGAATTTCATTATTGCCCATTTCTGTTATAACATACTGTTACATGAATATAATATCAGTGTGTCACTGACACTTACAAGTATAGGCCCGTATATGAGAAAGCTGTGATCAGATTATTGATTTGAACTCTCCGTGAAGATGCGTTTTCTAGTTCAACAGTGTTTTGTTGCTTTGCACATTACCTTTGTACTTTTCGCTCGTATCCTTCTTTGCGTCTGCTAAAGCACCCGTTATAAGCAGAGGAAATAGCATTTCAAATTGTCTGTAAATAAGTAAATTATTAATAAAGTAAATCACAAATAAAAACACTCCCATTTCTGTGATCTTGTGTTGAGTTTTATTATTCCTGTAAGAAAAGCAAGTGGAGTGTAAGAAAGCCAAGGAGAGATTATTGGTCTTAGTGACTAACATAATTTTTTTTCGTTCAGAAGATGTTAATTGGTGTTGACAATGCTCATAAAAGTAAAGCAAATAAGATCAAAGCATTGACTGATTTAGAGAACAACACGTTCAAAACTGAAAAAAACTGTATTTCTGCCTGTGCTCCGCGTAACCACCTAAGGAGTAACTTTCACTTAGACAATTAAGGTTAACAAATCTTTTGATTTTGATTTTGCAATTTGTTCTATGAAAAGACATTTTCTTGTTGTTCTCCAAAGTCACAGTATTGGCCTCGCTTACACATGGAATTTTCTACACTATAAAAAGTTATTGACAGCACGTTAATCCTCAGTGACCGGGGCGTACAACAAAGATACACACATACGGAAAATATTTGTCAGTTGAACACATAGTATTGTACAAAATTTGGGGAAAAAGACATAAACAATTTTACCGCCAGAACAACAGTTATAAACAGTCACAGTTTATGAACACGATTATAACTCATTTGGGATAATTGGATCTTTATATTTTTCAAATTTTTAAAAAGTGTTAGATAGGTGCCATATAGCTGAATGTCGCGATATTACAAATTACTCATTAAAACAAGTGCCTAACTTAAAAAGAAAAGCAGATGAGGTTACATTTGCAGATTATATCAACATTACTTCACCATCCGATTATCCAAAATTAGTTCCATTCGTGTTAGTGATAGAAATAGCTTTTCAGATTGATGATATAAAAAAATGACTCTGCTCTTCAGATTGACGAGAGAAAAGTGGTGAGATTATGTATATGAATAAGCCTTAAACCAGCAAGATTACACTCTGGCTGCTGCGATCGTTGTTGACTCTGTCAAAGATAATCCAATGATAATCTGGTGACAGCGTCACCAGATTAGTAACTTACAGTTGCTAGCTTGTTTGGCGCACTGGGCAATAACGCGCATTGTAAAATAGCGTAATATCATCGCAGGAAAAACACGTGATACTGTTTGTGCAGTGAAGAAAAAAGACATCTTTAGAAAACCAGTTCTATTAGACCAAGAAAATTTGGGTTAGTCTTATAAATCTTGGCAGTAAGCTTATCATACTCAACGTGTTAAAATAAAATAAACAATAGCAACAAGAAACCTGTGGTGAGACCGAGACACCCCTATCACAACCACACCCCGGGGAGACGGACATGTACGCTTTCCACTTCAGTGGGTGCTTGAACAGCACTCAGCTCAGCAATCGCTCGTTCATTAAAGTAGGTCATTGCAATTTGCATGTTGTACACTCCGTATCAAAGTCCTCTGACGCGTATTCAAATTCACAGACCATTTTGCTGCGCTGATCAGATGCTGCCGTATGACGATCAGATTCTTCATGTTGCACAACGTCAGAAACTCGAAGGTAACAGATGATAAATTAGGAATGTAGCAAGTTTGTTAAAGAAGCTCGTTTGACTTGCGTGATTTAGGTGTATCCATATTTACTAGTATTGTCATCATTACCGAACGAGTTCTTCTATTTCTAATATGAGGCTATGTATAGCATCTAGTTAATGATAAGATGTTTTTCGATTAGCATTTGAAATGATGTTCATAAGGCAAAATTGAGAGGAAATATTCATGAGACTGTGAATGTGTGAATCTCAGAAACTGAATGTAAGTCTTTGAACAAGGTCGTTAAGTACGACTGCCAATGTGGTCTACCAAGTACGCCGAGCAAAATGGCGATGTGAGTTGTGACCTCACAGACGCCCACCGGCTCGGATATCTGTTGCAATAAGTTCACATCGCGACCTGGTCGATAGTATTTAGGGCCATGTTGATGCAATTACTTTGTTTGCTAAGACCCATATAAAACCATACCATATCAAAAGGCCGAACCTATCAGCCTTTTGTTCACCAAAAAAAGCAAAGTGAAGTTTATAACATGACCTGATGCTGGACTTTGAGCCCGTCGAAACAGCTGTGAAAAGGGTCACGCGAGGTCACTGTACTCATGCAGTGAGTGAAATTAGTCATGTCAGCTTGGGGAGATAAGTGAGTTTGAAACGCTGTTTGTTTATCATTACAGCGTAGAGATATCACTCAACAATGGATGGTATAAAGCTTAAACTTTCTTCAGATGGAAAGACTACCTATTTCCAATTCAATGATTTTTTGTTCCTTGACCCAGAAAAGACAGGTAAGTCAAGATGGGATTATTTTGTAGCATGGTTGTCTACTGAAGCTCCGTTAAATGACGGAGAAAGCCCTCAGTTGCTTGTTCGCTTCCATATTTATTTAGAAAGTATACTTTGTGATATTAAAAAGGCTGTAGCTTGAATAAAATTATAAAATCAAATGCGAATAAGTACGCACAAAATGAGATTTGCAGAAAAGTATAAAGGTACATCAGGTCGACGAACTTCTTCAAGTGTCAAAGGGGGACTTTATCGATTAATCATTTGCCAAGCGTTGTCGGCCGACTTCCTCCCTCCCTGTAGTTTAACTTTTCCGACAACTTTGTATATTTTCAGACTTTAATTCAATTCACCGTTGGCTGCCCTAACTTGTCGTAAAGGTAGAGAATTTCTTGTCTACTGGACAGAAGAAGATCAATTATCTCTTATACACTGACATTTGGATTGTTTTCAGGTAAAATTGGTGTTTCCAAATTGGCCGAGGTCTTTAGCGAAGCAGGACGATCAGCATGGTTGTACGACGACAGTAGTTTAGCGTCTGCTCTTCGAAGCGGTTATACAATCTTCGTGCTGGCGCAAAGTTTCGAATTGTCGCCGGCATTTTACACCGATTTCTCGACAAAGGTGCCAGTAGTTTTTGTGTCTCGTATAATTCACGTTGGTAGAACGTCCATGGTACAAAGACGTGAGCTTAGAATCAAAAGCACTGGAACAGTGGTGGCGACAATGTTTGCACAATTTGTTTTCGTCAATCTTGAGGCACGTCGACCTGCACCCCTACCCGAAAGCTATATCAATACGTATTTGGAAGAGACACAATGTCAAAAACCACAAGTTCACGTACACTTTTCAAGATTTCCACCAGAAGGTGCAGAAATTTATCGCTATCCAGTGGTTGTGACAACGAAGGATATCGATGTAAATCGTCATACGAGCAATATATCTTACATCAAGTACTCTATCGATTGTGCCATGTTTGGAGCCCGTGAACGAGCATACTCTGTCATTCGGGGCAACCTCTCTGACTATCCCATCACAAATTTGTCAATTCAGTTTGTCAGTGAATCAGAACTCAATGACAAATTAACTGTGACGTCATGGGCAGACACCGAAATGCAATACAAGATACATTTTGTAATACAAAAAGACGACCGAGAAGTTGCTCAATGCACTCTAAAATTCGATGTAAATAGAGCACAATCACGATTGTAATGTAGATGCATGCATGCTTGAAATGTAAGGTATGTTGTTTCAATGTGCACTGAGTCGTATTTGGTTTCTTAGTAATTATGGTAATCGATGTGTCTCTATTCATCAACTGTTGTTTTGAACAGTACAAATCTGAGTAAGTGGGTATCAGAACGGTTAACTCACCGGACATTTTCTATCGACTGAACTGTACTAGAACTAGCAATAATGTAATGACATTGTTTAGGGATGGACCATTAGACCTTGGGAGGGGGGTGGTCACAATGAAATTGTGAAAATTTTTTTTTACTATTGTAAATTTCTAAAAAAAAATTTTTCCAATTGAGATTAGCTGTGCAAATTTTTTTTTCAGAGTAAATTTTCAGATTTATAATTTTTTTTAGTTCGTCGCTGTCTGAGGATAAAGAGGGCAAAGATGTGGTGCCAAACACCACAAGCGGCCACGCAAGCGGTCACGGGGGAGGTCAGGAGAGGGGTGTCCCCCTGCTGCTGTTGGAGCTTTTGAAAAATAGAGATTAAAATGGTGTTATTTGGTGGCACTTGGGGAGTATTTTTGCGGGGGAGGTCAGGAGGGGGTGTCCCCCTCCTGCCGTTGGAGCTTTTGAAAAATAGAGATTAAAATGGTGTTATTTGGTGGCACTTGGGGAGTATTTTTGTAGGGGGTGGTCAGGAGGGGGTGTCCCCCTCTTGCTGTTGGAGCTTTTGAAAAATAGAGATTAAAATGGTGTTATTTGGTGGCACTTGGGGAGTATTTTTACGGGGGAGGTCAGGAGGGGGTGTCCCCCTCCTGCTGTCGGAGCTTTTGAAAAATAGAGATAAAAATGGTGTTATTGGGTGGCACTTTGGGAGCATTTTTTTCGGATTACACATCTTCCTCTGAAACATGGTCTTCTTGCTCTTCAGTAGCTTCCTATAATTTTGAAAATTGGCTATTTTGGTTTCCTGGCTTCCCTTTCTACTGCGTGGTGAAATGCCTACATTCACCCCACCATACCTCATGCATATCTCATGATTTACAATTGATTTTGACAAGCTGAGAAGCTAAAATAAGCTAAATAATATAGTTAAATTTGCATATTTGTGTTTTTAGAGCAATTGTTGCCCTTTTTTGATCAAAACATCTATTTCTCTGTAGCAGCATGTCCAAATTGATTGGATGTGTATAGATGTGTTGAAATTTCAATATTTGTCTTTTTAGGGCAATTTATGCCATTCATGGTCAAAAAATCTGTATTCTCTGAAAGGGCTTGTCCAATTTCTTTGAAATTTGCTACACAAAAACGATTATTCATGCAGATTTATTAAGTATTTGCTATCGAGAAACTTTCAAAGTTCAACCCTTTTGTGTGTTTTTGTGTTGGGATTTGTTGGATAGATGGCATTCTACGTAGTGTATTGTTGAATGTTAAAACATGTGTTGCTGTTGTTTTTTGAGGCTGTTTTTTGAGAAAAAAAAATTGAAAATGCCTTTTTAAAAGCAAAATAATACATAATGACTTGATATGTTGTTTTATCATTATTGACGTGTTTCTACTTGTTCACCCATTCTTGCATTCATCATTGCAATAAAATGCTGTGAAAAAAATGAAACTGATGTGGCCTGCATCTGTTTACCTTGATCTTAAAAGGCAAATACAACTTTCTGTCTTGACAACCATACCATAGTTTCAATGTTTTACCTAGTGTACCTGCTTGGTTTGTACGCAGGAAACAAGTAGAAAACAGGCTCTATAATTTCATAATTTTCAAGTGATCAAAATACAAAAGTCATGAAAAGATAAGATAATCACAACTTCCAGTATAAGGGATACAGTCACTCTAAATGTATAAATTAAAATTAAAAATGTGCCGGGAGGATGTACTAAAAAATACAGAAAGTTGCTTTCTGTCGGTAAAATCAGACTTTTGCAGATTTTTTTTTTACGCCTTTGTCTTCTTATTTATTTTTTTTTTATTTTGCAAACTAGTTTGAAGATTTTTTTTTTCCTAACTTTCTGCTCTGAAATTTTTTTTTTTCTGTTTTTGACCACCCCCCCTCCCAAGATCTAATGGTTCGTCCCTTAGGTAGAATGATCGCCGGGGAAATATATTCGGACTCTAAAATTTTTATAAAACTTTCCTGGTCTACCCCTTGTCATCTTCGCTTGCTTGCCAAGGTCTCTTGTCCGGGCACAGGGGAAATCTGGCTCCTTATTTGTCTGTTGGTTTTGTTATATTTGTTTTTATTTGTTACTTATGATTATTTCCATATACAATAAAGAACCCATAAAGAGAGGTATTTTTGTTCATGTTTGTCAATAAAGAATGGTGTTAATTGCTTTTTTGTTTGTTTGTTTGTTTGTTTGTTTACAAGTATAGTCAATAAATGATACTTGAGCAAGTTTCTCCCAAATATGAAATAAAGAATACCCTTCCTTTGTCATAAGGAGTAAGCACACCTGTGTGAACACCAATTCTCTGAATACTCACCCTTTCTAATAACTCACAAGGGGTGCATCTCCGCTAGCCATTTTGCCCAACCATTCTATTTTCAAATTCCTGCCTTTTACGGGCTGGTTTTGACTTTTACGAATTTTGAAGTCAAGACCCGCCCGTAAAAGGCAGGAGACCCGTCTGAAAACACCACAGCTATGGACCCACAGCTAGATTACTGGGGTGTGTTGTAGAATAGAACGTCGGGAAAAAGTTTTTCTTGTGAGGGTCTTTGGTTATCTGTCACAACATAGATGGATTGTCTAAAACAATAATAGCCCCTTGGCAGCAGTTGGTCAGCTGATTTTTGGTAGTATTAGGGTAACACTTTGTTTGTTCAAAACATTAATGTCATTGCCACTGACCTAGACTGTGCATAAGCTTCTCTTGCCTTCCCTAGGATTCAGTGTTCTCTTACTCGGAGGCTTCAGGGGAGTGCCTATCCCCTCTATCCTACTCTCTTCGTATCAGATTCAAAGCCTGGAGAGACAACCAGGCTCCCATCACTAGTACAGAAATTTGCGAGAAATTTGCGAGAAATGTACACTTTCTCGCTGTATTGCGAGCAGTAACCGAGAATACATACTTTCTCGCGATCGGGCTGCGAGAACTGTGCTTTCTCGCATGCATCTGCGAGAAATTGAATTCTCGCAATCAGTCAGCGAGAACTATGTTTTCTCGCTCTGCATCTGCGAGAAATTGTGAAATTTTTGTGAAATGCTTACACAGAAGAATACAATTTCTCGCAGATGCAGAGCGAGAAAACAAATTTCTCGCTGATTGATTGCGAGAATTCAGTTTCTCGCAGATGCTGAGCGAGAAAACACAGTTCTCGCCAGCTGATTGCGAGAAAATTAAATTCTCGCTAAGTTATTGCGAGAAAGTTATGTATTCTCGCTTACTTCTCGCAAAAAGCGAGAAAGTGTCCATTTCTCGCAAATTTCTGTACTAGTGCATACGGCCTAACCCTATACCATTCAAGATTGGATTTGATGTGATTCCCTCTTGGGGATATGTCACCCTAATAAGTTGATTTCAGGGAGGAGGGAACCTACTGGAAGTACTATACAAAGACCCCAATAAACTAACTAGGTATAGTATACCAGACCCATCAAATGTTTGAAAGTGCTCAGTGCCGAATTGCTTGGTTACAGTCTACCAGCTCATGTCAGACTGTGTATGTGACATAAATGCAAATACAAAAACGATATTCATTTTCATGCACTATCTTAAAAAATTAAAAATTAAATTATGAATAAAGTAAATCACAAGTAAAAACACCCTACCATTTTTGTGATCTTGTGTTGAGTTTTATTATTCATATAAGAATAGTAAGTGGAGTGTAAGAAAGCCAAGGCCAGACTATAAGTCTTAGTGACTAACTTATTTTTTTTTCGTTCAGAAGATGTTAATTGGTGTTGACAATGCTCACAAAAGTGAAACAAATAAGATCAAAGCGTTGACTGATTTAGAGAATAACACATTCAAAACTTAAAAACACGATGTCGCCGCCTGTGTTCAGCGTAAGGAGAAACTTTCACTCAGAAAATTAAGATTACAAAACTTTTTATTTTGATTTTGCATTTTGTTCTATGAAAAGACATGTTGTTCTCCGATTCACAGTATTGGTCTCGCTTACAAATGGAGTTTTCTACACTATACAAAGTTATTGACTGCAAGTTAATCCTGGTCGGAACTTACATTAAGTTGTCAACAAAGATAACACACATACGGAAAATATTTGTCAGCTGAACACATAGTATTTGTACAAAATTTGGGGAAAAGGACAAGAAACAATTTTACCGCCAGAACAAGTTATAAACAGTCAGCTAATGGAATTTATCCGGGATAATTGGATCTTTATATTTTTCAAATTTCTCAAAAGTGTTAGACAGGTGTCCTATAGCTGAATGTTGCGATATTACAAATTACTCATAAAAACAAGTGTGTAACTTAAAAAGAAAAGAAGATGAGCTTACATTTGTAGATTATATCGGCATTACCTCGAAATTCCGATTATCCAAAATAGTTCCAATCGTGTTAATGATAGAATTAGCTTCTAGATTGATGACAGAAAAGTGACTCTGGTGAGATTTGAAAGTATGTATAAACCTTAAACCAGCAAGTTTACACTCTGGCTGCTGCGATCGTTGTACTTTGTCAAAATTAATCCAGTGATAATCAGGTGACAGCGTTAACAGATTAGTAACTTACACTTGCTTGTTTGTTTGGCGCTCTGGGCAATAACGCGCATGGTAAAACAGCGTAAGATTATCGCAAGACAAACACGTGATACTGTGTGTGCAGTGAAGAAAAAAGACATCTTTAGAAAACCAGTTCTATTAGACCAAGAAAATTTGGGTTGGTCGTATAAATCTTGGCAGTGTCATACTCATAGTGTTAAAATAAACAATGGCAACAAGAAACCTGTGGTGAGACCGAGACACCCCTATCACAACCCCACCCCGGGGACGGACCCCGGGGACGGACATGTACGCTTTCCACTTCAGTGGGTGTTTGAACAGCACTCAGCTCAGCAATCTTTATGTCAACGTTCATCAAAGTAGGTCATTGCATGTTGTACACTCCGTATCAAAGTCCTCAGACACGTATTCAAATTCACAGACCATTTTGCTGCGCTGATCAGGTGCTGTGGTGTGACGATCAGATTTTCCATGTTGCACAACGTCAGAAACTCGAAGGTAACAGATTATAGATTAGGAATGTTGCAAGTTTGTTAAAGAAGGTCGTGTGACTTGCGTGATTTAGGTGTATCCATATTTTCTAGTATTGTCATCATTACCGGACGAGCTCTTCTATTTCTAATATGAGGCTATGTAGCATCTAGTTATTGATAAGACGCATCCCGATTAGCAAATGGAATGATGTACATGAGGCAAAATTGAGAGGAAATATTCATGAGACTGTGAATGTGTGAATCTCAGAAACTGAATGCAAGTCTTTGAACAGGGTTGTTGAGAGCGACTGCCAATGTGTTCTACCAAGTACGCCGAGCAAAATGGCGATGTGACCTCAGAGACGCCCACCGGCCCAGATATCTGTTGCAATAAGTTCACATCGATACCTGGTCGATAGTATTTAGGGCCATGTTGATATGCAATTATTTGGTTTGCTAGGACCCATATAAAACCGTACCATATCAAAAGGCCGAACAGCTCTTTGTTCACCAAAAGAGAGCAGAGTGAAGTTTATAACATGACCTTAAAGCTGGACTGTGAGTCCGTGGAAACAGCTGTAAAAAGGGTCACTGGAGGTCACTGTACTCATGCAACCTTCGATTATTTTTCTTGAGATCAAGTTCCTGTATTTTGGATGGACAAGAAGAGAGACTTCCTCGAATATTTTATTCTTCTCAATACAACCAGTGAAATTAGTCATGTCAGCTTGGGGAGATAAGTGAGTTTGAAACGCTGTTTGTTTATCATTACAGCGTAGAGATATCACTCAACGATGGATGGTGTAAAGCTTACACTTTCTTCGGATGGAAAGACTACCTATTTCCACTTCAATGATTTTTTGTTCCTTGATCCAGAGAAGACGGGTAAGTCGTGTTGGGATTATTTATGCAGCATGGTTAACTACTGAAGCTTCGTTTAATGACGGAGAAAAACCCTAGTTGCTTGTTTACTTCCATATTTATTTTTTTAAATCATATTTTGTGATATTAAAAAGGTTGTAGCTTAAATAAACTTATAAAATTAAATGCAAATATATACGTAAAAATAAGATTTGAAGAGAAGTATAAAGTACACCAGGTCGACGAACTTCTTCAAGTGTCAAGGGGGGACTTTATCGATGAATCATTTATCGAGCTTTGTTGGCCGACTATCCATTGACCCCCTCCCTGTAGTTTAATTTTTCCGACAACCTTGTACATTTTCAAACTTTAGAGGTAGCACCCGTTTAATCTATCATTGGCTGCCCTAAATTGTCGTAAAGGTAGAGAATTTCATGTCTACTGGATAGTAGAAGATCAATTCTCTCTTACACACTGCCGTTTCGATTATTTTCAGGTAAAATTGGTGTTTCCAAATTGGCCGAGGTCTTTACTGAAACAGGACGATCAGCATGGTTGTACGACAGCGGTAGTTTATCGTCTGCTCTACGACGGAACGGTCACACGGTCTTCGTGCTGGCGCAAAGTTTCGAATTTTCTCCGACATTCTACACCGATTTCTCGACAAAGGTGCCAGTAGTTTTTGTGTCTCGTATAATTCATATTGGTAGAACGTCCATGGTAGAAAGGCGTGAGCTTAGAATCAAAAGCACTGGAACAGTGGTGGCGACAATGCTTGCACAATTTGTTTTCGTCAATCTTGAGGCACGTCGACCTGCACCCCTACCCGAAATCTTTATCAGCACGTTTTTGGACGAGACAAAAGGTCAAAGACCTCAAGTTCACGTACACTTTTCAAGAGTCCCACCGGAAGGTGCAGAAATTTATCGTTATCCAGTGGTCGTGACAACGAAGGACATTGATGTAAATCGTCATACGAGCACAATATCTTACATCAAATACTGTATCGATTGTGTAATGTTTGGAGCCCGTGAACGAGCATACTCTGTCATTCGGGGCAACCTCTCTGACTATCCCATCACAAATTTGTCAATTCAGTTTGTCAGCGAATCAGAGCTCAATGACAAATTAACTGTGACGTCATGGGTAGGCGCTGAAATGCCATACAAGATACATTTTGTAATACAAAAAGACGAGCGAGAAGTTGCTCAATGTACTCTAAAATTCGATGTAAATAGAGCACAATCACGATTGTAATGTAGATGCATGCATGCTTACATGTAAAATATAAGGTATGTTGTTTCAATGTGCACGAGTATACAGTTTGTTTTCTCTGAGTCGTATTTGGTTTTTTAGTAATTCTGGTAATAGATGTGTCTGTATTCATCATCTTTGAACAGTACAAATTTACTACCCGGACTTTTTCTACCTACTTAACTGTACTAGAACTAGCAATAATGTAATGACATTGTTTAGGTAGAATGCTCGCCGGGGAAATATATTTGGACTCTAAAATTTTTATAAAACTTTCCTGGTCTACCCCTTGTCATCTTCGCTTGCTTGCCAAGGTCTCTTGTCCGGGCACAGGGAAACTCTGGCTCCTTATTTGTTTGTTTGTATACTTATGTTTGTTTTTATTTGTTAAGTATGATTATTTCCATATAAAAAGAACCCATAAAGAGAGGTATTTTTGTTCATGTTTGTCAATAAAGAATGGTGTTAATTGCTTTTTTTTGTTTGTTTGTTTGTTTACAAGTATAGTCAATAAATGATACTTGAGCAAGTTTCTCTCACATATGAAATAAAGAATACCTCTCCTTTGCCATGAGGAGTAAGCACTCAGGAGTGTCCACCACTCTCTCTCTGAATACTCACCCTTTCTAATAACTCACAAGGGGTGCATCACTGCTTGCCATTTTGCCCCACCATTCTATTTTCAAATCCAGCAAAAAACACGAAACAAATGCCTTACAAATAAAATACAAATGTGTGCAGAGACAATTACATAATCTTACTGTATCCACCCCTGAATTCACTTGTTATCCCGTGAAGAGATTAAAAATCAACGATTTTTCACAGTGTGCTCCAAGCTCTCGAAACCTAAGTCACCAATCAGATGACTTGTATCTTCTGCCATGTCTCGGCCTTTGGTATTCACATTGCCATTGCTAGCTTCATCTCAAAGAGAATTTACATCGACGAGTTTTGCCCCCTTTTTGTCCCTTTTAAATTTCGGTTGACGATGATTTTATACTATGTAACTTTCCCATGTGTTTAATGCCAAAAAGAGTCAACTGGCGAACTTCAACAGTGACGCTGTACAATAAGTATACTCTCCTTAGGGATGTGATCGTAGTATCCTGGTGGGCATGGGAGATTGATTGGGAGCAGTTTTTGAATTTTAAATTGTGTAGTGCAAATTCAAAATTCGGAATTCAAAATTCAGAATTCAATACTTGGACACTAGGCTTTAAAATTCATACCTTAGGTTTATAGATAATACTGTTGAATTAAAGGCCCAGAAACTTCGACTGTTAGCTGTATGTTCAGTATTCTTGTTCAGTGTATCAATTCAACATTGCCATTCTACTCTTTATAGAATGAAGACATGCCCAGAATTAAGAATCTCAACATGCCTGTTTATGACTAATGGCCATCATTTTTGTGGAAATATGAATTCAAGTGAGGACTAGAATGTATATCCAACAATAATATAGCTGATGGTACACCTAACATCTGTGTTCAGATGTTTTAAGGAATAGGACAAGAAACAGCAGTTGGCTGTTCTGTGACCACAAAAACAATAAATACGATATTCCACTAGGCATAATATGTACACATCATCTCCGTTACATGTTATAAACCCAATAAAAAGATATCGTGGTGAACTATTCAATATTGTTTAGTTTTAGAAAAAGAGATGCAAACTGAATATGATGTGAAATGAACTGTTGAACTCCGGGTATTATCATTTTTCATGAATTTTACTACATTCATCATGGTCGACCACTCACCATTTAGCAGAGATTATTTATTTATTTATTTATTTTAGTCCATCATCCAACGGGTACTAGCCCATTTACAGGATGAGGTACCCACAACCCACTACCCAAATGGAGCACTGAGGAGTAAAGTGCCTTGCTCAGGGGCACAACACCGAGCTAGAGTCTTGAATTCACCGTCCTCCGATAGTGAATCCGCTACTCTGGATCTACCGGGACTTGAACCGGGTCTCGAACTCACCATCCTCCGATGGTGAGTTCGTTACCCTAACCACTGGTCTACGGTGCCTCCATTAGATTAGAAGAATACAGGCGGTGTAAATTACAACTTATAACATTATTTGTTAATGATCATGACAAACACTATGAAACCTTACTTCCCTGAATATTAGGTCTATATGTACAATGTTGGGTCAAAATGGTCGAGTGGAAAAATACCCACCGTTTTTCCATTACATGTAGAGTTACGATGGCTTGTCATGTCCCTTGCACTTCTTTCAAAGGAAATTGTTATGAAAGGAAGTATTTTCAGTATTTTACCCAACATAGGCAACCAAAAACCCTATTTTTGATTATCATAGCATCATAAACAAACCATGCCGCTGTCATTGTGTGGTCGCTGGATTAATATCTTTGACAGCCCAGATCACAAACAAATGCCCGAGATCAAAACTATAAAATGAGAAAGCAATCTTTGATGAAGAACTCAAAACGGTTTCGAAAAATTAGCCACCATCGTGTGCAACCAAGATGACGCTTGTGGTGGACCATGTGATTTCTGGGGGAGATTGAGGAAATGAGTATGGCAACATTTTTTTCACCCATCCTTGCGGCAATTTTTTCATAAAGGTTACCTTGAAGCAAATATTTGTATCCAGTTGCTAGATTCAAAGACTTTTTAACAAAAGCAAAAACATTCAAAACACAGTCGTTGTAAAACACAATGTTCTTAAAGTGACAGTAGCCGTAACTATTGTTTATTTTATCAGAATTAAAATGTTCTGTGTATCACTACTATTTCTTGTTCAGCTTGTAAACACAGCAAGTAAGTATTCATATGAATGCAGTAATATTGTGTACAAATGGATCTCAGTACAAAACAAAATTGAATTGTACACAATGACCGTGCAGTGTTTATATGTAATGGCTGTAATTCTTGGTACGTCAATATGGAGAGTAAAACAACAAACTATAGTGACACTGAACAAACATACTGAAAAAATTAGTAAACGTTAAAGGTATACAGTCACCTGTAATCTAATTATGTCCATATATGGTCAAAGGGGCGTTATTTCGTATTCAAAATGCCCATGTGAGGGCGCTGTTTTTAAAAAGGGGCCACCCGCTTAAAATTTGTGATTGGTTAGATTTTCTCTTTCCGTGGTAACTATGGCAAAATTGGAACAGGTGACAGTATACCCTTAACATTTAATTACTTAACAATGTTTAAATGTATATCTTTGCAAATGCACATCACTGACTTGATTTCAAAGTTACACAACCTTCAGAAATTAATTCAGAGATACACTAACAGAGTTCGCGTTTACGCAAAAATCGTGCGTATTTACGCATTGAAATTGACTCTCTACGCATTTTTTTCATTGTTATGCGTTTTCTATACGCAAAGGATAACACCAAAAGCACTCCCCACGACTGAGTTTAGGCGACAACCAGACGAAATTTGTTGCAACAACTTTTTGTCAATCACTCATTTTGTGTGGAAAGTTTCGGATTCTCTGGGCGTTGTCTGAAAAATCGGCATCGTAGTTCACACATTATCACGTTAGGCACGTTATCATGTCAGCTGTGCCTATGACTTACGTTGCTAATTTTCAGGCGAGCGATAGTTTCTGAAACTTATGACACAAAGTGAGTGATTGACAGAAATGTTGCGTCAAATTATATATATGCCAACCGTGCACGATCATCGCGTCTCGCTGTTCCCAAATTTTGATCAAGCACACATGCAGCATGGCGTCGAAGCAGACAAATCTGTTTTCTTTCAACTTTGCTCTACGAGTCCGTGAAAAAAATGATTCATCGGTAGAGCTCGTCGGAATCCCGATAAATTTTGAACACTGCAGAAGTGTCTGGATAAGCTGCCATAACTCTAACTTTTGGGTTGCCCGATGTGTTTTGACGGTCGCATGTATACCCTTTGCTGTTACGTTTCAACATTGTTCAAGTTGTTCGTTAAACTGTTTTCATTAAAATAATGTTACATCGTACAATCCGAATATGTAGTGTAGGTTTATTCAACGGCACATTGTATTTTGAAGTCAGTTTTTTCATCAATCGAGGGCGGAAGTGAAATTACGCATTCAAATCCAGCCATTACGCAATTTAGCAAACTAATGCGTATGCCGTACGCGAGGAGAAAAAAGTCACCGCGAACACTGCACTAAGTTAAATCAATGTCTCTGCCATCTTCGCTTGCCAAGGACTCTTGTCCAGGCAGCTGGATGCTCCCCGAAATTAGAGTAGTTAGTGGGAAGTAACGGATCTGTGCTAGCTGACGATGTGTATCTGCTTGGTGTACAGCACATGGCTTTAAAAATGCTGCAAACTAGCTACTGCCTTCTCTAGTATTTTCCATCAATCCCATCATGGCATAATTGGAAATGACTAGAAATGGCGTTCAGTGTGTGGGTGCATCACTTAGGCCTTCCCAAAACAGATCCTGACACCTCTTGATTATTTAATATATGCAAAGCATGAAGAATGTTACCTTTACGTATCTTTAATAACCTATAACTATTTTGTCGTGGTATTCATAAAATCTTCCTAGAAACAGTTTAGGTAGATCTTTTGAAATTCACTTTGATCTTTCAACTCGTACGATGTGACAAAATTGACTGTGTCTTAGGATAGCTTAGCTTTTTCAGAATATCAACAAAATCTGCAGAAAAGTCTTTTCTGGTTGCTTGAACATTGAATTTCGGTTTTCAGATACCAAGCATTCCAAGAAATTTGCTGTTGTATAAAACGTTTATACAAAACTTTGTTAGAGGGGCAGGTCTTTTGTCAGCTTTATCTTTTAGCAAATTGCCTAACTGTGCAGAAATTTCAAAGGAGAACACAGGACGTACTAAAATCACATAGGTAGCTCTTTTGAAATGTTTTGACCAGTCTAGGCCAACTATCTCAGGACTGTACATGGAAACAATTTTTTTGTACACCCTTCAAGCCAATTGTCTTGTAGACATTTTTTCCTATAAATGGCCGGCAACAATTTTTTTAATCGAACAACCTCTGGCCACTCCCCCACAAATCAAATGGTCCACCCCTAAAGGACACGCAACCAACGCGACGCGCTACACTCGGAACAGTATTGCGCCCTCAATCGGCGTACTATTAGAACGAGGCTTGGTACCATCATGGCGACAGTACTTGCAACTTGTGGTCGGTTGGCACGATGTCGTGGACTAAACTTAAAACCTCGGGTCAAGGCTTTGCGAACACCACAATGTTCGCGATCTGTAACTCCACTTCTGTCAGTAAGGTAAAGAAAAATTAGACCAATTGCGTCACATAGTTTTTTCTTCAAAAATCAGTCGCGAACGAGCGCTCAGTGGTTGTAAATGTACAGTGCAGGATATGTCCAACAATGTTATTCTGATATTCATAATCGGACGTACCACGAAAGTACCAAATTGTTCGATGCTAGATTCAGAGGAATGCACTCATGTAGACACTTTTTTCAGTTAACAAAGCAATGTTGACTGTTGCGCCCTATAAGAAAAAATATCCTCTTAAGTTTCATTTATTTCATAAACCTTTAACATTGCAGGTCTACACTCATGGTCTACTGAAGTGAATGATACAAATCATATCTCTGGTAGTCGGTAACACTACAATAGCACCTTTCACTAGGAAAACCTTTTCAAAGTGGAAATCCATAACTCAAAATAATCATGAAACCGAAGACATTTTTATCAGCAAACTCTCATATGTCAAATTCTTGAGGGAAGTTCAGGCTTATTGTTAAATGGGGTGTGTTCAGCTGTGAGTCTGTAGCTGTGGTGTTTTCAGATGGGATTCATTCCTTTAACGGGCTGATTTTGACTTTTACGACTTTTACCCCTCCACCACAGCTATGGGAACTTCCATAGACAAACGTCCAAACCCGCCCGCAAGCACCCTGTGCACAAGTTTTTTCGACGATACTTCGAAAAGTTTACATCCAGAGATCCACTCAAAATTCACCAAAACGTCACCTTTTTCCACAGGCGCTCCTTAGCTGGGTAGTCTGCTAAGTAGATCGATTTTCGGATCGATCTATTGATCCCGTAGTCGATATGCCCGCCACTGTAACCTTACCTGGGTAGTCTGCTAAGTAGATCGATTTTCGGATCGATCTATTGATCCCGTAGTCGATATGCCCGCCACTGCAACCTAAATACTCACAAGGTGTGCAACACAATCACTCAAAAAACACACCACCCGATTTGTCAACTGGCCGTGCGATCGCACAAAACATTCAGAACTACACTCCCATATACCTTGTTGGATCACAAATTTAACCATCTCCTCAAAAATCAGGCCGATGAATGTGTTACTCGCGTCATCTTGAAGAAATCGGCCGTGTTTTGAGACCAAGCACGGTGAAATGCGGCCTGCAGAACGATTCTACCATATGACGTCATTTTTTCCACTGCTGACTGGTTCAACTATACTATACCAGTGACGTCATGCCATGACCTTTGTTTTTGCCGTTGATTAGCCAATCAGTAGTGGAATAAATTACATCATATGGTAGAATCGTTCTGCAGGCCGCATTTCACCGCGCTTGGTCTCAAAACACGGCCGATTTCTTCAAGATGACGCGAGTAACACATTCATTGGCGTGATTTTTGAGGAGATGGTTAAATTTGTGATCCAACTAGGTATATGGGAGTGTAGTTCTGAATGTTTTGTGCGAGCGCACAGCCAGTTGACAAATCGGGTGGTGTGTTTTTTGAGTGATTGTGTTGCACACCTTGTGAGTATTTAGGTTGCAGTGGCGGGCATATCGACTACAGGATCAATAGATCGATCCGAAAATCGATCTACTTAGCAGACTACCCAGCTAAGGAGCGCCTGTGCCTTTTTCCTAGCTTTACATGGCATGACTACCCGGAGACCACCATTTTTCTAGCGTAAAACTGTTGGTTGAGGCTCAGTGCAGCACGTCACTACAGTCACATTTTCGAAATATCGTCAAACAAACTTGCGCACAGGGTACGTGCTTGTGGGCGGATTTGGACGTTTGTCAATGGAAGTTCCCATAGCTGTGGTGGAGGCATAAAAGTCATAAAAGTCAAAATCAGCCCATCCACCACTTTGATATGTTAATTGCTGTCATCTTGGTGGATGAAAGTATCAGAAATTAGTCATAAAGACATCTTTTGTATAAATTCCTGATTTCTGCCATTTTTCCCATCACAACCATACAGTTCAATCTTGCAATCTTGCATTCAGTAATACTGAAATCAAGCCCCGTAAAGTAACTTGTACAGTTGTATGGAGGAAGTGCATCATTATTGACACTCACTAAACATAAAGCCAATTTGTCTCCTTGAATCATAGATGATTAAAGGGCCAGGAGCTGTAATTTTTAGTGACATTTTTACACTACTTTTGTTTTAAATGTCAACTACAGTTTCGTGTTCTACTCCCAATTTAAGCATGTAGAGATACAGTATTTAGATTGTCAACTCAGCCGATGCACGATTGTGTAAACTGCATTGTTGTTGTTGAAAATTGAAATTTAAATCAAGTGGAATCAGTGACTGCATTTTACATGCATAAACGTGGCCATGTTGACATGCTAAAATAGTAGGAGTTTCAACATCCTTTAGCAAGTAGAACATGAACTTGCAATTGACACACAAAACAAAAAAGTGAAAAAATAATCAAAAGTTACAGCTTCTAGGTCTTTATATTGTGTACAACCATTTGAAAAGTATTGGGCAATTTGCATTAGGAGAGTAATTGGTTTTATTCCGGACTAATCTTCTCCTAGGTGAACTGAAAAAAAATGATTGAGGGTTGGTAGGTGTCAGCTTACCTACTGCTGTGCTGCATACAGTTTATTGGGTGAGATGCATGTATTTAATACACAGGCTGTAACTGTAAAAGATGTACAAAGACATTTGGAAGTGTTAAAGGGAAAGAAGCAGGGTTATTTTTGTGTTCATGTCCACATTCATGACCAAAAGTTTTGGCAGGCAAAAAACTTGAAAATAACGTTAACCCAGGCTGAAAGGACAGTGACTTTAAGCACATATATGGATCATGTCCTTGAATCCGCAAGTAGGGCAGTCATGAGTTTCATTGATTTTATGAACTCAATTGAAGATATGTCTGGACTGATACAATTGTAACATGGAATGCATTGATTGACTTTTGATCACAGGGTACGCAATGGCTGTGAGACACATATAGATGACCTTTGAATCAAACTGTGCACTTTGTACTCACAGCTGTGTGACTTATTCTGATGCCAAGACTGTAAAATATAAAATATCAGATAAAACAATTTTAGTCTTGCAGTAATTCAATATTTAAGCAATAAATCACACTTAGCGATGGTATACCAGGAGATTTTGACCAGTTCACGACATATGTGCACAAGCGATAGCGTATATGAAGTGAACTGGTCAAAATCGAGTGGTATGCCCATTGCTGAGGTGGTTTATTTCTATTATATCATATTATTACATTGAAATTCTGGCTTGACATCAAAAGGGATTTTTAGCTCACATTTGGTTATATGAATGTGAGTTTATCGTATGAGCTAAAGTCGATGGCGTCTGTATGTATGTGTGTATGTATGTATGTATGTATGTATGTATGTATGTATGTATGTATGTATGTATGTATGTACATACAGTATGTCCGTCAACATCAAAAACACGCAAACCGCTGCACGTTTCAGCTTGGTATTTGGTGTGTGGATGCATCCTGGGCTATAGATGGGATTTTGTTCAAATGAAGTCTGCATTGCCAAAATTATGCAAATGAGCTTACAAAATGTGAAAATGGTCAAGAATTAATAACTCAAGAACCGCTGTTTTGATTGCTTTGAAAATTTGTGTGCAAGTACCTTAGGTGAACCTTATACAGTTTTATGAATATTGTGAAGATATCCTTAATTTTGTATTTTGCTGAATTTTTTGGTGAATTTTCTCATTTTCAGTTAAAATTATTCTTCTCTGAAAATGCCAGCCCAATGGCTCTCAAACTTGAGTTGGATCTTTGCAAGGGTGTTACTCTTCTAATTTGTTGAAATTATGACAAAATTGGGAAAATTACTATTTTGGAGCAATTTTGTCATTTTGGTCAAAAAAATCTTAAACAGTATTTTCTTTTTAAAATCCCTGGACAGACAGTTTTTATATTTGGTACACAGACATACAGAGATGACAATAATTAGATATGTGGAAATTGTCCTGAAATATACAAATTTGTATTTTTAAGACAATATTGTCATTTTTGGTCAAGAAAACTTGTTCTCAAAATAACTTGTTTGATAGCTTTGTAATTTGGTATAAAGTCCCGAGGGATGTTATTAGACAAATTTTCTGCTCAAAGTGTTGGGAAACCCCCAAATTTGTATATTTTAGGTAATTTTCTCAGTTTGTGACCTTAAATGACCTACACCAACGCAGGATATGTTGTGAGACAGTTTTGAAGGCTGTGAACATAATTTTGTCATATTTGGTATCAATTTGTAGGAAATTTTGATCCAGAAAACAAAGCTGAGGTGAATTTTTTCATTGCAGACCAATTTTGCAACTTTCTATGTTAGACATACAAGAACTGATGAGAAATTTGGATCCAGGATAATTCCAGATGTTGTAATCACCGCCCACAGTGGAAGGCATTTCACTATCTGTAACTAACTTAAGTGCTGTTTACATTAGAATGATAACACTCATCGCATTAATTAAAAAATCCCCAAGGTTGTAAATATATTTCCTGTCATCTGGCGTTATGTAATACCAAGGGATGGAACATTTGATATTCAGGAGGGGGTAGGGTCTAGAAGATCGATGAGGTAGAATTACTTTTTTACCAGATCCTTTGTACATTTTTTCTCCCACTCCCACCTTTTCTTTTTATCAAGCCTTCTCTGGCTATTTTTGTTGTTGACATTTGCTTATGTATTTAGGATCTGCTTGTCCCAGTGCTATAGAAATTGATATGCATGTTCCTAAAGATGACCTCCAGTATCTAAGTTGGAGACCTTATTTGCTTTTGTCATTCTTGTTTTCTGGTTTAAATATTTCTTGAATGGACCAATTCAAACCTAATGTGAGCACACTGTCCTTGACGGTATTTTTTCTCTAGCTGAAAGCTTGTTTCAAACCATGCTATTATGTGAATGTAGCATGGTTGTTATCACATCTCGACCAATCAGATCGCAGGATGTACACCATCAACAATGTTGGTTATCTACTACGGTATATGTAGTCACCATGTGCATGGAAATACTGCAAGGAGAATTTTTTATCAATGTGGAAACTACTAAAATAGTGAATTGATTATTGTATCAAACTTGATGGTAATACTTTTGTTAGCAGATTTCAAATATAAACAAGTTTTATTATAGAAATTTGAACTACTGCTGTTTGTAATTGTATGTTGTTTATGGCACCTTTGAACTTCAAAAGGCCCCTCAGAGTGCCAAGACTATCGACAGAATCTGTATGTCCATGAAGCATTCTGCTTTGAATTAAAGTGGCACTCCCACTTGGTAACATTTTTAAAGCACATTTTTTTAATGCCAACGGTCGATATTTGACGTGGCGACTGCACGCGGATCGCGAGATATCGGTAAAAACATGTCCTCAAAAAAGTAAAAGTTTGAATTCCGGTGGCCCACCTAAATTCAGCTTCCGAGCATTGAACGTTCGGCACTGGGGCCATTGTCAACTAAGCTATGGAGTACGAGTCTACGCTTACGCTGCTGTATGCCACAGTACCACTCGCGTCGGTGATCGGTCATGCCCCCTGGGGGAAAGCCGAGTCTTACTGACTCTGAGAATAAACGGAAAACAAAGTTTGATTCCACCAGAATTCACATAGGTGACTAGCACAGTTACGTGCGGTTGATACATAGCGGCCGCCTAGTGGTATGCATAGACGCATACCATGCGCACGGCGTACTGTGTGGCAGACAACAAAATGTAGTCATCGGAGGCGGCTAATATTTGACACGTAAAAACTGATGGTTATGTGGTATTGGTTAAAAATATAGTACAACTGATTTAGAATAATGAAAACGACAAAAACTAAGGAGAAGTTTTACAAAACTTACCTGAGGTAATGGCATAATGCTGTATATAAAGTCTTTGCTGTGGGAAGTAAATTAATTGCGTCATTCGAACTTATTGTAGACTCCCTAGAATATTGTCAATCAGCACGACAACAAACCTTCGGGGGATTTCGGGTCAAAATCAGAAACGATCGTAAAACTTTGGGATGTGAAAAATACGCTCGGGAAATGACATGTTTTTACCGATATCTCGCGATCCGCGCAGTCGCCACGTCAAATATCGACCGTTGGCATTTAAAAAATGTGTTTTATAAATGTTACCAAGTGGGAGTGCCTCTTTAATCTCAGGGATGAATTTTTTGCTGATTGATGGCTATTTTGTGTTTATTTGATAAGTATATTACTGATAACAGAAATGTTGCTGTCAGTACAACATTTTAAATTAATAACTAAAAGTGAACACAAGCACTGAGCTGTACAATCAGAATAATCTTAACTGAAATTCATAATATTGTTTTATTTTCACATTATTTTTCAATCTCGACACATTTGCTACGCTACTGGAACCAAGAATTTTAGGTGAATCTTTGATTCAGTTTTACATGTAACAAAGCTAGAAAACTTAGCCATGACTTCAGTAACTTCGTTATCCATTCTGAAAATAATGTGTTGATGGAAGAAATGAAGTTACCTTGGTGCCAATCAAAGAAATGAAGTTACCTTAGTGCCAATTTAGTTATACTTCAGTTTCAAACACGACAACAGCCCTCTATTTGTTCAAATAAAGTGATATGTCACTGTGGCGGAGAGGTGACAACACTCCAGACTCTTCACAAATTTCAATTTTTTCATATCAAAATTTAATCCTTATCTTGCCAGGCAGTATCTCAGCTCTGGATTTTTTTTGCGCAGTTTTTTAATCAAAGATTTCCATCATGTCCCTATCTACCAAGTCAGTAAAAACTGTTATTGAATCAAAACCTATTATATTTTCACCTACTTAGAATGGTATGTTTCAGCAGTTTAGTAAGCAAAAATCATGTTTACAGTAGCTACGTTTTCAAGGGCCTTCAAATGTTCAAATCTTTGTAAAAAAGAAATATAGATGATCCGTTATACCACACTGGTTTTAACCAACTGTACCTAAATGTAACATATGAACTTGGCATAGTATTTGTGTAAATGTTCTTTTCAGTTTTGAGGTATGAAGTTTTTCACACTGTAATGTCAAGTACTTGCTTTTTTCATTGACAGATATCAAAGTACACAGGAAGAAGAGATACCATTCAGACCAGAAACCAGTCAGGTTGGTAACATGATGGACATTGGTGCAAGGAGAATAATGTCAGAAGAGCATGATATGTTCAGAGCCAGTGTCAGACGATTCTGCAGAGAAGAAGTATCACCACATGAGACCAAGTGAGTATTAATGTAGTTCAAAGTCTGACCTCTGACCTTATTCCCCCAGTATTCTTACTTTCTTGTACAGCCTTAACCCTATGAGTGCCAAAGTCAATTTTTTTTGCCTATATAATACATACTTCAGTCATTTTTCTTTAGATTTTTGCCAAAATTTTGATAGAAAACTATAGCCCATGAAATGTGATGTCCATTTATTCCAAAATTAATAATAAATTAGAGAAAAATTAATAAAACTTGTTAAAATTTTGCACTAAAATTTTGGCTTTTGAAAATTACAGAGCTCATGGTTAACCTTTTCCCTGCCAGACAGTCTCACTTCCCCACCAGCCCAGTCAGGAAAAGCGGTATAAAGCCAAATCTATATATATATTTTCATCAGCATAGCTTGGTATGTTGTTGAAGCTTTAACCCTTTCCCTGCCAGACAGTATCACTTCCCCATCAGCCAACTCAGTGAAAAGCGGTATTGAGCCAAAACGATTCGCATTTCCACCCATTTGGCTTGGTGTATTCCAACAGCTTTAATCCATAAAAATCATGTTTACAGTATCTGTGATTTCAGGGGCCTTCAAATGTTCAATTTTTGGTTAAAATGAACCAAATGGGACATGTTGTGCTTCACTAGTTTTAACAAACTTGACCTGATGATGAAATATGAACTTGGCAAGAAAAGGATTAATCTGGTAAAAAATAGCTAATACAGTATCTATGTTTTCAAGAGTCTTCAAACATTCCATTTTGTGTTAAAATGCAACATCTGCAACATGATATTGCACCTCACTAGTTTTAACAAACTTAATCTGGTGGTGACATATTAACTTGGCAGGGTAAGGGGAATTTTTACATTATATACACCCCTCAAATTAGGTTTCAGACTTTTACTTGAACTTTCTGCAAAGAATTTAGACCATTGTCTTTCAGAATCATACTGTCAAAGTTTTGACTTTAAGTAAAAAATTACATGAATTTTATCAATATTTGAAATATAAAGTGGCTGTTGCATCCTGTGTTAAGTCTATAGGGGAAAATTAATTATTCTATTTGCTCATAAAACTGAATTGTTTACAACGGACAGGGATGTAATCAACACAAGGTGATGGTGCCAGACAGTGAGTTTGGTTTCATCTCCTCATGATCACAGCCTGTACTAGACATGCGCTAACACATCTAATTCAAAGTACTGGGAAGATATAAGGACAATGTACAGTTAACTACGGTGCATGTCAGTTTTCCTCACTATACAATCCAATGTGGATGCCAGGTGGCCATTTTGTTATAATTTATTGATATCAAGGCCATTACTTAGACTTGTCTGAACCAATTCTGTTCAAACTTAGTATAAGGACAGAGTGCTGTGGGTTTAATATGCGCATTAATTTTGTCACATTATGATGTTTGCACTGAATACAACCAAGAGCTTTTACAAATTGGAAACATTTGATCCAGTGGGGACTATGTCATCAATGATGACATGTCTGTATTTCTAGTTATTCATAGAACTTTGAATCCAATAACTGTCACTGCCAACCTATTTTTTGACCATTTCCAGCCATCAGTTCTTCTTCACAATGAATAGAAATGTTTAATTTTGACACTGAAAACTCTACAATATACTGAAAAGATATTCATGGTAAGACATGCTAAACTATGATAACTTATGTTCTTTCTAACCCCACAAAGTCAAACTTTTACCACAGCTTCATGCGTGAAGTGACCCTTCTAAACTTCAATTGCCAAATGTTACATCCATAGCCCAGTGGCATCAAAGGTGAATGCTGGTACGTCCATCGGCCATCATTGTTACATCAGGCTCACAGCTGTGATTCTGGCAAACACCGGAATACCTTGCAACATGACCGGGGTTATGATGGTATAGTCGATCACTTGGTAGCATGTCAGGGCCGACAAGGGCTTGTATCGCTATCTTGAAGGGTGTAAGGAAGACTGGACAAGGCATCAAGTCCTATAAATCTAAAGATACTATTCCCACAAGAGACTACAGTACACTAGAGTGCTGAGCTGAAAGACTAGCTTAAGACCAACACATGAATTTTTTTCTATGCTGTTGGCTTTTTCTTCTTTTAATATGTTGATGGTGTGGTACAGGTATATCAGGGACTATCAAAAATTCAACTTAATTAAACACTGGCTGACATTAAAATTTTACAATCTTGTACCGTGACTTGGAACAAACAATTGTGCCGATTCGTTTACTTGTGAAAGATAATCAGCAGTTCCCTGTACCAACAGGTATTTGCAGGCAACAATGATGAATAATGATGAATTTGTTCTTTTTATGACTAAGAAAAAGCCAATGCAAAAATCTTTTTATAATGGATTGCATGTACCTCGTGATAACACAAGTTACATCGTGAGGAATTACAGTACACTTTATTAGTGTCCAGTACCATTCATATTCATTGCAATGTTTGTATACTGATTCGAAAACAACAAGCTGTAAAACAATGCCAAAGCATGAGGAAAAACACACCAAACTTTCCAAAAAATGTGTTCACAACTGCCATGACTTCTGAAATATGGCAGCATTTATTTGAATCAGTCATGGTTTGTTTTGATGATTGTTGTCGTGTCCTTGGACTTTGCAAGGTCGTCAGACAGGGAGAGAGATCAGGGTCAGTGTAACCTTGAATCTGTGCTTTACAGAAACAAGGAATACTTCACACCAATGTCACAAGTTCTTGGTAGAATTTCACCAAAATAATAGGTCTACCTGTACTGAATACTAGAATAAATGTTATCAATATTGTCATGTTTTTGCGATAAATTGTTAATTCCTGTACGATATTAAGTATGGCGATAAGAACAGACAGGGTTTGCCACTTTGGTATGTTAATTGTTCAATATTTGAAACTTAACTATTCTAGGCCTTAAAGAGGCACTCCCACTTGGTAACATTTTTAAAACACATTTTTTTAATGCCAACGGTCGATATTTGACGTGGCGACTCCGCGCGGATCGCGAGATATCGATAAAAACATGTCATTTCCCGAGCGTATTTTTCACATCCCGAAGTTTTACGATCGTTTCTGGTTATGACCCGAAATCCCCCGAAAGTGTGTTGTTGTGCTGATTGACGATATTCTAAGGAGTCCAAAAACGTTCGAATGACGCAATTAATTTACCTCCTACTGCGATGACTTTATATACATCATTATCAATGCCTTTACCTCTGGTAATTTTTTTTTAAAACTTCTCCTTAGTTTTTGTCGTTTTCATTATTCTCAATCAGTTGTATTAAATTTTTAAACAATACCACATAGATATCAGTTTTTACGTGTAAAATATTAGTTGCCTCTGATGACTACATTTTGTCGTCTGCCACACAGTTACGCGTGGTTCGATACATAGCGGCCGCCGCGTGTGGTATGCGCGTTCTATGCGAATTCTGGTGGAATCAGCAAACTTTGTTTTTCGTTTTTTGCCGAGTCAGTAGGACTCGGCTTTCTCCCATGGGACATGACTGCTCACCGACGCGAATGGTACTGCTGTGGCGTACAGCAGCGTCAGTATAGACTCGTACTCCATAGCTTAGTTGACAATGGCTCTAGTGCCGAACGTTCTATGTTCGGAAGCTGAATTCAGGTGGGCCACCGGAATTCAAACTTTAACTTTTTTGAGGACATGTTTTTATCGATATCTCGCGATCCGCGTGCAGTCGCCATGTCAAATATCGACTGTCGGCATTAAAAAAATGTGTTTTAAAAATGCTACCAAGTGGGAGTGCCTCTTTAAAGTATGAGAGAAAAATTATGATAACAGTAAAGTCCAATCCATTCACAAAACTTCCAAAACATGATCTATAACTTGCACTTTCTTTATACTTCAATGAAAATGTATAACTTCACCTGGTCTCACTTTGATTTAGGGTTATTATTATTTTACTCTTCAAAAAACATATCTATAAAGACAGATTACAAGTTGTACTTTGATACCAATATCAGAAATGAGCCTTTATCCCTGAATTTATAGCACCTTAAAAGTTCAGCTTTACAGGAGCAATATTTGCTGTCATACTTACACCATGTACCTGGCAACACTTGCAAAGTGACAGACAGGTGAGGTCATGAAAGTTTGTTAACCTGTCTACATCGGCAGCCAATGAAACCATACAATTCTCAGTCAGTACCATTACTACTATACTCCTATTTGCACTTTGTGTCTGAGAATTTCAGGCACACAAGCGATCGGTCTGAGTGCCATGCATCGGGGACTGAAATATCACCCTATCAATACACATATGTGTGTGGTTTGTCTATATCAATGACCGTAGCCCATTTCAACAACCATGAAACCAAGCTCTGAAAGTTTCTAACATAGTAAACTATAGAGGGCGCTTGTTTGACAACTACGGATTGAAGTGTGACCTTCAATAGCAATAGTAGCTAATATGCTGGCTGCATCAAAATTATGGTACCTGGCATCATTTGATCACGTACCTAAGGAAATTATTAATGAAGCAAATAGTAAATTATGGAAATTTATTGGAGAGGTAAACGAGAAGTTGAGTCTTTCCGCAGTAAAGCGCAACATTTGACATTCCCAATTTTGGAGCTCTAGCTTTTTCAATGATAACAGTATTCACACAGAATGATATTATTTTTAGTAAGTACTACATATGAACATATATAAAAAATAATATTAAAGCTGTATGTCCAGCTCAACAAAAATTATAGATTTTTATCTTTGTAAATATGGCCTCTATTTGCTCACCATTTTGTGACATTTTGTACCCCTGTAACATTAGGAAGGGATATTTACAATATTTATACCATTTGAATTGATTTCAAATGCAAAGTAGTAATGTATTATAAACAATTACTAAATTTTATTCTTAGAAAAAAGAACTAGGGAAAGGGCCAAATATTATGCCCAAAAATATTGCTAACGCCGCGTGTAACAATGTCTGTCCAACTCTATGCGAATTGATAATATGAGAACAATAAATATAGTGAAGGCTGTAAGCTGCAACAAACCACTCATACATTTGACTAACAATGAAATCTTCCACTATGTAACATTCTTTATTCTGTCTTTATTGAAGCTTGGGTTCTCTTGCTGTTAAAAATATTTCTGGAAGGAGTGTGTCCACATGTTACACGTGTTAACTCATTTCAAAATCAAGATTTAAAAAAATTCTTTTGGTATACATTGCTGAAATTTTGTCATTTGAGGGTGCCCTAAAGTTCATGTTTTATGGCGCAATTGAATATAAACCGATGGCCACCATTACAGAGAGCACCTGAATGGCAGGATGTGTGTCCTCTTTGTTACACGCGTTACCGGTGTTACACGCGTGGAAGTAATTGTAGTTTAATTAAATACTGGATAGAATAATGTTAATTTGTTTTTTAGTGTGACAATTCTATCTGTATCAGAAAGTTACTGAAAGCTTTCTTTACAACTATTGATGCACCTTAGATGCCCATATCGTTTATGAACGAATTGGACAGAACTGATGATGTGTGTCCAATGTTACATACGTTATCCCATAGACAATACAGGGGTCTTCCCTCTGTTGTCTATGGTTATCCACAGAGCCAATTTATAACAATTCACATCATAATTCTGAGGTATTTAACTTCGTCATCACATATACATATATAAATCAATCAAGTACATTTATTCAGAATGGAACACACAATTTTTGTATAAAGCCAATCCAGTGTCTGTATATGTTACATACGTTGCCAGTTGCCATAACGTTGCATCAGATATCCTCCTCTTATGATAATATTAAGATTAAAACGTCTTCTGAAGTGTGTTTCTAGTTCTTGTAGACTAATGGGTTTCTTTCAAACTTGGCACAGGGATGATAATGGGATACATGTGATCAAATACAATACAATGTCATGTCTGTCCATGTTACACGCGTTACTGTTGCCGCGACAATTTGCCCTCCTTCTTAAACAAAGAAATTATTTATCTTAAAAAAATATTTTAGATGACACACCTGTAGTACTGTCCACCCACTCAATTTTTAGATTCAGATTAATAAATTTAATTTTTGACCTTATTGTCACAAAGTGGTTGCACTTTACTGTGGAATGACTCAGTTATAAAAAGGGGTATTTTCATTCAAAGATATGATGACTGTGGCAAAAAAGTTGTCGACATTGAAGAAAAATTAATGCACTCCAATTAAAGTGGCTTATGAAACTATTTGAGAAAATCCAGATAAGGGGACCCCTAAATGGGCCAGCTTATCAAAATATTTCATAGCGAGTTATGACAATAAACTTAATAGTGATTATCACTACCTGCATCTCAATTTCAAAGTCAACAACAAACGAACCCCAATGGTGTATGGGGATATGTTAAATACCTGGAAGTCACTTAGACTTACAAGAGTGAATCTGCCAACATCAAAACAGAATCTTCTTAGAGAAGTTCTGTGGTATAACGACAATATTAAGAATGAAGGAAGTGTCCTCTTTTATGACAAATGGTCAAAGAGTGGAATTTTAAGGCTTAGGGACATCTGGAATGATGACAGAAATGACTGGCTTCAACAATGGGAAATAATTGCAAAAATTAGAGGAGGTACAAATAGACATGTGCAAGAGGAAATCAAAACAGAGTATGAAACACTCCTCAATGCTATTCCAGATTCTGGAAACAAATCATTTCTTCAAACATCCAAAATGAAGAAAACTATGATATCTTAGACTTAGAGAATTATGGTCTGACAAAAAGTGAGGTCAAAACCAAGTCACTTTATTGGAAATTAGTTGATAAGAAATGGCATGCAGTCAGAGGTCAGATTGGTCAAAAATGGGCTGAGAATCTAAGTCTTACTGACAGTTACAAAGCTACTCTATTCAGCCGTCTTAATTCAACAGAAATTGTCAGCAATTCAGTAAATGATTTAAATTGGAAGATTTTCCATCGAGGCCTAGTCACAGGAAGCTTGGCCAAAACTTTCAATTTAAGTGATGGGAAATGCCATATTTGTGGCCAAGAAGAAACACTGGAACACATCTTATTTGAGTGTAAATATGTTAAAGAAATCTGGCAGAAATGTATTTCTTTCTTTGTCAGAAACCACAACTTTGATAATAATATCAATATCAAAAGATTAGCAATTGCAGGAATCGAAAATGATAATAATGCAACATCTGACATTATTTACTGTATTACTTCCTTTGTAAAATATACAGTTTGGAATATTCGAAATTCGGTTACTCTTGATGGGATTAAAGTTTCCCTTCAATCCTATGTCATGCAATTGAAATGTCATCTCTCCTCATGGATGAATACATTGTATTTCATTTATAAGATGATGAACAAAACTGAGGATTTTATCACAAAGTTTTCAAGCCTTGTAAGACTGGAAGGAGAAGAATGCATCCTGAATGCATTCATATGATGATCTTTGTAATCAAACAGCTAATTATTTGTTTTTTCACACAAGAAGCATTGTAATTTTAACGCATTCACAGTTATGTAGATTTGTTTTATTTGTGACTATGTTGAAATAAATTTATCTTTTCCAAAAAAAAAAAAAAAAAGTGTGACCTTCACACACAAGAAGCACAGCCAAAACATTTAATTTAACTGATTGATTGAGATGACATGTTTGTAGCCAAGAAGAAACCCTAGAACACATCTTATGTGAATTTAAGTATGTCAAAGAAATATAGCAAAACTGTACTTCTTTATATTTTGTCAGAAAATGATGCCGTCAATATTAAAATATCAATACAATACAATTAAATCAATTAAAGATCGGCAATAGCAAGAATAATATATGACAACAATGCACCATCAGATATTATTTACGGTATCACTTCCTGCATGAAATTCACAATTTTGAATATAAGAAATTCAGATACTCTTGATGAGATAAAAGTTTCCCTTCAATCCTATGTTATGCAAATCAAACGCTGTCTCATGGATGAATATATTGTACTTTATTTACAAGAAGATGAACAAACTCAATGATTTTCTGGCTAAAATTTCTTGCCTTGTTAGACTTGAAGGTAAAGGATGCCTGTTAACTCCATTCCTTGACTGTAAAGCAGGGCTCTGTGTTTCAAATTTTGTTCTTACCTTTTCTCAACAATTTATCCAGCTATGCTGTTTCTTCAAAGTATCTACAAAGTCTTTGGATGATCTTGTGTTGCGTTTCTGAGAGCATCGTGAAAGATTCAAAATTGTTGGAAATTGTCTCATTTGCCATAGGTTTTTTGCCTTGAGAAACTGTCTGTTGGAATGCAATGTTCAGTGTGTGATGTTGATATATTTGAATGCTTCTAGAGAGCTTGATGATTCAGTTTAATTTAGGAAACACTCAGTGAACAAGTACTCATCAGAGCTGCCCAATACTAAAGTATTACTCCTTCAATGTACACTTGTGTAACCTGCAGGAGTATGTGTTTGCAAACTGAATAAGATGACAAGATGACTGCAATACTTGAAGTTGACTAAAAGTGTTTTTGTACTCCACAAGGGGATTTTTTTGCAGTGGGTCACCCTCTGTTTTTTGAATAGTCTATTCATATGTTAATAACCCATCAAAAGTATATATTTTCGCAACTAAGGAATATTCAAGGTGTACAGTGTTTTGTTAAATGTAAATTGGCTGCTCTTCTGAACAACTTGTGCTCAGCACAGAAGGAACTGTATGGTGTAATCCATCATGAGATATACTGTAGAAACCAGTTGTTTCACCGTTTAACCTTATTCAAAGATTAAATATTTTGCTTTAGAAATTTACCTCTCCTATATCAATTTCTGAAATCATAATTAAGGGGAAGGAACTGACAATTACTTTTCCTTCACTTTGAAATCTTTCAAATTTTAGGGTTAATTTCATGTCAAAGAATTTCTAACTTACTACATATATTTCGTGTCTAAAAACCTTACTACATTATATTTCTTGTCTAAAATCTGGTGACAGTTAGGTCACAGCCCGAGCACTGTTAACTGGTATTAATACTATTACTATACACACAACACTCTGAGAGTCTGTTGGTCAGGCCAGCAGGAAGGACTGCTGACTTGTACAGTGTTGTGACAAGCAAGCTTTCCAAGGCAAAAGATTCATTCACTAATGGTTTATTTTGCATTTCAGATGGGAGGAAGATGGCCAGGTCAGCAGACAGGTTTGGGAGAGAGCCGGTGAACTTGGTTTCCTTGGCGTTAACATTCCGGCAGAGGCTGGAGGACTTGGAGCAGACTTCAAATCTTCTTCTATTGTCATAGAAGAACTGTAAGTACCTGAATGAAATTGATGTATACATAGTGACGGATAGGCCAAAATGCTCAGGAAAGGAAATATTCTAAAAATCGAAATTGCGTGGAAGTAGAGACAGAACAGTAATAGTGCAGTTACCGTTATTCTAAGGCATGATATTGACAATGACATTGGTTATGATTAGGTTGTGCACCAAATAGATGTAAGATTTCCTTTCTTGAACACATACAACATACTTTTGAAAGATACATACAACATTACAAGATTTGTAAGTTCTATAGAAGATTATGTCAATGTGCGAAACATGTCATGTCATAGAGAAAGACTTGAACAAGTAAACGGAAGTGGTTTAGAATTGTGCAATAAAAGCTTTAATTCAGGTCAATGTTTCAAAGTAAGACAGTTACAAGCATAACTACTGGTATTTTCAAATAAAATCAGCATTTTATCCAAAATAGGGTTTCATTATTTTGTGGTCAAATTCTGTGCATTTACAAAACTATTGACTATAGTATACTTTTAAAGATCTCACATTTTCTTTCATGTTTTTACTCCCGACTAAATAAAGGAAAGCAGTGATCAATTTTATCTTGTTCTTCTCTTTGTCCAGAGCGTACATCAACAGCAGTGGTCCTGGCTTTGCCATGAGCTGTGACATCGTCATGCCGTACATTTGCAACAACGGAACCAAAGAACAGATTGAGAAATTCATCCCGGCCATGACAGCCGGAAAGAAGATCGGAGCACTCGCCATGACAGAGCCTGGTGCTGGAAGGTAAGATACAAAACTGTCAAATATACAGAACTGAAACAGTTTGTAGTAATGACCAACCAGGACATTGTTCAAACACTCAGACCTAACCAATAACTGGATTACTTAGCTACGCTTGTTTCTGATCAAACCTAGCAGTAAGTCATTACTATGCGTATGAAATATTTGATCTGTAAGTTAACTCTTTCAGTCCGAATATTCCGATAAATTGGCCCAGCAAATCAATTGAAAACAAAATGTTGTAAAAAACGCTGTTAGGGTTAAACAGACATGAAATGGTTTGAATGTTACAACAAGAACCATTCTTTGTGTTGTATGCTATTCACAGCCTAATGATTAAGAATGGTTTATTCCCAAAGTAAACCTGTCATGCCACATTAAACCCTTGTTTCATTGACATAAGTATTGGTGTGAGTCTTTTGTGGCGTTCTCACGGCAACGTTTTCGCTGGCCCAGCACCGCCCCTGATCAGAGTCCGACTTTAAAATATCTGTGAGAACAGTTCCCAACGCTCCTGGGCCAGCGTTAATTTAGGACGGAGTCGAGGGGTGGACCTGAGTCCGAGCTCGGACTTAACGTCCGCGTTCGTGTCCGTGTGAACGCATCGAAAATTAGCGATGTCGAAAAACGCCCCCATGCGGCGACTTTTGGGCATATTTTCGAGGTAACCTATGGTCTTTGTTAGTCCCCACGGACACCGTCCGGGGGGACTTATAGGTTTGGTCATGTCCGTCCGTGCGTCCGTGCGTGCGTCCGTCCGTGCGTCCGTGCGTCCGTCCGTCCGTCCGTTCACGCAGATATCTCAGAGATGCCCTGGTCAATTTCTTTCAAACTTTGCACAAGGATAGTACCCTACCCCATACAGATGCACGTCGATTTGTTTCACAATGCGATCAAATTTGGCCGTGTTAGAGGACTTTTTAGTTTTCACCTCCATAGACTCCCATGTATAAGGCAGTCTCCATAGACTCCCATGTATAAGGCAGTCCATAGACTCCCATGTATAAGGCAGTCCATAGACTCCCATGTATAAGGCCAAGAAAAATAAAAATTTAGTTTCTCATCGTATTCATATTGCAAAAAGGATGCAGTGACACAGTTTTTAGTCCCCACGGACGAAGTCCAAGGGGCTATAGATGGGGTCATGTCCGTCCATGAGTCCATCCGTGAGTCCATCCATTCACGCAGATATCTCAGATATTTTGACAAAATGTCGCGTGACCTTGGTGACCTTTGACCTCAAATATATATATATATGTCCATAACTCGGTAACCACAAGTGCTACACCCTTCATATATGGTATGATGGGACAGCTTATGACGCCACATATTGTACCTCATTAATTATGTGCATATCTAATTTTGAGCGAGCCAATAGAGCTAGAGGTCCGATTTTTGGTATATAGGGATAACTTAGCAATACTATTTTTTTTCAAAATGTCACGTGACCTCAGTGACCTTTGACCTCAAATATACATATTTGTCCATAACTCAGAAACCACAAGTGCTACAGCTACATGTATGGTATGATGGGACACTTTATGATGCCACATATTGTACATCATTAATTATGTGCATATCTAATTTTGAGCGAGCCAATAGAGCTAGAGGTCTGATTTTTGGTATATAGGGATAACTTAGCACTACAATTTTTTTGACAAAATGTCATGTGACCTCAATGACCTTTGACCTCTATACATATTTGTCCATAACTCAGTAAACTCAAGTGCTACATCCTTCATGTATGGTATGATGGGACACTCTATGACGCCACATATTGTACCTCATTAATTATGTGCATATCTAATTTTGAGCGAGTCAATAGAGCTAGAGGTCTGATTTTTGGTATATAGGATTAACTTAGCAATACAATTTTTTTTGACAAAATGTCATGTGACCTCGGTGACCTTTGACCTCAAATATACATATTTGTCCATAACTCAGTAACCACAAGTGCTACACCCTTCATATAAAGTATGATGGGACAGCTTATGATGCAACATATTGTACCTCATCAATTATGCGTATATCTAATTTTGAGCGAGCCAATAGGGCTAGAGGTCTGATTTTTGGTATATAGGGATAACTTAGCAATACAATTTTTTGACAAAATGGCATGTGACCTCGGTGACCTTTGACCACAAATATACATATTTGTCCATAACTCAGAAACCACAAGTGCTACACCCTTCATATATGGTATGATGGGACACCTTATGACGCCACATATTGTACCTCATTAATTATGTGCATATCTAATTTTGAGCGAGTCAATAGAGCTAGAGGTCTGATTTTTGGTATATAGGGATAACTTAGCAATACAATTATTTTGACAAAATGTCACGTGACCTCGATGACCTTTGACCTCAAATATACATATTTGTCCATAACTCAGTAACCACAAGTTGTACACCCTTCATATATGGTATGATGGGAGACCTTATGATGCTTCATACTGTACCTCATTAATTATGCATATATCTAATTCTGAGCAAACCCATAGAGCTAGATGTCTGTCATACATATGCACATAGATTTGTTCTGTGATACGATCCAATAAGGCCGCCATGTGGCCATTTTATTACGATTTTTTCATCTCCTGACCTACAGCTCAGACATGTATCAAGCGAATTTATTCAAAAGTAATTTTATCACAGACCTAATGAAGAGGACTCTATCCTCTCTGAGGACCTGTAATCAAAGTACCCATTAACAAGTGGGGACTGTGTCATCAACGATGACTTGTTCAGTTGAGGTTGAATATAACCATGACCATTGGTGACAGGCTTGTCCTACGCATCCGGACGTGGTAATAATTGGTCCGAAGAGGAAGTAGCACTATTGCTTTGCCGTATGGCGAAAAAGAGAACATTCAGAAATTGATGGATGGCACTTCTAGAGACAATGCAGTTTATCAAACAACAGCAGACAGACTTGCTCCTAGTCACCTGGCTTTGCTCAGCAGCTGAGTTATTGGTTGGCCTAGCGACTCTTTGGGCCAAGGCGTTTACCCACAATCTACACTGGATCTACGCAACAGCCTACCATTGGGGTGACAGTCTGATTCAGTCCTTCAGTTTATTATATGTTTTGATACTTATATATAAGCCCACAGACTTGGAGCAAGTCTAAGTAGCAGACAAAGCAGCAGCCAAGCCCGTGGGGGTACTTCCATAGAAAAGGTGTATGGGCATGTGACCCCAAAATGGGTCAATTTTTCACAAAACAATCTCTAAAAGGGATCGATTTTTCATCCTTAAAACCCTAAACATAGATTGATAACAAAGCAAAGGTCCTGTTCTTTAGAAAAACCTTCACATGCAACAGAATAAAGATGAAAATTTCCAGAAATTGTCAAGCAAAATCCATAACAAGGAGTCGTATTTTTGGAATATTCATGGTAGATGTTTTCAAATCGGGCGGCACACATCCATATGAAAACATAGATAGTATACTCTCCAGGGCAGTCAATGGACTAAAGAGAAGCCCCGTGCAGTGTCACCCAAAAATAAAAACCATGAAGACAAAATTCAAAATAAAAACCATGAAGACAAAATTCAATATCAGAAGCGGTCAGGGAAGGAAGACCATGCCATTCTTTGATGAACTATGTGAAATCCTTGGCGATCAACCGGCGATAAATCCATAACCCATTTTCGTTGTTGCCGTAGTGCCCAACATAACCATAGAGACGTTTAGGTCGAGATGTTTAGGTCGGTGTCAGTGTCAAAACAAAGACCTAAACTTGACCGTGTATACGCGCAGTTCCCTCGGGCTAATCCCCTGTATTTGCAAAGCATCAACACAGACCCTGCAACGCCCAAAAAGCTCACAGTGAGAACAAGACTTTTGATCAGAAATAATTGGTGTAGTGTATAATGTTTACTAAAATTCTTGTCATATAATTACCGAGAAGGAATAATAATTTAAAGAACCAGTGAAATTAATTATGAATAATGACACTGAATAATAATAGTAAAATTGATAAATGATCTGTAAAACATCAGAATCCATACAAAACCAATCAAAAGATGCGGATTATATTTATGTTACCGAGTTTAGGTCACATCTAAGGTGACCCTGGTTTAAAAAACACACTGTTAAAGTGCTGGGTAGGCTGTGGGCTGGCCTAATTGAGGTCAGGTCTAAGGGATTGGTTCAAGTCCAACCCAAAATTTAGGCCAGGCCCAAATTGTGTGATAGTGTGTGAAAGGTTTAGGTCAGCCCTGAGCCCAGTTGGCACCCAATCAGGTTGCCAAGAGCAAGGTCTATAAGTGACTCAGAGGCAGGAGATTCAAATACTCTGTGAACAAGGGTCAAAAAACAATGTTTTCTCATCTTAGCACAAACTTGGGCCAGGCCCAGAGGTGGCCTTGAGCCTGAGTCTGAACCTAGCAACAGTTTGGAAGATCTGCATGTCATGATAAATGGGACAGAGATTTCGGTCTACAATTATATCAAGCACAAATGTGAAATGGAATGTTGACAAGAAACAGCCCCTGACACCACAAACCTACCGGTAGTTCAATCAATACCCAGGGTATGCCGGCCTATACTGTAGAGTCAGGTGTTGAAGGCATACTATGCTACAACCAAGAACCAATGTGAAGAATAATGCAATCAGCAAAGAATGAAGATGTCATGATAGCTTCATCAGTAGCGTCCTGTAGAAAGACAGCTCTAATTGTGATAAATAAGTACTGAAATTTTTCATCACTGGTTACCATGACAAAATAGATTTGTTTCTTTGGTACTAAGCACTAAAAAATTTTAATTGCTATTCACTTTTAATGTACAGTCAAACCTGCCTTAGCGGCCACCTGGACAGAGCGGCCTGTCTATAACGGCCGCTCCATTGCAGTCCCGACGTATTTACAACGTAATTGTACCTGCATAGAGCGGCCACCTCTCTAACGCGGCCAGCGGCCACCCTTTTGTGTGTTTTTGGTCAGTTGACATTGTGTATTACGGCCAGAAATATCTTGCCGGCCAACCAAAATGCCATGTAAATGCGTGAAAGTCGTACGGAAATTTTGAGTCGTTGCAAGAAATTTACATTGTATTGTATGCATGTCGTGTGTGGTGGTGCGGTGCTCTGACAATACTCAATACAATAGGTGCTAAATTCCGAAAAACGAAATAACAAAAGAGGTGTGGGGAAACCGCCGCCAGCAGTACTAAACGACAGTCCCTATCAATGCCCCCACTGACTAAAAAGTTTACCGACACAATAGTTTTCACCAGCTTTTGTAAGAAATGCCAATATAAATCACTCAAGTTTAATCATTCTTCGATCAAGGAGTTACCGCGACTGTGCTTTGATGGACAACGCCGAAACTCTGATTGACACCTCGGTCCCTCAAGGGACTGTGTTGACAGGTTTTAGTTATGTTTTAATGTGCTACCCGCTTGAAGCATCGAACATGAAATTAGCATTTTCTTAACCTTACGAAGCAAAATTAAAACACTATTTCCGCTCGAACACTCGGCCCGATCTCACCATATACACAGGCCGGCTTATCCACGGCAGCCATTGTTGTTTATCGAAATGTTGTTGGCGATCACGCTCACCATTGGTCGAAACAGGATACAGCGCCCTCTTCAAAAACATTTCTCTTCAAACAGTAAACATCAAACATGGCGGCCGAACGTGAGTGCCGTTGAGTGCCATGCTAGTGTACAGCGTAGGATATTTAAGTAAAAGTATTTTCAGTCATGTTTTGGAAAGATCAAACGTACTTTTCGAAAGCACAAGAAGCGACTACCACGTTGCCTCTTTCTTTGTCAGCGAAACAATGAACGCTGGAGCCGGGTGCCAACAACCCGGCAACTGTGTTCAATCATACGGAGTTTCACACGTTGCAGTGACGCTCAGCGGTAAGCTTTGTCGGCCCCGAGTCACAGAAGTCAATCGGCGACTGTCAAAATTTTTTGGATGTGATTGACATTTGTGACAATTTCCAATGCTATATATGATGGGTCGAATATCCAAACACCACCAGATCGATTCTAGCTACCGTCGAGCTAACATCGCAACGAAAATTACGTGCAGCATGGCTTCTAACAAGACTTCATCACGCAAGGCATTGACGTTGGATGACAGGGTGAAAGTCATCCAACTTCATGAGAAGGGGAAAGGTTCCAGAGCAATCGCCGAGATCATGGGTGTCGGAAAGACGCAGATCAATGGTATCGTGAAGAGGAAGGCAGAAGTGATGGAAGAATATGAGAGCAATGTTCCAAGTGAAAGAAAGAGGGAAATAAGGAAAACAGGTATGTTAATTTGTATACACATTCATTGTGAATGCTTTGCCCAAGCTGCTTATTCAGAGTTCAGAGTTGTGAGTTTTTACTTCCTCCCTAAGGCTTAACTTTATTTCGAAGATAACTTCAAGGGAGGTCTGTAGCCTATGTGTGTTTCAACTTTCGAATGTTTTTCCTCCCAGAAAATCCAAACTTAGTGTGGTGTCTCCTCCTGTTTTTTTATTCTGCATACCGTTTTATATGAGGATGGTGTTTTTATTGTACACAAGCAAAATCTTATCAAGCTTTTCTGAAATAGGACATCAACACAGTTTTGTGGTGTAACAAATCACTGACTTTGATTTTGTTTCATTTTTCTTATCCAGGCAATGAAGACATTAATGAGCTGTGTTGGGAATGGTTCAAAGATGTCACAGCACGCCGCCTTCCAGTAAGTGGTCCCATGCTTCAGGAGAAAGCTCTGAAGTTTGCCAGTGATCTACAAAACACCGAGTTTAAGGCTTCCAATGGTTGGTTAGAGTCTTTTCGCAAGCGTCATAATATTGTGTTTGGGAAGATGAATGGGGAGAGTGGTGACGTTTGTGATGATGTTGTCAGAGAATGGACACAGCGTTTACCAAGCCTTTGTCAAGGCTACTCCCCACGGGACATCTACAACATGGACGAAACTGGTTTATTCTTCCGGTGCACTACAGACAAGTCTCTACATGTCAAGGGCGAAGACTGCAGTGGTGGCAAGAAATCAAAGGAACGCTTGACTCTGATGCTGTGTGCCAATATGGCTGGTGAGAAGGAGAAGCCCCTCATCATTGGCAAGTCACAAAACCCACGCTGCTTTAAAAACATCAATCCAAAAACATTACCAGTGGACTACTATGCCAACAAGAAAGCTTGGATGACATCAGATGTGTTTGAGAACTGGCTCCTGTCTTTTGACAGAAAGCTTGGTCGGCAGAAGCGGAAAGCACTGTTGTTCCTGGATAATGCGACGTGTCATCCACACATCAACCCTCGCAACGTGAAACTCATCTTCTTTCCTCCAAACACCACATCTAAGCTACAACCTATGGACCAGGGCATCATCCAGGCACTTAAGCTAAAGTACCGGAAGAGGCAGCTACAACACATCATTGCTTTGATGGACGAAGACAAGTCCAAGACAGGTCCTGATGCAGTGAAGAAAACCAATGTGTTAGAAGCAATCTACTGGGTTCATCGATCATGGCAAGATGTGAAGGACACCACGGTGATGAAGTGCTTAGAAAGGCTGGGTTTTCAACCTGTGAGATGGCAGCTGAGGAAGTCACTTGTGATGGTGATGGTGATTGTGAACTGGAATCTGCGGCACAGGAACTGTTTGGCTGTTCACTGCAGGATTTGATTGACATCGATTGTAATCTAGCAACAAGCAACAGTTCTTGCGATTGGGACAGGCCAGCGACAGAGTTGTTGTCACTGCAAACTGGAGAAGAAGACAGCGGTGAAGAAAGTGACAAAGAGAACCATGAAGATCCGAAGTCAGCCATCACCAATTTATCCACAGCAGCAGCAGCTATTGAAGACCTGAAACAGTTTGCACTAACTGTGGGCCATGAAGACATGCTTGATCAGCTACTGAACTTACGTGAAATCATCAACCAGGAGAGAAGCAAGAAAATCCAGACTTCTAGGCAGACTAAGCTCAGTGACTTCTTTGTGAGGAAGTAAGGACTGAATCTCTGTGGTTAGCAGCACTAATTTTTTTCTGCTTTAAATATACTATGAGGTAAATGTCATTTACATTTTAGGTCAATTCCTTCTGTTGCCCAACTGTAAAAATACTTTATTTACTGTGATATTAATAAAAATTAATAAAATACATTACATTTCTTGTTATTTTTTCTGTGTATATGTATCGTATGAAGTGTGTGGGTCTGAAATGTGTGTTAGAGTTTGTAAATCTGTCCCCTGCCAAACAGCTTGATAACAAGTCGACAAGTCAATTACATTTATACATTGTTGATTACGAATAAATTATCTGACCTGTCTATAAAGGCCACCTGTCTATAAAGGCCACTTTAGCAAAGTCCCTTGATGGCCACTGTAGACAGGTTTGACTGTAATAATTTAATATAGTATTAATATAATAAGTCTATCAAGGCGTAGTCTTTTGTAAAATCTATTTACCTTATCTTGTAAGGATAGCATATTCTATTTATTCAGTCTCTGTTCAGCTCAAGGTAAACAATTTTATTCCCATCATTTGTGGCGAAGCTCCTTCTGAATAATGTAATTTCTTGACCTTTGGTTGTCCAACCAAACACATAGGGAAATGGTGAGCAGTCTTCAATATAAGAGGATGTGCACAGCTGTTGTCATTTTGCCTGTTTGAAAGGAAATTCTGTGGAATTTTTTTGTGAGGATAAAACCTACATTATTAAAAGTAGCCTAATTCAAATGAGACATGGCTGCGGATGTTGGTGTGCTACCCATGGGATTGATTGGTGCTACCCATGGGATTGATTGCAGCTACCCGTGGGATTGATTGGTGCTACCCATGGGATTGATGAGGAAATTAGTGCAGCACAGCTTTCTTTATGTAATCATTCTGCTTCAATCAACAACTATAAAGGTTAGACAGAATTTACAGGGAGAGTGATTTTTGTTGAGAATTATGCTATTGCTTTTAACCATTTCCCAGCTGTAAAAACAAAAGTGATCGACCGTTGGTCTTATAGTGCCCAAAAGTGACAGTGATAAATTTTTTAGTCTTAAGAATGGCATTAAATTTTCTTCTGTCAAATTGCTGTCAGAACAGCTTGTTTGTTTTCAAAGGAGAGTGATTTCATTCACCAAGAAAATATTGATTTTTGAAAGTCAAACCTATTTTGAGGGAATGGACAGCTATGTACAGGCAGCCTGAGCATACGTTTTGTGTATTTAACTGTTTTGATATTGCCATACCTAGAGGGAGACAGAAGCAAAAACACAATGGTGTGTTCACACTCAATTGTTATCATTCTAAAGTCTTTTTCCCATTTACACCTAAAGTTGCCTTATTGAAATGATAGGCACATACGATAGATTTTGATAGCTGCAGCAATTAGATATCTTTCCAAAGCTTGATTCAAAGAAGTGATATATCTGCATTTGTTTCCGGTAAATTACTGTATAAAAGTTCCAAATGCAAATAGCAATCATTGGTTTAATGAAAATTACTGAGGCCATGGTGGATACTGTGAGATTTCATACTTTTCAACAATTTTATTAGTTTTTGATGTTTATTGTACAAACCTTGAAAAGGAAACCTTTATTAAATTATGCATAAGACAGATTACTTCTCTGAGTTGAATGTGCTGGGTGTTTGCCCATCGGGAATTCCACAGTAGTGACGGTGTTGCCTAGAAACGAAGTTCAACTCTTTAATGTTGATGCATATTACATATCTAAATTCCTTGAGGACAGATAGAGCCTTTGAAAAGTATTGGAATTATAGCGTTTTCATTCATAAAGCGGTCTCTAGCAGTGAGAAGATGGGGATTTTGGCATTATTCAATATGCAAATATATTTCCCAAACAAAGCAATTGTGTAAAAAGTTACTTTGTATGCAGTATATATACAAATACAAAAGTAACTTTGTATGTGTTTGTGTGTGTCTGGAGAGAGTTCATTGCATTATATATATATATATATATATATATATATATATATATATATATATATATTATATTATATATATATATATATATATTATTCCTCATATCAAAACATTCAGTGGCTTTTGCACTGAGAATCTCCTGAGCAGATGTAGTTATCAGTAACTTTTTCTCAATAAACAAAACCAATAATGGCATCTCTGATGAAAATTTTGTTGAAAATGGCCGCTAAATAAAGTGTTATGATGACTTGTACTGCAGTTGCACACTAGTACTTATTCAGTTTTCCCTCAAAGTCAATTTTGATGAGCAAAGAATATGCTCTTTGACAAAACAAAATTTACACATACTGCTATACATAGGGCTTGCTTTGTTGACTCAAAGAGTTAGTCAATCTTTTTTAAGTCAGATGGCACAATAAAATTGAGTCAGTTTACACTGATCATATATTTGCCTTACAGCCGATCCCTTTTGCTTTCGCTTCTTCCTGGCCACACCTTTGTACAAGACATCTGGGCCCGGTCCCCAATTGTAAATACAGTCAGGTCTTCACGGGGGGGCCCCTTCTAATAGCTTTATGAAACAACTTGACCCCCTAGCATTATGGTGATTTTTAAAGTTGGTCAGTGTTGACGCTGTAGTCACCAATCTTGCCCGACACCTTAGAGGAAATAATTATAATGATATCAAAGTTCCAAAATGAAATTTCATCCTGTTTTCTTGATTAATAAGTAGTGTCAAGTATCCTCTTTAATAAAATGCCAAAAAGTATGTGACTAACATACATGTAAATCGCCGTTTCACTGACATCAATGTTAATTTTCTCACTTCCTGCTTAGGAAAACAACTACTGACTTTCACTTTCAGAAATTGTTATCTCTCTAGCGGAAATGTTGTCATGTATTACTACACATTATTTTCAGAAATTGTTTATCTCTCTAGTGGAAATGTTGTCATGTATTATTACACATATACCATACCACAACAGAGCATCATTAGAAAAGGATTGGAGTTCTTCCTCTCCACAGGGAGGACAAAGATAATTATTGTCATGGAAACGGTCATTTCCTTTCTCAATGATCACTGATCAATGAGAGGGTACCATCATATTCCATGCAGTATTGATTCAATTAAACAATGAAATAAACATCAGAAAGCGTAGCTGTTGAACTGGCCTGCTTTTTGAAATGAGATCAATAAATTATAGAAATGTACAGGACTACTCTGCATCGATTTGTGAGGATGTTTTGACGAATAGGGTCAGATTTCTCAATGATATTGTGTTCTAAGATTGCAGTTACCAAGAAATGAAATGTCTTCATTACATTGACATTAGTAGACGTGTAAACTGGTTGTTTAGGAAACTAAGTTGGCATTTTGATAACAAGTATGATATTTAAGACAGAAAGAAAGATTCAACACTTCTAGAGAATTTTCTGAAATGCCAAAGTAAGATGTTTTTATCAAAGTGAGAATGAAATTGTGTTTTCCAAATCTCTGTTTGTTAGAAAATACCCAGGGAGTGTCCAATTTCACTGATTGTATTGTTATCATGCATACCTTTATCGTCACTCCTCAAGGATAATTTCAGTATTATGATTTCTTTTCTCCAGTAGCTGTGCAACACAGAAAATTGTAACAATTTGAGTCTGTATATCTTTTCCAACGACCAGTCTACTTTCTATTCAGTTCCAACCAGCTCATAATATTAAAATGTCAGTGATAAGATATCAAAGGAATTGAATATCATGTGCTGTGATTTATTTCAGATAGTGTGATAGGTTATAGCATCACAATTTTCTCATTTGTCTGTTCCAAGTTATCCAAACACAGCTAATTATGCAAGACTAATCTTCTTTTGTAGCTCCCATGTATGTATGGCAGTATAGAAAATATTTTTTTCGATGTATTAATGATAAAGAGGCAAAGATTTCACACAACTTAGACAACAAGCTAAATCAAATTATTGAAAGTGGGAGACATTTCTGTCACAAAAAGGGAAGACAATTTTCTGAAATTAGAAAAATGCTGAAATAAAAAATACTACTGTGAAAATATTTACATAAGCAGGTATTTCGAAAATTCATTCAGAAATTGAGAGAGTAATGAATAATAGTAACCGGCAAATAAAGTACTTATTTAGGGTAAATGTTGTTTGACTTGTCTTAACCCTTTGAGCACCAAAGTCAATTTTTGTCGCCCTTATAAAATATACCCCAGTCAGTTTTTTTCAGATTTTTGACAAACTTTTGATAAAAAACTGTAGCCTATGATATGTTATGTCCATTTGGTCCAAAATTATCAAAAGAATTACAGAAAAATTCATAAAAATTGGTAAGACATTGCTCTAAAATTTCGGTTGGAAAAATTACAGCACTCAAAGGGTTAAACATTACAAGTTTAAGAGTTTTAATAATTTATAAAAATTACTCAGATCTGATACAAGAGGAAAACTGATGAAGTCTTAAAGGCCTATGTTGGTGCCTGAGTGTCTCATCAGAAAATTTACCCAACAGATTACAATTTCAATGGAAAACAAAAGGCTATCACACCTCCATAATCCTCCTACAGAATAGAACAAAGGCAATCCCAGGGATGGCGAACAGTGCCTTTAAAGAGGAGTAAAATACTTGTGTCAGTGACATTGGAAACTTTCTCATTTTTATTTAATCATCCAGATTTATGTAAATATGTTTCCTTTATTAATTAACTATAACATGAAATTAGCGATCACGAACATTACACACCTGGGTATCAAATTGAGATTTGTTACTATGGCATTCAGAGACACCAAGTCATGCAAATATTTGGAGAATGTTCTTCAGTCCTGTGTAAATTTACTTTGTTGTATGTGTACTTTCAAACCCATCCTCTACTCTTGAACATGTTCATATGCAAATTCTTTTCTTACGAACTGTATCATGAACTTCAATACATTTCAGTATCATTGTTACAGTGATGTCTCAAATTTTGAAAACATACTCACATTTGCCAATTTTGTTGAAGTCACAGACCAGATTATGCATGCACAATCAAGAAAACATGACACAGCAGAACCTGGTACATGTAGCTTCAGTGACAGTGGTATGATGAAAACTACACATCAATTTGTGACCAGATAAATAAAGTGCAGAGTGTATTTCTGTAAATTGCCAATGTGATATCTTATCATATCAACTATGCATTCAAGTATGGTGTTTTGTAAGGCAACTTTTCAGAAACTACGAATTTTTTCACATCCGTACACAGTCTCAATGTCATCCAATCTACAAGTTCAAGTCCTGTATAGAAGTTTGTTGCTTCTGAACTTTAACTTACAACTCTACAATTCAGTACAAAAAATGAAAGAAAATGATATTACTTTCCCTAGCCTTTAAAATAATCCAATTTAATGTGTGAGAAAATTTTGATTTCTCTAATTGCAAGTTGAATCTCACTACATTAATATACACAACTCCAAAAATGGTTAGGACATGTGGAGAAGAAGGGCTGGAGAAGATCAACAATTCAGATCTTTGCAACCCAAGTACACTTGCTGATCACAAAATGTCAAGTCCTTGTTCCATGAACGGTTTGTAACTTTGTCTCTGACATCCGTGACTGTTTTGATTCTTCTGTCAGTTTTTGTCAAGTTTGACATCGTTGCTGCAAAGTAATTTCACATCAGTAACTGTACAAAATGTTGATAGCTTCACAAGGCATTGACCCGCTGTTTGACTCATCACTTCATGTACCGTTACAGTGACTTACAGGGAATCCGTACAAACGCTAGAAAGGATGGAGACGACTGGATTCTTAATGGAAGCAAGGTTAGTTACCCTGGCAACTGTTGTCATGACACCCAATTCATCTCTGCTTCCTGTAACTGAAATTAAAGCATGTTTGACTGTAGTTACTATAAATATCTTACAAAGGTGTTTGCAAAGAATATTTTTAGCCCACACAGTAAATGTTATTAATGTTAGCTGTAATTCGTCTTTCAGCAGTTTGTGCAAATTGTAACAAGGGATACCACGGTAGTTATTTATGAAGTTTCAGTCATACTAATTATGTGTGGTTCTGTTTTCAGTGTATACAGTTAAGCCAGAGTTAACTTCATTGTAATTGTAAAACTATAGATTGTTTGTTGACGTTAAAGTCAAGAATACATACGCATAGATTTGGTTCTTTCTCTCTGTGTCCTTTCTTCTATGCATGTGTCCATCTTTGTATCTTGGTTTTTTGTGTCCATCAGATTCTGTACTTCTTTCTCAGATATTGGTGGACTGATTTCTCTCCAATTGTGACAGAAGCATAAATAAAACCTGACACATTGATGTTTATGTATTTGTTGATAAGAGATCACTCAAGGCTACTGATACCCAGCCATTAATTTGTAATTTGTTCATAACCAGGGCAAGCATTTGAAAATGCCATATTTGATTCTTTCATGTCACAAAAAACAACATGTAATTGAGAGAACTCTTAGATCATTTGTATTATAAGATGTAATCCTAAAGGGTTCTTCATTAACTTTGAGGTTTCCGTTTTCAATCTTGTGACAATTTTGATTGGAAGGTACTTAAACATGCCTTGAATGATTTGTTACTTGACACAAAAATCTCATCAGACAAGTGTTGTTTTTATTAATTTATTTATTTTTGATGTATTTAGTTATGAATGAATGAATGAATGAAATTCCTTGATTTCATTGAATGAATGAACAAACGTACATGTACCATATGGGTTAAATGTCAATGAACCCTTTGAGCACCAAAGTCAATTTTTGTTCCCTTTATGAAATATACCTCAGTCAATTTTTCCAGATTTTTGCAAATATTTTGATAAAAACCTGTAGCTAATGAAATGTGACGTCCATTTAGTCTAATGAAAATTGGCGTTGTTGCACTAAAATTTCGGTGGGAAAAATTACAGGACTCAAATGGTTAAATTTTACTAAATTTCACTCTTATTTCACACCTCATGAGTTTTGTAGTCAATGAATAACACTGTTTTCAATTCTGCCAAATCTATGACAGGTATTCATCACCAATGGATATATGGCAGATGTTACTATTGTTGTTGCAATCACCAAAGCAGATGCCAAGTCTCCAGCCCACGGCATCAGTCTTTTCCTTGTTGAAGACGGCATGGAAGGATATATAAAAGGAAGAAAATTAAAGAAAATGGGATTTAAAGCTCAAGTATGTATTAGTTCACAAATATATTGCATAAAGGTTTTATTTACTGGAATGTGGTCGGCTGATAATGTACCCTTGTTGAAATTATCAAGCCAGGTTTATAAGAGTTTGGGTTTTTGCGTCAGAACTTTTGTTTTATCATTTTAGAAATAAAATAGAAATAAGGTTTTCTTTAACCTGTTCAACTCAATTCCTGTTAACAGGCCCACAAGCTAATAATAACAATTTTGGGTCAAAGGTCAAACCGTGTTGGTTAAAAGGTTAAACCAACAATATGTTTTATTGGCAAGCATACTTTTGTGTCGACACCCCTAATTTGTGTCGGAATGGTAAAATGATATTGTTCCTAATTCTCCTCGGCAAAACGGGGGTAAAAGTTTAGACCACAGTTTTGGAATTGCACACTGCCTTTAACCCTTTGAGTGCCAATGTCACTGAATTTTTGTCGCCCTTATAAAATATACTTCAGTCAACTTTTGTCAGATTTTTGCCAAAATTTTGATAAAAAACTGTGGCCAATGAAATGTTGTGTTCATTCGGTCCAAAATTATCAGAAAAATTACAGAAAAGTTCATACAAATTGGTAAAATGTTGCACTAAAATTTAGATGGAAAAATACAGCACTCAAAGAGTTAACTTGGATTCCACATAATTGCACTACCTGGTTTACTAATCCCAGCTGCCCACATTATCTGTGACCTTTAATTTTAAAGAGGAACATTCTCAGCCCTTGAGACAAGTTACATCTGTAAACTAAATTGTCTTCAATTGTTTGTCACTAACAAAAGAAGTTCAAATAAAGTTCCTTAATAGTTTCCTTTGCAAAGCACTTTATTGATTTTACTAGAGGTCATCCCGCCCTGGAATTCCCAGTGTGTAGTTCCACTGTTTTCACACAACACACTGAAAAGTCAAGAAATTTCAACTTTCTTCTCACACATAACTTGTAAATGCTTTTTCAGTAATGCCATCTTGACAGTAATGTATGCCAGAATGTGCTAGTGTCTCTTTACTCTCTAAAATTTAGTTTAAGTTGAGTTTCATACATGAATTGACCCCATTTATTACCCCTTGCTGAGTGAATATTACAACTATAAGCTTCTTTTTGTACCTGTGTTCTCTACATAAAGGGAACTGTGTTCACCATTCTAAAACCGGTCATAACTTCCCATATTACTCCATAATGTACAGCCTAAATGTCTATACAGATATTTATCTTTTCAAACAAAATGTAGCCATACAGACTCTAAGGTTTATGTCACAAATTTTGGCATGTCAGAGTCTGACTGAGAACTAAAAGCAGAATTTGGAATTTTATTTGTGATAAGCATTCCCCAATAGGGAAGAAAACATTTTCAAATCAGCCAATTTTGATTCCAGATGTTTGTGATATAGAAACAGCTGAGGATGGAAAAGCCTAAATCAGCCAATCAGTTTAGATATAATTCATATCAGTTGTCATTTTCATCAGAGTAAAGGCATGCAAAGCTGATAAAAACTGACTACACAAATGATGTAAGGTATTTCACAAAATGCAAGGATGGGTGTCTGAGTACATCATACAGGGGTAGTATTTTCATGACACATAGCATCAAAGAAATACCACAGCATGTAAAGTAGGGGGGATGTAAGTATCTGTGTATTTCGTGAAAAATGTTATTATTGTATGCCCTTTAGCGCCTGGCTACCATTACCTATGCAAATACTGTATACCATGCCCCTCAATTATGATATTAGCAAAACAAGGGTGTGGTCAGTATATGATTAATTTCATTTTTATGCAAACTAGTCTGAATGTATATATTTGCTACATTGTCATAAAATATGCTATATTTTGAAAGTTGTTTTGTCAATTTTAATCACATGATTGTCATGTGATTTGTCAGGTGATGTACGATGACTTCTAAGAACGGCATTTTGTAACAAAACTGATGTCTAGAAAAATATTTATCAACAAAAACTTACACAGATTGTTTTGTATAATTTTATTGACCTCTCTTTCCTTTTCATATTTAATGCAAATCTTTAATTTCTGTTTCAAGAGGGGTTTAAATATTTACAAGTGTAAAATCATCATAGGTAATTAGCATAGATATGAACCTGACCATGCTCATTTTATTGTCAAAAGTGGCACTTTAAAAAAAATTTTAAATGGAAGGAATTGCTGAAATAAAGTTTCACTCCTAATATCTAAAGGGCACATACAGTTGCAATTACTTCAACTTTATTTCCTGTAATCTGTCATATTTTGAACTCCAATGTCACAGCTAGGTCACCATTTTGCCCAGGTATCACACTCCTGAACTTGTTTGAACGCTGTCAAGGTAATCATTCTCTCCACCACTGTAATCATGATGACTTGCCCTAATTCTTCAAACATATTCGATGTAAATGCATGCATTTCATGTCATTTTGACATTGATTTATTGATATCACTTCGTGTGTTTTCGATCATCGCACAAGAACCATACTACAATTCTAGTTGAACCCGTAGGGTCAGGTTCATGGGTGAATTCTCAGGCTCAAGTTCAGCCTTTATTTTAGCATGTGGTTGATTGAGCCTACTTAATCAAACATTGTCTTACTCAAGCACTGAGGATGGCATTAGGAGTTATGCTAGACCATTGTTCCATAAACACTGAAATTTATTGTTACAGTACCAAAGAAGACATTTTAAGTTCCTGGAACATGCAGAATATTTCCAACATACGATATGGTGCCAGAATTTTCCAGTAGTCAAGGTAGTCAGTGTGTTTTATTTAAGTTAAATTGTACAAGCAAAGTAAAAAATGCAGTGTTTTCAGAACGTCCATCTCACACATTAGACTGCTGGATTGGTGTTGACTTTGCCAGCATAAATAATGTGATGGTGTCAGGTTTCCAGGTGTTTTATGTAAGACAGTTTCAAGGTAAAGGGTCGAATACAGTGCAGTAACACCGAAGGTTATTGGACCCTACTGTCTATGGCTTATAACTGTTATTGGGTTTGGCATCCACTGATACCAAAACGTACTCTACAGTGAAAGGTACTGAAGCAGGTGTACAATAGTGTATTGTTTTCAGTGGACAGAGCATTCTATGTAAAACATAAGGTGAATTATGCAATTTGTAATATTCCAGCATTTATATGGTCCTATGCAGGTAATTATAATTAATTATTATCATTATTTATTCATTAATTATATTACAGTTTTGTCAATACCAGCGAATTTTGAAACATCAAACCCTCAGATTATTACTGATAATGTATCCAATTATCCTGCACTATCGCCCCAGATAATAGCAATGTACTCCCTCAATTCAGGCCCATAATGGACTCAAGCAAACTTTGCACGTAATAATTAACTCAGCTTCACCTCATACATTATGTCATGTAAAGTTGCTTTCATCCATTGTGGGCTGGGAGGGAGTATGTTACTGATTAATTATTACAAAATTCTGTTATACTGAAAATATTCATCTTCTTACAGGACACAGCTGAACTTTTCTTTGAAGATGTTCGACTTCCTTCCAGTGCCCTACTTGGGAAAGAAAACCGCGGTTTCTATTATCTGATGAATGAACTACCACGAGAGAGACTTCTCATAGGTATAATGGCAATGGCACACTGTGAATATATGTTTGAAGAAACAAGGGCTTATATCAGGGGCCGAAAAGCCTTTGGTAAAACCATAGCACATTTGCAGGTAACAACATTCTCATATGTCTTTGTAAAGTGAATTTCATGAAATTGGAAATGACAATCAGAAAAGAAATGATAATACGTTCTTTCTCAGAAACTGCTGTAAAACATTTTTGATATAGGAAGTTTGTTGAGAAAAATAGGCAGTGATGAATAAATATATTCATCATATGTTGATTTCTGTGACATGTTATAAAAATAGACAGTGGTCTTGCAGAATGCTGGTCTAGTTGTCCTTTGTCAGAGTTATACAGCAACAATGATCATAGTTCTTCTGCTAGACAAGCTGTATTGCAAATACAGTTGCCCCATCAAAGCAATCTGGTAGTCCCATATGTGGGACAACTGACTTTGTTTACCATTAGAAAGCATCTTGTAAAGCTTGCATTGATAGTCCTAGACCCAGTGTTGCCACCAGGACGCGCCCTTGCGACAATGTCCCCAAAATAGAACCAACTGTCCTGCGTTCATGAGATTTCTGGTGTATTTTTATTTTTAAACATACATTAGAGAATAAATTATGATACTGATACTGATTTAAACATACTGCGGGTCACCTTGGGCGCACTCATGAGTCAACTGTGTTTGGTTCAGTCTGAAAGTAATATCTATTACTGACGATTACCTTTGTTTTGCATGATTATTTTGAGGCTTATATTTACCTACTTTTTGAGCTATGATTAAAAGTAATTAGAACGCTGCACTTGATATCATAACTTGCTTGTAGTCTGACTGAGCTCTGATTGGCGGCAGATATGGAATACTTGCCTGAAATTCAAGCATAGCGACGTGGTCTCGATAACTTTGCTTTTTTGTGTGAAACTACTTTGTTACAAAATATGCAAAATTTGATTGACAACTGCAACATGTTGTCCCCCAAAATGTGCAAAATGTCCCTAAAAATAAACGATAGTGGGACATGGTGTCCCCTGATTTAAAATTCCTGGCTGCAACACTGCATACCTAGGACAACTAGCTTTGTTCACATCTAGAAAGCATCTTGTAAAGCTGATATCTGAATTAGCTGTCAAAGTTATCAAACTCGCGTCAACTTTTTGATAGCAGTGAAAGATTTAAATAACTCCCTTCATTTGCTCATCTCATGATAAAGAATATTCTTCACTGTTGTCTGAAGGCACTTTTGGCAAAAATTTGGCGACATCTATTTTCGGGTTGTTTTGTGATATTACGAACAGCTCTTTAATAATCTTTGCATTTCATCCAGAAAAATGTAATTTTAAAAGCTGTGCTTGAGATCCACTTTTCACGGCTTAATTAGTATGTTTCTACAATAAGTGTGTTCCCAAGATGCACAACACCAAAGTTTCCTGTGTGAATAGGATTTTAACATCTTGTACTTTCAACAGACTGTTCAACACAAAATGGCTGAGATGAAGTCAGAGATTTGTGTCGGAAGGACATTTATTGACAATTGCATTCAGCTTCTTGATGAAGGCAAACTAGACACAGCTACAGCATCTATGGCAAAATATTGGTGAGTTCCAGATTTTTCTTTAGAGACGTTTTGAAAATGATCTGTAACTTATATTTTAATAATATTCTTGCTCAACAAGAAAATCTATTGTCATATTCTTCATCTGAAAGTATGTTGAAGTAGGAAAGACTTAGCACTGCAAGTGCTCTTGTATACCATATTCAATTATTTTGCTCACAAATGAATTTTAGTCAGGATTAAAATTCATTTTGTCAAAATTAGAACCATTCAGGCTGTTTTCAAGTCAAACTCTGGGTGTATCAACATGTCCTTTTCAGAATGGAACAAGAAAATGTATTTTACAAACAGAAAATGTTTTCAAGTCAAACTCTGGGTGTATCAACATGCCTTTTCAGAATGGAACAAGAAAATGTATTTTACAAACAGAAAATGCTTTCAAGTCAAACTCTGGGTGTATCAACGTGCCTTTTCAGAATGGAACAAGAAAATGCATTTTACAAACAGAAAATTTACTATGGAAAATACATCAAAGTTATGGCTCATGGAATTTGAACCCTTTCACCACCATGGTTTGGTCTAAATCCATTGTTATCAATGGTGATTGTGGACCTGTTTACTTGGAAGTGGGGTGAGCAGGTTAATTGGGTTTGTCAATAGTGTGATGGCAGCAAGTTTTTATACATAAATAAATTTTTTGTATTTCTTTTATCAATATCTATTTTGATCTAACCTCAGAATTTCTTACCTTTTTAGCTCCCATAGCCATATGTATATATGGCAATGGAAGCTATTCTTATAGGCTAGGGAAATGTCTGTATGTATGTATGTCTGTATGTCTGTATGTCTGTATGTCTGTCTGTCAACATCAAAAACTCCAAAACCGCTGTACATTTCATCTTGATATTTGGTGTGTACATGGATGATGGGCTGTAGATGAGATTTTGTTCAAATGAAGTTGTCATTGCCAAAAATATGCAAATTAAGTGAAAAAATGTAAAAACAGTGCAAATTGAAAAAACTCAATAACCACTGAGCAGATTACATGAAAAATTAGCATGTAAGTACTTTGGGCTGACATGAAATGATTGTGCACATCTTGGGTCAGTATCTTGGACTTGCTATTTTTCATGAATTTTTTTGTAATTTTCTCCCATTTTTGGTCAAAAAATCTCCTGCTCTGAAACCACAAGTCCGATTGATTTGAAACTTGGTATGGAAGTGCATAGGAGTGACCTTTCCCAAATTTGGGCAAATCGTGGTGAAATTTGCATATTTTAGTTTACACGTCCATAGACTCCCATGTATAAGGCAGATCTCCATAGACTCCCATGTATAAGGCCACGAAAAATAAAAATTTAGTTTCTCATCGTATTCATATTGCAAAAAGGATGCAGTGACACAATTTTTAGTCCCCACAGATGAAGTCCAGTGAGCTTATAGATTGGGTCATGTCCGTCTGTTCGTCCATCCGTAAGTCCATCCGTTCACGCATATATCTCGGATATTTTGACAAAATGTCATGTGACCTTGATGACCTTTGATCTCAAATATACATATTTGTCCATAACTCAGTAACCACAAGTGCTACAGCCTTCATGTATGGTATGATGGGACACCTTATGACGCCACATATTGTACCTCATTAATTATGTGCATATCTAATTTTGAGCGAGGCAATAGAGCTAGAGGTCTGATTTTTGGTATATAGGGATAACTTAGCAAAACAATTTTTTTGACAAAATGTCACGTGACCTCGGTGACCTTTGACCTCAAATATACATATTTGTCCATAACTCAGTAACCACAAGTGCTACAGCCTTCATGTATGGTATGATGAGACACCTTATGACGCCACATATTGTACCTCATTAATTATGCACATATCTAATTTTGAGCGAGCCAATAGAGCTAGAGGTCTGATTTTTGGTATATAGGGATAACTTAGCAAAACAATTTTTTTGACAAAATGTCACTTGACCTCGGTGACCTTTGACCTCGAATATACATATTTGTCCATAACTCAGTAACCACAAGTGCTACAGCCTTCATGTATGGTATGATGGGACACCTTATGACGCCACATATTGTACCTCATTAATTATGCGCATATCTAATTTTGAGCGAGCCAATAGAGCTAGAGGTCTGATTTTTGGTATATAGGGATAACTTAGCAATACAATTTTTTTGACAAAATGTCACGTGACCTCGGTGACCTTTGACCTAAGATATACATATTTGTCCATAACTCAGTAACTACAAGTGCTACAGCCTTCATGTATGGTATGATGGGACACCTTATGACGCCACATATTGTACCTCATTAATTATGTGCATATCTAATTTGAGCGAGCCAATAGAGCTAGAGGTCTGATTTTTGGTATATAGGGATAACTTAGCATACAATTTTTTTGACAAAATGTCACGTGACCTCGGTGACCTTTGACCTCAAATATACATATTTGTCCATAACTCAGTAACCACAAGTGCTACAGCCTTCATGTATGGTATGATGGGACGCCTTATGACGCCACATATTGTACCTCATTAATTATGCACATATCTAATTTTGAGCGAGCCAATAGAGCTAGAGGTCTGATTTTTGGTATATAGGGATAACTTAGCAAAACAATTTTTTTGACAAAATGTCACGTGACCTCGGTGACCTTTGACCTCAAATATACATATTTTTCCATAACTCGGTAACCACAAGTGCTACACCCTTCATATTTGGTATGATTGGACACCTTATGACTGTACCTCAATAATTATGCACATATCTCATTCTGAGCGAGCCAATAGAGCTGGATGTCTGATTTTTGGTATATAGGGATAACTATAGACGAGAAATTTTTTGACCAAATGTCATGTGACCTCGATGACCTTTTACCTAAAATATATGTTTATGTTAATAAATAAGTAACCACAAGTGCTATGTCCTTTGTATTTAGTAGGATGGGAGACCTTATGACAACACACGCTTTACCTCATTAATTATGTACACCTCTAATTCTGGGCAAGCGAATAGAGCTAGAGATCTGATATTTTGGCATATAGGGATTAATTAGCAATATAATTTTTTTTTTCAAAATGTCATGTGACCTCGATGACCTTTGACTTTGATTATACATATATATGCATATTTCAGTAACCACAAGTTCTATACCCTCCAATTTTGATAGGATATTAGACCTTAAGATGTCACATCTTGTACCTCATTTATAATGCGCATATGTATTTCTTGGCTGGCCAATACTGCTAGAGGTCTGATCTTTTTTCCCGATTTAGAACCATAACTTAGACATGCCTCATGTGTTTCAAATTGGGAACAACAACATAGACCTATGTGCCCATAGATCTCAACATATACACCCCAGTGATACTTCTTAATGACCACATTTTCCTGCCCCATCAAGACTAATACTCCTTTTACAAGTGGGGACTATGTCATTGTAAATGACTTGTTGAGTTAATGGTTGTATCACAGTATTCGATATATCTAATTCTGTATTTTTTTCATTTTATATTCTGAATAATTACATTAAACATATTTCACTGTCTCCAGTACATTTCATTTAAGTATTTTCACTTCATGCACTTTATCCTGTTCAAATATCTGACCAGAGAACAAACACTAAATAGTCCAGGATGGGAGCTACAGTGTCATTGACGCTATTTTTTATTTAAATACACATGAAAGGAATGATACTTTCTTGTAACAGTGAGGCAAAACGATGATATCAATTTACACTGATTCTACCCGCCATGTTGGACTACCAGGATTTGACAGGAAATGGTTGCACTTGAAGGGCATACACTGTTCAGATGACTCACCATTTCAAAAAGCTGTCATGAAACTGGTTTTCCATTAGTAACTTGGGTTTCAAATATTATTTCAAAACACTTTTAACCTGTTCTTCCCCCCAGTACCCTGTACACAGGCCCACAGTTACCATTGCTAGCTATAAGTCTGGGCCAAACCATTGTGGTGAAAGGGTTAAATAATTAGGGCTACTAGAACTGTGAAGGTCGTTGTCATGTGCCTTTCATGAGTATTTGCGAAGACTGTGTTCCGTAGGTCAAGCCTCTTGACCCATGTAAAGAGTTTTGTTCCTCTGCACTACTGGTAGTGTTTGCTGAAGGAGATTGATCATCTGTTCATCTGTACTTCAGGCCATCCTTCCACAAAGCAGTGTTGCAAAACCAAGTTCAAAAGTTGAATTATGAGAAATACAATCTTGACTTTTCAAAAACAGCGATTCAAAATCAAACTCTAAACAAAAATGTGCATGGAACAAGAAAAATATAAGGATAGTTTCCCACATTTTAATGAGAGGAGTTCTGATACGTTCATAATTTTGTGACTCAAAGAACATGAACTATAATCGTGGGCAACCGACGAAAATGTCACATTAACAATGCAACGTGCTGGGTTTGCCATGTGAAATGTGCAGCACGTACTGCAGTACATCAATTGTATGTTCTTACTTATGTCAAAATTTGAATTCTTCAATTGTCAAATTCTAGCAAGCTTTGTCTTTTGATGTTTATAAGATAGGTAACTCCAGGAAATGTCCATGTAATCCCTTGATACTTACCCATCCCCCTTGGTGGGTAGAAAATGTTCGATAGGTAACTGTCTAGATACCATTTTAATGCATAAAGTGATAGGTAACATGATCTGCTGGTAATTCATTGCCACAGTATCAACATTTCAGTGACATGCTAAATTCTCAATCTCATGATACACAGGACCACAGACTTGCAGAACAAGATCGCCTATGAATGTGTACAGTTGCATGGTGGGTGGGGTTACATGTGGGAGTACCCGATCGCCAAGGCGTATGTGGACGCCAGACTCCAACCCATCTACGGAGGCAGCAATGAAATCATGAAAGAGCTGATTGCGAGAGAAATAGTCACAGATAAGTAAACAAAAAAACACTACCATCTTCTGAGCATCTCGGTGGACACTGAATACCTGAGATAATTTGTGAGGTCATGAGACTTTGAAATTGTAAAATTGAAATGATGTGAACTAGTTTTAAAGCCCCGCTCAATTATCAGATTTATCTAAATAAATATTATTTACTTGATGAAATATTCAATGGAAAACAAAAGAATGACAAACTGTTAATAAGCTGTCGACACATTTGTTATTGCGGGAACCTGGGATTAAGAAGGGTGCCTTTAGGAGAGCCGTCATTATTTATGACCAAGGGGGGGGGGGAAGGGGGTTGTTCAGAGGAATTTCGTCAGAAAATGAAATTTCGAGTAACCCTTTCTGCCAACCATGATGAATTTGAGTAACCCTCCCCCTCCAACACAGAAATTTTGACTGACCCACCCCCTCTTAGAAAAGTTAAATATCAATACATGTATTTGTAAAATTTACAAAAATACAGCAATAGTACAGACCTTTCAAATCCTGGTGTACCCTGCTAGATTATCATAGGTTATATCTCATGACGGTTGAAAAAAGAGAAACCAACAAAGGAAAATTTAAAGTCGCAAAAAAATGTACATATAAAAGTTCACACTACAACCAATATCCAACCATATAGTATTGTTTACTTTGGATGGGTATCATGACATAGATTTTACTAAGATATCTGACAGGGCAGAATTTGAAAGTAGAAGGGGGGTTACACACAGGAGGCTAAATTGGGGGGGGGGGGAAGTATCAGAGAGAGTTGTCCTGTCTCTTGCATGGAAAATTTTGAGAAATTGACGTGTGCAATGATGCAGTCTGGTGCAATCTCTGTCAGGTGTTTTCAATTTGTATTTTTACTTAGTAAAACTGTTAGAACACCCCAAGGGGGAGAGCATGAGATGGGGGTGTCTCCTCTCTCACTCCGAAAATTTTGAGAAATTGGTATGTGAAATGTGCAATCTGAGAGGTCTTTCAATTCATTTTGCCTAAAAATTGAGAACCCCACTTCTTTCTCTCCACATTTTGAGCAACCCCTCCCAGCTTTCAATTTTTTGAGTGACCCCTCCTCAGATTCCTCCGACCCGACCCCCACCCCAGCTGTAAATAATGGCGGCTCCCTAATGACAATACAGTGCAATGATATGCAAATGAAATGATGCTTCTGTCAAAATCCTTGCACAACAATAGTTTTTGCATTTTCAAAATATTTTGAGTACTCAAAATTTTTCCATATTTTATGGGTCTCAGCCAACAAAAATGAAAAATAAATTGCTCCAACCTACCCAGTCTAATTTTTGGAGGCATGTTAGCAGAAATTCACAGTTTCTTTATATGGCCTTATTGTTTACACCAGAATTTAGGTCATTTTAACAATAATATGGCAAATTTAATACAATGTGTTGTGTTTGCAAGTTCATTACTTTGTATTTTGGATACAACATGCTTTAGGGAGGAGAATAACAAAATGTAATTGTTTTCCATGAAAAAACATGAAAATATTATTAAAAGTTACAGCTGCAATACAAAAAAAAAATAAATAAATAATACATAATACATGAGGTATTCATTTAAAAAATGAATACCTGAGATGTTTGTTGACAGTTGAGTAAAGCTGGTGATGATCTATTTTGTCAATGTGGATGGCCATGTGGGCAGCTGATAATAGCTGTATTTATTAAGCCTTTAGAGTTTCATTTTCTTTTTCTTAAAGTTGACCAGGCAATTTGTTGCTGTTAAGAACAATGGAAAGGTGTTATCTTACTGTGTCAACTTTTTGGTGTTTTGTTAGATACACAGTATTTGTAAGTATTGAGATGAGAAATTTACAAATACTTACAACGATTCAATGCAGTTTCTGTGTAGTTTATAAAGAAATTGCCAATGTTAACTCTAGGGTGATTTACAGAAGAAAATGCCTAGCAATAGCACTGTGTTACATGTATTTGAATTCACACAACAGTATTTTATTCTCAATTCAACATTACATCACACTTTTGAAAAGAAATTATTTGTTTTCAATCCAATGTGAAAGAATTATGTGCAGGCCACGACAATTGGAGTGTGCAGAACTCCTAATGCAGTTAGTTTTAAACAGAGACAGTTCAACAGTGTAAACTCCACGTATTCAGGGTCTGAGTTGAAGTGGTATCAACATAAACAATGCAAATTATTTGTAATTCCAGTGATTGACAATGCATCCATGTGACAATAGATGTTGTAGAAAATACAGAAAAATGCCTGTTTATCACAACCTTTCATTCATGTCATTAGAGCAATGGTTTTACTTGAGACAAGGTATGTTAAACAAATATTCCATGGAGACATTTTTAGTTTGTTTAGTCTGTGAAAAGTTTTTGATATTGGTTGTACAAAGAAAGATTACAGAAATATGGTAATTTCTGTTAAGAACATAATGAATATGTTGTTGTGGTTTATAAATAAAAGTGATGCTTCTTGTGGTTTATTCTGGTGATATTACTATTGTACCCCTCCCTTTTGAAAAAAAACGAAATACCCCGTGAGAATTAAATGATATGTTGTCAACTTAAGGTAGTATGCACCTCGAAAGTGAAAGACTTCAACTTTTGCTCAAACTTTCTTCAATGAAACTTTCAACCACTCTCCTACCAAATCAAGAACAAAAATCAGGGTTCACCCTGCAAATTTTGGCATTAGAGAGACAAATTACCTAAGATTTCGTGATATTTGAAATTTAAAATGGCTGTCATCCCTGCTTTAACTCAATGTTGAAAAATTTTCAATTTTCATAGAAACTAAGATAGTGAAAATTTTTCTTACACCAAGAGCTTTAAAATGAACCCCCACAAGTGGTATATCAGAAAAGAATTGATAAACTTGGAGAGTCTGAGTCTCTGTCTCAGAGGTGCTTTCTGCCTTTAAAGGAAAGCATATACTGGTTGAAGAAGACAGCATTGCCACTGCTGAACGTATCACAGAATCTTTTTATGAGACATGAATGTGCTGTACTGGCAGTGTTTGGGCAAGTTGGGTGCTCTATGTATTGCAGCATAGCTGAGGGACAACAGCATTGGCTGCAAACATTGATGAAATGCTGACAATCTTAGAAAGACTGCAGTACACTGGGGCCCCACATTGAATAATTGTACAATCATCATGATCCTAGGGGGTCAAATTGCAACCTGAAGCAAGGGGGCTCCCTAAGAAAGTGTGATTTTCTTTATTACAATAACAAATATTTTGCCCACTATTATCCATGTGCCCCTCAGTCCTTACTGTAGTTTAGACACTGCATATAACAAACTGGAATCAATATTTATAGTTTTATGTTTCATTCTGTATTTTACACAATCAACAATGCAACTACTCAAAATCAGCAAAAATGCTATGATGGTCCCAGCTAGTGCACTATAATATGTAATATGGGAATTTTACATGTTCATCATCTCAACTTTAGCCATGCTGGATAGTTCATCACTTGATTATCATTGGCTAGCTGAACCATACACACACAGTTCTGATTGGTGTCAAATTTACATGTAAGGACTCAACATAACACTCGGTTGCTGTTACTTGCGGCTTCCATCAAAGAAACAGATTGGCTCAACACAAAATTGATTCAACGAAACAGAATCATGAAGCGATCTCTACATTAAAGCATCCTGGACCCTCCACCAAGGAAAACAGCCAAGCTAAAGTGTTATGGTATGATAGAGCAATAGTTTGGTTTGTGCTCAAGAAGACTTCACAGAATCTAGTAGATGAAAATAAATATCAATAATATTATTGACTGTATCTTTGAAATGTACTGTCATACGGAAATGGGTGTCATACATTTGGTACATATGCTGCTGTATTATAAAGACATCTGCTACAATGAAAGTTAATGCAGCTATATAATGTGTGATAATGGGCGCCATTGTTATGTGTCAGACAAGTTTCTGAACCAAATGTGCTACAAGAAGAAATGGATCACCATCAGGAAAGAAACATAATGTGGTTTCAGATCACACACATCCTGTTGGCAGAGTTCATGTTGCAAACCATATGACAACTCTCTCTGAAGAAATCTGCAGGTTCTTCATAAAATGTATATCTCTGTATGGATTCTCTATCAGGAATACTCGGATCAGTGCCTGTGTTGATGTATAATATGGACCACTTGAAATATGTTGCAGATGGAAGCAGAATGATTGTGAAGGCAAAGATCTAGTTGCCAGATCTACAACTTTCCAGCAAGTCCAGAGGGAAAGACACCACAATTGGGATTTTGATTTGCATAATGTGCTTCTGAGCATAAAAAAAATTCAAATTTATCATGAATCTTTATGATGTGATTAATCCCAATTTATCTTTGCAGGAACCAACTTTAATTTGTTGTTCAACCAACTGAAGAAATGAAATTGTGAGTCGTGAAATTAATCCTATCATTAACCTTTCAAAAATGAAGGCAATCCGGCATGCATAAAGGTGGTGCCTCTTATGGTGTCTTTGTTCTCAAATTTTATCATCATGCATTTTTGTGTAGCATTACAAAAACCCTGCATGCATTCAACTTTTCTAATCTGTTACCATAGTTACAGGTGATTTATATTCCATGTCGTCTGATGTTACTCTCCAACATTCAACTCGGACACTATTAGAAAGGCAAGAAAACTCTGTTCAAAGCCAAGTTTTGCTGATATGTATACAACAAATGATAGCCAGTGTTCTGCTAGTAATAGTGGTGATGTAAACTTAAACGTTACTTTCAGGTTATGTTGACATCACAAAAAAATATGACATTTTCAACCATTGTTTCTGTATTCTTACAACGTTCGAAACAGTGACACTTGATGAAATAGTTTTTTAAAGTTTCACCATTCATATTCAGAACAACTCCAGTCACCAAAATTAAATATTTTAATTAGTATTTCAGAACCGAGGTTGAATTCTTTTTTATATGTTGTACCATAGGTTTGTATGGTATGATCAAATCTCTACTGAGTATCTCAAACAGTCTGTTGCAACCATCTGTCACAGCACGTGATTATGAACAACTGGATTTAATCTGTGTAACTGTGAATTTTTATGTTGCTTGGTCGGAAAACATGAGTTTTTTTCTCTAATTCTAATTCATCTTAGCAAGTTGAACAGTTCTTCAGGAAGGAATGTATTCAAAGAACATTAAGCTATTTAAAACACGTTTCATGACAAAATTCATGAAATAGGGAAAGCAAGATTCAAAAGTCACTTTAGGCCAAGTTCAGGTATAACCTTATATTTTCCTGAAGACCCAAAAAACATCTATTCCCTGTTGGGTCCTGTTTTATCGTTTTTAAATACTGACCCTGATTCCAAAGGGTTCTGTAGGTACATGAGTTTTGCAGCAAAACAATTTTAGAAATACCTACAGAAATGAAAATCGCTTTTGTATTCCATCTCAACCCCACATTCTGATCGGTCAAATATGTTGGAGGCATTGGTAAAGTTGTTTATCATTGAGTACATAGATAGTACACAGCAGATGGTATCAAAGATTTTCACATAAATTGTTGCAGTAGAGGTCTTCACATCTATTAACAAAGTAAAACATACATCAGTTTATTCTTGTGTAAACAGAATGCATGACCTGTGTAGGGTATGTTGCCTTTGACATAATGCTTTGCCATATTTGAAAGGGAACATATTTATCAGGCCATAAAAAAACTTGTGTGGCATAATACATCGAGGATTTTTTTAATGAAAAAATTGTCAACACAAGTATTGATTCGCATGGTGGTATTTTTAGACAATTCAAAAAAGTCTGCTGTTTCAGTTGAAAAAGAGTTGAACAGTTAGCGTTTATTTGGGTTGAAAGCCAAGGTCAGTGACCCCCCAAGTGGTGAAGGTTCAGACCTAGAGATAACAAATACCAGCTCTGTGTACTGAGTGATTGATTACCGTGTGACTGGACACCAAAACGTCGTTTTATGTTCCATGGGCTGGCGCAGTCATGTTTTGACAGCTTGTTGATATTTATGATTCAAATGCCGACCAATTATGCAAATAGTTTTGTTCACAGGCAAAACGAAAAGCATAAAAAAAAACAAAGTAATAAATGGTTAGAATCTATGAGATGTAATTCTTTGTCCTCTCACCTTGTACCCCAGTACTTGGAAAACTTTGTATGCCATTCAAGTAATACTACACTAAATTGGTAATGTAAATTTCTACTTTCAGTGAGAAGATTTGAAACAAGCAATGTGCCATTTTTTATCCATATTTCAATACTGTATCATTTGTGTAAAAAGATTTTTAAAAAAGCAACAAGCCATGTCTTGTCCATATTTCAATATTGTTTCAAGTGTTTACATGGGGAAATGGAATGTCCAAAGGATAACAAAATGGAAAAGGTAACTTCAGCCTTCTAGTGTATGTCCATGTTTTTAAATATAAGTTCTGACCTCGAAATTGAAAGTCTTACAATTTTGCTCAAACTTTCCCTAAAGAAACATTAAATGATTCATTCAAAATCAAGAATAAAAATCAGCGGTCACGGTGCAAAAATTTGGTACTAGGGAAACAAATTACCCCAAATTTAACAACACTTGAAACTCAAAATGGCTGCCATAATAATTTTTTTTTCATGACACTAAACCATCGAAAATTTCATCTACTCCATGGGCTTCAAAACAAGGCCCCACAAGAGGTTAACCAAACCAGTGTTGCAAAACTTTGAAGAGTAAATATCCATTTCCAAGACATATTCTAGCTTAATTGTTAATGTCATACTGATTACAATCTGTCTGTCCAGTTTGGTACATCAGACAGAGTTAATTAGGTTAAAGAGCCAGGTTGCTTCCATGGTAACGTGTGTAACATGTTATTGCTTGTTCTACTCCTCCTCAACTGAAACTAAGGTGTAAGAGGTCAAAGGTCAAGTAGGGGTTATGTCAAGCTATTCTGGCCACTCCTGCTCTTATAATTATTCACATGTTCTTTGTTCTGAACATAATGTATGTCTACAAATAGTCTTATTTCTCAGAAAACAGGAAGAAAACCCTAAAGAAATGATACAAGGACTCATGTAATGGATATTTTGAAAGCTGTTTATGTTGAATGAAACTTACAAAATGTGTAAACATTGATATTCCACAATTTCTATAAAACGTTGAACCCATGTGCTCTATCTTTGACACAGGTCATGAATGACTAATTAGCATGTGGAAAAGTTTTGATGGAAATATCAAACTTTAAGGTGAAATTTGCTTTAATTATCAGTGAATGTTATAAATAACTAATATTGTGTGGGAAAATTTCATTGATACTGATAATGATGCTGCGGCTAATATGCTATTAACATGTATGATGATGTTTGGTACAGTGTCACTTTAATCATTATTCAGCCATGTTGAATTGTTCAAAACATGATATAGAAATTAAATACAGTTGTCACTTATAAGAATTTGAAAAAAGTGTACATGAACAGGGAACATGAACAAAGTAGACACAAAGATGGATAATTTGAAAAGTAGTAAATCAGAAAACCGAAGGATAACAAAAATAGAGAAGAATATAAAATACTTTTGCCAAGTATTTGTTGACAATGCCAGCATTTCTGCTCAACCAGCTGTTGGTCTTTCTTTCATGTGGATATTATGATTAACAAATACACAATACTTGCATCCAAGCATATACAGCAATGTTGACTCAGAGGGAAAAAAGTCTCACCTTTGACCTTTAAACAAGGATAGGCACGGTGACAACATCCTGTAGTAACCAAGTGATTCTTTATTCATACAGAAAACCAATCAGTGATATTTTGATTTGAGTTAGTCAATTGTCTGTGACCAAGATATAGTATAATTGACCTTTACTGGCATTGCAACAACCTAGCTCAAGCACATGGTTTGATTTTGTTGGATTTTTCACAATATTTACAAGTTTAAGGTTTAGATGATAGTGTATTCAAGCGTTGTAATATGTCTCATCATCCATTGATGAGCCATTATTTCATAGAAAACAGGAACAGTGTGTGTAATGTCATCAACATACACACTTCCTGAAGGCTGTATTTGTTCTTTAAGAACTAATGTATGTATCACTGTATGTGACGTAATACCGTAAAAAAAATGTCCTCTTTACCAGCAGCTATTATATCGAATTTGGAAGGCGGGAATGAATGTAAATATTTGTTTTGCTTTAATTCATTTTTATTTACCATGAATTATTTTCAAAAAAATAGTTCCTGTATTTTCCCAGTCCATTTTGAGTGATAAGCAGTTTGGTTTTACAAAACCTCAACTCTCTTCACCCCTTGTGTTGATGAACGAGTCCAATTATGCCATGGACAACAAAGAGGCTAGACCAAAGTTCAACACTGAAAGGGTTAACAGGATTTACTAATCTTTTTTTTCAGGTTTTACCAGATGGAATGTTGTAAGCGTTCATTGGCCCAAATGTCGAATCCTGGTCAATGAGACTATATGTACCAGAAAAAAGCTATTACCGTATTGTGATGCTATTGATGTGTTGTGTGTGCGTGTGTGTGGGTGTGTAGCTTCATTGTGATTACGTGATTCAGATTTCCTACTGTGATATCGACAGATCCAATGATGTGTCATCTGGCAGATTATATTACAGCTGATGCTAAATATCCTTATAATTTTAATGTATTACTGTCCATTGACATTGCACATAAATAACCATTGTCTTAAGAAACTGCTATTGAAAGCAATGTGTGAATCTCTTTCAAGTAATGCCAATTTTTGTACATTAATTAAATTTTCTCATATTTAATTTTAATGTAGTCTTAGTATATATGGTATTGGAGAGAAATCTTTATAGTGGAATTTCACCGAAATTGAACAAAAATTATTGTTTTTGAACCAAGGAAAACTTGCAAATTTCAATTAATGAGTGGTGTAGTTTACGATATTTAACTATCCTTCTCATTAAAATTATATTTTCATATGCTTGTAGCCATTTCACCGCCAGTTGCTGGTATTTATGTATATTTGACACACTGTAAACAAGTAGATTCAAGTGAGTTTTAGGGGTGACAGGGATCAAAATTGTTTTGATTCCTTCTGTTTACTGTTGATGTCACAAAAAAGTTCAACCAGGTGTTTTTCTCTCAGAAATATGTTTAAATGTCAGTCAACAGAGTACTGCAGCTGATCTGTTAACATGGTTAAATGGCAAGCCATACAAATCATGTAGAATTCTCTGCACACGGAAAATGCCATGCTATGAAAATGTGTACCCACCAGCTATGTTGCTAAATAATTTAAGCTAGACATGTGTTTTTACATCCCCAATTTCGTAGAAAATGACCATAGAAACCAAAAACAAATGTTGAGGTTTGTGATTATAGAAAGAAAAAGCATACAGAGGACACACAAATGCCAACAACATTAAGAGATAGTAGTGAAAGTTTTCCATATATCTATGAAAACTGTATAATGCATTGACTCAGATACCAATAGCTGGTGAGAAATACAAAAATAAATTCTGATGCTATGTAAATATTAGTATTTTCTTGAAAAAAGTTTATTTCTTCATGAAACCAAAAAACTGCTCACTTTGAAAACATACAATTGTTTTGGGGTTTTTTCCATGAGGAAAAACACCAGTGCAACAGTCTGAACAAATTCTGTAATTCATCTATTTTCCCAGTATAAAAGACACGCCCTGCAGTCCATAAGACACAACAGGTCACGTGGAATATCCAAAGCTTATTTTGACAGTTCAGCATATAAAATCACAGATAAGAAGGAACTATGAAAACACTGCGACTTCAAATGTTTAGAATAAAAACTGTTGACAAGTAAAAATAGATAACAATTCAACCACTCTATGGTAATTTATTTAAATAGTATTAATGTATGCTAATTATAGTAATCTATTTTACATAATTACAGTTTTTCCAATTGTTATTCTATTAGTTTGTACTTAACCTAATTATCTCAAAGCAGTTGACAGCTTTCCTACACAAGTTTTCTTTGTAGAACAAGACACACAAGGTTTGCTCAGAGTGGTCAAGGACAATGGCACACAAAAAAACACGTGCCCGGTGCTGTCAACATAGAACCACAATGAAGGGACCCATCGTAGAGCATCCAGACTCACAATTACCGTGCCATGCACCCTCTTTCCAGTGACTTTTAATAATAATAATAATAATTTAATTTTAAGGAGATTCTATAAATTTGTAGGTGTTTTCAAAAATGGAACTTCTTCATCAAATCACAGTAGCTGCATATTCAACTACTGTATCATAGTGTTATAGTTGCTGACAGTTTTATCAATGCATAAATGCAAATCTATCAAATTTATTAACCACTTTATAATTGTTATGGAACATTTATAAATGAAACACTGGTTCCCCCCCCCCCCCCCCCCCCCACCCCCCCCCCCCCCCCCCCCCCCCCCCCCCCCCCCCCCCCCTTCACATTCTTTGCTTGAACCATGGAAGTCTGTTTTTAGCTCTACATAGTACTAGACTGTATGAAACTGCAAAACTTATACTGTGTATGATTACTGAGATGCCAACCAAACAAGTGACGGTCTGTCTTTCTGTTTGCCCACGCTTTTCATTCACATTGAATATTGAGTTTTTGATACCCATGTAGGAATAGTAAGGCAAAATGCCATAAGACTTCAGCAGTTTTCAATATTTTTTACAGTATTGCTCAGGTATTTCTTTGCAGTTTGTGACAAATGACCAAACATCAGTCACAATCAGCCACAGGATGGTGACAGGATCAAACTCAAGGTCCTTAAGAAAATAATGTTCTTTAAGAACAAACATCCCTTCATTGTTTTCTCTTCTATAAGCACAAAATATTCTTTACATGTAATATGTGGTGTAAAGGAAATTACTTTCTGTCCCCAAATGACCCTAATTTCAATAAACTATCTGGGAATACACCACCACCCCAACCAACCCCAACCCCACCCATAGTGTGTTGTATTTCCATTGTTTGGTATGAGTATAGGATTGGACAAGTTTTCAATCTGCAGATTGATAGGTTTGAAGAATATCCAGCTGATCAGCTTTTAAAATCCATGACATAACTGTAACAAAGTTATATTAAATCACTGGTATATGTTCATCAACATTTTTCCTGGACAATTACATAACCCCACATTGCTTTATTATTATTTAAGTTAAGGTGGCTGTGTTTTCGTGTTGCAAAGTTTCACCACCACAAGATTTGGAATAATAAATTAAGCTTTAATTAAGATTTACAAAATTGGATCCACTAAAATAAACATTGTACTATTGTTCCAAACTGAAGAAGCATATGAAAAAAACAGCAGAGTTTGAATATTTTGCTATGAATTCTCATTGATGAAGTGAAATAGAACTACGCCTTACTTTTTATACTGAGGTTAGCCTCTTCCGTATTTATATCGATTCTAGCAATTGACAGCGCGCCCTAACAGAGCGTCGAAAAGTTGTCTGCAGCGTATTCAAATAGAAGGCGGCTTACACAAACGAATCAATGTCGCAATGACTGGAAATAGACGTATTCTCAACTAGCCAAGCCTTTTGTTTGATATTTCTCCCCGTACCTCTTCAGAGGTTGGCAAGCGTTTCTGGATAATACTTGCATTTTCAAAGTAGTTTTTTGAGGCAGAAATCACGTGAGTCGTATTTACAAATTTTCAAAGTGATCTTGACATAAGTTGCGAAAATTGTGCGTCTGCAATACAATAAATGTCTTTATTATGAATGGGGAGTAAGTGGGAAGGCGGGAAGTGCGGGCATACATTAGCAGCCAATCAGCCATTAGGCGGTAGAGGGGGGATCTGACAATTGACGCATGCCCAAGGTAAATGAAATCGCCCACATTTTTGTTTTGTGGTGGTCTTGTAGTTTTTTGCGAAAAAGGGATAAGCGCGCCATTAGACAACTTTGCTTCTGTGACATTTTACGAAAACTGGTAACCGCGAAAGTTTCAAACGACACCACTGTACTACAGAGAAGGATATCTACCATCACCCTGCGAAGTTTCAATACTGAGAGACGATTTTAAATCGGAAAAAGGTCCATTCGAAAAGTGGCATATTGGGTGAGAACAACGCAGAAGACGAGACTGTTTGTGCAAGACGTGGCCCGGTCACGTGGTACTTATCCCTATTATTTTTCTTTTACCCCAGATCTTGGAATTTCCTGAGAGAAGTGGAGGTTGCAATCAACGTTGATCACCGAGAAACAACCTTTCATATATTGCTTTCAGAAAATTTGTTCGAGCATAGGGTGTAAACATTTGAAATTCGAGGCCCAAAATTCGAGCAGGAAATCGAGCTCGAGTCACGTGGTGTTACCGCATTCGTAAATTTCTCTGTCTATTATGTCGCGGGTATCATAAGAGAACCGTGTTAAAGTCGCCATTCCCACCCATTGTTTCGGTGTGCCCGAGACTCATCATATTAACCAAGTTGTACTGTCATATTTGATCGTCAGTCAGGCCAATGTTTCTCACATTTTTATGTTTTCTCCGTTGTCGTTGAGGCTATGGTGCATGGCTGCGATGGCGCCCGCGCTCACTGAAGCAGCGGCCCAGCCTCGCAGTTTTAAACTCCCGCCGACAACTCCGTCTACGGAACACGAGGGAGCCCAAGCCACAAGTCGTGACAGTCCCGATTCTGGTCACCCCAATGGTAGCCTGACGTCTGCCTTCAATCAACAGAGTCTGGTAGGTTGTCGTGATCTAATTCAAGTTCACAATCAGAACGGTAACACAAATAACTATCTCTCCTCGTCAACACGTGCGAATCCAAGGACACTGTGTGCCAACTTCGACCCTCAGAAGCTTCGGAAAAATCTGATGGGTGAAGCGTTCAATTCGTCCATTCAGTTATTGAATGGCAATTCAACAATTCACCACTCGAATACCATGAATAATAATTCTTCCAAAACTCAAATAGGATCTCAGAGTCCATTAAAGTGTAACGTACCCATTTCACCCACTCTGCAAACTACTACTATGTCACCCCAGACCCCAACAATAGGAACAGTGACCACATCAGGGTCTCTTGCAAGCCCCAGCCCTACGGGAACGGACACTGAGACTGAAAATCGTAGCGATGACGAACTTTCCCCGTCGCCTGTCGACCGAAATGTTACCATGGAAAATGAAATTCCTTCTGAGTTACCAACTGTATCGGAAAATAAGGAGGAGGTAAATTCTAACCATAACAACAACCAATCAGAACAACTTGATGAAGTTGTGATCTCAGGTAAAATTGAGGAGTCATCCCTGAAACAACAACAACTGAGCAGACGGGCACTGAGGTTGCTTAGACGTCTTAGACGATTGCAGTACAAGCAGGTGGACAGTCATTCACATCAGCAAATGGGAGGCCTTGTTGAACATCAAAACCAACAGATAATAGCAGCCAACGAGCTGCTTGAAACAAATGGCAATAATGCAGATACAGTTGAACCAGCTACAGCGAATGTACCAAAGTATGATGGGGCAACAACTGAGACGCCTACATTACTTGGGCTTGTACAGCAACTGGAAAAAGAAAACACTGCCCTTCAGAATTCCAGCCTGTCCCGGAAAATGCCTAACAGAACTAATGGAAACCAGTCAACCAATCCTAGCAAGAGATTTCGGAGAGATGTGAGGGACACATCAAATCTTTTGAAAGCCGGAGTGAGACACTTGCAAAGCTGTATAGACTCTGATGCAACGGAAAGCAGTTCTGGAGAGAGTTGTGATGAAGAGGAGGGGTCTTGCAGTGAGAAGGGTCATACCCATGTACCAGTGTAAGTATGAACTAACCATAATTCATGATAAGTGACTTTTCACATTACTAACCTTGCTGTCATATAGACTCCATCTGCCCAACTTCTTGAGCCAAGGAAATTCATGTGGGCTTGGTGAATTCAAATATTTGTTTTGAGTGACAATGTCTGCACGATTCAACCTGAATGTACAACAGCTTGACCACAATTAATGCCTTCCAAGGGCAAACTGGTCCAATAAACACTGCAAGTTATGAATTCACAGTTCATTGACATTTGTCACTGCAAAAAAAATTGAAATGGATAGTAATTACCAGGAAGCTTTCACCTGATTCATGCTGTTTGTTTGAAGAATGGGTTCATTTTGTTATTGGGGAAAAAGAAAAGTAAAAGGCTTCTATGTGTATTTCAACTTGGCATGCCAGGACTGAAATAAAGCCTTGTCATAACATGATTAGATCAGATAAAACAGCAAATGGCATCTCATCCACTCGGGTCAAATGAAGGTCGCAGTCTTCAGTTTCTAACTGCCATGAATGAGATGGTCAGGACGGGTTAATTTCAACATATGGAATAAAGGGGTTTGTGAAAGCCAAAATGGCATGGCATAACATGTTCATAATTAGGTTTACTCATTCCAGAACCTTGACACGCTCACATCCTGCGCGTGGATTAGGACAGTATGTGAATTGCAAACCCTTATCATGGAATATTAGAGGGTAAAGTTATCTTCCCCCACTGGAATGATGTAATGAGAATTTCTCATTGATGATGTCACACTGTGCTTGTATTGCTTCAGAGTAATTCCAAATGATAATCCCAGACAAAAAAGGGAAACAGATGTTGGATAATTTTCACACTTTTGGTGCTTTGTAACTACACGAGAAATTATCAGTCTTATTGTTTGTTCTAATTTTGCTATATTTTGTAAACATTACTTGCAGGAAGTGTAGTGATAAATTTATTTTAAGAACTACATAGTGGGGAAAACAAATTGAGTTTGTGGGATATAATGGTTCTCTTGGGTAAAAATTATAGTTGCGTAAAAATCGAGTCTTGTAACACTATAAAAAAATAATTTATGTGGATAATAAAGGCACTAAAAAATTTTAATTTCACAAATTGTAGAAAGAGCAAATGTATACAGTCATCAGTATGCTTAGGTTTATGAACTTTTTGTCATTCAAAAAAATTGGTATGGCGACATGGTCAGATTTTCAGATGACATGTTTGAGAAGTGATTGGCAGGATAGTATTAGGAACAAAATCACAATGAATCTGGATCTGAGAATTTTTCCAGTCCTTAGAATAGTTGGAAAAAAGATAGCAAACATTTGTTGAGATGGAATCCTGCCCTCTTTAAATTCCTTCTATAAAAGGTTAATAGTATTGATCAGAAGGCAGCTAATCCTCATAATGCACTATACCCTGGCTTTCATAAATATCTAATGGGAAAGGAGTTCACTCAAAGTGTGTCAGTTGGTTGCCCTCATGTCTTTTGTGATGAATTTTTTTTTTTCTGTCTACCTAAATACAAAATTTACTGGGTCAAAATAGAGGGCAACAGTTGTGATATGAACCAAAAGCGATGAAATGGAATATTCCAGTAGGTAGCAGTATAATAGGTCAGTCACATGGGTGTAAATTGACCCCAAGGAGTGGTCTGACATTGTGCTCTGTGTGGTTTTGCCGGAGAGCTCTATTCATCAACTTTCACTTCCTTAGTACATAATCACTCCTGTTATTTCACTTTTGCAGATTTCTCCCATTGAGTCAGAACTATTTTTTAAAAAAAAATGCATTCCGAGAGAGAGAATTAAATCATGCAGTCAATGAAAATGGTACAAATACAGGTCAAATAAATTATGGTTCCATTATTATTATGTGACCAATGCAGTTCAATTTAGACACAGTTGAGATGGATTTTGCTAACTATTGTTTATTATTATCGTTGGCATAAATTCAAATTTTCTATTTTATTTACTGTGTAGTGTATTTGGATGTTTTCTGTTGCCCTGTCCTCCAAGGATTTTTGTATAATCTGAATTCTGTGGATGCATTACATAATCTAGGGAAAGTGCTTGGCTATTAATAGGAGATATTTCCATTAATTTACAAAATTCTGATTTTTTAGCATAGAATGATGTTTGCTCTCCTGTACCGTATAATTCTGCACATCTGAAGATCAATATATGAAAAAATTTACGGTTCTTGTACATCAGAAGTACAAAATTCTGCCCCGGGCAACTGATTAGTAGTAATACATGCTTTGGTTATTGCATATATTTGGTCAACCGCTTGATGTAACGGAGGTACTGGTAATAGAAACAGTTTTAAATCCCTGTAATTGTATAGGATGCACACTAGACATATTTTAGCATGTTATCCTCAATATTACATTTTTTTCCCTTTCCATTTTTCTCTGGCTCTGAGTCATTCAGTCTATCAAAGAGAAAAAGAAGTTGTGACCATATTGTATTGGCATTTTTGTCGGGAGACGTATTTTTACTGTTTTATTCACAGATAGAGCAATGAGGGTATTTTGTGTGGGAAAAAATGAGTACTAAAAGGTGCCAGAATTGAATATGACACTACATTTCGCGTCTAACACCCATCTTTGTCTGCACACAAAAGCTGAACCTTTTCAATTTATGTGCATCTGGGTGGGTGTGTTCAAAATGACAAATGCATACAGAGATAGGTCAAATTTACGAATGCTAAAAAGAGGCCAAGCACACAGGCAAATGTGTGATTAAGTTTTTTCCCTGCATTTTAATCTTTTGTGCTCTTGTGGAAGTCAAAAACTTGTTGGTTCGAAGAATTTGAAGACATGTTTTTTTCATCAAAAATTACATTTACATATGTTAGAGAAACCAGTCACCACACATTTTATTTTGATATTTCTAATGTAAATCATGTAATGGGTTTTCTTTTAGTAGGTTGCTAATTGTGTTAAATGTTTGCAGAACGTGTTCATCAGTCAACTTCACAGGTTTGCGGCCATTCATTGCAAAATTGGTTCAAAATATGCGTATGTTTGATCTTGTGACATGGGGGAGTGGATGTTCTGCCAAGATTTTTTTCAATGCAACCGTGGTATTTACATAAACCCCAAGAATGAGTAACGCGGTCAACTAGCTGCGTTAGAAATAATTTATGATCTGTATTTGAATGCTATTTATAGATGCTTACATCAGAGTCATGTGATGGGAATCCTGTTGTGTGACGTCATTAAACCTAGTGAAAATGAGAGTGTACTCAGCGTGTGTGTGTAGCATAAAAAAGAGGGTATGTTTTAAAATATTGGGAAAGTAAAGGTGAACTAAAAGAATTGTCAACTAGGAGGAGAAATATGAAGGTTTGCATTGACATGCATGAGACTAGATTGTTCAATATTCGAAATACCAAGCTATTTATAAGTGAAAAATTTCCCTGCAGCAATCCATGGTGTAGTCAGATCATGACAATGAAGTATTCTGTATGGTTGGCCTCCACTCAAAGAAATTTCAGTTGATGGTGTTTTTAAATACAACATATGTGCCGAGTTGCATGGCAAATTTTAGGAATATCCAGTCTGTAACATTGTTGTTGTCTCAAATATTTTACTGTACGGCTATTTTGAAACTCACTCCAAGGACTTAATATTGTTAAAATCGGGCGCTTTAGTTCATTACAAGTTAGTAATGTCCAGTACTTTACAAAATAAAAAGCGAAGTAAATGAAACAGTTACATTGTTGCAGCTCCATAAAATCCAGCCAGCCTGACCTTAGGTTTCATGTTTATCTTATCTGCTGATAAGGATTATCAACCTACATGACTGGACATTTTGCATTTGGTTGTGTACTTCTGAACTGTAACCCCCATGCTAAGGAATGTCCTGTAGTAAAGCACTGGTCGGCGTTTTATGACGACAGCACAGCATCGAAATTTGCCCATTGTGACCTCTTCAGTCATTGACTCTTGTAAGGGTTGTTGTCATGTTAATAGGCTCCGCCCATCATTCCTTGGAGGCTGAATAGTTGCCCCACTTTCAGTTCCACAAAGAGATTTGCACATGAAAACAAAACTGCTCCAAACAAAAAGAAAGGTCTTGTGTGCAAGTAATGTCACCAGGTGAGACAAAAACATTAATTAGCATTGATTAATGCACGACTGGCCTGGCAGTTTGCCTTTTGATTTGTTATCTATGGGGAACAACACTGAAAAATGAATGTACTTTGCTCTAGTCAGAAAAATTTACTGTTTTAGTATTGAAGAGCGAAGTACACGTATGCAATACACAAATTTTTGACGGAGTCAATTAGCTGATATTTGTGTGAGCCTAAAGACTGCAGCTTTCAACGCTGTTATATGAAAAATTCCATGATGAAAAACAAGCCAACATAGCAGCACAACAGACATTACAAACTGTTTTGCTGTGTTACTGTTCAAAGGTTTGCTATGAATATCACCAACATGAGATTTCATTTAGATGATAAAATTGACATATTGGTACAGCCTACTTGTATATTCAATCGTTACTTTTGTTTGCTTATGTAAATTCACAATATTAAGTGATAGAGAAGGTCTTCAAATGTCTTTACAGCTTTTGAAAGGGGAAACTACGAACAATTTTTTAGCTCGTCATAAAGACATTTTAAACCATCGGTTGTGGGAAAGAATTTACTGCCGGTGTTACATAAAAAATCTTACAAATCAGTTTGTGCAATTCTCACATGTACAGAATATCTCATGACAATTATTGTCTATCTGAATTGAACAGTCCCGGCATCTTGCTTATGTGAAAATAACCAAATACATGTCTGTGATAAACATAGGACTTGCAATTTCACAAACTTGAAAAGTAAATATTTCAGAAATAATCATTTTATGCTGCGTGAATTTTGTGAAGTCTCATGTAACTACATGGTATATCAAAAATTAGAAATTTAAGTACAAAATGACAGTTAAGAGAGTGTCATTTTGAAATTTCAATAATTATCTATAATAATCTAGATATTGTTAGGCATTGAACATTTAAGAAAGTTACAAGCAAAAGGAATTTCTTGATTCTTGATGATTTGCGAGCTAATCAAAAATTGAGAGTTCTTTAAATAACAGTCTCGTAATTTTGAACTGTGTGAACCGTCCTAGAAAAGGGGACGTGAAAATAAAGGTGAATGTCTGGGTCAAAAAATGAGAGATTGCAAAGAACACTGTAAGAGGAACCCTATTTGAATAATATTCAATAGAAAGAGGGATGTTCGGAATTGCCAGATCCATTCTCTTGAAATGTCAAGTTCTGACTTGCATCAGAAAATCCACAACTAAATTTTGAACATTAGATTTCACATTGAAGGATCAACATATCAAGAACCTTGAGGTTCTATCAGGGTTTGGGGGAGACAAAATTTACCGAACAAAGTGAGGGCAAATATGACTGCATAATAATCAGATCTTAAATGTACTGGTTTGATAATGTGACCTGTTCTGCATAGTAAAGTCACAGTAAAGACTGGCAAGGCTTTCTATACCGTATTGATCCAAATACAGAAATTTTAATCTTTAACATAGTTCAAATAATAACTAATCAAATGTTTTTAATATCTAAGCAATGAAGGATTGTTTTTTAAGGTAACTGGACTGCAGTGTGACTAATTAGCATATGATAGTTTCAGAGAATGTAATCCTGTGATGCCCTTGTTGTTAATACCATTGTAACCAACGCATACGACCTTGTCATGGTCACTGACCCAAAGACAAGACAAGAAGATTCATGTCGTTCTAATGCTATGCCACACTTATCATACAGCATTTTGAAGAGTTTTTACATTTTCCATTTGGCTATTTGAGTTTGCAGTTTGATTGTTGGGTGTATCTCAGTCAGCTTGCTTTTTGTCGTTAACAGCAATCATTCAAAGATGCCAGACAAGTTCACCTTGACGTGACTTGAAGTGTCTGTCTCATTGATAAACTGACTCAACATTAGATTTGCATAAGTCTCTAACTGCTGATGCCACTCTAATTGTCATGTAACACCTAAAAGAAAATAGCAGAGGCAAAGGACAGCATAAAAGACAAAATATCAGAAAACTGACAAGAAATAGTACACCACTATAAAGAGGAGAAATAGCGCCACTGGATAGACTCCACCCTAATGTATCCATGCTGAATTTTAATGTGTGCACGTTGTTTATGTACTGCAAACAACACCCTGGTTTGTTTCACAGTGCAAAGGGAGCTAAATTGTGAATCTGTAATCAAATTTCATGAATTTTTTTTGTCAAAAATTCAGATAGACTAAGATGATAATAAAATGTGATGATAACCACACATTTAAATCTCAAATTATACACGGTGATGATATTTCTCACAAACAATTTATAATACCAGCAAGCCGCATTTCTGATGATAGCTGTACTACAGAGAAGTATTGAAAAGTGAGTGCATTAAACAACCACATGATTTGATAATCATTGAAAGGGATAAGAATATGATAATGTATAGAAGTGCTGTCAGTGAAATCATCAGAGACTTTGACACATGAAAATGAAACTGAAATTTTTTTAGCTCATTTGGTTTGTATATAAATACCAAAAAGAGCTTATATGATGGGGTCGGTGGCGTCTGTATGTCTGTATATTTGTGGGTATGTTTTAATACTTATGAACTGTATTTCCTCATTGAATGGCATACCTTTTTTTTTGACACAGACAGTAGAGGCGCAAGGTTCTATATAAAAAAATTTCATGGTCATTCCAAGCAATCCTTATGTAAGTTTGTTTGATCTGTACTGTCCTTATCTTAGGAAATGTGTGTGGTAAGACTTGTTCTGTAATTTTCAAACGAAATCTGGTTTAGTCTCGGTGGTACACAGAGGTGATTATGCATGTCATACTGCATCAGATTAACACCTCCATCTGTGAATTTGATTCTGTTGATCACTTTCAGTGCTAAAGAATGTAGTGTCCTCATGAATTACCATTCAGTAAAATTGTCCGTGTCATCGTTGTTTTGCATATATTTTTTTCAGTGCCATTTAGTAAAGTTCGGGTCATGATAATTTGAATTTCAGATCAATTTTAAAAGTAGCTGGCTGTGAGTCAAAGCACCCACGCCTGTCTGCCAGCACATTTACCATTTCATGACGTGATAAAGGCATGGTAATACTGTATGCTGTAACGGCGTCAACCTTGGACATTACTGATTATGCTTCTAGAATGGACTGAATATTTGAGAGACTGAAAATAGTTTTCTCTCTGAACAAGGTTGTATTTTCACTGTGTCACCCCAAACCCATGTGTCGATCTCGGTCATATGTTCTAAATAAAAACAGGTTTGCCTGGGATAAATGTATGACACTTTAGATTGAGGTCAAATCATCTAATTATCATAACACTGCGTATTTCTTCATACTGAAAAAACTAAGGTCATTCATGACTTGCTGAGCAGAGTAAGACTTGCAAAAAAACTACAATTCCTGTGAGGCTGGTCTCACTTGCATTGCTGGCATTTTCCCAGGTTTGAATCTTGCACTATTTCAGCTATTTCCATATGGTTCACTGACAGTGGACTAAAAACATCTTGATAAAAGTTTTGATGTATTTTGTATAGTGCAACCAAAAATGATGTGATTTTAGAAAAATGCTGAGATTTTCAAAGTATTTATGATGATGCATGACAGTGTGTATTTTTAGACTGAAATTTGAAGGAGTTAGATCAAAATTCATATTTTGCAAATTAAGATGTGGTGTGTGTTGTAATCTATAATGTAGTCATAACAGGAAATGTTCATCTGTCTTTTTGCATGTGTAATCAAGCATGGAGAAGCAGTGGATAAAATTATTTAGAAATGATTCAAGGCATACAGTAAAATTGGGGCGTGAATTTGCAAATTTCCCACAATCCTATGTGATAGCACTTCTATTTCCCATGTGTAATACAGTAGAACTTGCTTAATGAAATCGTACAACGATTACTCATCATCAATGTTGCATTTAATTTACTTCAGATTGTTGGCTCTCCAAGGTTTCTGAAATTTGAGTCACCTGCTGTAAAGTAGGATTCAGACCCTCAAAAGATTTGTTGATGGTCTGCCCACAGACAAGGCAATATTGTTACAAGCGAGAATTCCCATGATGCACTTTTATGTGGGAAGGCATGTACTGAGTACACATGCATCGCTATCATGAAATGCTATCACCTGAAAATTCCACTCTTGCAGGTATTTGTTTATCAAATGCAAGGAAAGCATCCTTTTCCTCCCCCCTTCCAATGTGAATTCCCTGGCGCTGCTGAACCTGGCAGAATATTGAAACAGTGTTTGTGAAGCCATTGGAATCAAGTTTCGTAAACATTTGTGGAAAAATAATTAAGCAAATACATTTGACACAACTACTGTATCTTAAATACAGAGAATTAGGCCAAAGTAATTAAATTCTTTGTTTTGCGTCCCCACCCGCTTAGGTTTTTAAGGTTTTCATGAAAAACACACACAGTGTATTGAATAGGAAATTTTAGGACATGACCGCTTAGCTTTTCTGAACGAAAATTTTGTTACAATTTGGTATTTGCTGCAATCAAATTACATTGTGTTAATTTTCTTGTGTGTGTTTTTCAGCCGCTTAGACGCGTACCTTTTCCCATTTAGAATGGACGCAAAACAAAGAATTTAATTACTTTGGCCTTATGGGAAAAAATCATGTTTCCCAAGTTCCCAACTTACGAGAACTTTAATACAAGTACTTCTATTCAAAGCTAGGCTTTATCCCTGTTGCCATTGGTTTCTCTCATTGAGTATTGCACCAGGTCTGAAGATAATATGTCAGTTCACATGCTTGATAACTTTGTTGTCAGTCAGAACAATTGTTAGTCATCACATTAGAACCGGAAAAATATGGAATAGTTGAAGAGAGACAAAAAAGTGAGGGTAGGCCGTGCAAAAAATATTGCACTTTGGTCATTATGAGTAAGTGGTATTGATAGCCACAATAAGCAAGGACTGCCCGCCACTTTTACCTCTTAACTGGTCACCAGTATGTTACTTTCTGCTTTCTCTTTCAAGTTACTTTTCAAGCAAATCACTCCAGTAAATTTTGTGAGAAATGTGCCAAAAATCTTGTAGAGTTTGTGATTTCTGTTCCACTCCATCTGTATGGTTATCTAAGCAGTATAGTATAAGTGGTGTGCATGAGGGCAAAGTTCAAATAATTAAGGTAATGTGGCCTGTGACAAAATTTTCTGGATTCAACTTGTGACAATGATCAACTCATGATGTTGATGCTTAAATTCTAATAAATAGAACTTAGAAGTATATGCACAGGTATTGTGTCATCTTATGATGCAATACCCTAGGCATGTTGCCATCTATCTTTTTAGCCTAGTTCTAGATCCCATTTCTATTAAATGGGGCAGGGAACAAGGTTATACAGCTTTTATCGACCTTTCAAATATTGACTGTTTCGCACAATGCATTTGAATGTATTGGAACAAATCAGAAAAAAACTTTCAAAAATCCAATTTTCATATTTGAAGTATTTTATTCCAGTTGGTATGAATGAATGTTTCATTATTAGTTTGCTAAATTTCACACTGCTAAATCACACTTTACATTGGCGTAAGAAGCTGATGATCTAATAATATGTGAAGCCATCATTGGTAACATCTACTTTCAAAGCATAGCAAATGACTCACTTGTCCACCATTCTCCATTGAAGTGTTATCAAGTAAAACTAATTCCATACAACTTCAAATTTGTATGTTTTGATTGCTTTAGTTGCTATGGCTTGATCTAATTTATATAAGCTCAAAGGAATACATGCATTGTAATGATTTCGTTTGACCATTTTTAGTCTCCAAGGAATTCAGACAGGTTGTCTTATCGCCTTCACATAATTCTGCTTGGAAATTTTGCTTAAAAAATGTTGTCTTGAACCATGTTTTCCTCAGTATCAGTCATTTACATTTTCGCTGAAAGGGTGGTGTGTGAAGCAGCTTTCACGAATCCTTTGTCACAAAGGTGTAGTCAAAAAGGGGGAAGTGTAGGCAGTGTTATTGGAAATGAACTTTAGAATTTGACAAACCTCTTCAGATATCCCCACTGTGAAAGATACCATTATCTTTCATTTAGCTGTACTCTCACTGCTATGCAAATAATGGTTCATCGACACTATATCAGAGCCAGACTTATCCACATATAAACCCCTAAGTGCTGCAACACAAAACTGGTCTTGTACTAGGAGGGGCTTTTATTTCAGCTAGTCCCATCTTCTGCCACACATGCTTAATTTATGCTAATTTATGTATTTCGGATTATTGAAAACCATTAAACCGGTAACTCTCGGTAGGGCCCTACCGAGAAAAATCGATAAAAATGGGCGGAGCAAAACATAACTAATATGGTATCTTTGTGAACAAAAAGTAGCAAATTAAAACAGCTGGTTGAACACCTCCAAAAATAGAACGTGCACGCCACATAATGTAAACATTGACTGCACGGTGACTTTACGTATACTATTTTCACCCAATTTTACGGTTTACTTTCCATACGATACATCCACTCATTTCCCCTATAGGTTTGTCTTGAACATAGACTTTTTTGAAGTCTTACTGGAGCAGAGGTTCGGCGCGGCGTCGCCTCGGATTTGTACAAACCGTGATGACGTTGCCAGGCGATCGATCGACACTCCTTAGATCTCAGGCGTCATGGTATACGTTTCTCGTCCGAAAACGAAGCGTTTGTCATGTATTCTGCGCGTTTTTGAATGATTCAACGTAATGCGTATCAAGACAGTGGCAATAGCTATCCGCATCTTTGTATACAGGTAAACGATGCAGAAATCCAACGAGTACTTTTTCTGCCACGGATCTATTATCGGAGTTTTCCTCGGCTCGTCATAGTGTACATCACTCTTGCAGGGAGTCTTGATTGCAGAGTCGTATTTGCCTTGATAATGAAGCACCGTTTTGTCCAAACGCCGTCCTAGAAATGCCGCATTTCAGGAAAGAACGGGAAAAAATCAAAACAGTTCTAAAAGAACAGCAAATTCGCCTACTAGATGTCCAAATTTATCGAGTGTGGTTATTTCAATGGACGACGTTGGACATTTACCACAATGCTCAACGGCCGAGTCGTCTACCAAATTTTGTAGAGCTTTTGTCTTACAAACAATCCTTTCCTTATTCGACCTTAGTTTAGCGAGGCAGGGCTGTGTCTCCATTATAAAACGTAGTTTTCCACAGTTCTTGGATGGTAGTTGTAGTTTCCTTTTCAAAATTTCGTTGTCTCATGAACTCGGCGCTGTCGCGGATGGGAGGGTACCGACGACTATTCCCCCGGCTTCGATTACAAGTTTTATGGTGACCGAAATGAAATGTGGTGTCGATTTGTTGTCTTATGATTATTTCAAAAAGCTTCTGAAAAATACTTATTTTAGAAATCAAACCTGTTAATATTTAATCACCTAAAATAAAATCAGAATAAAGTGATCGCATGATCTCTCGGAGTATTCATTTCAATGTCCATCCCTCCTTATAAAATGGTGAGTTCTAGTATTTCGCTACTTTGAACGATCCCGCCAAAACGAGTGCACTGCACTTCTACACTCTCCACGCAGTCGCGATACTAGTCATTACAAACGCGTGGTAGTCAGAGTCAGACTGCTAATCACACTATGTCAGCTGGCTTTATGAAGTTAGCGGTCACTGATGAGCACTAGAGGTAGCCTCGGGAATTTTCTTTGCCAGGAATGAATTGGAGCTAGCTGTGATGGGATCGAGCGCGGACATTTGAGTGCAACTTATGGGACTGATTGGTACGTGACCTCAGCTGCCGCCGGCGCGACGTTTGTCAACTCGACGTCTGATCAGCATAAGTGACCCAGCGGTGACGACCGAATATGCCGAAGGCGATAGCAGGCGTAAAAAAAATCCCGGTTTTGTCAGCATATTGATTCTGGAGGCTACTTGTTTTGTGTCACATAGGCATGCACGGCTTTAGATCGGGAAAGAAAATGTATATCACTTTTGGAAACACCTAAGCGTAAGCGATAGTTACGCATATCGCATTGCGATGATTGCACTTACAACAGTACCTTGACTCGAGGGTAAAACTTGAAATTTGAAAAGAAAGACAGAAGATATGACAAAGTGAGAGATCATGCCAGAATTTGTGCTGGTACTTGTCCGTGGTCTCAACCCGAACATACCAGACGTACTTTATGTCGGGCATAAATGACAGTATAGGCCTTCCTGTCTGTAAAATGTACGGCTCAGGTAGGCCAACATAAATGAAAACGGTCCTTTTCAGGACCAACAAATTTTCCAAAAAGAGAACTACCTAATCAAATGTGTTTGCATGTATTTATTATACACAGTGTGTGTGCGTTTGTATCTTTCGGTACGCTCCGAGTATTTGGTGTTTTTTCCCGCGTTGAACAATCAACGCTACGTACGTAAAAAGTAAACAAGTATCGCTCATGACTCATTTGCAATTTGCATATCATGTCAATCATGCAGATTCAAACTGAACATCGAACGTTATACCGGCGATATTACCGGCAAATATTTTATCCTTTTTCTGGTTCCAGACGTCATTTCAAATTTAATTTCGTCAGAAACCAAGTATATTGTGCTCCAAATACTTATACACATATCCCTCAATTTCCAAGAAAAAAATTAATCGGTAGATTTCTAAATTAACGTTTTTTATGGACGACGTCCAGAGCGTACCGAGTACGTTTGAATATCCCACCATTATGACCACTCTCGTAGGTTCTCGCGCTTTTATACGGGAGTTGGGGCTTTAATACTTTTCATCATTTATAAAAATCTATTGACATCCAAAGAAATTGTAAAAGAAAAAAATTAACTGGCATACCAGTTCTTATTATATTGATAGCCAACGGACAGCAAAGCTCAGCAATGATTTTTAATGCTGACAGTATCTTATCTTGCCGTTTCAAATTAAACTGATGACACGATCCCTTGATACACAAGTGACAATATAGTAAAAGTTCAGCTTGAATTATATCATTAAATTATAAGTAAACTTGGAACAAACATGTGATGTATGCTGCTGATCAGCATTAATTAATGATTAGAGCATATTGTAAACTGGAGCCGTGAACATGCATTTGAATGTACATGAAAGCAACTTGCATGTTAGGTGCTAAGATCAAACCAGGATTTAGGATGTGAACAGAAATGAAAATCGGCAGGTGTTAAGGTCAGAGTCAGGACTGCTGTATTAGGTAACGGGGCCACAGAGTGTCACAGAATCTGAGAGTCAGGGGAACTTCAATGTCGCATTACTTTAATACCTTATGTTTCTTTGCTGTGAAAAATAATTTTACTAACAGTAACAATCCATTATACTCTTAGCCTATGCATATTGAGTGAAACTAGGTTAGAGGCTTCTACAGAGATGTACAGCATTTTCAAAAATCCTTTATTGGGAGGGGCTTATACACAATCAGGGGGGGTTGTGTACTTGGACAAGTGTGGTGTTCACATCTCTCTCAAAAGATGCAGTATGAATATACCATATTACAAAATCAGACTTGCTTCCAAAACCCTTTTTGTCATTCCAATGGCTGTTGGCATCAAGGATTTCTAAGTGGATGCCACGTTTCATATAGGATAATGGATTGTATCAAATAATAGCTTTCTGTCCACATTTGACCTGCAGACACAATGTCAACATACAGGCTTTAGTCCTTTGATCTACTGTCCTCACTGTAAGATGTTTGCAACATTTCATTTATACATCCAAACTAACTTCTGTTCCTGCACCACATAAACCTAGTCAATAAGGAAACATTAAAAGGTATACAGTCACCTGTAATCTAAATATGCCCATATTTGGTCAAAGGGGCGTTCCTTCGTATTCAAAATGCCATGTGAGGGCGCTGTTTTAAAAAGCGGCTACCCGCTTAAAATCTGTGATTGGTTTAGATTTTCTCTTTTCCATGGTAACTGTGGCAAAATTTGAACAGGTGACAGTATACCTTTAACCGTTTCACCACCACCATGGTTTAGCCTAAAGCCATTGTTATCAGTGATGATGTGGAACTGTCCACTGGGAATTAGGGGTAAACAGGTTGATTTGTTAGCCATGTCTAGTCTACTGTATCCTTTGTTCTACCAGACAGTATCACTTTCCCATCTGCCAAGTCAGTAAAAAGCAGTATTGAGCCAAAACCATTTGTATTTTGACCCACTTGGCTTGGTCTGGTTGGTTATAGCATCTTTAGTCCATAAAAATCAAGTTTACAGTATTTGTTTTCAACAGCCTTCAAATTGTTCAATGTTATGTTAAAATACACCATATGGAATATTGTGTGCTTCACTAATTTTAACCATCTTGACCTAATGGTGGAATATGGACTTTGCAGGAAAAGGGTTAAGCCTCAACTTGTAGCCGTGCAGGGTGGCATGCCAGAAAGATGGGCTAAACCTAATTGGTGGATATGTCTTGTGCAACATTCGGGTCTTGTTCAAGGCAGCACTTTGTAAATTTGTATGTTGAGGCTACTGAAATCATGAAGTCTCAAAATGAAGAGTTACCATAAGCAATAAATAAAACACAAGTTTGCAACCTTATATCACTCCCTTTATACACCAAATATGCCAAGGTAATGATTGTTCAAATAATAACAGCCTTGGACTTGCATGGCAATTAACTGTCATCATCATTCGGCACAATTAGTAACCTCATTCTATTTGTTTTTCTTGACAGCCATAGGAGAGCTCTATGGAAGTGGGCAGTAGACAGGGCAGCAGTAGCAAGCAGGTGGACGTGGCTCCAGGCGCAAGTCTCTGACTTGGAATACAGAATAAGGCAACAGACTGACATATACAGACAAATACGAGCAACAAAGGGTATTATCTCTCTGGGCGAGCAGTCACCCCCTGACGATCTCATGAAACTTAGGACTAGTCGGCTGGCGAGGAAGTTGTCACCGATTGAGGCAAAAATTGCCAAACTGGAAAGTCGAAACGACCTGTCACCGTCCAATCTGTCAACTCTCATTAGCAATGTGGATAGGCAGACAGCAAAATTGAATCAGTCACTACAGAACTTGTACTCACCGCTGCAAAAGGGCATGGCAAGGTCACCGATACAGAGCATGGCAAATTCTCCCATAAGGGGGAAATTACCAGGAACAAAGCCAGTGAACGGATATGTAGAGAGCCCCCAACTCTCAAACGACTCCTCGTCTGATTGTGAGTTGGGGGACCCAGCAAACAAGAGGATTAGAATTGACTCCAGTAAAGGCATTGCATCGCCGCCTGACATCAGCTGTACAGCTGCAAGGACGAGACCTATACGAACATACAGAAAGCGCAAACTACTTCGTACATCTAACATCCATCAAATGAGTCGGAAGGCACAAAAGTTGTCGTCTGTGAGGTGTGGTTGTTGCACACCCATCACGCCATGTGTGATGTGTGGAGGACGGTACAACAATACACAGACTGTAGATCAAGATTTGATGCCACTTAGTGAAAGAGTATCTCTTCTGGACTACTCCTTCCATCCTGTTCTTTCATTTGAACAAGGTAAATATAGTAAATACCGTAGTGGCCTCAGCTATATCGACTGGACCATCCAGGAAAGGATGTTTATTAAACATGAATCAAACTGTCGCATCGATTGAGCAGATGATGTAATTATCTAACGATCGAAATTTGCCATTGAGAAATTTTTAACATGGGAGTGTGCAACAGCTGATCCAACGACTGCAGTCTTTCCATTATGTGATACGGCAGGGACAAAGATTGTGTTAACTTGATGACAATGTCTATGCCATTGAAATGAATGCATTTTGCATTTACTTGAGGAGTCACAGTCAAAAAATAATAACCATGAGGAGCTTTTCTGTTTTTTCTCTGACAGATATGCCTCTCTCTGTACACTTTGAAAGACTTTTGAAAAGTGGAGACTGGCAGAACAGACAAGCTTCAAAGTCACCTTTGAAAAAGTAAGTCCACTTAAACCGCTTATTCGCACACATTGTCTTTGAAATTTGTACCTTTGTTGGCAAAATTTGAAGAAGTAACATGTCGGTACAATATTGAAAGAAGTGATTAATGCTCAAGGGATGGCAATGAATAAAATTGAAGGTGAAAATTTGCTCACAGATAAATGTGTTCCGTAGAATCATCCCTCTTTCCAAGCAGAATATTGATGAACACCTACCATATTGCCTTCCTGAAATACTGCCTCATGTAATAAATTCAATTATTCATGTTTACAACCTCTTCCAATACAAAGACAATTTTGATATTTTGCATGTAGCAAACCACAGAATACTTGTGGTCAGAGAAAATGAGACAGGTCATATCAAATGAATTGTCACTTCAAGGTGGTTAAGTTTGACGATAGTGGCCCTTTACCAAGTCTAACTCAACCGGGCAAAACTGAATATTTATCTCTGTGGAGAGCTGATTAACTTTTGACACCCTTACATTAGAACTTTGAATATCAACTATGCTAGTACCTGTTACTGTAACAAACTGAAAAATCTTACAATGATTCAAGTGACTGGAGATGACAATTCTATGTGCTGTATGAGTTCATGCCTGGCACTGAGGGTTATCTCATCACTATGACATAAAAAACCTGCAGTCTCAAAGAAAATGGTATTTCCAATTCCAAGGAGAACTGTAATGCTATATTGAACATTCTGATAAGCTCAGATTTCAGGCTGCCTTGCTTGAAGATTTACAAAAATCAAAAATGCAAAATGACAGTTGGCTCTTAAACTTCATTCTTGTGTAGTTTTGGAGAAAATTATCAATCATAGACATTAGGCTGGTTTAGATGGAAAATTACTCCATGGATAGCTACGAGTGAGTAATCAAAGTTGAAGTGTTCTGTGAGAACAGATCTGTTTGTCAGGTCCACTTAAACTTTGGAACTGTGAACCATCATGAATTGGTGCACTAAGACTGAATCAAGCCCAGTGGTACGTGTGTGAATGCATGTATCAGTGATTGCAGACAGGGAGGACTAGTCAGTGCTTTCAACAGGTTTGAGAATAGGCTCCACAATGTGATAAACCATGATCAAATAATGTAGGCAGGCTGCTGCTTTATGTAAGTACACCACACCAATCGAGCTTGCATAAGTTAGAAAGTATGAGAGGTTGAAATTTACAAGGTGTGGGATAAACTGTACTTGAGTCACACGTAATATTTTATGATAATGCCAGTCAATTATTAGAAGTGATTAGCGATACAGATATGAAGTGAAGGTCATCGCTACATGAAATTTCTACCTTTGAAGGTCAATCTCAAGATGTCCAATTCTCTTGTCATGAAATAAATGATTGGTGATATTACATTCTTCAATATCTGTGTATTCAATGCAACCAAAATATTAGTTATGGAATTACACTGAAAACCAATTTAGTCCAGTTCAGTAAAACAGATATGTGTGAAAATGAGATTTGTTCCTCTCATTTAAAATTCACTTGACTTTCATTTCTTCAAAATTTTCACAGCAGAGATCCTTTCAAATTCAGGTTGTAGTTGTCACGGACATACATTTGTTCAAAATTCAGTCAATGAATTTGTGAATAAAAAACAAAGTGTATGGGAATTTTGAAGATGGCCTTGCAGATTACAATAAATGTCAGGACAGCTGTGCAGTATGAATACCGAAGGAACCTAAAGTTTTAAGTACTTTAAAACATTTTTGATCAACGCAGCCTGCAATGACACCCATCTTGAAAATTTACACAGTTCAAAGGTCCGATTAAAAGGCCAGTGACAGGTCTGCAGAATTCCACTCCTTGTTTGAACAGGCACAGAGAAAACAATATGTGTCAGTGTAAACTGAATTTGCCAATCGGACTTTTAAAAGGGCCTTAAATTTTTTTCATGATTTTAGATGGTGATAGTTTTGCTACCATACTGTAACACACATTTTTAAAAAAAATTTTCTTTTTTACACAAACAATGAGAGTTTATTTGATTGCCATTGTGAAGATGGAAATTAGTTTAGATTCTTGAGGTTTAAAGTTGCCAGCCATGTGGTTACATGACAATTTTGAAAATTAATCCATACAATGGATTTTAACATTTCCATCATCCACTATCCACAAGGGATTGTTTCCCAGATTTTCATTTTGGATCTGAAATCAGCATTACAGTAAAAATTGTTATATGCCTTCCTGTTCATTTGATAAACAGAAAGTAGCTATGTTGATCTTCTCTTTTTAAAACAAAGCTGCATCTTATCATGGTTTTGAGAATTATGAGTGGCTAGATTCTACCAGAGACTGGTGATTTCTTACTGGTGGAGAAATATGTACAGATGTTTCAAATATGTAATGATAGGTAGAAATTTTTCATAATTAATAATATTTCACACCCTTGTTAGTGTGAAACTATCCTGTATTACTGCATTTTTGAACAACTTTGCTGATCAGTTTCATGCTGTTAGGTGGCATTTAAGACCCATTGCAATTTACGGTCACAGTGTTTGGATAAAGATGTCTGTGGTTTATGTGGACACACCCACAATATATGCACGCCCACACATACCTGAGTAAAGCTCAACTACGGATGTTTGTATTTTCACTGGGAAAAAAGTCTGGCTATTCTCACCCAATTGTCTGGCTGTAAATTTTATGAAGTGGAAAATTGAGCATTAAATTTAACTTTTCACGTCTAAAATGGATGTGACAGTGTAGTAAACCTTCACATCAACCTGAAGTGCTTCTCGGGACTGACACTAGAGACGCCTTCAGTCTTTGTAGATGCATCACCTTCTATTAGCCCTGTTGCTACAATAGACTTTCAAGAAACACAATATTTGAATACATATATATTTTCCAGGGTGTCGGAACATATAAAAAATGCCTTTCATTTTGTGAAGTTTGATGAGTACCAAGTACATGTAACATTTACAGGGTCTGCAGGCTCCTGGAAAGTCCTTTAATTTTGAAGCCTCCTGGAAAAATCCTTGAAAATGAAATTGAGTTCTGGAAAATCTGTAATCCGCCAACGATTTTCTAAAATTAGTAGTTAGTCGTGATATTGCAAAAACGACCAGTAAAATTATATTAAAAAATGATATTTATTAAAAAGATATTTGGAAAATGTTATTTGGGACCTGAAATGGTCCTGAAACAGTCCTTGAATGTTATATGAAATTCACGTGACTTTAAGTGTATAACCCAGTTTTTAGGAACTCATTAAAATACTTGAAATTCATGCTGTTGGTGTGTTTTATCTTGCAGGAAATCATCACATCTTAGTCAAAGTCAGCAAGCAAGGAGGGCTAGTCAGAAACTGGCCAAGAGTGCAGCTGCGGCCTTGCTGACCTCGGCCAAGATGAGGAGTAACAGAGCGGATGGAAAGTCATTGGCGCGATCCCATTCACACCCGTCATCGGCGCCAAACACTCCCAAAAATTCTGGTGTGGAATCAAACAGACTTTGTCGAACTGATGTCAAGAAACGCAGAGCAGCACAGCTTGCCATGAGTAAGTTGTATTCCGTAATTGTTGTTTGTACACGGTGTCTTTGAAGAATTCAGGTTGTTAACCTAGTGTGCCTGTGTATATTATAAAATGCAGAGCTACCATCTATCAGTGATTAAGGTTTTAAATTAACTGTATCACCTCTCAACGACATGATATTCCTCAACAAATTACTATTCCTAAACAGTGTTTTCATATTTCTTTTTTCTCTAAGATAATTGAAGTGAACTCTTGGGTTGTGAATTCAATGGAAATAACAGCTAATCTGACCCCCTGGCACCCGTATCTTCAGTCATTAAATTTGAAAACTGTATCTATATATATCAAAGACATGAAACGTAAAAAGAGTTTTCCAATAATGAATGCAAAAGAAACACTAATATTTGTGTCAAGTCAATCAGTTGTAGTACTCTATCTTAACTTAATATATAGTTCCCTCTGTTGCAGTTGCTCTGAAGAAGAATCGCAACAGATGCCTGTCACTGCCAACCCTACACAGCAGCAAGCCAACATCGTCACCAACAACACCAAACTCTGTCTCAACCACCAACAAGGAGGGTTCCCAGTCGATGCTCTCTGCATCCATGCCAGCCAACTCCTTGCAGGCCTACATGAAGAAACGACGGGGAGAGAGTGCGTTTGACATCAACAACATCGTTATACCGTACTCCATGGCTGCATCTACGAGAGTGGAAAAACTGAACTACAAGGAAATCGTGACGCCCAAGTGGCGGATACTTGAACAGTATGACCAACGAGCTGAAAATGCTGACAAGGAAGACAAGGTCATCAACAACATGAAGGTCGAAGAGAACGAACAAGAAGTAAGCATTTTTTTTTGTCACTTGATTGTCAATCCTGTGTGCTCTGTTGTAAATGCATAGAGATATATATCATGTTTTACAAAATCATACCCTGTATTGTCATTGATATACCTCTTTTGTAATTTTGCAGTTTCAGTTCAGTATGAATTGAAAAACAGGCTTTGCTGTCATAATACTGGCCTGTTTTTCCTACATAGCAAGTAATCTTTCTGTGACCTTTCATCAAATTAAGGCTTCTTTATCAAAATATCCAGCTTGCAAATTGGTTTTCATTTGCCCTCGTATACAGGACTGATATTGTATCATATCTGTAGTTAGGAAGGTAGACTGTTGGAGCCAAATTTGGAACATGTGCAAGTGGATGTTTGCCCACAGAGTTTGTTCCAGTACTGGGCAAGCATATGCTGTGGCTGTAAAAATTGGCATCTGTAACCATAAACTTCATATGCTATACTGTGTCTGCTTGCACAGGGTGCACTTAATGGTATCATTTTATAGAAACACACTGGATCATCAACTTTCATTACGGCTGCATTTCCTTTCCTTAAGCTCAGCTGTGAGCGTATGACATGGAAAGAGCTAGTTTGAATATTCCACCCTTTAACATTTAAGCAATTGATGTGGATTTAACAGTGTGAAATAATTGTGACAAACAATTTCTTTTGCAGTTTGAGGATTTGTCAGATGAACTCATTGCTGAACGTCATGCCATATGTGAAGTCAATGAACGTCGGCGATACCTTGGCTTTGTTCAGAACAACAAACGCGGACGTTCTCGTACGAACAGTGGCAGTGGAACCCCAGAACCTTGGTCTCCTGACAGTCAACAAAATGAAAACTCTCTGCCCAGTCGAACAAGTGCAACACCCTCGCCCCTAAATACACCAAACGAGAGTAAATTGAAGAACTCTGAATCTATACGACGACGGGCGTCATCCGAAAAAGTGTCGGCTCAAGCAAAGTCGGGAAAACAACATGAGACACATGCAAAGATGGATAAAGATAAAGTACTGTCACCACTTGAAAAGTCACATTCATCAAAAAGCCTGGATTCTGTCGGTGATGATGCGGATGATTGGTTTATTGTCTTGCCATGGGACGCACGAATATTCCCACTGTCTGAGCAGGAAGTAGCTGCAATGGAAGGCAACTCTCCACCACCTTCACCGAAACAGTCGGCAGCAGTCAAGTCAGAAACCAAGATGGCAACGAGAGCATCAACACCGGAACTGACTAACAGCACAAAACCATCAGAGGGTAGTAGTCGGGTAACCACGCCTGACTTCGAGAATGAGTCCGCTAGCGATGACGACATTGAGGATCCAAACGATCCCGAGTGGACGGTCATAACACCAGATAGAGGAAATGGGCACAAACCAACAATTGTTTTGAAGTTAGCAAAGAGGTGAATGTATAGAACAGGATTAGAAATAACTGATATACACTATCTTGTATATAAAATGGAAAAAATTTCAAGATGTACAAAACAAAATTTTTATTCAGACGGCTGCTTTTTTTGGGGCAATGTACAGATGGAAATAGTTGCATTTATGTCAACACCAAGTTAATTTGTTTATTGGTGACCAACGTTTGTTGTCTGTATGATTTCACTAATACCACTTCAAAGTTTTTCTGTGCAAGATATAGTGACAACAGAGGTGAAAAATGTGTTATAATGGAACATGTGTGCATGTTTTCCTCTGCTTTGATCAGAGAAGACGGCACATATAATCCTAAACCATTATGCAGATTTCTTTTCCCTCGACCGGTTTGAAGTTGTTCCAAAGTAGCAAAAATGACGAATCAGTGTGATTAGTGATTCTTGTGGTGAAAAAATAATGGAATTTTGTAGTTTCATAAAACACCAGAAAAACAATTAAAAAGTGGCTCATTGAAAAGAATATAACATACCAGTTTCCAAAATCTGACATGTATGTATGTAGAAAGTGTTCTTTCACCTGTTAACTTTCTTCTATGTATAAAGTTGTTAACTGCTATTTCTGGAGGGCATGGGAGGGGGGCTGCCCCTCTCTTAATAGCTTTTTGTTTGTTCATTAAGTGACCAAAAAAATTGTTTGTGAGACAAAAAAAGTATATCGTTGTATATTCTGTGGAACACCCAAACTGCTTGATAAACATATATGGACGACATAGTTCTGTGGTGAAAATGTATGGATGACACTGCTCCTTGGTGTTTTCACTTCGTAAAGATTTAAAAAAAAGAAAATGGACGTGATCGTGTCACTCAAGGTTTAACTTGGGTAACTAGAAAAAAGCAAGGAAAAAAAATCGAGTGTTCTGAAAGTATTTGAAGATTTTTGCCTATGTATAGAGCATGTGATATGTTAAAAGACAACTTTTTTTCGTTGCTTTCCGCTCCCCATGTAGAGTGCTATACTTTGTGTACATTGTTTATTCTCTAGCCAGGAAATTTGTAGTCTTATATGGAAAAAAGAAAGCTGTAATAAAAAAAAGTCTGTGGAATTTGTGTCAGTATTCAGCACAAATCTAGCAAGTGTCAGAGACTGGACATACAAATAACCTGATAAAGCCTAGCATATAGTGCCGAATTAAAGATAGTTCTGCAATCTCAATGTTTTATCTAATTTCCTATTTCTTGTTTGTCCTGTTTTTTTTTGTATCTTAAAATTAAAGAGTGTGTAAATACGTGCGGGAGAGTATGTTTTGGCCTCTGTGTGTTTTTCCCATCCAATTGGTACGTGGTACACATTGTGCACATTTGGGTATGATCTGCCAAACTACTATTTATTGTAAGCTAGTATCTGTGCATGGTGACTTCTCAGCCTGACTGCATAGAACATTATTAATGTGTTTCACTAGGTACCAAGCAAAGTTACATGTAGGTAGGCCAAATTGGCCATAAGCTTCTGTTGACTGTCTGATCAAACTGGATATATTCTCAGACCCTTATCTGAACGCACCAGCTTAGAAACCTGTACTACCGTACCTCTTTTCATTATGTGCTTCGGGTGTCAGCGAGATCACAAGTCTTGTCATACCAGTGGACGGACTGCAAACATTCACAACCGACTAACCTATTTAAAAAATTACTGAAATGTTCTCGTCAACACCTTTACGCAGTCTGAAAAGAAACCAAGGTAATAATTAACATGTAACCACTCGTACCTTTAAGTAGCACTGTAGTCAAATCATGGCTGACCTTTGACCCCATTTCCAGTATAGGGGTCAACTTCACTTCAAAATATGTCATTTTATTAGAATTCCAAAATTGCCGAAAAGGGGGTTGGTCCATGCCATAGGTTATCACAGTACATTGTGCAGTAACAATTTTCTCCATCAACAAGGCACACTCCTATTTCCTATCACAGAAGACTTGGGGGGGGGGGGGGGCATTTTCATGTAAGAACCATTGAGACTTGGAGAGGCATTGATATCAATAGTGCATAGATAATCATGTAATTACTACAGAGTGTTTATGTTATACAGTAGGATACCACGATCACATTTCATAATTCTGAGTTCACTATCTTATCCAGGCAGTTGTTGAACCTGGTTGTCTTTAATGCCCAATGGCACCTTCTACTGAGAGGCGTCTGTTCCAACAGTCCGTAGCTTTCCTGTAATAGGGTATGTGACATCACTTTGAATAGGGAGTGTGTACAATAGAAAAACTCGTCACTCGCACATTCTCTGAAATCTCAATCTCTTCGATCCTTTTCTGCTCTGTAAAGGTTCCTACTCCCTTTCCAAAGTCTGTTGACAACTAGGGAGCTTTTCTGTTGGTCATTTAGAATATGTTTAAATATTTTGTGCATGTCCTGAAGTAATTGAGCCGACAATAAAGGGTGTAGTACCAGTATTTGGCAGCCAGCACAATCTGTACAAAGGCCAAACATTGCACAAACTTCAAGTTTCAAAACATGCGCTGACAAGCTCTTTGTATTTCCTTACCAGGCTGTCAGACAGTCTTGGTTGTAGTAAAATACCAGCTATTTCCTCTGCAATATCAGCAAGTTATACATGTGCTATGAGAACATTCTTTACAATATTCACACAGCAGACAATGGCCATGAAAGAATGAAAGTGGTGAATGCTTTCCTTTGAACATTTTTTGGGGGTTCACAATGCAACTGAAATACATCCAAGGTTTCTTTAGTGCCCCGAGCATTTACAATAAATTAAGGTACCTGCATTTTGGCACTACGCCATACCTAACATTCGGGGCATAACTAGGTTGTCTCAATTTGGACCTTAGCTTTGGTCCCTTGTTATTTATTGTTCAGTGACCAGCAGAATTGTACGGCTTACTGACTTGTAAGATTCAAAGTCTTCCTGCCGCCTTAACTGCTGTGCCTCTTCTGTCACCGAAGAACAGTATATCAATACAAACCTTAATACGAAATAACCCCCAGTCCCCCAATTTATCAGTGGATAATGTTTCGGTCATTTGGCCTAGGGACAGTTGATAATTTGACGAGAGTTCATGACGAATGAAACGTAATGCTGGGAGTTCATGACGAATGAAACCTACTGCTGGGGGGGGGGGGGGGGGAAGAGTAGGTGGCGCTGTTTTGATTATCCTGGGTAAATTCGTATCACATGTATATACCATGTCACATTTGTCGCTTCTTAAACACAATGGTATCGTGAGTAACATGCGCATATTTTGATTAAAAAGATTTGAGCATTTTAAAAGAGCCGGCTAACCATGAGAATCGCCCTTACCCACCCTGTACGGAGCTCAAATCAAGCTGAACACTCAAAATTCTTGAAATTCCAAATGCTTTGTATTTTAAACTGCAACACCGTGACTGTCGGACTGAACATGTCACCGAAGTCTAGGTACATGTATTTCTTTCTGGTAGAAAGTTGTTCAGCGAGGTAAATTTGAACGTCAGACATGATATCATCATGAAGATCCGGCATTCGACAAAGTTTAGATGAATAGAAGTATTCTCTCAGTTTCACTTTTCAAATGACGCGTTCTACACAAAGTACGCCTCAAACAATTTTTTCATGTCCCAGTTACTGAACGAAGGACAGAATTTCAATGCTTCACCGTAAAAGTACTCGTTCGGGAAATGTTTATAACCTTCACCAAATCGGGGATATCGCTTGCTGGGCGCGGCAGGGGAATGATCACTGAGAAGCTCGGTCACATTGGTGAGTGAGGGCGCTGTTGGATACGAGGCACTCGGCTGTACAATTGAGGGGTGAAGGGTCTATAGTGAAGCTTATACCGTTATTTTCGATAGTCTGAAACCAAAATTCAAAAGCCGTAAGTCCAAAAGTTTTATGTATTCGTTTGAAGGAAAGGTCTCAAGTGATTGTTTCTCACTATAGCTACAACTGCCTTCTTCATCCACATTTTCAGTTCCGTCATATGGTTTGGGCGTCGAATACGTAAGAGAGGTTTCAAAAAATCAACGTTGTATCGCGAAACTTGGAGATTGTTGTTTCAAAAGTTGTCTATTTACAGAAATCTACTCTCAAGTTTGAATGACTGGCTGACAGGCATTTTTAAATCAATATTCTTGATGTAGAAACACAGTAGTGGCTCTTTCTTATACTTAAAATGTATTCCCCAATCATCATGCAATGTCAAGTCATCATAACAGTAAATTAGTAAAGCAAAGAAATAAAGTATATATATATACGATTTGTCTGAAAAGTAGCCACTGAGCTATGATAAAATTAGTAAATAAATGGGGTCAAGGCGCATCGTCTACCTTTAAGTCTCACAAGGCTTGGAAATTTAGCCACAAAATCATAAACTTTGTTCATCGTCTGTGAAGAAAGTACAACGTCTTCATCTATGGAAACAAATATCATTCAGTTGCATTAATACCTACATAGGAATAACCTTAATCCCATCAAGAACGACTGAATTTCTTACAGTAGGTAACTTGCATTTGATTCGTCACACGAGAGTCAACTTTCAACGACGCCCTCTATCGAGACAAAATCAATCGACGGCCTTCAAAGGTATTATTTACGTTTCTGGACACGATTGTGCTACACAGGTTTGTGAATACTGTATGTGAATATCAAGCCACAGTAGGCAATTGTACCTTTAGACCATTTTTCAGTGATTGTACGAATTAAATGCTAGCTTATACTTGCTCTCAGTGAGAGCATGGGAACAGAAATGAGCAACTAATATAATAAAGACGTCCGAAGGAAGGCAAAAAATGTTTACCAGGAAGTCTCATCGAACGTGAAATCGGTTATCACAGACTAAAAATAAAGTATTGGTCTTTATCGTCTTTATTATCATAGAAAATTCACTATTTTATCAACTTACTATTTAATAATATTATTTGTCAATGATCAGATTTCATATCTCTCTCTCTCTCTCTCTCTCTCTCTCTCTCTCTCTCTCTCTCTCTCTCTCTCTCTCTCTCTCTCTCTCTCTCTCTCTCTCGTTTGCTCAAGCTCGCTCGCTCCTCTTTCCCCCTCGCCCTCTGCTCCGTCTGTCTTCGTCAGAGAAGGGTTTAAAACTGAAGCCTTGGTCAGGTGGTTGAATTGTCCAGTTTATTGAGATACAATGCATAAGAACAATGAATTTGAAACGTCATTCGCTAATCGACAGTTTGGCCATATATTGCAGTAAATATACTTTGTCACTGTCACGTGACCTGGTGATTGCATTTTCCTCGATGAGGGTACAGCGTGATAGACAAATAGAGGCTATAGATGCTACATGTGGAACATCGACAAGTGGCACTCATGCTGGAACTCCTTTCGAATGATAAAAGCTATACTCTATTGGAATTTTGATTTTCACTAACGATTATGAAATCTTAGAATTATAATAAATCGTATTGTCGTGCGCATTGCAGTTTGTGTCCATCGTTGCGTCAACTTTCTGAACTGTATATGTGTTGACGATTTTCCTAAATGTGAATGGTTTGTTTTGTTTCGGTTTGGTTTAGGCACAATTGGTTAAGGCCTCGGGAACGCAACAGACGTGAAGCTGTGAATGAACAATAATCAAGTTTAACTCGTACACACAGCGCCATCACGTGACGGCACGCGGGTAGTCATTCACCCTCAAGGTAGTATATGCGCCTCGACAGTGAAAGACTGGAAAGACTTAAACTTTTTAAACTTTTGCTCAAACTTTCCTGAATGAAACTTTCAACCATTCTCTTACCAAATCAACCATAAATATTGGAAGTCACCGAAGTTTGCAACTAGCGAAACAAATTGCCCAACATTTTGCGATATTTGAAATTCAGAATGCTCGCCAATCCTGTGTTAACTCTATGGGGAAAATTAAATTTTGGATTTTCGGAAAATTAAGACGGTGAAAGTTGTTCTTTCTCCAAGAGCTTTAAAATGAGTCCCCATAAATGGTAAATCAGAAAAGAATGGTAGAAATTTGAGAGTCCGACCATCTGTCCCCGAGTCGCGTTCGGCCCATGCTTTTGTCGTTGCAATCGCATTCGGCTCATGAAATAGCTATACGGTATTACTTTTGTTTCAGAAATGGTTGCTTTACCATGGACGATTCTCGGTCATTCCGAATTAAGGTGTGCCTGCGTAGGTGATGAGATCATGAACATTTCTCTACGGTTTACGTAGATTCATGGTTAGACGGAGTCGGACGGACTGGCGATAACACGGCTCGACGAAACAGAGTGGAAATTCATAGAAAGACGGCAAAATTATCGATTTCGACAGCACCTACACTGTTACACTGAACAGATATGACATTTGATGAGAGAGAGGGAGAGAGAGAGAAGAGAGAGAGAGAGAGAGAGAGAGAGGAGAGAGAGGAGAGAGAGAGAGAGGAGGGGGGTGGGGGTTTACAGTAACAGCTGCAGAGAAAGTTAATGTTTATACCATAACGAGTTACAGTAAACAAATTTGTCTATCGTTTCAAATGCGACCTCTTCAGTTGGCTTTTGTTTATGAAGATTTTGGCCTGAAGGCACCGCTTACTGTAAAGGGTTATCTATCTATTTATCTATCTATCTGGCAAGCTGGCTATCACAGATAGCATGAACATGAACTTAAGCTTATGTAACAAGAATCCGATACAGAAGTTTCTCATATACAAGGTCGCTACAGACAGTCAGGGACAGACAGTAGTGCCACTGTCTTCCAACAAGTTCACAAACAATCAAAATGGTCAAACAATTCTTCAAAAATCATTTGCGAGAGTATAGAGCTGTGATTTTCTGATAAAGTAATCGTCATTACTTTGGACTCCCCTTTTCCAGAAATTGCTAGGATGAAAGATAGCTGTCGCACAGTGACCACGGTTATCATGATACATTTTTAAGTGTACTTCCCATCTAGTCCATGGTAACTTTTGATGTACACTTCACGTTGTTTGCTTGTTGTGAATTCGTAAAATAGAGTTTCTCGTGGTCAATACGCTTGTATGTGTGTATTATGTATACTTTTTCTTATTAGGGTAGAACGCGCCCTCGGGGATATATATTCGGGCTCTAAAACTTTGTCAATTTTTATTTGATATACCACTTGTGGGGGTTCACTCTAAAGCTCTTGGTGTAAAAAACTTCACCGTCTTAGTTTTTCGACAATCGAAAATTTTATTTTTCTCCATTGAGTTAACACAGGGATGGCGCAAATTTGGAATTTCAATATAAGCTTATGCATGCATGATAACCCCTTTTTTTTTCTTGATTTTCAATTAGAGAATTGTTGAAATATTCTTTGCGGAAAATTTGAGCAAATGTTTAATTCTTTCACTTCGAGGCGCATACTACCTTAATAACAAAATTTCAGCCCGGACTGTTGCATGACGTACATAATGCGCTGAGTTTATAAGGTATGTAATACTTTGCATATCAACATACTTCTTGGAGAAGTAGCATATTAAATACTCCTTTCCTGGAATAAAACAATGCAAATGTTATCAAGCGTTACAGCTGCCGTTCCTTTCATCCATTTCAAAAACTCTTTACAATCTATGCACCTATATGCACATAACATAAACACTCGAGAAAAGCTGTATCTATGGATATATGTGCGAGTCGTGGTGAATTCGCTTTCTGGTTCAGATTTGGAAATATGAAACGTCGGCATTTTGTGGCACATTGTTCTTCTGAGATAAAGCAACCGAAGGCCATACATCGGAAAAATGTTCCGGATCCCATGACCTTGGGATACGTGGTAAAGTTCCTCTTTCCAAGGCAAACCCTCACATGTCTTCTAATTTGTCTCTACTCAGTTTGGTACCCTGCCAGACTGATCTATGTTCTATTTCAAGCCAATAAAGACAGTTGTCTATGATCAATTTAATTCGAGTAGATTCAACTTTGCCCACACAGAGTATTTTGTGTTTCGAACCAAAAGTTTGTAGTCTTATTGGAGTGCGGTTCTAGGGTTCCGATGACCAGCGACGCCGCCTGTCAAAAATATATTGGGCGATATTTCGTATGTTTGACTGAATACTAAGGAGTTAATGGCGTCTCTTTATGGGAAGTTCGACTTAAAAAGTACAATGAACACAAAAAAGGGGGGATAGAATATTTGCATCCTCATTCGACTTTTCAAAGGCCATTTTTTGATGACACTGTTGCCAGGGAGAAGCTTTATGACACAATTGCTTGGTCTATTGAATTGCAACATTCTCCTTTCTTTTCTGGACATAACAAGAACGAAAACACGATTCACACCCTGTAACTTCCTTTTTAAGGATCCATTTACCGTAACGTTTGCATGCTTTATGCTCTGTTTGTCAAATACAGTTTCTCGCTCCACTCCCACAATCATGGCGAAATGACAAGTGGTCGCATTAGAGTGGTCGGCACCATCCTGATATGTATGCTCTAAGTGTTTAATGACTAAAATTATTATTGACAGCTGAATTTAGTCCTTACAATGAAATTTATTTGTCGACAATAAAATTGTAAATGTCAACGCGTTTGCAATCAAGGCCAAATGTTCGTATTTCAACACATTTTATGAGGAAATAGAAAGAAAGCGTGCTTGTTTTTTTCTAACAGAATCATGGCAAGTACGTCATCGTATCGTTCCTATACTTGTTGTAACGCGTCGGCAACAATATGATCGGCTTTGCAATGCATCTTAGTATGTTTGCCTAAACCACTTTTGTGTTTAAAGATTTTCCTTGAATAATGACAAGTGTATTTTCTTTCCTTCATGATATTAGGAGCGAGTAATCTCTCCAGTGTTAGATAGAATATGACTGAAAATTATCGCCATCACGTTCAGGTTTTAGTTGAAAGTATAGAGCAAAATGACAAGTAGAGTTTTTAAGATAAACGTTAGGTCTATCAGTATTTACACTTTGTCTTGGCAGGTCTACACGTAAAGGCATATCTGTCTTGCCATACATTGTGCAGCAGACCGGGAAATAATAGGTTCATAGCGGGCTTGAAATGCGGATAGGACAAGTGACAACTGCAAGTTATGGGACTGCCCCTTGGTGATGCAACGAAAGCAAAGTCTATTGACTTGCATGTGGAAATGAAGAGAAACGAATTCTAATCATTTTTGAACTGTAAGCTTACTAAATGATGAAAGTGACATTTCAGAACCAGATATATACCCCGATGATGATGATGATGATGATGATGATGATGATGGTGATGATGGTAGTGGCGGTGGTGGTGGTATCAACGTGTGTATATATATATATATATATATATATATATATATATATATATATATATATATATATATATATATATATATATATTATATATATATATATATATATATTATACATTTATTTATATATATATATATATATATATATATATATATATATATATATATATATATATATATATATATATATATATATACACACACACACACACCACGCACACACATACACACATGTGGTGCTGGGCCAAATACTGTGTTAATAAAACCGCGTAGAGCAAAATTATGGACAAAGTAATGAAATCCACTCTTACAAATAATGTCATCAATGTTGCCAATCAATGAAGGCCATTATATCTGAACGCTCCATAAAAAAATCTATTAAAAAATAAGCTTTGGGTAGTTGTTAGATGATTTACATGCTTTACATTCTGTAGATTTCTGGATTTTGCAACCAAAGATGTAAGGATGTGGGACTGCTTGTCGACGACCGCGTGAACGAATCTTCATCTGGTACACAAGATATGCATAGATGTCCCTAAGCGCAAGCGAATAGGTGTGGCTGATCATAGACCGTTGAAAAAGAAGGCAAACGTAAAACGAAACGCGTAAAAGTGCTCGCTCGGTAATTTCGTTCAAATTTAATACAGTTCCGACGGGACTCGATGGTAAGGCTAGCTTATCTTAAACTCTGAAATATTCCCGCATTTAATCCTGGAGACAAAGTGGAACTTCAAAATTGGCCGGTGTCAGAAATTAATGTGTGAACAAGACCAACATCACGAATAATACACAAAACTGCAGGCACAAACAATTACTCACGTGAAAAAGAAATGTGCAGATGAGTTGGTCTAACCGAGCTAAAATTCCTTTTCTGAAGATTAATATCCCTTTTAAAATTTCTAAAGAGAAACAGCACTTTATGAGTTCGACCCATTGAATATTATGTCTCGTAAATGAAAGTTTTGTGGTACTCTTTTCAGCTGCATTCATACTACGCTTGCTCGGACAAGGTCAATATTTCACGGTCTAAATCATCTAAAAATTGATCTCGGATAAGTATTACATTCTATTTGCTGTCTTCTCTAATCTTCTTTTCTGTTGCTGAGGATTTCCTCCTTGCTCACAAAGCAGAATAAAAAACGGAACTGGTAGATAAAAGTGGCAACTGAATTAGACTCGCATGTTTACCGTTTTCAATTCCCCTTTGAGTATCTTCAGCCGGTTACCAAAAGAAAGTGGAACTTGATTTGTTTCATAGACTCATATATTTGTCTCAAAATTTCCCCTACAATTTCAAAAAGGGAATTAAGGGGAAGTTGTGGTTCTCTCAATGGTCTCCATGATTGCGTAAGGATTAAAGAAGAGAAGAACTGATGTTTCTGATGTCTTCTGTTGCTAAAATGTGAGTGTCGTAGAATTTGTGTGTGCGTTGTTTGCATTGCATTGCTGACTGGTGTAAGGCAACTTAATGAAAAAAAGTTCTTTGCAATATTTGCTCTGAACGGTACTTTACGTCGTTGCTCCGTCTCAACCTCGTTCGAAAGATCGTTCACGGACGAAATTGCAATTAGGGACGGACCATTAGATTTTGGAGGTAGGGTGGTCACAATGAATATTTTTTTACAACTGCAAATTTTTTGAATTTTTTTTCCAAGTGAGTCGTGATGTGATAATTTCTTTTCTATTTAAGCTGTCAAATTTATATTTTTTTTGCGTTCTGGTTTTATTTTTATTTTTGTTTTTTTAAAACTAGAGTCTGAAGATTTTTTCCCAACTTTTTGGTTTGAAATTTTTTTTCTGTCTTGACACCCCTCTCCCAGATATAATGGTCCATCCCTTAGCAAACCGTTGCTCTCTTTAGCTATAACGATTTTTAATCTGGATGAAACCATAAGGCTTAGATTTTTTACATGTAATTCGGACTGGATTCCCCCTATCTCCCGGTGAGCTTTGGTTTGAACTCAGTGTTTACCAGTGGGAGAATCTGGCTACTTGACGAAGACTTAGGAGCATGCGTGTGATTTCAGGGTCTGCTGTACAGTACTCGTAAGCTTATATGAGAAATAAAGACAAAAAACCAAAAAAAGAAAACTAAAAAAAATTAAAACAAGCACAGGAAACAGATCAATAATTTGCACAAGTAGGGCTTAAACCTGACACTTTGAAAGTTACGGCAATGTTCTTTGCTCTTCATAAAATATTTTATTTTGCTTTTTTAAGTGGGACCTCCATGATTTATGAATTGACGAGCAAACTCTGATGTACGTTTTGCTATCTGCACCATTTAGGTCTAGTTGTTTAAATGCAACCGTCTGTAAGTATGGGACACTTAGCTAAAGCATCGATAGGGGACAATTAAAGTGCAATTGGATATAATCAAATGATGGACCATCTTGTCGTTTGGATAAATTATACCAAATTTAATAGTGTTTCAAATTCAATTTCATTATTTTATTATTTCATTATTTCATTATTTATTTCATTATTTATTTATTTATTATTTATTTATTATTTATTTATTTATTTATTTATTTATTTATTTATTTATAGAACCCACGAGTACCTTTAGGTATATGACTCAAGCTAAATTACAAGAGTCGCATTTTCACATTTTGACCAATCCCACTACATGGTTCTTGGGGCTACTCTATTGGACAGAACCACATTGAAAAGAAAGTGGCAAAATTGCGGGAAAAGTAACTATAAAAAGGTTAAAGTTACAAAATGTACCGCAGGGTCATGGGTTCTATGCTTATTTTCTGGTTAGGAGTGATGTGGCTAATGATAGTAGGCCTATACACATGGAGCGACGAAGTGAAAAGTTATTATAGCTCCAGTTCCACGAGGGGAAGAAGATTTAGTAATCATTAAATACATAAACTGTAAAAATCGTGATAAAACGCCCATATAATTGATCAAATAGACGGATTTACTGTCTCCACGACCAAGATAAGTTTTGACTTTCACATGAAAGAATCGTTAAACCAATTTTTTGGCTCCGAAAATCTTTACCACGTGAAAGAGGTCATAAACCGGAAGTAAACATTCAATATGGCGACTTGCTCGAAATGCGTTGGGTTCATTATGCGGTGAAGAATGCAGTCCAATTGTACGTGGTTTTCGTGATTGAATTCACCGCATTGTTTACCCTTCCCTCTTCAAACATCCTTCCGCTATCTTGTTTTGTAGAGTGACACAAAAGAAAACTCGCCATGGCAAGTTCTGTCAGTAAGTACGTTTCTCGCTGTCATCATGTCTAGTACACTCGAGCATCGTCGACTCAAACTCAGCTCACGCCTATACAATACCAGTAATGATTTATACCTATACTACATAGTGTACACGCTCGTTCGTTAATTTGCGTGTGTTCAATGGAGGTTCCACTACCGTCGACTTCAAATTTATTTTACAGAAAAGGCCAATTGGCGAAAGATTGCCAAAGCCTGTTTCATGTTAATCGCTGTCCTGGAGTAGTTTCTGATTAAATTATTTTTGTTTGACTGATTTCTACCGCCACATTACACTTTTAACACTTTTTTGTCTTTCCTCTGACTCGCACAGGCGACTTGATGGCTGGCTCTTCATTGTGGAAGTCATACCGTAAGTGTGAAAATACATTTAATTTTCAATTTCCCCGGGAAATAATTGTGATTGAATTGGATATCGACATGGACGAACGTCATTGGTATCGATATTGAATTTATAAGAGTTGATAGTGGCAGCTTGTGCTATCGCCACGGTTTCATCAAAATAGTATGGTCCGAGGTGCAGCAAATGTTTTTCTCACCATAATTTTACCAAGATAACGCTTACGCATACAAAGCAGCTGTTAGATGTGGGAGCGTTGATGCGATGTTTACTTTTTAGCAAGGTGCGGCACTCGACTCGTAAGGATACATAACTTGTTTAGATCTACTATCGTGAGCATGGATACCTGTGCTATGCTGAATTAGTCAGGGTGCGCGACTTATATTAACCACCGAAGTACTGACAAATACGATTAAATGCGATCTGTCCAACGATAGTGTAATGAAATATGTGGTCAAGACGACACAATAATATCATCGCGGTCCCTTCCCGACTGTGTATTCGTATCGGCCACACCATTTGTAGCAACAGAAAGGAAACCTGTGTGTGGTTGGTTGATGCGGTAGTTTTTTTGTTATTCAATGCTGTTTTTGTCACTGCTCTCTCGGCCTTGGTCGCTTTGATTTCCTCACACTACCAATGGAGAGGTCTATTACTTGTTTGCTCTCTTTTGTTCTTGAACGCAAACATTGAAGTGGTCTTTAGTTCCGGGAAGTATCAATTACTCAGTCTGCGTTGCCTTTTCTGCATCTCTTTCCCCTCCGATGATTTATCTTTCAGAGAAGACTTCTGTTAATTCAAAAATGCTGGTAGCCACAATGTCTCAACTCACCAGCATTGAGTATATAGGAAAATAAGTAACTAATTTTTTGTAAGAGATTATGCAGGAGCAAGTATATATCTTCACAGATTTTTAGGTTTAGTGTTTGTTGTTCTATCGACCCTGTTTTTGCTCTGAATATTTTTCAATAACACTACTCAACCATTCAACCATACCACATTATGTTATTGTAAGGGTAGGTAAGGAGCGTACTTCAAGTTTCATACACCAAGGTCTTGAATCTGTTATTGAGGCAGTAGAGAAGATCTCCGCTTCTACCTCTGTGGTGTAAATGGGGCTTTTTATTTTCCACCATTCAATACTTGTAGCTTTCTTGGGAACACAAACATCAAGAGACTTAAAGTGTATAGCTACTCTATTCAGCTTTTATCCTGCAGCAGTTCTCGTTTTCTTTTGAGTGTTACGTTTCTTAAAGTAGTCCGGAGACTTTTCTTTGTCCTCAATGAAAATTGAAAGAAATACTGAAGTGAGAAACTTTCTCCAGTGGAGATCCGTGGAATAGACTTCCTCATTCCGTGTGTGCAATCAGGCCTTGCTAATGTGGTTAATCCTTGTGATGCTCTTGCTGTAGCACCATACAAGGATTGATGAAGAGGTGTTTGGTTATACATCCACAGAAAGCTGGCTTCGATCACTTTTTGAGCCGTGATGTCAATTGAAAAAAAAGCTAGTGCTGCTTGGTGAGTGGTTTTGTATGGTTGCAATTCAGTAACTTGCTTAAATAGAAAAAACAGGATTATTTTCTGAATTGAAAACGTGGCAGTAATTGGGTGATGCCAGCAGCACGTGATGAACAAATCATGAGTCTGAGAATGGTGGGATAACTTTCGGGAAAGCGTCCATGATTCAGGTACTGAAGAGAAACAAAACTGCTCAATCATTCACTTGACTTCTATTCCTGTTTATGGAAAAGTACCTGAATCTTTAGCCAATGACAGCGCAGTATAAGTTATAATTTCACACTTCTGCTTTCGACCACTTTTGAGTAAGAATGGTTTGTATAGTCATGAACTCAATAGCCGGGAATTACCGCCAGTGTATTGCCGCTGAGAAGTGATACAAGAAGCAGCCCCCTACAAATAATTAATTGCTCCATTGATGAAATTTGACATTGCTCCTTCCCCTTGGAACACATGACTGCAGCGTGAGTGTCTGCCTCTAGGGGGGACTCTACCAGATAAAACTATAAGCTCCGGCTCGGGACCAAATCAGTCCCACAGTGACAGTTGACAAATTCAGTGTAAGAATAGAAGAGTATCTGTCATCAATATACCAAAACTTCATCATGGAACGATATGGGCTCAAGTTGGAAACTGCTTTCTTGAAGAAAGCCGGCCGTGACTTTGAATCGCTGTGTCGCCATGGAAAGTCAAGAAGAACTGTGGAGGAAAGATATAGGCCGAGATGTAAATAGCATTTAATTTCTTTATATTGTTCTTGGGGATTTTGACTAAAAATTGCATCCGCATCATTGCAGATCCATCTATAGACTTTGATCACGATTCACATGAAATGAAAGAGATTAACAAGAGGGTGAGGGGAAGTAGGTAAAGAAAGGGGGGGGGGGGTGATTATATAATTATTTTAGTCATATATGTTAGCTAGCACAATGTTCTTTGTTTCCATCTAACCTCATCCCGGTATTTTAAGATTGGATCATCATGGACAGACTGTATGACAGATTTAATCCTGTTGAAGGACGTATATACATGTACAGCTCCAATCATGAGTCAATGACTTGAGTTAAACCATAGAAACTGATGTGGAATTTGGAAGGGTGGTTGTTAGAGAGAAGTTTTTAACATTCCACTGACAAAAAGCTACATTTTACATTTCTTTGTTGCATTCTAGTGTTTCTTCTGGAATGGACAATTTTTGTTTCTGAGGAGAAGTTGTGTTCCCCTGATTGCAGCAACAGAATTGGTGGAACTCTTATTCCATCGCAATATTTTGACTATCAGGGAGGTGTTCATCAAATTCAGTCGCTGGACTACTTGAGCGAAAACAGAAATTTAACAACTCAAATAGATAAGTTATCAGCTAATAGTAGCTGTGCAAATATTATCCAAGTAATAACAAAATATTTTTATGTGTACACTCCACATATTTAAACAATTTGCAAATTTACACCAAAACTATTGAGTTGCCTGTCTAAGATAGTACAGTCACTTTATTTGTTTGAAAGAAGCTTCCTTAAAATATGTGAAATTCAGGGGATTTTAAAATGAGGAACTATTAAAGTGTTAAAAACAAAGGTGAAGGAGGAACTTTTTAAATCTTCTGTAATATCTTTACTTTCTCTGGTAATCCAAATATTTTTGTTTGCTCGTTCAAATCGTATAAACTTAACAATTTCACTAGCCAGCAAGATATTGATCAGTTATATTGCTTTCTGTTGAAAAGTTTTGTCACTGATTGTTTTCTGTTGAAAAGTTTTGTCATTGATCGCTTTTGTTGAAAAGTATTGTCACTGTAGAGGGAAATCACGGTGAAATGATTGGCGGAACTGTTTGTCCTGAATCTAATGGTTGTTTGGAATGGTCAGGTGTCTCTATGAGATTGTTTCAATCTTGGTCTTTCCCCATCCAATCAAATCTCATATAGCTCCATTGTATCACTCTTTCCCATCCAATCAAAACACATATAGCTCCATTGTATCACTCTTTCCCCATCCAATCAAATCACATATAGCTCCATTGTATCACTCTTTCCCCATCCAATCAAAACACATATAGCTCCATTGTATCACTCTTTCCCCATCCAATCAAATCACATATAGCTCCATTGTATCACTCTTTCCCCATCCAATCAAAACACATATAGCTCCATTGTATCACTCTTTCCCCATCCAATCAAAACACATATAGCTCCATTGTATCACTCTTTCCCATCCAATCAAAACACATATAGCTCCATTGTATCACTCTTTCCCCATCCAATCAAAACACATATAGCTCATTGTATCACTCTTTCCCCCTCCAATCAAAACACATATAGCTCTATTGTATCACTCTTTCCCATCCAATCAAAACACATATAGCTCCATTGTATCACTCTTTCCCCATCCAATCAAAACACATATAGCTCCATTGTATCACTCTTTCCCCATCCAATCAAAACACATATAGCTCCATTGTATCACTCTTTCCCCATCCAATCAAAACACATATAGCTCCATTGTATCACTCTTTCCCCATCCAATCAAAACACATATAGCTCCATTGTATCACTCTTTCCCCATCCAATCAAATCACATATAGCTCCATTGTATCAATCTTTCCCCATCCAATCAAAACACATATAGCTCCATTGTATCACTCTTTCCCCATCCAATCAAATCACATATAGCTCCATTGTATCACTCTTTCCCCATCCAATCAAAACACATATAGCTCCATTGTATCACTCTTTCCCCATCCAATCAAAACACATATAGCTCCATTGTATCACTCTTTCCCCATCCAATCAAAACACCATATAGCTCCATTGTATCACTCTTTCCCCATCCAATCAAAACACATATAGCTCCATTGTATCACTCTTTCCCAATCCAATCAAAACACATATAGCTCCATTGTATCACTCTTTCATATAGCTCCATTGTATCACTCTTTCCCCATCCAATCAGAACACATATAGCTCCATTGTATCACTCTTTCCCCATCCAATCAAATCACATATAGCTCCATTGTATCACTCTTTCCCATCCAATCAAAACACATATAGCTCCATTGTATCACTCTTTCCCCATCCAATCAAATCACATATAGCTCCATTGTATCACTCTTCCCCATCCAATCAAATCACATATAGCTCCATTGTATCACTCTTTCCCCATCCAATCAAATCACATATAGCTCCATTGTATCATTCTTTCCCCATCCAATCAAATCACATATAGCTCCATTGTATCACTCTTTCCCCATCCAATCAAAACACATATGGCTCCATTGTATCACTCTTTCCCCATCCAATCAAATCACATATAGCTCCATTGTATCACTCTTTCCCCATCCAATCAAAATCACATATAGCTCCATTGTATCAATCTTTCCCCATCCAATCAAATCACATATAGCTCCATTGTATCACTCTTTCCCCATCCAATCAAAACACATATAGCTCCATTGTATCACTCTTTCCCCATCCAATCAAAACACATATAGCTCCAGTGTATCACTCTTTCCCCATCCAATCAAATCACACATAGCTCCATTGTATCACTCTTTCCCCATCCAATCAAAACACATATGGCTCCATTGTATCACTCTTTCCCATCCAATCAAATCACATGTGGCTCCATTGTATCACTCTTTCCCATCCAATCAAAACACATATAGCTCCATTGTATCACTCTTTCCCCATCCAATCAAAACACATATAGCTCTATTGTATCACTCTTTCCCATCCAATCAGAACACATATAGCTCCATTGTATCACTCTTTCCCCATCCAATCAAAACACATATAGCTCCATTGTATCACTCTTTCCCCATCCATTCAAATCACATATAGCTCCATTGTATCAATCTTTCCCCATCCAATCAAATCACATATAGCTCCATTGTATCAATCTTTCCCCATCCAATCAAATCACATATAGCTCCATTGTATCACTCTTTCCCCATCCAATCAAATCACATGTAGCTCCATTGTATCACTCTTTCCCATCCAATCAGAACACATATAGCTCCATTGTATCACTCTTTCCCCATCCAATCAAAACACATATAGCTCCATTGTATCACTCTTTCCCCATCCAATCAAACCACATATAGCTCCATTGTATCACTCTTTCCCCATCCAATCAAATCACATATAGCTCCATTGTATCACTCTTTCCCCATCCAATCAAAACACATATAGCTCCATTGTATCACTCTTTCCCCATCCAATCAAATCACATATAGCTCCATTGTATCACTCTTTCCCCATCCAATCAGAACACATATAGCTCCATTGTATCACTCTTTCCCCATCCAATCAAATCACATATAGCTCTATTGTATCATTCTTTCCCCATCCATCAAAACACATACAGCTCCATTGTATCACTCTTTCCCCATCCAATCAAATCACATATAGCTCCATTGTATCACACTTTCCCCATCCAATCAGAACACATATAGCTCCATGTATCAATCCTTCCCCATCCAATCAAATCACATATAGCTCCATTGTATCACTCTTTCCCATCCAATCAAAATCACATATAGCTCCATTGTATCACTCTTTCCCCATCCAATCAAAACACATATAGCTCCATTGTATCACTCTTTCCCCATCCAATCAAAACACATATAGCTCCATTGTATCACTCTTTCCCCATCCAATCAAAACACATATAGCTCCATTGTATCACTCTTTCCCCATCCAATCAAATCACATATAGCTCCATTGTATCACTCTTTCCCCATCCAATCAAAACACATATAGCTCCATTGTATCACTCTTTCCCCATCCAATCAAATCACATATAGCTCCATTGTATCACTCTTTCCCCATCCAATCAAAACACATATAGCTCTATTGTATCACTCTTTCCCCATCCAATCAGAACACATATAGCTCCATTGTATCACTCTTTCCCCATCCAATCAGAACACATATAGCTCCATTGTATCACTCTTTCCCCATCCAATCAGAACACATATAGCTCCATTGTATCACTCTTTCCCCATCCAATCAGAACACATATAGCTCCATTGTATCACTCTTTCCCCATCCAATCAAAACACATATAGCTCCATTGTATCACTCTTTCCCCATCCAATCAGAACACATATAGCTCCATTGTATCACTCTTTCCCCATCCAATCAGAACACATGTAGCTCCATTGTATCACTCTTTCCCCATCCAATCAAAACACATATAGCTCCATTGTATCACTCTTTCCCCATCCATCAAATCACATATAGCTCCATTGTATCACTCTTTCCCCATCCAATCAAATCACATATAGCTCCATTGTATCACTCTTTCCCCATCCAATCAAAACACATATAGCTCCATTGTATCACTCTTTCCCCATCCAATCAAATCACATATAGCTCCATTGTATCACTCTTTCCCCATCCAATCAAATCACATATAGCTCCATTGTATCACTCTTTCCCCATCCAATCAAAACACATATAGCTGCAATGGCTGTGACTTTTTGATGTATTCTGTGGTATTTTTGTTCCCATTGTGAAATACACTTTACGGTGCACTGGTTAACTATCGACAACAGCAATTCAGTCTCGATTAGAATTCATTTGTCTACAATAAGATTGCATACTGTATATGCCGCATCGTATTTGAGACGCGATTTTTTTATTTCGGTATATACTTCAGGGAGATAAGAAGACAATATTTTTTTCTAGAGCAAAATTTAGAAAATGGTATCAAGAGCTATAGCTGTATTGTCCTGTAGTTTTCAAGAGCAGGATGTAAACTAATGCTATCTTCACTGTGTTTTTCTGTCAGTTCATTTATCATACGGCACAATTTTGTGACAGAAATGTTGTATTTGATAAGGCAACAAATATTCGTCATACGGCACAATTTTGTGACAGAAATGTTGTATTTGATAAGGCACCAAATATTCGTCATACGGCACAATTTTGTGACAGAAATGTTGTATTTGTCAAATATTCGTCATACGGCACAATTTTGTGACAGAAATGTTGTATTTGATAAGGCATCAAATATTCGTCATATGACACAATTTAGTGACAGAAATGTTGTATTTGATAAGGCAACAAATATTGGTCATACGGCACAATTTTGTGACAGAAATGTTGTATTTGATAAGGCAACAAATATTCGTCATATGACACAATTTAGTGACAGAAATGTTGTATTTGATAAGGCAACAAATATTGGTCATACGGCACAATTTTGTGACAGAAATGTTGTATTTGATAAGGCAACAAATATTGGTCATACGGCACAATTTTGTGACAGAAATGTTGTATTTGATAAGGCATCAAATATTTGTCATTTGATAAGGCAAATATTCATCAAAGTGGAATAGTTAATTTTTTAGAAAATTTTGTTCAAAATCATATCATATTAAGGTGTTTTAAGTTCAGAAGGATAATTCTAAATAACACCAAGTGATGTACAGTTGTGTGCAATCTGATACAAAGGTCATATTCCTGTTATTCCTTGGAACTTGATCATGTATAACTACCATTATTAGAGTCTTATCGAATTAGACGTTGCTTGATCTGGGTTTGTTCGGGAATGCTCTTTTTGGGTCGACGACGTTATCATTACGATAGGAAGTACAGCAGTTAGAGAATTGTAACCATGGCGACCGTTAAAATCTACAGGAAGAATAGTTGAGAAATTAGCCCACTTGTATTGGTAACCCTTGGCTTGCTCTGCTTGAAGTACCGCTTTCACAAATAACACGGTTCTAAACTGGGCAGATTTAGGTGCGTGTGGAGTCATTAGACGTCGATTGATTTGATGGCTGTGTTTTATTGACACGCAACATCCAGTGACTCACCCTGTTCAATGAGAGGGAATTTATTAATTGCATTGTTTACACCAACTTAGCAAGTTCTCATTTGATATCACTTACACTCAGCCTTAATAGCTGAAACAGATGAAAGATAATAAGTCGTTTAGCTGTAATGTATAATTTGTTGGTTCAAGCCGAGAAAAATATGATTATAGTTGATGCCCCGTGGCAAGCTATTATAGAAAATTGTAATGTTTGCCATTCTTCATAATTTTCCAGTCTTTTGGTCAATACCATGACTCATTTAACTATTTTTGCTGTACAGGTACCTGGTAATGTTGTTATTCAATTCTTAATGCACGTCATCAGTTATTCCTTGTTATGCATTTGTCTGAATTAGCACCCCTTTGCACAGTGTTGCATCATGGGTACTTTTGTTTTTCGGTTTTAAATTCTTGCCTTTTAGCATTCCATTAACCCTGTGAGAGCTGTAATTTTTCCCACCAAAATTCTAGTCTAACATTTTACCTATTTTTATGAAAATTCCTGTACTTTTTTGAATAATTTTGGACCAAACTGACATTACTCTTCATCGACTACAACTTTTAAACTAAATTTTGGAAAAATTGAAAAAATCGTCAGGATCTGAAATTGTAGTCTGGGTTAAATTTTAGACAGTCGACAAAAATTGACTTCGGCACCCAAAGAGTTAAATATCTATACATTAATACAAAAGGTCTTCTGCATATGTGAGTTTGAATGGTAAGATTTCTCCTGTTTTGCGTTCTAGTCAATTCAGCCATCATTTACCTAGTTCACTCTTGGGAAATTTGTCCTTTCCGTACATATTGTGTGACACAGCAGTCCTGATCTGCTAATGAAAATGAACAGGACTACTCTAAATGGTTGCATTTAGAAATTGTTTTCTGGGTATCCACACTGTTATCTTTTCCAAGATTTTGCGTTTTGATATTGAGTATATGTTGTTTAACCCTTTGAGTGCTACCAAAATTTCAGTACAATATTTTACCAATTTTTATGAATTTTTCTGTGATTTTTCTGATAATGTAGCACCAAAGGAACATCACATTTCATTGGCTGGAGCTTTTTATCAAAATTTTGGCAAGACTCTGAAAAAATTTACAGGGGTATATTTTATATAGGCAACAGAAATTGACTTTGGCACTCAAAGAGTTAACGTGTGTGTTCAATTAATGGTGTGAATTCTTCAATAAATTACATTGAATAATCACACACTTGGAAATGCTTGCAACAATTGAATAAGAATGAAAATTGTACTGACTATGTCTTCGTAAAGTTCACCATTTCCACTCCTCTTTTCTCTCTCTTACTGCCTGTTCATAAATAGCTTCTTTTGCTGCATTCTAAATTCCAATTTCCATTATGCTAGACAGCCCCCATGTGCCAACTTAGATGGTAAAATCTTATTGAAATAGATATAGATGAGAGTTTTAATCACTGATAGAAATGTTTGTAAAGTCTTCAGATAATTCAAAGAATTTTTACAAATAATTTCTCATATTTTTCATTATAAAGAGGACTGTACATGAGATTCTTCAAAGATATGCAATAAGATATGGACAGTCAGTCTTATCACACAATGTGATAAATCCATGGCATGTCAATTATGATACAGTGTCAATCCAAACTTCATCTAATGTAATGTAGGGATGGTTAAGATAGTATGCGCCTCAAAAGTGAAAGACTTAAACGTACGTTTGCCCAAAATTTCCTCAATGAAACTTTCAACCATTCTCTTATCAAATCAACAATAAAAATCTGGGATCACCATGTAAAGTTTGGAACTAGAGAAACAAACTACCCGAATTTTGCAATATTTGAAATTCAAAATGGCTGCCATTCTTGTGTTAACTCTATGGAAAATTTGGATTTCCGAAAACACTAAGACAGTGAAATTTTTCTTCCTTTAAAGTGAACCCCCACAAATAGAAGATCAGAAAGGAGTAACAGAAATTTTAGAGTCCAAATGTATGTCCTCGAGGTGTGTTCTACCTTAAATGACAGTGGCCAAACTTGCTTGTCCTGGTAATGGTAATAATTTGATTGCTTGATCTGGATTTGTGAAGATGTCACAGACATCAAGCGCAGTTTAACTCTCATCTTTTGTGCAAAACCAGGCCCTGGAGTTCAGTGCAGCAGTTTTGGAATTTGTAATCAGTACAATAGGTTGCTGTGGACAGTGACATTGTAGTTGTTGACCTTGGCTATTCAATAAATGTTATGTCAAGTGGAAATGTTTGATCAAATCTTGAAACGTCAACTTCAGGAGCCTTGAATGGAGTATGCGTTTATATGTACGAAGTCATTTGATTTTCAGTGTGTATGTAATATCTTTTTAAATGTCTTCTTTGTAATGGAGGATTTACAAGGAGCCAAGTACCGTACTTAAAAATCTCTGATTATGTTTAACAAATGCGCAAGTTTGCTAGATTGAGTCCTATAACCCGCTCAGTGTACCAGATAACCCTCAACGAAACCTGCATTTACCTGTAAGAGGTCACATTTGCATTTTGAAACAAGACTCTTGAACTTTGGAAGCGTATAATTCATAATCCATGTATTGGGTTCTTAGAGTGGTAAATGTTTACTTAAGGTACGAAATTACAATACGCTGTTTAAACATTCTTCCATGATATTATTACATGTTCATAATTTGTAAGTGGCTCACAACTTTGAACATAGCGTGTGTACTCATTGACAGTGGTGCAAACTATGCAGAAGACAAAAGTGACGATCGGCTGAATTAGAAATTTTGGGAAACACAAGACAAATATTCTAACATTCAAAACTACTACTACTACTACAATTACCTTCATGTGTTTATTTGCTTATCTACTTCTAACTCTGATTTTTCTGGTTATCTAAATGCTTTCTGTCTTTACATTAAGCTTCTATTCTAGTTGCGGGGCCCAGTTTAACACTGGTAAAGCAGTTTTTTACCATGGCAAGCGTGAGCTCCTGTCTGATCACAACAACACTTTTTCCATGACTCGCTGTTATGATGTAATTTTTTTTGATATCAGGCATTCCACAAATGTTGTGATTTTATGCCAAAACTTTATTGAACATTTTATAGTTAAATCTTCATGAAAAATCAAAATTTGTATGAGACAAAAAACACAGTACAAATGTAACCGTTTTTGTCATTACCCACTTCAAATATTAGAAATTTTAATTTCAGTACTTTGTTCTCTACTGTATCGGCATTTTTTTACAATATTTACACAGAAACGGCCAGGGTCAGTGCTTTTTATACCAGGTCAGTATATTAGGGTGACTTAGAACGGCAGAATTTATAGTTCTCTTTTGATAAATAGTGCTCTTGAAAAACAAATTTATTGTATGTATGCAGGTTGTTTTATATATTGCACACATAATGATGTAAAATTAGTTTTAAGTTATTCTATTTTATATCAAAGTCCTTTTGATATCAAAATATGATTCTGCTTTTACAATGAAAGTACACTTGTCTGATGATGTTGAATCTTACAGAATCTGAGCACAGAGTATCACAGAGTAATTTGTTATTTTGTATTACTGTAAACCATTAGGATATCAGAAATCAGATAGCGCAGACAATGCATTTTATGTTTGATTCAGCGTGGCCGTAACATTTTGACAGAAATGCCTTGCTGATGGAGGGTTAATGTCTTCAATGTGGATGTGACTCGGTTACCAAACGCAAGAATTCAATTATTCTCCTGCGCAATAGCCTGAACTTCATCTGTGGCATGAAATGCGCCAAGCTTATGAAGTTGTAACAGATAACAGTGTGTGTGGGTGTTTTTAAACAACTTCTTTATATGAACACAAACTATTTGACAGGTCATCTTACCAAAACAATGGACGTTAAATCATGAAACATAAACAGTTTAAAAAATTGGGTAAGAAACAAATTGTGACCGAAGGTGCTCTTCTTTTCAATGTTTAGAGTTTATAAAATTTTAAATATTTGACTGTTGATTTCTGCAAAATCAAAGTCTGTCATAATAGCGCTGATCACAAATGACGTCATTCTTTTCTCTCATCTATATGCATAAATAAATATTTGTCCACATTTTCCGCATAAACGACGAAAATAAAACCTGCTAGTTTTACAACGCGGCTACTAAAAGTCACACATTCTTATGAATTTATGGCTCAGACTACAAGCTGCAACAGCCACACAAACAACAACAAAATTTGTCTGAATTTTAGGCAGTGTTGTCTGATGTCGTGCGTGTGCAGCTATATTTAGTAACAAACCTGAAATTATGATCAAGGCTATTATTCTCTCTGATGCTGTCAGTGTAGATTTGTATTTACAGAGGATAAATTTCATTTTATTGGACAGTGAGAAATTACGAACAACACAGTGTACAACATACTCTTCAGCAGTTTTTGACATCTGCTACCAAGCTGTTTGATACTCTGGTTATACACAAGACACGGTTGAACTGACTTAGATTTCAAAAAAATGTTGGTGTTTTATTCCGTGTGAAAAACAAAAAATGCAGTTTTATACTGTATGGCACAGGGCCAAAAATGAAAACGTATCAGTTCTTGCAAATATTCATCTGCAACAATAACGATAGCTTTTCAGAGTTTATGTGCTGTTTGTGAGAACAGAACCATAGGTAATACATAACTGAAATAGAAAACCTACAAATTGCAGACATTTTCCTTCATAATATGCAAAATGACAATTTTAATATGAGGTGATGTTGAATGTGTGCACACACCCAGCACTTTGGTGAACAGGCTGTTACTTTTCAATCTTAAATAAATGTCATGACGATTTTCATACTTAAGTTCAGATTAAAATGAGATGTAAAGTTCAAACTGATATGAGATATATAAGTTGATAGCTAAATGGCATTTCAGTGAAGGATTTCATAGAATTATTAAATGTCACTCTATAATCACTAAAATTGCTAACATTGTGATAATACGTCCCGAGCAATTATCACAGAAACCTAGTTAAGTCTGGAGACTTCACAGCTGATGATAAGGCAAATAATGTATTGTTTTCATAATATTAGTTTGTAAATTGCACACTCGTGTTTGCACGGTACAGTTTCCTTGGGGAAGCAATGAAAATGAAATATGATGGCAGATAATTTGATAATTAATCTTTGTCTGCTTTCTTAACAAGACATTCCCTAGTGCATTGCTTCTGAGTTTATCATGAAATAATTCTTCACTTATTGCAGGTTGTGTTTCTACTACCGAAACTGCCATTTGATAACCTCCTGGCCACAGCATTAATGAACCATCATTCAGAGATATCGAATATGCCTGAAAAAAGAAATCTTGCAAATAAACAAGCAACATAGAGCAGTGTATATACTGTAGAGTGCCAAAAAATACAAACAAAAATTGAAAAATATTCACAAATTTTGAAGGTTACAGAATCATAGAATAGCTGTTATTTTCTTGTGTCATTCTTAACAAATAGTTACAGCTATAGTGAGGTTCTTTTGAAGAAGCCAGCTGTTTAATTTTTAACCACATGACAATTGCAGAGTTTAACCTTGCCAATGGCAATCAGTCTAGTCTCTTTTCCAGTCGCATGATTGCGGAGTCTGAATGTGTATTTTTTATGAAGTCTTTCTGAGCACAGATGTTCATTTTCTTTGAATACAAAAGCTCCTGTGTTTATCAAGGATTTTCAGGAAAAATTAGTGTTCGAAGAGGCATCTGGGATAAATGATGAAATTATTCATTACTTCCCCAACCTTTCAGCATTCATCTTAATTGCAAACTTTGTACAAAGGTCATGTTGTCGTACAGTAATTGAGCGATTATGATAGATTATTTTGTTGTCTGATATGGTAACTTGTACAGATACCAACATACAAGATAGCTCTATACAAAGTGAAACAAGGTGACGCGCCATCTCAAATTCAAAAAATGATATCACGCTTGTGTTCTTTGAAATTGTGTGTTGAAAAATATAAAATTCTTAAAATAGATAAACAATTACAAAACAGAAACTATCGGAGCCAAATCCAATAAAAACTTGTACCGTACTTACATACAACAGAAAACAATCACAAACGACATTGCTCTTGTGTTTGTTCTAGATTGTAAACTATTTGATAAGACCTTCTTACATTTTTTGCGTGATTTTTTCCGTCCGTATGTGACTGAAGTTCATGTTTATATTTTTATTATTTGTTACAGTCTATCAGTTGCAGCAGCAGGCGCCTCAGCCAAAGAGAATTGTGTGCAATAACCATGTGGAGAATAAACCAGATCACTATGGCAGAGAGTAAGTAAGCCCCTCTTTGATTGGCCAAGAAATACAAATTTCAAAATAAAGACATTCACCCATCCAATGACCTTGCAGTTTGATTCATGCATTAGCTAATTTGACAGACAGACCACCTTATTGGCTGTCACCATCTGAGGTGAGGTTTTCATCTTTTAACCCCTTGACTACCTATGGCGCCGGATATTTCCGGCGCCATATTGAATTACCATATACCTTGAGTGCCGGAAATATCCGGCACAGTTAAATAGGCGTATTTGCTTCGTTTTTGTCACTAAAAATCCCGTAATTTTGGCGCCTGCATGCAGCGCAACTAAGATTGATGTATTCCGATCTGGCCTGAATGTGATTGCGCCCCCGTACGTCCGAATATGGCCAAAATCCGGAAGCAAATGTCGTGACCCATGACCTCGACCCTGAAAGGTCAGGCTGATCACTGAAGCGTCGCGCTGATTGTTTACAGTTTTCAGAAGTACGGACGATCGCGAAGATGTTTATGGGTTTTTTTTAATGAAATGAAATGTTTATTTATTGAAAACAAATGATTTATATGTAAATATGTTCTATTAACAGCAATATTCGTGAATGAAACTAGAGGAAATACAGTGTTTTACTATGAGCCAGTGAAATTTTATAGCAGCCATATTATCAATATGACTGGTCACATGACTGGTCATATGTTTGGTCATGTGATATGTTGTTCCCTAAAATGTATTTTTAAATATTGTGAAATATTTTTTGATAAATCATAACCATTTTAGATGCATGTTTCTGCAAGGAAGACTTAAAGCAGGTGTTTACAAATATAAAATGTGTTGATTTTCAAATACAGAATCATGTCAGATGCTGATGTTTGTGGTTCATTTACTCTGCCTTTTGTGAGAAAAATCTTAAATTGGTACATCTATAAATAAAGTAAAGGGTAGTTATTATTACATATATGTAAAGACAATGCCATGAAAATTGCAACTGCATTCAAATTTGCATCATTTTATGGATTCAAAACACGTCCTGATGCTTCAAATATTCATATTCTTTGCCAACTCTGGTCACATGACGTGTCATGTGATCAGTCACGTGACCTGGAAATACAAAATTTATGTATGAAAAAGTGGAAAATTTCATGCTGATTCAGAAAATATATGGTTTATTGGTACTTACTTAATTTTTACTCTAAGCAGTGTTCATGCAATGACCACACCCAGATTTTATCAATATTTACATAAGGGGCCTGGTATATAGGAATACATTGGCCTTGGTAGTCAAGGGGTTTTCATCTTTTAAGGTGAACACGTCACAATATGTCATGAATGGAAACACATTTTTACAAGCCTGAATATTTTCAGAGTAAACAATGTTTGACAAAAATAATCAGATAAATATGTGATTACTCACATTAATGACAGCCATTTTTGTCAATCTGTTCTCAATGAAACATGTTTATCTGGGTAGAGTAAATGTAATATATGCCATATGCAATTTAATGGACGCATCCAACATAATGGTCAAATAAATCAAAACTATCTGACAATGTGTATTGAAGATAGCATGCATATACTATGTAGATGGCCGTAATAAAGACGATATCAAACTCACTCATGTAAGAAACATCTGTTATGATTGAGTGAGTCTGAAATTGACACCGAGGATTTCTTGCTGTCTCAGTTAGTCGCTTCTTCATAACTGAAGTGGACTAAATATTGATTATTTCAAGTCATTCTTATTCAGTTTTCAAAGCTCTGACAGCGGATACTTCAACTGACCGCTTGTTGTATTTGTTTGCATCTGATGGTGCATCACTGAATTCACATTTAGCAAGAAGTTTGAATCAGTGTGCACCTAGTCCATATGTATGTTGCCATAGAAATATGAATTACACTCTTGACATCATAAGTTTGTTCAAATATTTGAGATTTAATCTGCCTTGCTGATTTTGTTATGTCAGCCAGCAGAAAGCTAACATGATATCGTAACAATACATATGACAGGTGCAAATTACTGATAGCAAGTAAAACCTAATCGGCATAAAGTGAAGTGTTTTTATGATGTGTCTTTCACTAAGGTGGTGATACTTATGTAGGTTTTACCAGGGTTCCACAGTCATGTTACAAGGATTCCACTGGGTAGACCAATGTGAATACATTGGAAAACATCAGAGATGGTATCGCTGGGTTCCAAAACTTTAGCAACAACAGTGTTTTATCACTCAAAACTGTGTTAGGTGATAGGAATTTCTACATTGAACTATACAACAACTTTGCCAATATGCTCTCTCTTTGTCATTGAATTAGGTTTATATGTTAAGATTATAGATAGTAAAGTTGTGTGTCCATACCATTATACTTAATACAAACGACATTTTGGATTGGAAGATGATTTCTATCAACCAAGTGACCATCTTATTTATCCCAGCTACCACATGGTAATTTCAATATTATCAAATTAAAATATTGTACCGGTAATTGCAGTGTATTTAAAATTCTTTTTTACAATTTGATGCAGAGTACATTGTTGTTTAAATGTCTCTGATTTGAAATATTATCAAGTTAGAAATATAATCTGATTTGTTATATTTAGCAATATCTGCTATATTGATTCCATCACCATAAGAAAACACTAAAAGTTGGATGATAATTAAATATCATTTCTTTTTGGCTTCAACATCAGCATTATTGAGTTTAGTAGATTGTTCCTGACTATGAAATTACATTAAATTGTTACTATTTGAATGGTTTGAATTGATTTCATTTAATATTGGTTATCAAATCAAAATATTGCAATTTGAAAACTTGATTCAGATTTTCTCCAACACATGACTATGTCCTGAAAGATTTAATTTAAATCATCAGCAAACAATTGTTGATTTCAATCCATATTCTACTGTATATTAGAGATGTACAGTACTTTCTGTTTCCATTGCAAAGCTAACACTCTTTCCAAGACTGATTGAGGTAAAAGGGTCAAAGGTCATAAAATGCAAACTGTCAGCGACTGTAACTGAAGTAGCAGATAAGGGTCATTCGGGGATATATATGGTTTCTTTCTTTATTGGTTTGAGCAAAGGGCACAGCAACTGTGGACTACCACATGATCTCTATACTCTTAACTCCGCATTCTCACATTCCTTCGTTGTGCTGAGCTGGTCATGACAGGATTCCAATTTGGAGTGCACACAGTACAGCGATTGAATCGAAACCAAAAAAAACATCAAGCCAAACAATGGTCTGTGATTCAAAACTAAAACACATTAGAAGATATAATACAGGGAATAATCGGGTGCAGTATTCCTGTTCAACCGTTATCTTCTATGTGATGATTTTACTCTCACTGTGTTGAGTTGAATATTTGGTAGGTCAAGGTTAAAATGATTTGTTATGTAAAATTATACATTGTCATTGAGACAACCTACATGTATTATTCTGTGAATACAATGTCAATTAGATTACTCTAGTCACTGTGAATTTATTTATTGGTTGCGTATTCATTAACACTTTCAAATGAATGAATGAATGACACAATGCTATATTTTAGTACAGTAAAAATTGACATCAGACTGGACAGTGTTGCTCATCCTGACAGGTAGAAGTTAAATTTCAGCAAATGATACTCAGTTTATTGTAGTGAAAATTTAACCAAAAAGATTGTAAATCGCCACTTGATGTATGAAATTTTGGACAAAATGAAGCGGATTTTCTGATACAGTCACATCTTGAGTTCGTCTGATTCAGTAAACTAAGCTATGCAACAAAGATTGATCGCATGTCCAGAAGAGATTCCAGGATCACTCAGCTTGCCGGGGGTAAAAAAATTTCCAAGGTAGATAATGATGTAAAGAGATTAGTATATATGGGGATGGATTTAACAATCAGTGCCCAGCAAATCTTATCATTTGTCACAATTTAGCCACCACCTTTACTTAGCCGCTGCATCTCATATTTCACAGCAATATTATACCACACTTATCCCCCTTGCTGTGATTAAACTTTTAGTAATACACATTAATGTTACATTCAGCTTGAAAGCTGAGTGTGGGTGGCAATCGCAGGTGGGAGCAGTAATTGAGATGTTTAGTTGCAAGTAGACTGCTTGAGAACATGAGTAACGTTTTGGTTGAGGTGAAGTGATCTTTCAAAGAGTATAGATTTTGTGCTATAAATAGCATCAGGACTGTCACTCCAACTCATCAAGACCATCCACATGTACTCAGAGCCATTATGCAAATTTGGCCACACTGGTAATGTTTTATGTTTCACACGGAACCTAACAAATTATTTTCTCCAGTTGAAAGTTTCTTTTGAACCGTATCAGTTGAAAAATTTCATACCTCCTAGACATTGGAATATGTATCAAGATCTGGATTTCTAAAGTGAAATCTTGCATTTGTGATGATAGACAACAATAGTTTTAAGAGGACTCATAAATTTTGCAGGTGATGTAAAATTAATGTAGTGCAATCATGTATTTCATAGTAAACAGAAAAAACTCACAATATATGGTTGGCACTTATCCAGTTTTGTCTGTAACAAGAAACTATGGAATACTAATAAATTCTGATGGCCTAAAAATCTGTTATTTTTCAAAGCATGGCAATGTGGAAATTACAGTTTGAATCTGTCACTGAATGTTAATATTTACGTGTAGTATTCCAATTAGTCCAACCATACTTGCCATCAAAATAACCATGAATACTCAGAAGACCTATACTAAGCTGTGAAAATAAATCCCCACTGATATGATACAAATTTAAAATATTGATACCCCTGGTATGAAAAACTAAAGGATGTCCAGGATATTTTTAAACAACATGCAAGTAGATATATGTATGTAATGTTTGAGACTTGATCAGTGCTGGAATAATCAAGACTTCAGCTTGCGTATATATCTGTAACTGTAATATGACATTCCAATGATATCAAACTGATGTTAAATCTGAGTATCTATGTCTTTTCACAATATTTTGATGATTTTATTCCCATAATAGTGGTGTGTTGCTGTATCTGTTAAAATATATTTATTCTGTGAGTTTTAGTACACCTACGTAAAGGTATATCAGTACAGCCAAATTTAATTTGTAGAAATGTTATTGTTTAAGTTGCATCCCAGAATATAGCTGCTAAAATGCCGCTTTAATTCAAAAATCTAGGCATTTAATACATGTCCACTCAGTGAAACAACACTACAGCTATTTGATAAATTGAGCTTTTCATATTCACTGACCCGTGTTGTAATAATGTTTTATCAGATATTGCTTCAAGAAGCTTCTTCAGTATGGCTTTAAGACAGTGGCCTATTCGTATTCGCAAGTTATTCCTGTTCCTGCAAATTTTACTATAGAGTCATCGAAACGATTTGCTTTCTGTTTCATCTCATTAGGAGTGTATCCCTCTTTAAAGTATTAAAACATGCTAAATACGACACTTCTGAGAAATGGAAGAAATCATCACTTTATAATGCAGTCTTGTTTATGTTCAAAATCTGTGTGTATAACCATTATTACTTATTCATGCATAAAATTTGTGTATAACTATTTACAGGAATTACACTATTGGAGTCTATATGATGATCATTTCACCATTACACAATACAGTACAACTAATGTGTAGGTTAACCCTGGTATTTAAAGATTAGAAAATGGATTTTATCCTCTTTATGTGGGATGTGATTTGTGACCGTGCTGATATTAGTAGGTTTAGAGAAAGACATTATCTGTTTGTAACAAGTAATGAGGCACTGGGGACTACTTGTCAACTGCTCTGAATCGATAAGACAAAGTGAACAATGTCAAGGTTTAGAAGATGCAAATGTGCAACTCTTTGATCAATTCATTGGACAAATTACGGAGGTCATATAAAGAGTAAGTATGTGTTGGAAAGGTTAATCATAGTTTGCAAAGCAATTAGGAAGGTGATTCTTAAAGAAAACTCATCCTATTGTAAACCCGGGATTGTAAAACTTGCATTTGTTTCCTTGGTCGTAATTACTATCTACACTCATGACTGGGTTTACCTTGTAAATCCAAAATTGTTATTTCCAGTGAGAATGTTTTGTTCGTATGTCTTCGTCATAGAACACTAATACGTTTCTGTAATACACTCAGAAAATTTAATTGTATGATTGTTTAATCTAAATTTAATTATAAAAATGACCGCAAAAAGGATGCATCATTCAATTGATATGCAAATTCAGTTGCATGGAGATAATTTATTTAAACATGACAAAAAATTTAATATCACAGCTGTTTTTTCAAATTCTGTAAAAATTTGCCAAATACTGATAATACTGGCAGTATTATGAAGAAATAGCGAGGAAATTGTTCAGAATATGTTATAATATATAGATGAGGATATTTTTATTATTGTGGGAAAGTGGATTTGTCAGGAAATTGGCTTATAATATGATTGGCCATGTGTAATAGAGACTGTTGATATCCTAGGGCTGTAGTTTACTCACTCACAAACAGAGGGTAGGGTCAGTTTATCAGACCATTTATTGATGTAGATTTTCTGACTTTTTAGTGACAAACATCTCATAAATCTTCGCAATCTTGTAATTTTTGGAGACAGCTCACTTAGATCAATTCACAAGTTGCCTGTAGCTGTGGTGAACTTTCATTTTCTTTGATAGGTTTCAGATTTGCCTTGGGATGAATTTCAGCTTTCCCTGAGTCACCGCAACACTTGTTCCACTCATTTCATTTTAATCTCTCATCTTGGAACTGGTTTGTAATCATGCTTAGAATTTTTCTCTCAATTTTATCTTGCCTCTTAATTTCTGATGATCGCTCAATTTATAATTAGGTTACCATGTACTGGTACAGCTTTTAGGGATACATTCAATAACAAGCTAAAACTACCAGCTGTGAATCTGTGATATGGGAATGTTACCCTCTTCTTTCAAATTGTTGTTTGTCAAAGTCCCCATTTAATATGAGATGAATAAGGCATTTACTGCTGTGTTTTTCAAAGGCACATGATGACACATTCCAAAGTACAGTTTATGCAATTTGTTGTACCTTAAGATCCAATATGGCTGCCAGGCAGACATTTTGTTTTCACTTTACCTGAGACATTCTCAATGAAATAACTTTTTGATGAGTGCCCTATACTTGGTATTGATTGTGATCTTCGTAATGAAGTTTTCACATCCCAAAAATTCACTTCTTTTACTTTTATGTATTAATGTTGACATGATTGCTAGTCTGTATAGCTTCTGAGATGACATTACCATGGCAATCTCTCATGAGATCAACAATCTAGGACTTAGCATCAATAAAGCAGCGTTTTAGTTTTTTTCTGTATATTCAGCCTCCGGTCTTTAGTACTCTCTCTTCAACATGGGAATAAGTTTCTAAGGCAGCTTAAACATCTCACCAACCATCAATCACCAAGCTATGGAGTGGTACTTTAATTCTTTAAAACATCAAGTTTATATTTATTATCAAAAAATTGGATGAATATGTCAATTCAACAATATCTAGAAATTGGCAAGTATACATGTAAAGTGTAAATTGCATCTTTTATTTTGTGCTTGAAAAACTACTACTGACATGCAGCCTCATAGACACTGCTTTGATGGTTGATAGCGTAGCTGTAATCCACTGTATGGTGACTTCACGACTTTCTGTTGTAATTATTGAAGGGTTTCTTGTGCACAGCGCATAAATTTACATTCCACAACCTTTTCACCTCTCTAGTAAAGCATTGGTATAGTCCCATAGTGTTCAAATTGATGTTTGGACTGTTCATTAGGAAATCAGGGGTCACAGGGTCAAACTCTGTGATGGGAAATACACCACACTTTAACTGCTAAAGCTTTTATTATTAGTGAAATGTGCAGCACTCTTAAATTTGCACAGCTAAGGTAAATTAATGAATGCTTTCAATTGAACTCTGGGAGTTACATCGTAAATTTACACGTTGCCATGGTGAATTATTGACATTAGGGTGATTTTATTCCTGTAAGGTAAGCACTTACCGATAAATGAGTTTTTTCTTCCTAGCACAGTTAAAACGTCCATTACGTTTAATTAAAAGTACCGCTTTGAATTCACAAGGACTCATTAAAGCCTGAAAATTTGTATATTCATATCCTGTCACTTAATTAAATGATTGATTTCCAATAATGATTAATATCCCCAGATGTGATGTCAGAAACCATGGTAACAGCAAAACATTCAGAGATTTTTTATCTTTATGACTGTCCATTTAGAACTTCTTAACAGTACATATATTATTTAAAAACATATTCTCCTTACAATATCCCCAGAATTAATTGCGTTGAGTTTGTCTTGCCACGCTCAGAATGTGATGTATTAGTAAAAAGCTTTGCTTATCTGAATTAATATTGGAAAGATAATTATTATAAACACAAAAGGAGGTCAAGAAATAAATAAATAATCAAAATGTATTAGAGATTAGGATCACTTTTATTGAGGTAGTATGCGCCTCGAAATTAAAAGGCATCATTAAACTTTGGTTCAAAATTATCGTAAGGAAACTTAAAATAATTCCCTTTTGAAATGAGGAGGTCACCATTGCAAATGTTTGTACCAGAGATTGCGAGACAAATTCTTCAATATTTTTACCAACTCATGAAACTCAATATGGCTGCCATCCCTGTGGCAACTCTATGGGGAAAAATTAAACTTTCGATTTTCACAAAAACAAGCCGGTGAAAACTTAAGTTACTCCATAGTCTTCAAAATGAACCCTGACATGTGGTAGACCAAAACAGTATTGTGAAAATTTGAGAGCCCGAATATCCGTCCGTATCTGTCCCTGAAGTGCATTCTACCTTTATATATTACATGGCTATAGACAACACTATTTATTTTTGGTTAATCATTCATTTTTGTGAGCTGTAATCTGTAAGCTGTAGTTTTCCCTCAGGCATATTCCTTGTATTTTCATGATTTTTGGTCACGTCTAATAAAGTCCTGAAAAAGCGGACACAATATGGTGTAAGATTTGTTAAAATCATGCACAATTTTTATATGATAAACCCTTTGCCTAGTGTAGCAATATTGTCAGAATGTCTGAGTACCTTTAAGACTTTAAAATAATTATTGAGCAAATGTGAAGGAGTCAGTCTAGTGTTTAAAAGAACTGATGAAGTAAAAAAAAAAGAAAAAAAAGAAAAAAGATGCACTAAGCAGACTTGTAATAAAGGAAGTGACAGCATTAACAAAAAAAAGGTTAAAATGTACACACATGCAACAGATTAACAAGAAAATCCTGTGGAGTCTATTAAAATGAATGTTCTTTACAGAACAGAGTAACTGACAACTTTGTTGGCGTGAAGAGCAAGGAGATTTACTCAGTGATGTTATCAGTTCTTCAGAAGTGATGTTCAAAGCGGCAGATGCTGGGATCAATATTTCTAGAGTACAGATATCTTTGCGTGTTTGTTGGCGCTTTGATGTTCCAACTGAGCAGTCAGAGCAAATATTGACAAATGACCCTCGACTCGCTTAGAGCAGAAAACGACTGGATGAGTCACACTGCCTGCAAACTTCATCAGAGCCTATCTTGGGTGATGAGAGCATCGATCTCATTCGGTGCTATCTCTAGAGGGCGCTGTCCAAGTGGCAAATTGATCATGGCATCACCAGCACATTAATTATAGCATCACCAGCACATCTATTAAAATACCTATAATAGACCCAGCGACAGATGAGATGCTTTTATATCAGCTAATATGCTTATGAGAAAATTTTCTCGATGTACTTTTGAAGTCAAGAGTGTCCTTTTCAAAACATATTGTTATCAATTGTATGGCGGTCCAATTTGGATGAAATATTCTGTTAATATTATGAGGAAATTGCTTACAATAATGCTGCTCGTCTTTTATTGGGTTATGATAAACGTAGTAGTGCAAGCTCTATATTTATATCTAACAGAATCAATAACTTTGATGCCTTGCTAAGAAGGCAAATTTATGGTCTAAAGCAAAGACTTCTGAGAAGCAGTAATGAGATTGTATGATGTGTGTATGACTCATTATATTGAAACTCCGAAATGATAAAATTATGGAACAAGCTTCTTTTTGTATAACTTAACCAAGCTGTGTATATTTATCACCAGATTTTCTTTTGTTGTTATATGGACAATGAGTCCGAAATAAAGTCTATAATAATAATAATAATAGACTCATTTTAATTTTGCAGTCATGTTCTGATATAGCTGTTACTTTCCTCCATTACTGTAACATAACAGTATTTATTATTTTGCCCCACTCCAACAAAAAATCAATTTCTTCTCACACCTCCCAGCCGTCGTTCCATTACACACAGACCATGACATGTATTTCAACAATCAATTCTGTAACAGAGACACTACTTCAGTGTGTAATTAGTTTCTCAGTAGGCGTGTTAGCTGACTTGGATTTCTCATCTTTGATTTCCAATGCCTTATTTCCAAATCTTAAACTGCTTGTCTCTGTGTAATTACTGGAACTGTGTCATTGGGTGTTCGTACCAACATCAGAAAATACTGAAATGTTGATGTAAAATCAAACGTTTTCTGCACATATTTTTATTTCCTTTTTTGATTTCAATTGTTCAATGTCAAATTGTTAGCTTCACCTGACACAAAGTAAACCATTTTGATTTGCATAGATTGTTATAGGGAAACTTCTATTTCAAAATTGTGTTTTCAAAAATGACACCAGCCATGTGGAAATTTTAAATGTTTCAAGTGTCGTTATAAAAGAATATTATGAAAGTTTTCATGTATTTGTACTTGTTATGATGTTTCAATTTTTTAGCATCATATTTACTTGTCATAAACATTAAATGCACCCATTGATAACGATAATGGTAAAATCATTACGTTCTGTACATGTTCATGAAATATTTTATCTAGAAAAGCAATGTCAATGTTATGTCTGGTCAACGCGAACAGAATAAAGCTCAGATAGACTGTAAAATAATAGGATTATTTTATTCAAGCGTAAACTATTTTAAACAAATATATGAAATGTAGAGATCAATATTAGTAAACATTATTTCTTGCACATGTCAGTTGTGTACACCTCATCTGTACACCTCATGTAACAGAAGTACATGTTTGATGCCATCGTATGCTGTGGTAATGTTATCATACATGAGTATGTTGTGCCAAGAACCGGAGTGACCACTGAGGGCAGTATTCAAAGGACCAGGCGATGAACCATGTCACAGTGAACTGAGTAAAGATATGTAGTTTTTTTGACACGAAACTGACATAACAAAAAATGGTCATGTGATTTACAATGAATTTCCTCATTCTGTAGAAATGGCAAGTTCTGTACATTTACAATCAGGTACAAAGTGGAAAATTATTAGTGCAGCAGAAATTTTTATTATTCTGACATCCAATTCAGCTCATCTTTCAAGCACCGTGATATTCTGATAAACTGAGCATTTTATGATGATTGCGAGTTCCAAGTATTTGTGGTATTTTTAACCAATCATGGAAATACCACGCAATGTACTTGTAAGGTTCCAATCAGTGACAGTTTTATGATGGACATCAAATTAGCATGTTGAAGACACCGATGCAAAACTCCATATCTAATTTCTTTTTCCTGGTCATCATTAAAAAAATGGAAATTGCCGATAACTTATGCTAGTACAACATGGGTAACTATCATTATATACAATGGTTTTACTTAGTGGAACCAGTATTTTGTAATTCTTCAAACCCACTACACTTTTGCCATGTATTTGTATCGATTGTCGCAGAAGAAATAATTAATGTGGATACCTGCAATTATAGCTGAAATGGTTTCACACCGGAATTTCCCGCATGATTAGTCACCAGACTGAAAAATTTCGGGAAACCATATTACAGTAAGAATGCACCTTGGAAACAGAGATTCGGACTCTCAAACTTTTACAATATCTTTTTGGTCTTCCACTTATAGGGGCTCATTTTGAAGCTCATAGAGTGAAGTCAAAATTACACCGGCCTTTTTTTGAAAAATCAAAAATTTTATTTTTGCCGCAAAAGAAAAAAAATGATGTATTTTGCGTTGCTTTGAAGATGAACTTGTCAACTTATGATGGACTCTTCATGTGCGTTACTGATAAACAGAAAAACTGAATTTCTGTTTGAAATAATCGTGATATTCTAAACTTTGTGACTCACAGTGAAATAATACAAAAAGCATGTTTGATTTGGGTTTTAATTTAAACCATGAAATCTTTCAAAGCATGGTACAAAATCTGCAGATGATATACACATTTCAAGCCTGTTTAAGAAACTGAAAAATTATTCTGTCACCACCTGAACCTGGTTTTGTGTGCTACCTCAAAGAATTACTGAGGTTTGAAATCCTTCAGCTTATTCTTTCATCTCTCTATTACCATGGTTGCAAATGTTTGTTTAGAACAAGATCTGTCTTTGCTTGAGGCATCAGTTTTAAATAACTGGATTAAAGTTTCATGTTTATGGCAGTATATTGCCTATCTGTGCATACCAGTACACAATTGTAAGTACACAAAAGTTGTAAGAATGTGCTGTAGGTGTGAATTTTAATGTTACGTGTTATCAGATTACTTCAAAGTAATGATTGTGTCTTTTCATCAATCAATTGAAAACTTTTTGCTCTCCCCAATGTGCAGAACAATAAGCAGAAATACCATATTTCATTATCATTTACAAAATTGACTTCCGTTATGCATTTCTAAAACTATCAGTATAGTCTGAACATAAACCTTATATATGTCCTGCAAAATTCTGTTGCAACATAAACACTCCATTCCTAGTTGGGGTAAGCCTGAATTCATGATTCACAATTCATACAATTCAAGATTCATGATACACAATTCACGCTCTGCAGTTTAAGCTAGAAACAGATGCATTTTCACTCAAATTGACTTTAGGACTTCAACAGCACCTTCTATATGCATGAAGTGGTGGCCTGTGATACTTGTGTTTACAAATTCTAAATGGAGGTGGCCTAGGTCAATACAGTAAGGGACTGGATAGAAATTACAGGGAGGGAGGGGCGGTGTTTTTTAAAATGACTTAGTATGTAAAATAGTGACCCTTCAAGAGTGTTTTCAAGAAAAAAGTGACCTTCCTCAATTTTCATGTGCAACTGAATCTGGTTACTAATCTGTTGGCCAAGGAGTAAAATCGAGGTCAAAGGATGCTCTGATCACATGACATTTTGTCAAAAAACTTTGCTCCAATAATTATCCCTATTAACTAAAAATCAGACTTCTTGCTCTATTGGCTAGCCAAGTATTAGATATCTGCATAATTAATGAGGTACAGGATGATGTTAGGGTCAAAGATCAGGGGCAACCTCAAAATTTTGGTGTGCAGTCTGGTTCCATACCGGTCGTTCTTCAATAGACACTAGCCGCCTTGGACTCTTACATAGGATAAGATAACGCATAGCTTACCTGCAGAGGTGTAGGGCAGTTCAAAGGTCATAGAAATTTCTGAAAAATAATACTTTAAAAATCTGAAAATTGACAGGGCCTGTGACCTTGAAACTTGGCACATAGGAACCTGGCCCTATGGTCTACAAAAATTTGTAAATTTGATTGATCAATTCAATTTTAAAGTTAAAATCTGAGATGGCCGTAAGAGAAAGGGTCTAAATTATTGATGTGGATTGTGATACATTGGGGTAAGGTCAATGTTTGTTGCTCACGAAAATTGGGGAGGGACACTTTTTTCATGCAAACACTTTTGAAGGGCCACAATTTTGAAAAATCCTGGCCCTTCCTGCCTATAATTTCTTTCCAGTCCCGTACTATAGTAACCTAGGCCCCTACTTGAAGGATTCATAAACGCATGAGTCATAGGCCAACACTTCATACATACAGAAGATGCCATTGAAGTCTTAATGGTGATATATCAGTGTACATGACCGATAATTTAAGTAAATTTGTATGAAAATATATCTGTTTCTAGCTTAAATGCAACTTGTGAATCGTGAATCTTGAATTAGGCTAATATCCTCCTACTGGTAGTTGTGCATCTGTGAAGGAATGCCAGATTTGTGTTTGAAGTGATTGTGCTTTATCAAAGTTTTTATAACACTATCAGATGTAGAACAGTGTTTGTGGCTGTTTATCATTCTATAAGCTGTAGGTTTCCTTCCCTTATTAATACAATATGCCCAATACCTGGTGATGGTCAATGCAGATACTTGTTATCGTCAGGAGATCAGTGTAAACTCACAGTGGTAAGATTGTCTGCAGGAATGTCCTTTTTGATACCTATGGCACCTCCCAACCACCCCCATCTACCCTAAAAATGGTTTATCCTCTCCCAAAACATTGCGTTTGCAATAAGGACGTTGACAAATTGTTCAACTTTTATCATACGTATTACGCATGTAATGAGGTTGTGAGTGGGGTGAGCTTGAGTGTTCAGTAGCAGATATGAAACCTCTCCAGGGAAATTAATATACTTGATATAACAAGCAACAAGCCATTCCCGCCAAATATGCAAATTTCACAGGAAAGGTCTTATCTCCGGTACCATCTCCCGGTACCAAACACCCACCTTGCTTGCTATTTCAAACAAGTTTACTTGTAAGAGCTTACCACAATTTCTAATTTTACTAATCTCTCATGTACCATATGTCCTCAACGACCAATTGAAATGATCATGGTACACGTTCACACCTACAATGTATTGGTACATCTGTTAGGCAAAAGCAATATCTTGATCACACAGGATTTCATTTAATGGAGACCAAGTCTGAGGGAATTCCGGGCCGTTTAACAACTTTCAGTATTTGCTATGGGCACTTGTGAAACTGTAGTGGTAATTTGGACTTTGATAGTTGGGATATATCCTTGTGCTAAAAGGTTACTTAGCGGGGAAAACCCGGATTTTAAAACTGAATTGATGATGAAAATTACACAAAGCAAAATAAAGTTTTCTGTTGAGTGTAGGTATTCCATGAATTAATAACAGGAATTTTGTTGCCATGAAATAGCAGCAGAATAGTCACAACTCATCCAAGTCCAGATAAACACAGCTTGAGAAGGACAAAGATAATATTTTAGGCATTTTTCTGTGTCACGAAAATCATGTACCTGCTAGAAATTAGCTATGGCCTTAGATAATGATGATAATGCGTGGTTTTGTTTCTGTATATGTATTTCATTTCATCCTTACCAACGATTCCTAAGGTAGAACAAACCTCGGTAACAGATATTCCAGACTCTCAAATTTTTACAATTCTTTTCTGATCTGCCACTTGCAGGGGGCTCATTTTAAAGCTCTTGGAAAAAGAAAAACTTTTACGGTCTTAGTTTTTCGAAAATCCAGAAATTTTATTTTTACCCCATAGAGTTAACACAGGAATGGCGGCCATTTTGAATTTCAAATATTGCAAAATGTTGAGTAATTTGTTTCACTATGTTCCAAACTTTGCATGTGACCCCTGATTTTTTGTCTTGATTTTCAAAGAGGGTGGTTGAAAGATTCCTGGATGAAAGTTTGAACAAAAGTTTAAATCTTTCACTTCGAGGCGGATACTAGATGCACTTCAGGGACAGATGTTCTCAAATTTTTCCAAAACTTTTCTCATCTGCTGCATGTGAGGATTCATTTTAAAGCTCCCAGATTAAGAAAAATTTTCAATGTCTTAGTTTTTTGAAGATCAAAAGTTTTATTTTTCCCAATAGAGTTTAATAACACAGGGGTGGTGGCCATTTTGAATTTCAAATATCAGTAAATGTTAGGTTATTTGTTTGTCTAGTACCAAACTGCACGGTGACTCATGATTTTTACTTGTGATTTGGTAAGAGAAAGGTTGAAAGGTTCATTGAGGAAAGTTTGAGTAATAGTTCAACTCTTTCATTTTCAAAGTGCATACTGGTACTACCTTAAAGGCAAGCCTCTTACCGGATTCAGACATGAAAAACACTGTAAAAATGTGATAAAAAAAAATTATAGAAAGTGAAAATGACATGAGCATAAAACGTCTATAAAAAATTGCACTATTAAAAGTCAAATCATTAAAAAGGCAACACATGACTTTATGCGAAGTTGTGTGGAATCCTGAAACATGTGTACTCCAACCAGAGCATGTGAAATAAAATGACACAAATTTCATCCAATAAAACATCTGTGTGTACCTGCAATTTCAGCATAGTCGTCTGGTGCTTCAATTCTCTCATTCTTGCACTTTTTAGGCGTGTTTAGACCTAGTCTGAAAAGTTAAAATGTGGCACAGCGAAAGCCATCAGTGGAAAAAATAATTTTATCAAATGGAAACTGACCGCTCCAATTTTACGAGTGGATGGCTTTACAAAGGCTGATATGCAAATATCTGTGTTGGGCGTCAGCGTTGCTTTTCAGAAATGCATAGAGTAAAAAAGCAGAAGTTTATGCTCACATTTTGAGAGTTATCATAAATCCAGGAACTTCTCCTTTAATTAATAAACTTTCTATGTGAAACAGTGAACATGGTAACCGGTGTTGCCATTGTATTTCCCAGCTACACATGTGAGTTATGCATCACTGACATCCAATGAGATGAAATATTAACCAGAGTTTGGTGTGAGCGATAAAAAAACCTTAGTGGGAGGAGTTTGGGGATATATACCGAAATTTGTACCTGTGGTAACCATTACATGTTGGCTTTCCATTGAGTATCGTCGTGACACTGTGAAACTTTTCAGGAAGTTTCTGAAATATTAAGACAGGCATCAACCTTTCACATCAGTGGTAGAGGAAATATGTAAGTAATTATCAGACCAAACTTTGCATTCGATGAATACAAGTAGCATGGTACGTCAGAAGTTTTCAAAAATTGAAATTTCTTTTGGATGATTTTCACACAAGGAAGACTTACTCTACGGAGGCTGTATTGCTAACAAATTGAGAAATAAATGTTGGTTAAAATTTTTGAACATTATCGTGGAAAGTTAGCGAAACAGTAGTTGGATGATTTTGGTAGAGTTTTAGCCTCATTGTTGGTGACTTTGCAGACAGAGAGAAGTCAGCTATATTGGTCAGTGCATTGAGAGGTTGTCAGTAGCTTCACAACCACACTCACAGATACACATTGGAAGAGATAAACAAGATAGTATTTTTGGTATCAACCGGAAACATCCTGTTGACCTGCTAGCTATAAATGTCACAAACTGCTAACCCGAATTCACAGAGCAGTGTCAGCTTTATTGTTAATTGGATTTTAATGTAAGTTAAATTTTAATCCATGGTTCATGTTTGAAAGGGTACTAGAATTGAGGAATGGAAAAACACGAAAAAAAACCTTTTATTTATCAGAGGCATTTAAACATGTGAGTTGAAGTCAAATAGGACAAACAATAAGTATATGTCCAAATGTCTACTCTTTATAATCAGCTCTGGCCCGATATTTACAGAGAAAATCCTAAAACTTAATATACAAGTTTATGTCTGAGAATCCTTTAAGAATGCTCCAGTGGCAATACAATGCCTGATTTTGAAAATTATAATGGTAAGCTCTTTGTCTTCAACTACATTTGGTTGTTCATAAATTTACAGCAGTCATCAGGTATAATTTTACCATCCACAGTGCGCTATGGATTAAGACAATACTCTGCTGTGGTATTGTCATGATTTTGTCACAACAGTGAGTTGCAGTGTTGCTAAGAATTCATCCTTTATTCTTGGGGCTCAAGTTTTCTTCCAGGTAGACATGTTATACCTTTCCCTCCAAAACTACAGAGTCAGCTGAAGGCACTGGCGGTATAATTTCAGGATTAACGTGTCCCATTGCCCTTGCAAACAGGCATCACTTGCCGTCTCTCACAGTAATTTCAAAGTAATAACAAATAGTTTTCATCGTCAAAGCCTTCCACATCCAAACTTTGATACATACCTACTGTTTTCAATACAGTGGTTGGACCTCTACATTGAAAGGGTTTTAACTAGCATATTTATTTCTATCATTTCAGATGCCACGGTGCAATTTCCAGAGAGGAAGGAGACAGATTACTTGCACAGGCCGGTGAAGGCAGTTACCTTGTCAGAGAAAGTCAACGATCTCCGGGAAGTTATACGTTGAGTCTGAGGTGAGTCACTCTGCTCTATTTCCATGGCAACATGAAGTTAAATTACCTTCATGTTTAACAACTCGACACTGACTTTGAAAATAATTGGATACTTCATTGAAATTAAAGTACCGGTAGTACATACCTTGAAAGCAGAAGTCTTAGATTTTCGCTCAGACTTTCCTCAAGGAAACTTTCAACCAGCCTTTTTCAAAATCAAGTATAAAGATCAGGAGTCACCCTGCAAATTTTAATATGGTAAATTTATGTATATTTGAAAATCAAAATGGCTGCTATCCCCATGTTAACTCTATGGGGAAAAATTTATGTTCGATTTTCACAAAAATAAACCAGTGAAAAGTTTCGTTAGTTTCCTAGTTTTCTTAGTCCGACAGCTTTGAAATGAGCCTCCACAATTGATCAGAAAAGTATTGTAAAAAAATTTGAGAGTCTGAATGTCTGTCCAGAGGCACATTGTACCCTAATGTGCAACATAGACTGTAGATATAGTGCCATGCTTCTTGTAAATTTGATTGTGCCATCATATTTGGTCGTATAGCATTTATTATAAGCAAGAGCAATGGATGATGGATTATGGTGTGACTGAGTTTATGTCAGGCCAGCACTCATTTTAAAGTTCTTACCAAGAGAAAGCATATCATAAAGCACCAAAGGGCATCAGAGGCTTGTAACAGTACAGTGTAATTTATTAATACCCTCGTATGCGTTAAGGTATCTAGAATGCCTTGGGGACAGATAATTCGGACTCTCAAACTTTTACAATGCTTTTCTGATCCACCACTCGTGGGGGCTCATTTCAAAGCTCTTGGTGTGAGAAAACGTTTCATCATCTTTGTTTTTCGCAAATTGAAAATTTTATTTTTCCCTGTAGCGTTAACACAGGGACAGTGGCAATTTTTAATTTCAAAGATTGGTAAATCTTGGATAATTTGTTTCCCTAGAACCAAAATTTGCATGGTGACCCATGATTTTTATTCTTGATTTTCAAAGAGAATGGCTAAAATATTCCTTGAGGAAAGTCTGAGCAAAAGTTTAAGTCTTTCACTTTCAAGGCGTATACTACCTTAATGACTCTGTTGAATATCTTCATACCTTGACATAGAAGTTCACCTTGCAATTGTTCAGTTGGTTACATCATCAGTCCAGAGTTTGTACCCTCTCAGTAACAGGAAACGCTGTACAACTTAGAGCCGCAATTTTCAATCCCAGGTTCTTGCATTAGTGGAGTTCTTCTCCCAGTCAAACACATGGCCAGTATGATGTTTGATTTCTATAACATTAATTACACCAACTGATCTCAACCTTTTGTTAATCCTGCAAACAGAGCTTATACAAGCGTTTGATTGACGGTCAGTTCAAATCGCCAACGGTCATTGATTCCCCACCACCAACGCTCAAATTTCCTAAAAAATCGCCTCCCAGACGCATTAGAATTTGAATATAACCACAGAGTTTGATCGGCAGCAGCTTCGCACTGACCGCTTGGCAGTCTGTCTGCATTTTTGCGGCCGGAAAAACTAAAAAGTGGCATTTTCTGGAGCGTGTGCCCGCGTGTTGCCTGTTTGGTGTCCACTTACGCAATGAACGCCGCCATAGCTTCACACCCTTATAAAGGAAGGCTGTGCCTTTAAAGGTATACTGTCACCTGTTCCAATTTTGCCACAGTTACCATGGAAAGAGAAAATCTAACCAATCACAGATTTTAAGCGGGTGGCCGCTTTTTAAAAACAGCGCCCTCACATGGGCATTTTGAATACCAAGGAACGCCCCTTTGACCATATATGGGCATATTTAGATTACAGGTGACTGTATACCTTTAAGGCAGAATGCACCTCAGGGACAGATATTAGGACTCAAACTTTACAACACATTTTGTTCTACCACTTGTTGGGGCTTGTTTTGATGCTCATGGAGTAAGTTAAAGTTTTTAATGGCTTATTATTTTTGAAAATCAAACAATTTTATTTTTCACCATAGAGTTCACACTGGGATGGCATCCATTTTGAATTGAAGAGTTGGTAAAGTTTGGGTAATTTGTTTTTCTTATACAAAATTTTCCATGATGACCCTCAATTTCATTCTTAATATTGAAAGGGAATGGTTTAAAGTTTCCGTAAGGAAAGTTTGGGCGAAGTTTAAGTCTTTCAAGGTGTGAACTTCCTTAAGGTGAGCTACACTGAAGGTTAGACTTTCTCTAGTGTTGAAAAATAAAAGATGTGTCATAGTATGGTTTACAAATATTCATTACGAAGCGATGGTGTACATTCAATTTTTATCCAACATGTACGGATTGCAATTTAATGAAGAGTACTTCATAAATTTTTTTTTAAAAGAAGCAGTTGTTCGACAAGTTCAAATGACCAATCTGTAAGCGCCTCGTGAAATTTCTCATCTTTATGCAGTCCAAGTGAGGACTCCATGTTTTTCATGACAGAAAATGGTCAAAAAGGAAGTCATTACAAATTTTGCAACAAATGCAAACAGACTGTATAAAAGGTAACGAAAAATGAAGAGAACTAAACTATGGTTTCGATAGCTAAGATATGTAGAGGTCGGAGTTCAAGTATTGTAAGAAGCGGAAGTTTATCATGTTGTGTGATATATGAACGCTAGTCACTATTGGACACTTTCTTCATTCATGATTTTTATTGACATAGCACCACTTGTCAAAGTTTTCAACACTCAAAAAAAATGCTTGCATGGTAGTACTTCAGGACTTCCTCAATGTTGAAAAGAGCGGCACAGTGAAACAATTACATATCCCTTCCTCCACGTTTTTGTATCCATTGTAATCCAGGGACCTATATTGCCACTTTTAAGCCCAAGACTTTGTGCTTTGGACAAATTTTAAAAGTGAATGGGATTTGAAAAACTTCCTCAATTCTGAATGGATCTGAGATTCTAAAAAGGGGAACTTTTGTGTTATATTGTCCAAAGAGGAACTATCTTATAAAAATATGCCATACAGGTATTAAACTGTACAATCTCTGACAAGACAACTTGTATCAATATTTTCTGTTAAACCATGAGGTGTCGAATGTACTGTTACCGCTGTTAATTATTTTGAACAACAACATCGAATAAAAAATGGCTTTTGCAAAACTTTCATGTAAAACTTATATACAAGTGGACTAACATCTTTAAGAGACAAAAAATAAATAATTATGTTGAGTGCCCAGTTAATCAATCACAAAATTTAGGTTTGGTTCATTGATAGTGTTGAAGATTGCCTGGAAGTTGAGAAATATTGGTCTTTGACAAGCAGATTTGCTAGAAAGCTACTAATGGCAATGTGCTTTGTTTGGTGACATCAGGGAAGTTGGTAATTCCTGCGTTTTTATCTAGTCACAGACTGTCTTTCACACAAGAGCAAGATTCCCATCAGCCCCCTCTTTTCTGTCTTAATTGATAGTTACAAAAAATTACATGGCTTAAATGTGAAATTTTGCCATTTGAAATGATTTGTGTGCAACTTTAATTCATTATATGTAATATGTATGCAACTGAGACATGCAAAACTTCTTGAAGCCGGTAGTTTTGCTAAATAAGTGAAAATTCCTAACTATCTTGGTTTCACGCATGTCTGTCTTTATAAATCTGAGTGGTAGATTACAACTACGTTTGGAAATTTTTGAGTCGGAAACATTACAGAAAGATAAACAAAGATTAACCTGTGTGTATTCAAAGAAGTGGTCATGACTATCCTGCACATGTCCCTGTGTATGAGGACATCACCAAGTTGACAAGAAAACTAAAATAACTTAACAGGGGAATCCCCATGATTTATTACAATGACTGGTATTACCTAAAATAATGGGTTGTGCAAGTGTTCCCTATTCCTTTCTCTTAAACATTAGTCTCTACAATTATTTAAACCTGGTTTATGAATTTTTCATTGCGCTTGTTGATCAATTTCATGGAAAGACCAACAACAATTTTGGTTGATACCCATCTACAGAGGAAGATCTATCCCAAGGATATTTGTTATACACCCTTGTCTGCTAAAGATGAAATGTTTAGAGCGCCCTCAATCAGTGAACAGTTCAGAATTTCTGTATAAAGCATAAAAAAAACTTGAAAGTAAATTAGCAATGTGGTAAGTGATGGTAACTTATCTGAACTATTGGGGATCTGTGATAGATAAAATAAAATAAAATAATTATATTAAGGTAAATGAGTGCTAAATAAGAATATGATAACAGCAATATGTAAAATCATGAAGTTTCAAAATCAATGAAAATGTTATAATCTACAACATTATCCAAAGTTTTGTAAATTTTCCAGATTGATATGAAAAACTGCAGTATATATAGTCAGTTTTTTCTCATCAGCTTAAGGTAGGAAGAAGAACTGTCGAAGGAACAAATCATCATGTGCCCTCAGTAAGATTATAGACTGATCGTGAACAAGAATATTTCATAATTGCAAGGGGGTGTTGGCGGTAAAAACTTTTGCACTGCTAATGCAATTCCGAGGAAAAAAATTTGATCACACATATTTAGGTCCACTGTCATTGGCATAGAGCATTGAGGTAGGAAGAGATTCTTACCTCCGTAATACAGGTATTGAGAAGAAATCCATGACTGAAACCAACATGTCATGAATATTGTACATGAGGGCGCCATAACCAGTGAAATGGTGTATCAGCCTGGCTCCTTTGTTTTTGTAATGCATACCCCCTTTTAAGTGCAAGCACCATTTGCCCTTCTTATGTACTCTTCATACCTTTGCAATGTGTATGTTAATTGCTCATATTATTTTGTATAAAGTTCTCTATCTTCAATCACAGACATTTTCAGATCACATCTGAGTTTCTATGTCTACATCGAATGAACAGTTTTCATGTACAACACAGTATAATTTCCCTGTGAATTACAATGTCTATGGGCAGCACATATCATCCGACTTAAACATCACCCTTTGTGGCCTGATGAAAAGACATTTCATTTTTGCTACAATAAGGAAGGAAATTAATGAATTACTACCAGGTGAAGAGAAAAAGACTCCAAAGCACACAAGTGTGTGTATACACAAGTTATTTGTTTTATTTATGCTTGTTAATGGACGTGACACAATTCAAGGAAAAGAGATGGCAGATCTGTAAACTTTGGTTGGCACCAAGTTCATGAAAATGTGCATTGATCAAGCCTTTACATTAGGTTGCCCATATCCAAGACTGGAAGTACCGGTATTTCCAATAATGGAAATTTTTTCTGAAATATCGTATTGACAATCTTCCAAGATCCACTGATTAAATTTGACACTGCTGAAATTTGAAAATAAAGTTGCACTTTGTCCTTTTGTAACTAAACCACAAGTATGTAGGGTGTTGTTCTTTCTTGCGCTATTAAGGTTGAAAGAGAACATTTTCAAAACTGCGCACAATCAGATATGGTGGTGTATTTCCAATTTCAGTTCTTTGTACAATAAAGTTTTGGGTTGTGATTGAAGAACTGTTCTCTTTAAATAACCAAGTGCAGTATGATGATTTTCTGTGCTCGTCGGTAGTAGCAGTGTTCCTCAGGTCTTGTTGGGCAGGAAGATTTTTTCCATGTTTTGTGAACACACAGTGTCAGTGGATTCCAAAATATTTTGAAATAAAGTAATTGATGTCAGGCATCTGTTAACAACAGCAGTACGTCACAAAGTAAACAATTGCACTCACATGTGAGAAACTATCAAGAAAGAAAATGAGAAGAGTTGTAGGTACATCATTTTCCTCCTACCTACCATAATTTTCGGAGACATCTTGCCAGAAACACATTTTTTTTTTTATTTGGCCTGAACAAATTGTGCTCCTCAAGTAAGGAAAGTATCTAAATATATTATAGCAATAAAAGACTTTTATTTGATAACGCACAAATACAACTCACACAAAAAACTTAGTCTTTTCTGAAACAGTAACATCACTAGATAAACCATTAAACTCCTCTCAATCATACTGCTGGTAGTTAGCATTTGATATACTTACAAGCAGTATAGTTACCAAATTAAATATTTCCATATTTTAGACTATCTTTTAGGAGCTCAGAAATGCCATGTTTAATGTATCTCTTGGTGCCATAAACCAGTAAATTACAAGATTTTATTTGCTTCAAGAAATCTTTCTGTATTGCACAATGTGAAATATTTATTAAACACTGATGCTTTTAGCCTGCACTGTTTACAGAAACAAACAACTTAAAAATGTACGGTACATTTCTGAAAAACGCAAAAATGAAATTGTTCAACCCTTCCTCTTACAGGAATGAGGGTGCTTTCCTATAGGTATTTGATGTGAAATCGAACTTGTTGTTTACTTGTATGTTTAATTATACCAATACTCAGCAGCGATATAAATTATTCAGATGTGTCAACAGACTGAGCACTACTCCCACCACTCCAAGTAATTTCAAACCAGCTTTGAAATAATTTGTTCCCCATAATAAAAAATTATGTTGATTATATAGTGCCAGCAGCTTCTTTGAGATATCAGGGCTCATAGCATACAAATTGGCCACGATCCAAAACAGTCAGATGTTTTGACGCACCGATACAGGTGTGTGCTTAGGTAGTTTGAGATTGTTATCATGATACAGATTCTTAAAGAAGAACATCTGTCACCGACCAATTGTAAATTATAAATAACAAACTTCCAACAACAATAGCCTGATTTATGAATGTAAAGTCTTGTTGTCAAAATGTTGGTGCTATCCAAGTGAACTATATTAGTGTATGGACTCAAACAGTATACCGGTATATACAATCAACAGTGCGCAGTAAGTGAATACCCACAATGCACAATTGATCTGTACACACTGAGATCACTGATTGAACTGAACTGTGCACAGAACAGCTTGTTCTATATTTCAAATTTCAGACAGTATTGCTTTGACGATCATGTCTTTCTTAAATAATTATTTCCCAGTTTGAATAATGAGAAGATCAACCCCTTTTTCATGGAGGAGATAGCAATTTTGTAATTATGCCAACAGATATTTTTGACAGCCATACATAATAGTTTCAAGGAAACTAGGGGAATAAGTTGCATCTTGCATCTGTGTTGGCAAAAGAAGGGAAAGAATTACCGGTAATTTTTTTAATGGTAAAAGAAAAGAAAATTTACATGTCTGACAGATAGTATGATAAAACCATTTCAGTTACCGATCCCATTGCCTTGAAAGTGTACCATTTTTAGCAGCTTAAAAGATACATATCCACTTTGATCTTGAATTTTAAACATAATCGACAATCTTGGAGTATATTTTTAACAAATGATTTTGAAATTAAGTTCAAAGATTCAAATTGTTTGGAAATTAATAAATTGAATTAACCTTTGGCAAACAAATATCTGAGTGCACAAATCAAGGGGAATTGTGGGTAGCATCACTTACTGTGTGGTGCATCAGACAACTTGGCAGAGCACCTGGTGCTACATGTATAATAACATCAAATCTATGATTTCATTTTAACAGACTGATTTGGAAATATTTGATTTGCCATTGCTACCCTGCATTTCATTTGATGGTCAACACTTTCATGTGTAAAAGATATAAATTATGTGTTCCTTTATGGTAGAAGAAGGGGAGAATTTGTACTTTAACACGTGTGAAAACAGATGAAAACTTAACACACTTTATACATTATAATAAAACCATAGTGGCACCTGTGCATACAAGAACAGCCAGGGATATCATTGTACAACGTACATTGTGAGTTAACAAATTCTAGTGAAGGAATTGTGTAAAATTTTCAATGTGAAAACAAAATTAGAAATGAGCAAATGAGTGCAATCCAGCTTTTATCAGTGGGTCCAATTGAAAAGAAAAGAAAAAGGTAAAAAAAGATCACATATATGGTGTTCCAAAGTCTGCTTCGTGTTGGCTGCCTGCAATTTCCTCCTCCTGCGGTACGTGTTCCGATTTGTGCTGGCGCATTGTGATGTGTTTGTTTTCTACTTATCATACCCGGTGTGTGACACGTCGCATTACCTACTGAGTTCCTAAAATTGACCTTTGAATTGTTGACAGATTTACTGTGTGTTTTCCTAGCTTCTGTCATTTCCTTTCTAATTATATCACAGGCAACGTCATTTTGCATAGCCTTGAATATCGATTCAAGTTTTTGCAATGATTGCGTGAGAGGCAAATTGCCAACCAGCAGTGAGAAGAAAAAAGCCAATAGGTTGTTTGTCGGGCTATCTTTCTTACCAAGGCTTTGTATTTGCAATGGTGTCAGTTCAAGGTGGCCTGCAAAGTCCTGCCAATCACTTCTGCCATCACGATTTACATCCAGAACTTCACATAACCTACGCCAAGTGTCTTGTCTTATTTGATTGTCAAGAGGGCTCCAGTCTTCATTCCACTGTCTGTACAAATCAGAGTTGCTCATACCCTGATTCAGCTGGCCGATCTTTGTATTGTGCTTGAAAATTAAAAAAAAATGAGTGGTTTAACATTCTAAACATACCGTAATATCTCTTATGATGAAGAGGGGTAAAGTCCATGTTTCCTTATAAAGTATAGCAGTGATTTGTAAAGGGTATACCATTTTAAGGGAATTTCCAAGTTCTTACTGCAGTTTCTTAATATATCAACAAAATCATCCCAGGGGTCAACAGAATGGATACCTGGATTTTAACCTATGTAAAGCCTCAGTAAAAGCACTTTATAAGTTGCAGGCAGCCAACAAGCACTGTAAGGATTTTATAGAAATTACCTTCATTCCACACATTACATGAATTCACAATAGCATAAACATGCGCACAGTGTCCCTCAAATGAAAATTTCAATCAAAAGAGGTGTTGTCAGTTGTTGAGTTTTAACAGCTGCTTTTTGCTACTGGTCTGTCTTAGATGAGCTCTACGTCTTAGCAATGGTTCATTTATTGATCTCAGTGAAATTTTGAAGCATGGCGGTGATTTCGATATTGACTATTTAGTTGTCAAGTGCATTTCAGCTTCATTTAAATAACAATGATATTTGTAAGTTGATTGGAATTTTAAGAAAACCACCTGATGAAACTGAAGGCACACTGATACAACTGAATAATGCTTATTAAAGGGTTGAAATTGCTATTCAATTAATAATGCTCTAGAATTCGATTGAACAGAGCAACATTTTATATACATCATGCAACATTGTAGAATGTTTTTCATACAGGAGTTAAGACCACGGGAAGACAGTAAGCTGTTATATAAGGTCAATTTAAAAATTTGCATACTTTGGCATTTCCCCAAAAAGATTATGTTAGGTACAAAACAGTTTGTGCAAAATATTAGATGTTTCCATTTAATGTCTTCAGTATTAAACATTGAACTCAAACTCTAATGAAAATAATGAAAATTAGGATACCCAAAATATGCTGAGCACCGTTACACCCTGAACAAAAGTTCGACTGCATCTCTGTTGTATTGGGACAACTCACTGCTGTAAAAGCAGTACGGTACCTCTGCAGATCTGCAGTTTTTAATGGCGCATACTAGAAGCTTTGCAACCCCAACCGCCATCACCGTTTAAACTCATTCAGACCATACACACAGTTATAATGCCAGAAAAGTTGGAAAAAATACACCTACTTTATTGTCCTCCTTTTCCACTGTGAACTCAATTGTACGCTTGTCACCTGACACAGGTAGAGATATAATTGCCATCGTGAAGCAAGCAACTGGACTTTGACTACATCCACCAGCTTTGCTACGTTGTAGGTTGAATTGACAGTTTGCTATCAGAGGATCATCAGCAAGCCCAAGATCACTCACATTGATTGTCTGAAGTACAAATTAAATCTTTATTTATGCTTGTGAAACTTTTTCATAAAAAAGGGAATGGACAATTCATATATTAGCAGGACTTTTGGACAAGTTATCAAGTCTAGCAGTGATATGTTAGTTGCACCATCACCAGTGCCCACATGTATGTACGATATCTATGAGTTCATGGTACCAGTAGACTGGCAGGTACTCTGACAAAGTATACTATCAGTGAAGCAGTATAGTATTTATGATCATCCGATGTCTATGTATACATTCCTTATATGGAAAGTTTAGCAGAAGTAAATACATAAAAAATAACAGACGAGATTAACTCAACCTTTGAGTACAGCACTTGTACGTACATGTTTATATTGTTGCTAGGATGATATCAATGCAGAGACAAATGAGATTGTACTGGTGTACAGTGTGGAGGCAATTGAATTTGATAAAAGCATGAGATACCTTATACTGTGGGCATGTCATTATTTGCCACTGTTTCTCTAGATCCTTGAATTCCACTTTGAGTTGTTTGTCCTCACAGTCCAGATAGATAGGAATTCTTTCAGTCCATCTGAAAGTGCCAGTCTGGTGGTATATCAATACAGAAATGTTTACCTTTACTTTTGAAAGATTAAAGGGCCTGCTGCTGTAGCATTTAATTATTTTTTCACTACTTTTGTTCACAATATTAAGTTCAGTTTCTTGTTCTACTCCCCAAAGCATGTTGAGATACACAATTATTAGCTTGCCAACTCAGCCTGTACCGTACATGTATAAACTCTGATTGAATTGTGATTGTTGGCAGTGAAATCTGGGCGGTACTAGAATTCTAATTTAAACAATAACAGTGCATTTTAAACATATAGACGCTGTGTTGACAAGTTAAATAGTTGATGTTTTAACATGTTTTGTTGGAGTAAAGCAAGAAATTGCAATTGACAAGCAAAACAAAAACAGTGGAGGAATAGTAGTAAATCATCAAATATACATCTGCTATCCCGCAGTGACCACCATAGGACTATCAGAAGTCCTACAAAATTATTATTCTTCACAAGTAATGTTGAGCAGTATTAACAAAGTAATTAAGACATTAAAAACATGAGGTGTGGACTTTGTGCTTGAAAAAATTGTCCTCTCTACGAGACTTTTAAAAAAATAAGTCATCAATAGAAGGAAAAAAGCAAGTACGTACCTGTGGGTGTGGCAGTTTTTCATCAGACATCATTTTCCTATCATACCATGAACCAACATGAATTTGTATGTGGTCATCACTTCTAAATTGGCCTTGCACACCCACACCTATCCGTCTTCTGGCGTCGTGGCCCTCCATAGCTTTTCCATCAGCTGCATACTTGGTGAAATCTCGAAGAAAGAGAAATATAGCTTCTTTTTTGACCAAAATGTTGGCCTCCGGCAAGTGAATCCATTTGCCATCAGAAGGTTGGCACAGTGGGCGAAACTGCCATGAGTCTGGATTAAGTGCACAGTGTGGGAGAGATAAAACAAGATCAGTCTTGAAAGTTGTACCGTCAGGACCACACTTCACCACAGGAGTCAGGAGAGTGTTCCCATCAGACCTGAGCTGACCGGAATGAAAGTCATCCAAGTAGCAGTATATTGGCTGTCTGTGTCGCTGCTCAATAGCACCAGGTGGAATATACAACACCACATTGCCAACTGGCATCTTAAGATAGCCCCCTCGATCATCAAACACACTTCCAACAAAGTTGTACTCAGTGAACAGTTGACCAATTTCACAAGTAGCTGCAAAATCATTGAATTTGTCTACGTATGAAATCTCTCTTGTGTCTTGTTCCTGTGGAGTATTAAAGAAAAGCTGGAAAATTTATATGTTTGTGAAAATAATTCTATGTGTAAATAGGAAACTTTTACACCATTTGTCTAAAGTTTACATACTTTAAATTGAGGAAAGTCACAGTGACAGATGTAATTATGTATTGTGAAAAAAAAGTTTGCCAAATCACCAGTCTGGTGGTGTCAACATTTGCATTTTTAGACATTTTACAGAAAAGTATGCATATTCTTACCAGTTTAGTGTCTTTTCCAACTTGACAGGATGTCGACCCAAACTCCCTTTCTTTGAAACTAGCAGAGTCCTTTTCATCTGCTGCTATTATCTCAGCATTATATTTGTTCTTAGCTGAACTCTCATAACCCTTACCAATCATTGAATCGTGACATCTTTCTTGCTTTTTAACAGGCCATGTATCCTTAACTTGAGACATCATTTCAAATTTTTGTATAATAGCAGTTATGGTCTGTCCTTCTTGATCCGTGATTGTTTGCATTTCGTATGAGTCTTTTCCTAGATATTGGTAGAGAGCCAAGAAACATTGATGATGGTCAGGTTGACATGTGTAAAGATCAAGTTTATACTTGTATATGACCTCCATGAACTTGAAAATTTTCATTGAAAAGATTACAGTCTCACCTTCTTTCATAATCCCATTAATGAGGAAATGTTTCGACAGTTTGTCAACACCCCCTTCTGGTAGACTCCATACGTGTCGACAAAGTGGACATGTAACTTCATGGCTTCCACCTACCAACTTATCTAGGCAGGTTTTGCAGAATGTGTGCTGACATTGAAGAATACGTGGATCTCGAAAAATTTCTCTACAAATAGTGCATGTTACGATAACAGCATCAACTTTAAAACTTTCTGGAAAGCTGTCAGCCATGTTGCCAGTACTGCTGATATGGTGTCAACTTGCATGCATGAACACTTCACTGTGAGAATATTTTAGTCATCATAAGATCACATGATACTGGAACTTCTAGGGCAGGGCAATCAGACATAAGTGTTCAATGTTCCAAGGTCCATTCTTTTCAGTTACAGGATTGTGGGCACACAATAGGGGATTACTGATGACGCAGTTGTTTGTATACACTGGGTGGGAGTTTTTGAATTCTTATAGCATCGCTTTAAATGAGAAATTTGAATAATCATGATGGGCACTTTCATGACATATGCAAAGACGGGTCAAATGGTTGTACAGGGAAAACATTTTGCCTGTATTAAAATGAACAATCTTTAAATTGACACTGTTTAGGCCAAACAAAAAAATTGTGCTGTTCCAATGACCCGACCTGGTACTCTATTTTTTACCTGCCGACCCTAACTACGTAAACACGGAAGTAAAAAAAAAGGAAAGAAAAAAAAACATAAAATCACACGTTCGTTACTTGGCATTTTATTTTTGCTTGAACGAGAATGTCTTTTATGTTTTTTTGCTTTTATATGTGTGATACATTTTTCTGGTCAGTGTTTGACTGCCCTGAACCCCTGAAAAATGCATATTTAAAAATAAAAATACTTTGGATAAAAAACATTTCTGCCGACCTACCTTCCCTATTTTTGATAACCATGTTATTGGAACAGCACACTTTATTTTTGGGGGCGTTATCATTTGATGCCCTCACCTGGGCTGACTCTTGTCTGCATGAAATATTTGTAAATTTGGACATATTTCTGAATTTTTTTATCATCTTTAATTATCTTGTTTTCCAGAGGTACTTCTGTATTAACTTTGACATTTTAGGAGCCTCAGTCAGTTCAGTGTGTTCAGATCATAGTGGAATTGCAAATTTTTTGCCAATTTCTATTTGGTTTCAGTCACTATAGAGCTTTTCCCAAAATTCTCCCATATTCTCTGAACTCATTTGATTTATTTCATATAGCTGGTATATAGTCCCTTTGTGATGACCTCATTCAGATGTCTTTGAATGATGATGACATTTGTATAGTGACCTTTTTGGAATTAATTTTCGCATATGAAAATTAAGTTTTTTCCAATAGTACCCATCTCATTGCTTTCCAGTTTATTATGTTTGTTCCTAGGGGAGACTTTTGTTCATTTTCTCATATGTCGACATGATTTTGTGGCTTATTTTCTCATTTTTGGTCAAATCCTCCTCTTCTCTAAAAAGATGATATCAGTTCTAATCAAATTGTAGCATCCTGTCATTGATGGCATTTATCTTTTATTACAGCTTTGTCAATACCAGTGAATTTTATGATGTCATACCCTCAAATTATTACTGAGAACATACATCCGATTATCTAGTATCATTGCCCCAGATGTTCTTCCTACATCTACAAATTCACTGGTATTGTCAAAACTAAAACAATAGCAATAATGTACCCCCTTCCTTCCCATGATGGACTCAAGCAAACTTTGCATTCCATAATGTACTTGGCTTTGCCTTGTATATCAATTATATCATGTTTTCATCCACTATGATCGGGGAGGGGTCATATTGCATAAGTAACAACAGGAGTATTAAATTTACTTTTCACACAAGTTCATATCTTATGAATATAATACAATAAGAAAGAATCATGTAAAATACCGGTACAACATTTTGGTTATTCAACATCTGTACTAGTCTCATGGGAATTTGCAGGCTCACCTCTGTAAAGTAAGGATAGGTTTTCTGAGTTTGGTCAATTTTACTGAAATGTTAACAAACTCAGATTCTTTATAAAACCAGCTTGCTGATCAAGACATACTTGTAAATCCTTCATAAGCTGAAAATGAACAAATGAACAAAATTACCATCATTATGCCTGTACATTTGTTTCTATTTATGCTAACAGATAAAGTGATGCTATACATGTACGTAGAACCCAAAGGCAACAACAGTGAGATTGCTTTTCTTTGTGATTCTTCTTGTAACATTGTTTTTTGTGACAAAATCTCACCTAGTCACCTGTCTTTGAGACTGACTATTGAAAATTTTGTTGCTGTCAGCTTTACATATTGCCATCTTCATTGTGAATTCTTACTCCTCACAATGCCAAAGTAGGATCTTTGTTGTAATATTGAAAGTGATTTAAGTTGCATTACAGTAATTATTAGAAAACACAGGTGAATGATTTGGAACGTTTTTAAAAATCTAGCTGTGCTGCCCCGTCCTACCATCATTGCTTTGGTTATGTCCAAGACAAGCCACAGAAAATTATTTGTAGACGTGGCTAACATTATGCCGGCTGATATTCATCCAAACAGCCCCCAAGTGCTTGTTCACATTGATTGTGTGATTTTAATGCTTTGCTCTCTCTTGAAAGTTGTGCAGAGTTTACATATAATCAATTTGTTCAGCAATAAAACTGATTAAAAAATCAGTGCCCCTTTAACCACTGCAAAATGGGACAGGAATGCTGACGTCACACAGGCAGATTGATATAAGATATTGAAAGTTTCAGGTACCAGTGTTGGTCACTTTGAGTGGCGGTTAATTTGAAATACCATGTACCCGGTATGCGTGGGAAAATGATCACTCAGATGGACTGTATCAACAGTCTATGTAAGTCATGACTGCCTAACACATGTTTCAGTGTGTGGAAATATCAGTTGTGAAACTAAACAAAGACAAGGGAAATCCCCATCACGTATCACAGTAACATGTATGAATCATATGATACTGTGTTTAAAGAAATGTTTCTTTTTCATTCACACATGGGTTGATTCTACCATTAGTGTTTGCTTTTGATGTCCAGCATGTCAAGGTAACAGTATAGCATTAATTAGATAGTTTCAACTCGGTTTTTATATAGAATTTCAGAATTCTTATGATTAGCCAGAGTTTTAGCCTGTTCATAGTATATGATGTTCATCAGTGAATTTGGTATATTCTGTGTGGTTGTTGCTCTGGTTATTTTTCTTTCATATTATGTACCAGATTTATTCTTTTGCCAGTCATGTGTGGATGGAATAATGCCATCTTTGTGTCAAAATTCTATGTCAGCGTCAATGTGTCTGTTTCTCGCAATGTTGTTATTACATGTATTCAGGTGCATATGCTACCGTCTTGACAGACTGACTGTAAGTGACTGTGTTGAATCTTCTTTATTGCTTTCTGTCTGTCTGATCTTTCAGTAACAGTTTTGAATAGAATGACTGAAGTACTTTCCTGTTTCTGTAGCTGACTTTATCACAGTAATTGCAAGCCAGTTCACCGTTTCAGGTCATAACCTGACTATTGTGACAGTAGTAGGTCATTGATGATACATTTCAGGTCACATGTCATCATTCTGTCATGCATTTGTATGAACAATTCCGTTTTCACTCTCACTTTTCTCGGGGAAAATTATGACATCACTTCCTGTCAATGAAAAAAATATCATATACATCATGCACTACCCTTTCAGAAAATGATTACAAAAAATTAGGCTGTACCGGTAGTCTGTTCCATTAGCTTTTCTCTGTGGTGTCTTCCTGTCGTTGTAAACCCAGTAGGAAAGTTCAACTCTACATTGAAACACAATTACAGCGTTCTATTGCTCATATCTAAGCGGTACTCGTATATACTGATTTCAAGATTTTAACTGACTTCCACAAATGTAGAGGCCTAAAACAGTGGAATACATGTATTGGAAATGTAAGTTTAAAATCGTTACTCAAACCATACTTTACTCATTCTTTCATAATCAACAAATAAGGGGATCAGCTTGCAAAGTTTGTGATTTGTGAAGTGAGCTAACTCAGGTTCAACCCTAGTTTGAGTGCCAAAGTCGATTTTTGTTGCCTTTATACCATATAATAGCAACAATTTCTTTCAGATGTAGACAATTTTTTTCTGATTTTCCCAAAATTTTGGTCAAAAAGTGTAGCCTATGAAACTTTATGTCCATTTGCTTCAAAATCATGAGGTATTTCGAGGTATCAAAAACGGAGGAGTGAGGGACATAGTGCAGGACACGCAAACTGTAATTTATGGCACTCTGAGGGACGTCCCGCACTGTGTAAAATATGGGACTCTGAGGGAACGTCCCGCAGAGAGTTAAAAACTGGACTCTGAGGGACGGGGGCGCCCACTACGATGTGCATTGGTCCGGTACGCGCTGACGCGTTACTTTTCAGTTTGGCTTTTTCGTTTGCAATGGATCGCCAACAGCGTCGTCGACATTTTGAATCCTGCCAACAGAACGTGAAAAGAAAGATGAAGCTACGCCAAGAAATCGCTTCCAACGTTTATTTCGTTTTTAGCAAAATCAGAAGAAAATATAACTTTCTATGTAGCCAATTCATCATGATGCCCTGTCTGATGTGGCGCTTGGATTGCCACCACTGTCATGGCGAGAAATGGTATAATATCACAAGCAGATCGTGCCTCGAAGTTTATCGAAATGCTTTTACGTAAAATCTGTCTGGAGACGTAATTTCTCGTGTGAACAGATTATGACATAGCAACCACAGTCCTAGCCTTGCGTACAGGTCTGTGTGTTCCCGGCGTTATACGGCCTCTCACATGTAGTAGGCCGTATAACGCCGGGAACAGAGTAGAGTAGATCGAAACGCAAACGGCGGGGTGTTATTATAGGAAAGGCAGTGACTTATTTTAAATCTGAATAAAATGCTGTTTCTGGTTGTGTAAGTCTGTCGATCGAAATATATATTTTGTTCCCAGTTGATTAATACAATACAATACAATACTTTATTGCTCGACAACACACTCAACGAGTGCGGTAAGGCAAAAATTACAAAACTCAGCAAACACTGGATGAAGCCGCTGCTGGGGGAGGAACTAAAGTACAAGAAATAAATTTGGCATTAATCATGGGGGAGGGCAGTCTAGATCTCCCCTTTATGGTTTGATATTTACTGACTCGTTCCTTCTCATTTTTGTCAATCGATGAAAGCATTTTCGTCTTCCACATTTCAATCTTACTTTGACCGATGTTATATCCTGACCTATAGTGTCATTAGTTTTGACCAACGTACAAAGACGTGGCCCATGCGCCCGGTTGACGAGATATTTTGCAAAACTGTGAAGAAATATTTGAACACGTACGACCATACTGTATGCATGGGGGCCCGGGAGACATCGATGTCAGTCTTTCCGGACTGTTTACATGTAGCTTAGGGGATATCAAAGCAGATGAATCAGTCAGTTTAATAAAACATAACTTTTCGGACATATTTTATGTCAATTTTGTCAATGTCGGACTTTTGATTCGTTAGAGAAACCAGAATCACCTACAGAGATGTCTGTATTAACTTAACACGGACGCACAATTCGGAATAGTTTGTTGTGCTACGTCGGTCTCAGTCTTGGTGTCTCTCCCATAAATTTTCGAATCTATAGGCCTACACTTGTCGTTTCGATTCACAGGTAGCGGTACACCGATGACCAGATATTGTATGTTCTTAAAACTAGTTTATAAAGCAATTTTACGACACTCTTTGTCATCGTGTCTCCCCGTGAACGTCCTTGAACCTATGGACGTGACCATCGTTTTTCTGCGCCCATTATAGTGTAAACACCTGCTCGTTCCCAGCAGAGTACTTTTTTAAAGTTCTGCACATCATTGTACACTGTGTGTGTAAGCCCTAAACATTGTTCAATTATGGAAAGGTATTAGTAAAGAATAAAGGGTCGTTACAGTTGCAAAAATTGCGAGAAAAACGGCATGTTTTTCCAGTACTAATATGTCTATTTTGAAGCAAAAGCGTCATGGACATTCGATCGATGGTGATGAACTTTCTCCAGGCCGTGACATGTCACCAGTTACGAACTTTACCGGTTTTCGATACGAAAGATGCAATATATTATCAGCGTTGTTCACATTGTGTTTTGAGTCTGATATCGAATATAACAGGAAAAACTAACGATTAGAGTGACGACAGAGACCATGCCCGATACGGGAAATTGACATCAACTTTTGCATTGAGCAGTGACTTCAGACTGATATATAAATGTCGACAATATAAAACATTGAAAAATGCCAGAGAGAGAGAGAGAGAGAGAGAGAGGTTTACGCTGTCGCGAACTGATTATACTCTTTCGGATATGACTTCGGTATAGACGATACACAGACATCGAAAATGTAAACCTACTTTCCAGAAATTCGACAAATCTTATAATAAGAGTAGAACATATCCAAAAGTGTTGGTTGAAGTAAATCTTCAGATGTTGGTTTTCCAAAGTTAGACAATACTTACAGAAATATGGTCGTCATAGTCTTCTCTTAAAAACTATTTTCTTCAACACCACGTTTCTTATGATCGGTGATGTCATTTTTTATTATTTTTACAAACTTTCAATGCATCAAACGCCATTAGACTATCACATATGCCTGTCAGGGAGTTACAATATATTTCCAAGGGCTGGCACGCGATGTCAACTTACGCGTCGTCCGTCGTGCGGCCGGTGCAGTGTCACAGATCGCTCCGTCTGTAATCGCGGCCACTTCTGATGTGACACCCACGTGCGTTTGAGGGTTTTTTGTTACCTAATTTGTCGACCTCACAAAATTTCACAGTCCATGCTTTGAAGCAGTCTCAACATGGCAAACATGTCTCGCGTAAATTTCATCCTCGTCGTTCCAATTATTCAAGACTGCCCATAGCATACAGCCCCAACACGGGGAACACGCAACTCTCTTCACCTACACGCCTTTCGATAAATTTTCACGTAGTATTTTCAGCGACCTGCAGCGCAATGTTTAGTAAGCCCTATCTCCATGGGCCTGATCGTGATTTTGTGCTATACCAATGCACATCGTTGGGGGCGCCCCCGTCCCTCAGAGTCCAGTTTTTAACTCTCTGCGGGACGTTCCCTCAGAGTCCAATATTTTACACAGTGCGGGACGTCCCTCAGAGTGCCATAAATTACAGTTTGCGTGTCCCGCACTATGTCCCTCACTCCTCCGTTTTTGATACCTTGAAATACCTGAAAAAATTACAGAAAAATTCATAAAAATTGGTAAAATGTTGCCCTGATATTTTGAAGGGGGGGGGGGGAATTACAGTGCTCAAAGGGTTAATGGTGTTTGAAATTTAAAATTTCTTCTATAATTGTTGGCTTGGTGGCAGATGTTGAAACTTTAATATTGTTCTCTTTGGGTTTCAAAATGAAGTCTACATAAGCTGCAGACCAGAATGGCAAGATTTGGACTCTGAAAATCTGTCTTCCTTCTTACAAAGTTTTGAGATAACGTTTTAAACCTTCCGGTTTCCTATAGTATTTGTGAAGCAGTGGTTTGATGTGGTGAAGGGAAACCAAAGCTATTGAAATATTGAAAAAACCCATTGTAGATATCTATTAAATATTGATTGATTTACAAGAGATATCTGTGAATGTTGATGATAGAGATGATTATAGTGGTGAAGGTCAAGTGGGTCAGTCCAACCACAGTTGATATGTGGAATTTGCAGCAGGTACTTGTAGATAATGGATACATGAGGTGTGAAAAATATTTGACAAGACCCATCTGCTACTATAGAATAGATGTTTATTTTTCCTAAAGTTTCGGACATACACGGACGACCTTCATCAGATAGAGGTGGTCGATATAAGTACTTGTACCTCCATTTTCATCTTTTCATCATCCCCATGTCTTTTATGGAACAGTCCTCCTTGCTACTGGAAACATAGGGCCATGCCAAAATTTGAAGATAAAAGTGTCAAACGTCCTTCAAAGACATTAAGCAATCTCACTGCTGTCTCGTCTTTCATTTCAGATTTGGAGGAATCACAAAGAATTTCAAGCTTTTCTACGATGGGTCGCACTACGTAGGTGATAAGACATTTGACACGCTGCATGATCTTGTCGCCGACGGCCTCATTACAATGTACATGGAAACCAAAGCAGCTGACTACATAGCGGTGATGGTTTCCGAGCCGATTTACGAACACCATTCTAAATTCACGACGGTAGATGGTCGGAAGAAGAAAGTTGAAAAGAAAGAAGTGAAGATAGATGAAGACTTGAACAAAGTTAACAAAACACTTGTGAGTTTGAATATGCAAATGTTTTTTTTAAAAACCAAAAAAACAGGATTCATACAGTCCAAAAAAATCTTTGAAAATCCTGATATTTTACAGTCTACTGGCAAGTCCTTGAAAATAAAATTGAGTCTCTTAAAGTCCTAAAAAATTGATAAACCATCCAAGAATTTTAAAAATCACAAAATTATTGATCATGACACTCTAAACATGATATGTACGAAGATTAAAAATATATTGTCATCTTTATTATAAAATGCTGCTTGAAAAATGATATTATTGACTTCAAAAAGTCCTTGCAAATTGCTCAAAATCCTTAAATCTTATTGTGACTTTATCTGTGAGTGAATGGACCATGGAAACGTAAAACTTAAATAGTTTCCAAATATGTTTTAAATCATGAACCATTCAGTTATGGTGTATAGTCAATGTCATTTGTATCTCCTTCAAAACTCAATCACTATAATGTCTGCATGCAAAAATATGGTGTTTGGTCACTGAGAGTAATATTCTTTTTACAGGAAAGTAATACAATACCCACCTCACTCGACTTCCTATTTCAGTGAACTTTTTGGAATTAAATTGCTTTGTACTCAACACAGCACAAGTCAATGAATAGGTAGAATAGATGAAATTAATTGTTGGTAGATTTCAGACCAAATTGATTGTAGGTTGTCTTGATTTTACCACAACTACATTTGATAACAAAATCTGGTGAACAAGTTGCAAGCTGTGTTGGTAAATATAACAAAATGCTGACTGCAAAATTAAAATGTTCGAAGCTCAATTATATCCATTCTAACTTAATATCAAGTTATGAGTTATGAAATGAGTTTTAAGAATTTTGTCCTGACTTCCTGTGTTTCAGTGTGTTCATGTTTTTATGTGTACACTTTCATTTTTCAGAATGACGAAGTTGATTCGCCAACAAAGATTCGACAAATTGAAGAAATCACTCCCTCCTCCTACGAAAAACCTCACAATTTCAAAGTAAGAACAATAAGTAATCAAAGATGTTTTTCATTTTAACTAAAAGAAACTTTGTCTACTATTTGCTATCGACAGTTAGTGTTTGAATTTACAAGAATTTTCACTATCTACCAAGTAACCAATCAGCAATTTGTATTCACTCAAAAGAGACTTAATCAACCAATCAGTAGTCTGTGCTTACTGACTTGGTGCTCAGTCAACCAATCAGCAGTGTGCATTTACTGATAAGGAACTCCGGTGACCAATCAAGTGCGTGCTTACTGACAAAGGGGTCAGTGAACCAATCAGCAGTCCAGTTACTGCTGCATTAAAAATACCACATTAGAATTCAACAATTTCTATCAGAGAAAGTCATCAAAGTATAGTCAAAGATGTATTGCTATATGTACGGATACTTTGAAATCAAGAAACATCCACACACTCAGTGGATGTAGTTTTCAAATGACGATTTCTATATAAAGCCAAATAAATTTCGTATCTTACATCACAGGGGGAAGTTGTGAAAGATTTTAGACATGGAAACTATTGACACTTTCATTGTTTTATTTACTCATGTATCTTTTCTCTACAATCTTGACAGGTTCATAATTTTGTTGGTCCCAACTGGTGTGAATATTGCGGTAACTTCATGTGGGGACTGATTGCTCAGGGTGTCAAATGTACAGGTAAATGCAATCATTTGAAAAATAATTAAATAGTAGACTGGTTGCCTCATTTTACATGTAACTCTGGATTTTGCAACTTTTGTGACAATACAGAACATTATTTCTCCTACCTAGAACTACATGTATTATGTTCTCTTGTAAATAATTTTAGATTTTGTTTTTGTACTTGTTTACTAATTCACACCCATAGCTTTATCATCAGGAAAGTGATTTTTACGTAAAGTTTTAATCTCACGTGTAGTTCTGTCACTTGAATTCTTTGAAGACTCACTTTAATATCTCCTCTGTCAAAAACACCAAGATCAACTCTTTCAGCTAACTAGTAAGCTCATAATTTTAATGTCCCGATATCTTATTGGAAGATTGTTTCTTTTTTTTTCACAGACTGCGGACTCAGCACGCACAAACAGTGTTCAAAACTTGTTCCCAATGACTGCCAGCCAGACAAACGACTGATAAAACGTGTATACAGTATTGACCTGACTACATTAGTCAAAGCGCATAACACAACTCGACCAATAGTTGTCGACAAGTGCATCAAAGAAATAGAAACCAGAGGTAAGAACAGACATTGTTTGCAATGAGTCCAAAATTTTGTAATCATTTAGGTTGCCAGTGCGTAGGGTTTGGAATGAAGATATCATTTTCTGTAAAACATTAATTTTTGTCACCGTAATATCACAGATATGATAAATCGATGTAATCAGTTAATTGCAACTGAATGCAGGCAATATGCAAAACATTCTTCAATCCAGATTGCATTGGCTTCCCTTATTCAGCAAAATTATGAGCCCCCTCCCATAAGATGTATTTTAATAATGATATTTGTACGATAATGGAAGTTGTAGTCTGACATCAGGTACAGTCCCACTCTTCACAATATCAGAACCACCATTGATATCAATTCCAGTTTCTTTTTTATTGTATTCAGAACACACATCACCATTGATAAAATATTATTTCAATCGTTTGCTTTGTCTCCATTGGCTTGCTGTAAAATAGTGGTTTTCAGTTTTATAGTTTTTATAGATTACCAGTAATAGCATAAGTTTCTGTGAACCATAAAAGTTAAAGAATACAATGTAACTAAAACGCAAATGAAAATGATAAGGGTTGGTTTTTTGTCAAAATTTTCTTCTTCACTGAGTTAACAAATGTTTGAATCTGTTTCACAACTATTAAATGCCGCATAATAGACATTTCATGACAATAGCATATTGTACGTGCTCATGTTTGTTTTATGATGTAAGACTAGAAGAAACATGTTGAGGGCGCTCTTTCACCGCAATAATCTCCCAGTACAACAGTATAATTGTTGGTTTTGTCTGTAGGATTGGAATCTGAAGGTCTGTACAGAGTATCTGGCTTTAATGACGATATTGAAATGGTTAGGCAAGCATTTGACAAGGGTAAGAAGAAAACCTCTTAATTCTGTTCAAAGCTGTTGTGATTTACAGTTGTCTTCCTAATACAGAGATGTAAACGTGGCTAAATATTTGCTTTTATAGATTTTTGGTAACAAAGTAAAGCATTTGTTTCAATCCAAAATTCAAAAAAGCAAACGGATTTACATACATCTTGTTGTTGTAAATGAGACCAGCTGGTTTTCCAAAGTCATTATGTGTTAAAAAATTTTCATCACAAATGTATTGATAGCTTTACTTATTAGTCATATGTGATCTTCAGCTGCACTGTATGAATTACCGCAATATCAAATTCATGCGAAAAGCACACTCTTGATATGAGTTTTATTAGAGAACTCTTTTCGACAATTTTTATTTTCAGATGGTGCAAACGCCAAGATTGGAAAATCGGAGTACAATGACATCAATACAATTACGTGTGCTCTGAAGCTGTATTTCAGACAGCTGCCAATACCTGTAATAGCTTATGAAGTTTATCAAGAGTTTGTCTCTGCTGCACGTGAGTTTCATTCAGTTTTGAAGATCAACTCTGAAATTTATCATCTTTTGTATTTCTCAGTCTGCTTATACAGCATTTTTACACATTTTACAGATAATAGATTTATGCTTTTTGAACTTTATGAAATTTCTTGTGTCTCTTTATAACATACCAGAAGGGGACTTTAGGCCGAAATATAGGAGAAATCTTGATAATAGTTTCTGTTTGCCATCAACTAATCCATGCACACAAGACTAACTAGCTAGATGTACCAAAAATTATATCAAAAAATGGATGTTCATCTTTTACTTATTCACTTTGGCAGACTACTAGTAATCTCTGATCAAACATTTTCACTCCCATTTTACTGGGTGCACATTTGGAAATATTTAGAGCTCCCTGCCGACCCATCTTGAGCACCTGGCATTTGACCAGCATCAGGTCATCTGTGCAGTTTCTTTTGTTTTTCTGTCGATGGAGTAAATCAGACTCTGAATTTCTTTTCAAAACATAAAGCTAACCCAAACTGCAAAATACTGTACGTAGTTTCAAAACATGGCTATATAGAACACCAGTTGTGTTCATATAAAACATACATGTATCTTGATACAACATGTGACTTTCAGGCGTCAGACCAGTCCACTTATCTGTGCTCTCCCTGGCCTTTCGAAATTGTTAGTAAATTTACGAATTGGGTTCAAAAAATATTAGTAAGCAGAAATTATGTTATTCTGAACCCACCAACTTTCAACAAGCACTTCTGGTACTCAATAGATGATTTTAAGGGGATAGAAATGATGAATGATTTCATTATAGACAAAAGAAAATGAAAAATCCCTTTTTAGTTTTTTTGACAATGAACACTCATATTTTGATACGCATTTTCAAAAGATTTATTGAATAACACAGTACATCATGGGTCATGAATGCTTGTAACATTGAAATTTCTTCCTTGTCTCGCAGCTCAATAAAGTGTGTAATTTTGGTCAACGGCCAATGAATGTTATTCAATTACTCCATCTTTATTAGTCCCCACGGACACCGTCCGGGGGACTTATAGGTTTGGTCGTGTCCGTGCGTGTGTGCGTGCGTGCGTGCGTGCGTCCGTCTGTGCGTCCGTCCGTCCGTTCACGCAGATATCTCAGAGATGCCCAAAGCGATTTCATTCAAACTTGGTACAAGGATTACTCATATGTCATACAGATACACGTCGATTTGTTTTGTGATACAATCCAATATGGCTGCCAGGCGGCCATTTTATTACGATTTTTTCATGTACAGGAGCCATAATTCGGGCATGTTTCAACTGATTTTATTCAAAGTTGGTACAAGGACATTGACCAATGTCATAGATATGCACGTCAATTCTTTTTGTGATACGATCCAATATGGCCGCCTTGCGGCCATTTTGTTACGATTTTTTCATGTACAGAGCCATAACTCAGGCATATCTCAACCGATTATATTCAAACTTGGTACAAGGACATTGACCTATGTCATACATATGCACATCAATTTGTTTTGTGATACGATCCAATATGGCCGCCAGGCGGCCATTTTATTACGATTTTTTCATGTACAGAGCCATAACTCAGGCATGTTTCTACAGATTTTATTCAAAGTTGGTACAAGGACATTGACCAATGTCATAGCTATGCACATCAATTTTTTTTGTGATACGATCCAATATGGCCGCCGTGCGGCCTTTTTGTTACGATTTTTTCATGTACAGAGCCATAACTCAGGCATATCTCAACCAATTTTATTCAAAGTTGCTTCAAGGACATCAACCTATGTCATACACATGCACATTGACTTGTTTTGTGATACGATCCAATATGGCCGCCGTGTGGCCATTTTATTACGTTTTTTCATGTCCAGAACCATAACTCAGACATGTATTAAGCAAATTTATTCAAAGTTGGTACAGGAGATTGACCAATGTCATACATATGCATGTTAATTTGTTTTGTGATACGATCCAATATGGCTGCTGTGCGGCCATTTTGTTATGATTTTTTAATGTACAAAGCCATAACTCAGGCATATTTCAACCAATTTTAATCAAAGTTGGTACAAGGACATTGACCTATGTCATACATATGCACATTGATTTGTTTTGTGATTCGATCCAATATGGCCACCATGTGGCCATTTTATTACGATTTTTTCATGTCCTGAACTACAACTCAGATATGTATCAAGCGAATTTATTCAAAAGTATTTTTATCACAGACCTAATGAAGAGGACTCTATCCTCTCTGAGGACCTGTAATCAAAGCACCCATTAACAAGTGGGGACTGTGTCATCAACGATGACTTGTTACACAACATAACATGTTCAAGTATATTGTGACACAAATCATAACTCCCTTTGTGTGTGTAGTCAGTGGTTGATGATTATATATATTAATTTATGAAGCGGTCATGAATATTATCAAATATTATCAGTGTTTGCACAAGTTTTAGATGCTAGAAAATCTGTCCCCTGTTTTTCAGATTTTGAAAGCTCTGTTACCTTGAAAGTATGCATGTCATCCATAGGTACTAGGTGGTGCCACCATAGCTGCAGTCATTATGCCATGTTCATCTCTAAAATTCTTTTTAAACAACCACTGATCAGAACATCTTTCAGTCTGTGGTTTCACACAAATTTTGTCTCATCTCAATCAAACTTAAGTACGCAAACTGAGACTGGTGATCCTGCTAATGTTTTTTTAGAGACAGTTACACTTTTAAAACGCTGCAGATGATCGTCATTTATTTTTTTGTCTGGATAAACTTTTTGGTCATGAGACTGTGCACAGCATTTTCTCTGGATCATAGAAAACTATCAGTATTCATAACATTTGCTGAGACAGTTTTTTGTAAAATATTTTGAAGGAAACCTATTAAAATTGGCAAGCTGACTGAAAAATTCAATTTGCAGATCGTCAAATGACAAATCTATGACATCTAAGATTTCCGGCTCGCTTCCACCTCCATGCACAGAAAAAAACACTTTGCAGTACATGTTCAACCATGCGCGGTCCGGACTGCAGTTCTGCTGTAGTTCGACTGTCTTTCAGGCTGACTGTTCTTGATCTCTTCTAGCTCGGCGGTTTCATTGTTTCGTATTTTTTTCATATCAGTTGCCGTTTTTATGCCCAACTTTCTTTCCCAACTGGATACTATCAATCCAAAGTATTTGTAACTGCCCGCTTCCCTCGATCCGCTTCAACAGTCCATTCGGAAAGTTGACAGCATGTGAGTGTTTGGGTGTCTCGAAACTACCGTAATGGGGTGGTAATGCATGACACACCACTATGAGATTACAAGACCCGGGGATCTTGAAACCTTTTCGCGCATGCTCATGTTATCACAGGTCAAAGTCCAAAGCCAGCTATCACCATGTGTCGATGCGCCGATGATAGGGGCAGCGTAGGTTTTGAAAGACGAGATATGACAGTATTTCCCCGGAATTCATAATCTTGACCGAAAATCAGGTTTCAAAAATAACAAAATCGTTCGTAAATGGCCGATCGGGCATTCATTTTTTTTTCGTAAATTTAACATTTTTGTTCGTAATTTACGAAAGTTACGAGCGACAGCGAGAGCACAGCTTATGATCTTCTATCTTGAGAATCCCATGTCCTTCAGCTTTGATGTTCTGTCATTGATATTATCATTTCTAAGACTGAGCCATTTCAGAGATAGGGATGGGTAGAGTCCATTTGTCTTTTATTGCCAACATGTGGATAACATTCATTCCTTTAATGTCTATGATATCATCATGCCACTTATACTCATTGTGTTGATTAAAATTAAATGGTGACATATTTATTATTTTGCGTGAGTGTTTGCATGGTCAGTAGTATGAGCTGCTAAATATTTTCCAAGTTTGAATTGACATGTAAGAGGATTGTGTTGTATGGGCTGATGCTTATGTCAAGGCCAGTGAGTCAGTAAATATAACTTGTGTTTCCCCTACAACTTGAGCAATCGTGTTGAGATGCTGTACCCAAATTGCATATCAGTGTTGTAAAATTTGATCAAAAGTACTGCCGAAACACAGTATGACATCAAATTTATTAGGCAATGATAGTGTTGAATGGAGCTCATTTGAAGAAGATTCCTATCTCTGACCCATTCGTGAGCTTTGCAGAAAAAAATATAGAGAACAAAGTACTTGAAAAAGAGTTGTTGAACCTGTGGAATGTAAGTGGTCACTTGCTGAAGTGACAGCGCCCCCACAAGGTCAGTGATACAATATAACCATCAAAAAGTAACAGCATCAGTGACCTTCCCCAGAAATGGCATGATTGGTAGTGACAGCATAGAAAATCCTACACAGTTATGAATGGCCTAGCTATAATGAATACTTGTCATGAATGAAAAACCTGTTAAGTTGGTCGAAGTAGCAATTATAACATTTATTTGATACAGGAAGGGAAATAGCAGTGTGTGACCTTTATAATGTGGTCCTTCGCAGAAGATTAATTTAATTTATTTTCATGGTTTCAGAGAAACCCACAGATAAGGAAAAGGTGGCGTTAACCCACAAAGCAATTCAGAGACTGCATGAACTGAAGCCAGCTCATTATCAGACGCTGAAATTTGTCATCAACCACCTGTACAAGTAAGTAAAACAGACTAGCTGTCATTGGTTTGTACTGATCAATTTTGATTAAAGTGTAAGCCAATGAGATGTCATGGTTACATTTCTTAATGAATTTAATTAATGTGTACCATATACTTTACCGCACAAATTGGAACAACAGTCATGTTAACAGACTACAGTCATTTGAAATGGCTATGGTGAATAGTTAGCTGGTTCTATAGTTGAAAGTAGATCAGTGTGCTCTGTAAGTTTATACAACTGTACAATGCTAAATGGGTCCAAGATGTTTTTGTGATGCTTTCAATGGATGACCCAGTTGAGGCCTCAGTGAGATATTTTTAGGCTCGAGCATGTAAATTTTCATTTGTCCTATTGTATGAAGCAAAGCATAGTTTTTTTGTTACCAGTGTTGCAATCAATGACAAGGTCATCCTTCTGTTGGAAATTAGACCTCCATAAACTAGTACAAATTGCTTGTATCAAGTAGAATGAAGAATATGTTTAAGTTAGAACACGCCTCAGGGACAGATATTGAGACTCTCAAACTTCTACAATTCTTTTCTGATCTACCACTTGTAGGGGTTCATTTTAAAGCTCTTGGTGTAAAAAACTTCACCATCTTAGTTTTTCAAAAATCTAAAATTTTTATTTTTCTCACTAGAGTTAACACAGGGATGGCAGCCATTTTGAATTTCAAATATCGGTAAATCTTGGGTACTTTGATTCTCTAGTATCAAAATTTGCACAGTGACCACTAATTTTTATTAAATTTGCACGGTGACCACCAATTGTTATTCTTAATTTTGAAAGAAAATGGTTGAAATATTCCTTGAGGAAAGTTTGAGCAAAAGTTTAAGTCTTTCACTTTCGAGGCACATACTTCCTTAAGTTTTTATAACATTAGAATTACTTCTTCAGATTACCACTTTTGTATTTGAATTCGATCAATTGCAAGAAGTATGTATTATTTGTGCAGTCTGTTCTCTACATAAGCAGAGTTGCCAGTCACTGTATCATCAACATTGATATCTCTTCAACATTTCTTGCAGTGTCACAAAATACAAGAACAAGAACTTGATGACAGCTGAAAACCTTGGTGTTGTCTTTGGCCCTACACTGCTACGGTCACCGGACGCAGAATCCCTGGCCAGTCTCGGCAACATGAAATTCCAGCAGACAGTGGTCGAAGTCCTCATAACCAACCATGACGTCATCTTTGATTTGTAAATACTTTATGCAATTACCAAACAAATTTTTAGAATTGTATTTATTGAAATTTGTAATTTAGTTGACGATATGAGAGTAACTTTTTCAGGAGTGATATTTTATCATACTTTGCATGTTAAATAGGGAAAGTTTATTTGAAGTACTACGCAAACCTTTGTTAATACACATCCAATTAACAACTGCCCAAGTGAAATGGCTGGTTGTGTGTATAATTTCATGTGAAATTACTAAGTTTTAAGTCATCATATCCATACATCTTACCTCTGCCAATTCAGAACCCTATCAAACCATTCTTCTTTGCTCTTCATATTTTCCGAAATGGGAAATGTTTTGTCTTGAAACAGTTTTTGTGGTCAGTTTCTCAAAATATTTTCCAAACTAGAAAAATTTGTATAGTCATGAAACGCATTACAATAAGTAACACTGTCCCCCCCCCCCCTTATAGTTTTACCCATCCAAGTGAAAAATATAGGAATATGCCAATGTCCAGTGATTATAAGGGTAAAAATGGCACAGTGACCTGGTGTGATGAGACTTAAAACTTTGTAATTTCTACAGTTTACTGACTTGACAATCATCTGTATTTACCACAGAGGTTCTGCCTCTCTCGTTGTCTTCCTTCTAGAATAGTAGTGAGTGACCTGATCATTGCAAAGCATCCTGGGTAAGGCTGCAGTGATATGCAAGTTTGTAAAATTTAGCCTCTCTGTGCAGATTTTCTTTGAATGTAGGAGGGTAGTTATGCAAATGTGTGCACTGTATTCATGGTGCACCTGTCTTAGCAGCCAATGAAGGTTACTTTTACAAAAACAGCAAAATGGTTTAACTTTTATGTTCTTGCAAGTCTGTTACACTCCACAAAAGTCTTTCAGACTTTAACGTATGTTGAAAACAAATTATAAACATGTGAAACAATCTTCAAAATCTTAACCCTTTGAGTGCAAGCCAATTTTTGTTGCCTTTATGAAAAATAACGCAGACATTTTTTTTTCAGTTTCAGACATTTATAGTTTCAGATTTTCCCAAAAATTTTGATCAGAAACTGTAGCCAATGAAAAGGTATGTCCATTTGGTCTAAAAGTATCCAAATAATTGCAGAAAAATTCATAAAAATTGGTAGACTGTTGCACAAAAAGTCTGGTAGAAAAAATTGCAGCACTCAAAGGGTTAAGGAAGCCAGTGATGCATATATGTACCCAATACATGTTAATGTTATATTGAGGGCATGCTTACTGTAGCTAAAGGGGATGTGAAACTCTCTGTCTGGAATCGATTATACCATTCATGCAGAGGGGTGGTTGTTTGAATCAAGGCTGGTGAGATAAGATTTATTTGGAATGTCCTCGAAACACTGACATTTTTTGCATATAATTTAAAAACTAATTTTTAAAGCTATATTTGAATGCCTATATCTGTGAAATAATGGAACGGTCGATTGTTTTTGTATGTCATGCAGATAACCAGTAAATATCTCATTATTCCTGCCATTGTAAATCCTAAGTATTGTGAAAGACTGATTGTAGGTGAAAGTTCATTGAATTCTAAGTTGCATTCCCTCTTTGGTTTGTTTTTTCTTCCTTTTCCAAATACAAAAATAGCTTTAAACAAAGACCAAAATTATATTTTTACTTTGCCAAGTAGATAAGGCATTCACAATTTTCAAAAGTATCATTTTATCAATATTGACCAGCAAATGAACACTACCTGTCCACAGGTCACATTTTAATTCATGCCATTCCTCGTTTATCCACAATGCTGTGTAAATATGTAGCACAGGTTTCCCCTCAAATTAGATAACTTTTTACTTTATACATTTGACTCTATGGTTTCTGTCAATGGTTGGCAAATCTGACCAGCTGATCAAATTTAATCATCACCCACCGATACATGATGTGAAGTGATTGGCATTTCATCAGTGTTACACACTTCTTTTTTAAATATTGGGATGTGTTACTGGCCGACATGAATTTGATGTTGTGTCCATATAAGCAATATTTTTGTTTTCCGTCATTAAAAAAGTAGCTGTATCAGGCACATCAATGTTTTTCCAAACACATCAGAAGCAATTTCAAACAATTTTCATCATCTATCTAGTGCTCTGTGTTAGCGTCATATGGTGATCTTATTTGTGAAGTGCAAATATCCCCCTTTGATTTATGTATCTGTTTTTGTTTTACCATTGGTCAGAGATGACTGTGTCATTCAGAGTAGCTGCCATTTTGCCACCAAAGCTCTGGTGACAATCCTGTATATTTCTCCAGATTTTAATTATATTGAAATGCAATGAAAACAACAAATTTTGTTACTTGAAAAAAAACCATTTTTTAACCTGTATGTGATGTTGTTCTCGTTATTTTTATATAAAAAAAATATTTTAAAGATTTTTTCATCAACAGGACGTATGTTTGAATTTTTGTCCCAAACTTTGATCATAGTTTTAAGTATGTCATCTTATCATAGGATTGAAACACTATTTCAATTTTGCGAGAATTATTTGTTTGTCATGGTGTCAAAGGTCAAACTGTCCTCAATTCTGAAATCTGCCACAAATTTAAACAACATAAATCATCAGATATTTTGCAGCAAAATAGCTATGGTAGGACATACGTGGAAGTTAAAATAGATTGTAAAAAGATGCAAGTTTCAACTTACTAGGTATTGACAATGAGACATATTACAGAAGCTTTGATCGATCATCCGGACAAAATGTGTATTCATCTGACCAGATTAAATACTCCTCTGGGAATTTTTTTAAAATTCAGAAATTTAAAGATCATACCAATAGAAGGATTCGAGGTAATAATGTACACAAAACGGTGATGGTGGATTTTCCAACTTTGCCCACGGGATGATAATTTCAAGCAAAATGTACAGAAAATAATTTACATTCAAAAGTTGTCAAGGGGGTGAAACATTTTAGATCAAAACAGATATAAGATATAAATTACCAGATTTCCGAACATCGGAATTTGATATGGGCTATAAGAACAAAATTCTGTCCATATATTCATTTATGTATTTTGTTCTATTTTTGTTGTGCATTGGTGGTGAGAAGTATAGATTAGTTTTTTGTTTGAAGCATAGAAACAGAGAAGTATAGATTAGTTTTTTGTTTGAAGCATAGAAACAGAGAAGTATTTGATAATGCATGTTTGTCTGTATGTCAGTCAGTATGATGACAGAGACATAACAGTCTAAACTTCATTGCCATAATGTGTGTTCATGAATTTTGTTTGTCAAAGGATGTTAGCTTTACATTCTTTTTTTGGAATTGTCTGTATTTTAATTTTCTTGTATCAAACTTTCACCTCTATCCAGTTGAGGTCTGTTAAGGCTACTGATTTCAAACTGTGTGGTACCGCAGAAAATGCAAAAAAGTTGTAGACTTGTGTTCAAATGATGAACACATATCAAGTCAGATATTGGCCGAATGAGTTGCATTGTGGATAATGCATTGAACTTATCGTAGCATGCAGGAAAAATTAAAGATAATTAAAGTAAAATATGTTACATCACTATGAGAAGATGAAATCTGGACTTTGAACACAAATAGTGATTCGTATGTTAGTCTTATTTTCCATTTTGTAATTATTTTGTATAAACATATCATTTTGTGCCGACAGTTTCATTTGTTACTGCGCAATGCTAAAGAGTTCATTGGGTTTTGTGCTGACAACGATTGTCTATGATAACTGCCAGATAACATATATTCCACAAATTGATTTTATGTATGTCATGTTTTTACAAAGTTTGTCCCAATGTAGTATTTTATGTAAATGGTTCAGCTTTCTTTCGGAGGGGAGGGGGAGGGTATTTTTGTATCCTCCCAATCTTGGGGGTCATGCAGTCATTAGTAGCGAGTCATGCCACACAGCATGATGGCCAAAAAGACTTTGACAAATCAGATTTACACGGATGGATTCAATAATTATGTTACATAGCACGTAGAGAAAGGTAAATGAGTCTCCGTGATTTGTACTTACAGATATTTTAATTCAAATAATTTCTTCAACTTTACTGAAAAAGCTGATAATGTCAAAAATTGAATGATAAAGTTCACTGATAATCAGGATTTGCGGGCACTCTAAATATTACTTTTTCAGAAACTTGGTACAATCGAGGTGGTTCTCATGTGAGAGCTACCATGTAGACTCCATTTGCAAGATCCATTCTGTAAATTATGTAGGCAAAATTAGTGCAACTAGTTTCATGTGAACCTTTCACAAATTGCTATCACCTCCCACAAACCATCTCTTCTGGTGTGAGAATTACTAGAGCGTGAAACTATGCCATCAATAACACAAGAATTTCTGTTGAAGTTCCTGTACAAAAAAGGAGATTTGTCAGTTTTCATAGATCTATATCTGTGTAGACAAATCACATTGAATTATGGGTAATCTCTACTGTGATGTTACCATGGTAGCAGGTGGTTGTTCTCATGCAACTTTGCAAAGGAGAAGTTTACATGTGTTATTACATTGATACAATAATTTACTCTATCAACACTGTCAGCATCAAGATATCTCATGCTTCCTTTTCTCAAATTATTTGCAAAGTATCTCTGATGACCTTACAGTATTTGAAAATTGTATAATGTTACGTGTACATGACATGAAGATTTACTTTGGTTGAAATATCACAGTCTCTGTCAATCATGTTTTAACCAAGTAGCACCGACCACACAGTTTTACTGCAAAGTACAGCATTACAGGCACAGATTGAGCTGTTGCAGGCAAAAATTTTGACAAATTTTGCCTTTTTTGGAACTTTATCATACCAGGTTGCCGCAGCCAGAGCCTTTAAAATGTGATTTTTATAATTTTCAGCAAAGCATATGGCACTAAGAAAGTTTTCATACTTGATATAATTTTCCAGAAATCTTATCAAAAATTTCAAATATTTATTTACGCAGATTAATAAGCGTGACAGTCTTTGAAATCAGCCATATATCTACAATGATGACTTTCATATTCAGGACTGTAGTTTGTAAATATGTACATCAACAGCCATCCATCCCTGAATTTAACACCTACATATCAACAATGCAAAAGGAAAAACTATATAGACATTTGCACGCAGTATTATGCACATACGGAGATCTAGGCAACCACCCACAAAATATTTGACATGTAGCCAATGTTTGAACTGGCAGAGAGAAACCAATATTTTGAATGGCAAATCTCAGAGAGATTGTGACTAAGTAAAGATGTCACCAACTTGATTTAAAATGGCTCACGATGTTGCCAACTTGATTAAAAGTCAGAGTTGAATGTGTGCTTGTCCTTGGCTGTGTTCCATGCATTGATTACGCATTCTCAGCTCTTCAAGGGCCAGAAGCAGCAACTTTTCAAATTTTTTTTCAGAATTTTTGTTTTGTTTGTCAACTGAAAGTTGCTGCTGTGTTCTCCAAAGCATGTTGAAACACCAATACATTTGCTACCCACCAGCTGGGCCTATTAGGTTAGGGATATGCTTGGAGTCACGTATGGTAATAAGTGTCCAGGGGTGACACTCCTAGAACCGATGGAAGAGATTAGGAGGTGGAGAAGAAACAAAGTGACACAGGAAAATTTTACCATCAGTATTTTAATAATTATCAGTAACGTCTTCAGTATTGACAATTTGTACATTCAGATACCATTGCACTGTCTGCATTACATAAAAAAATCAAGATGAGCCAAAACAAGTCTTCGAAAATCCTTCAACCCATGACAAAGATTTTGCAGCAATTTTCATGAATTGCAGAATATAACATTTCGGAAAACAAGATACATATCTATCAACAACTAATGAAAGAAGCTTATAATATGGGATTCTGGTTTTTCATAGCATCAAAGCTGGTGTTGTGTGTCGCATTTAGCAACAAAATGCTTTTATTGTGCCAAGGCATTCAGTTTTATCATTAGAATTTTTTGTTTTTTCCAAAGCCAAAGTGTTACACATCTTTGAAGGATTTCACACTTGATACCAGCTTTTTTATTGTAATCATATCTTCAATCTATGACCCTGTTTGCACAGACTGGCTGTGACAAAGAACAAAATAAATTCCCTTGCACAGTCAAATAAGGTCACTGGATGAACTTCAGCCTACAAGTCATGTACTTTGAAGTTAAATTTGATGTGTAAATAGAGAGTATTTAATAAAAATTCTGTATGCTCAAAATGCTGTTAGTAGAAGTGGTCCTGATTTTCAACATCAAATCTATCAAAGAAAACAATTGAAAAATCAGCAAAGTTGAAAAGAGACGATGGTCACTAGATTCCACTGCTTTTCATCTTCTGCGTTGCAACGAACTTGCATCTTCCAGTATTGTTCTGAGAGACAGCTGTTTTAATTGGTCCATTTACATTCATGCGACTGTTCTCATCAAATCAGGTATCATGTTTTACAAGTCAATATTATCGACCAATCTGCTATTATTTTGTTGTGCAAAGCACCTGCTGTTTTAAAAAGTAGCTAGCGGCCATCTTGATAATGACAAAGAACTTAGGGGTACTCCTTTCTAGCTTTTCAGAATAGAGATAGTCTCTCACAATGAAGGCTGTGACAATCAAAGATTTATCTGTGGCTGACCTGTGACAGATCAGTTTAACAGACAAAGTACGGTTCAGATTTTGGAGTTTTTCCAGATAGGAAAGATACTGCTGAGATATACCAAACACATATCTATTCAGTGTGAACTTCATTGATTTTCAACATTGGTGTTTTCTTTTATGCCAAATGATGGTGAATGACAAATAGATTTTGTACTCTGAACAGTAGAAGAATGTAGGATCCAGTTTGATGATTATTTTCACCAAAAGACATCAGGATATCAGAGAATGGTGATTTTTTTTGTCTGTTGGAGAATTTTCAACATTTTGACCAGTGTGAGACTGTATTACTTTATGGATGGAAATGGCCCAGAAACTGAAAGGAGATATTTGGCCACAATGCTCATCCAAATGAAGAATTATCATCAACATCTGATTCCAGAACTCTGAACAGACGGTGATGTGGCAATTTTTATGAAACATCATGTCACCTAAAGTTTAGTGTACTTTTCATTCTTTTAGCAGTCATAACCAAAAAATAAATTCTTGCGTCGTTTCATACTATGAATCTTCTATTCTGTACATCTTCGACAGTCCTATTGCAAGATTTTGACATTGTGAAACTAACAAAATATATAATTCAAAACATTTTAGTTGAAACAAGTCATTGACAATGACATAGTCCCCACTTGTTAATGGGTTCTTTAACTCTTTTCCTGCCAAGTCCATATTTCACCACCAGGTCAAGATGGTTAAAATTAATGAAACACAACATATTCCATATGGTGTATTTTAACATAATACTGTACATTTGAAGGCTGTTGAAAACATAAATACTGTTAACTTGATTTTTTTGGACTAAAGATGCTATAACAGACCAAGCCAAGTGGGTGAAAATACGTCGTGTTTTGGCTCAAAACCGCTTTTTACTGACTTGGCTGATGGGGAATTGATACTGTCTGGCAGGAAAAGGGTTAATTATCTGTGAGGACTACTGTAAGCTGCCATACTAATTACAAAAGGTCATTAAAATGAATCAATTTGTAGTTAATCGACAGGATGCTGCCAAACATTTTTGCATCCTAACACTGACAGATTATCACCGGTACCATATTTCATAAAATCCATTATGTAAATGCAAACTAACAATTAATTTATATATATAAATGATACCACTAAGTGTCATTGATTTGTATTTATAACACATATGAGATCAAAATCTGTACCAAGTTTCATCAAATTTAACGCAGTATTTGTGGATATATCACTCTAATTAGGAAAGTTCACTACATATGCAATTACAAATTGATTAACTTGACACTGATAAATGTCTTTTTCACTGTTAAAGCAATTTGAGCTCAACATCTGTACCAAGTTTCATGAAATTTGCTGAACTATTTCTTGACATACAAGCCAAATTACTAAAGTTCATTAAATATGCAAATAAGCAATTAATTGATAAGAAACTGCTACATATCTTTGCACGCCATTTGCTTACTGGAAGGAAATATATATGTGATAGGGATTAATATATGTATTAATATATGTACCAACTTTCAATGCAATCGCGCCCCGCATCGCTGAGAAATTTACGTGAACGATTGCACAGTCGTCAAATATAGGAAACAAAATGGCCGCCAGGTAGCCATTTTAGACCAGATCAAAACAAAAATCAATGTCCATATGTATAACATATAGAGTAATCTATGTACCAAGTTTGAATGAAATTGCTCCTAGCATCACTGAGAAATTTGCGTGAACATATGCACAGACATCAAATACTGGAAACAAAATGGCCGCCAGACGGCCATATTAAATCAGATCGTAAATCAAATCGACGTGCATATGTATGGCATAATTAATAATCCTTGTACCAAGTTTGAACAAAATCGCTCCAGGGGTCTCTGAGATATCTGCGTGAACGAACGGACGCACGGACATGACCAAACCTTTAAGCCCCCCAGACGGTGTCCGTTGGGACTAATAAGCATTTAAGGTTTGACTTTAAGCAGATACAATCATTCTGTAAGAAATGTTTGGTAGAGGATTTACCAAATCACCATTGCACACATTCAACCACATGGACGTGGAATCAGCTTGTCTTAAAATATTTAGATTTTCGACATAAAAATGTCATAATAGAGTTTTTGTGGAAAAAGAGCATCAATATTTGAAGGTAAAGTGGAGACTGAAATAGCAAAAGAACCAGAATAGAACTCCTGGTCAGTGTTTTTGCTAATTGGTTACATCATTCAGTTGCAAAAAGACTGATTTCTTTGTCTTCTCTTCTCACAGTTCATTCTCTTTCAGAATCCAGCTGAGTCTCAACCCATTTCTTCAGAGCCTGGAAGATACAACAAGGCAAACTCAAGACATTCTCAATATTCCAAGGAATAAGTGATTATACAAAAACATGGACAGAGAGGATATGTGTCACTCTGTCCTATTGCGGTGTTTGTCACCCTGGTCCTCCCCTCAATACATGAGTTCTGATGCAATTACAAGATATCACCTGGATATCATCATATCGCCAAACATCTGAAACCATGGGGAGGGCGTATACACTCAATAGAGGGGAGGACCACAGAAATAAACACCAAACATTACGATTATGACGTAAAGACTGACCAATCTCTACATTGGATTTTAATCAGATAGGAAACCTATAACATCAAGGTACTTTAATTTTAACTCATGGCTGTGAAACCAAGACTGCTCATTTAATTTTGTTTAGTACAATTTTGAGTTTCTTCCTACATTCATAAATATACTTTTTAACCCGATTACAGATTTAAGTTCATGAAATTTGTTGCCCAGAAGACTGGTTGCAGCTAGCACATTCCATGTGAGTTTATTTTGTGGTTTATACTTTAATCTATTAAAGTCATCTGATTACAATCTACCTTGCTCAAGTGAATAATATACATATCTGATAACCTTGGTAATCCAAAAACAGTCATCCTTTGAACCCTTGCCAACTTTTGGCAGAGAGATCACAACTTATTAGTTTCAAGGTGTCATCCGATGTGCATGTTTGTTTACTGTGGTACCAGACTCTTTCATCATATCAATGGGTTCACTGAATATTCGGACATACTCAAACGGACAGTGCTGCTCTCTTTGATTTTAGTGTTGTCAACTTTCCGGGGCAAACAACAAGCCAATTTTGAGACATTGTAGCCAGTGTTGTTACCTATAGCTGTGGAGTTCTAATGTATTTGGGGGAAAAAACTGAAATTTGGAGAGGAAAATATTTGAAAATTTGAAAATTTCCTCTCTGCCTCACTAGTTTCCCCCCCCCCCCCCCCCACATCCACAACCAAGCCATGAATCTCCCTGCTTCCACACCTCCAAACTATAAAACCTTGATCAAAAGTCCCAACTGCCATCTCTTTGCCCTATGCTTTTCCAATTCCATTGTCAAACTCCTGAAATCAACTAAATCATACCTTGCCCACCTATTTGGTCTTTTTTCAATTTGCCTGCTGAGCTCAGCAAAAGATTGAAAATTGCCTTAACTGCTAATAAGATAAAATTGCCTGACCATCCATTTCCCACCTGCTGGTACAGCAAAATTGCCCGCCCACCTGAGAAGAAATTACCTGAGAACAGCTTTTAGCACAAACAGCATTGTTGGCTGCCACTGAATTTTAATTTGCATGGATTCCGACGCCAACTATGGCAGCTTAGCACACCACTCACCAAAGCGGTGCCCTACATAACAAACCTTCTTGCAAACTTTATACAGAGACAACAGATAATAAAGTGATGACATAATTTATGTTATCAACCCAGAATAACCATGACATAATATCTGATCTAACACCTGCAAACTTTGTTTACATTATTGTGGGCTGCGTCAAGCACATTGCAACTTTGGGGTCAGCACAGCAGCTTTAATATTCCAAGATGCATGGAGGTACAACAATATGCTATACCAAGGCATGTTTTTACATGTAACTATACTATTCTACGACATTTGGACAAACGTAAACTTTTGAGAGGAATTTGAAAGCGAACTGTTCCCAACTACCCTCTTTTTCTACGATTTGGTTCAAATATTCTCTTCCCAACAACAAGTTTCTCCTTGCTTCAAGCCAGGAAAACTCCTGCTGCTGTCCGCTGTTTCTCCCATACACATCATACCATCTACCTCAACAGATTCCTGACAAAAACAAATCCTACTGCCTCCTACCCCTTAGTGTTTTTTTAAAGTTGCCACTCAGCAAGAATAAAATTTCCACACCTACAGATTGCCCCAGCTACTCGACAATCAGTAAACTGTCATACGTATCTGAATTCTCGATTTTAAAAATGGATCTCATTTTTTATTGCATGCTGAAACTAGTAACTTTTTTCCCAGTAATACATAACTTATTTGGTAAGCCTTACAAAAGTTGTCTTACGATCATATAACAATCTTATAAGAATGCTGTTGGTTGGCAGCCCAGCCGTCAAATTACCACAAATTGTTGTTCTGCTCAAGCTCATGTCAAATCAGAATATCAATAACAAAGGGAAAGAGATATGATTTTAGTGAGTAATTTTTATGCAAATTTTTTGCAAGTTTGTGTGGCTTGTTGGACTGGAACCTAATTATCTCTACCTGAATTGCTTCCATCAATGTTCTGCAATGCTCTACCACAAAGTCATCATCTAGTGGTCCTTCTGTACCGCGTTTCCTGCTTGCTTGCATAGCTTTCCCACCATCAAAGTTGATGTAACAAAGTCGAACAGTCAAATCATCCACTGGACGTAGGAATGCAGGGCCACCTGCCATAAGCTGTTGATATCACAGTAAGAAAGAAGAATACAAATTATTCATTTATTGTAAGTGAGTTTTAAAAAAAGTCAATGTTTGAGATGTAGAGTTGAACAGTGGTAAAAAACATGTTCACAATTAATAGTACCTAAGGACAGCTATTTCGACACTCAGATTTTCACAATACTTTTATATTTCTGGGTTGCTGTTTTTGTCGACTGATTTTGAAGCCTGTGTCGTAACTGGAGTTTTAACCGTCATGTTTTTGAGGACACTGAAAATTAATTTTTCCCATCGAGTGTACACACCATATTTAGAATTTCCTATACCAGGAAATTCCAAGTAGTTTGTTTTTCAAATACCAAACTTTGTACTGTGACTTGCAAACTTTACTTTTAATTTTATGTAAGAGAAATGTATAAAAGTATCCTGTGAGGACAGTTTGGACAAAAATATAAAACTTTTCATTTCCAGGCCTGTATTACTGCAAAGTAACAATTGGTGTGTGTAAGTTGATCCTTTTACTCTGTCCTTTCTTGATTGTCTTGAAGATGTTTATCATTGCAACGTCTACTGAAAAGTCTGGCTTTATAACTTGAGTAGTTTTAGGTTTGTTTCAGAATGTTGGAAACCTCCATACATTTGAAACCTGGACATGAATTTGACTACGGTGAAATTTGCAGATTTAGAATCGTAGCATCAAAAGAGAACTGGGGATACCCTCACCAAATGTTACATTACCATGACATTTCTGGGAAGGGAACCAAGTTTTTAGGGTTTGGAAATCGAACTAATCGTTTCAATTGACTTCAATATTAAATGTTTTCATGAATTTATTGAATACTAATGTTATCAGCAGATGGGTGAATACTCATATTGTAAGACTGGAAAACAGCGGCAGAAAAGTTAACCCCAGTATAACATTGGACAATATTGACACTTCGTTTACTTACAGCGACAGATGCCTCATTCATGATTGCGTCACACATCTGATTACCTGTTGTTATACCTCTGGCATTCAAAGCTGGTCTCAGAATCTCAAAGTTTGGAAACATGTAATAACCAGCTGTTGACATGACAACCTTGACACCAACGGATGTCAATTCTCTAAAAACAATGACAGTGACAGTTGTCATTTTAACTGAGTGTTAATGCTGTGGTATTATGAGTAACTGGGGTTTCTGAAATATCATACAAAAGTTTTTATTCTTTACTTCTGCTGCTATCAATTTTGATGAAATAATAATGTTTTTTTCCGAGCATGCATAAATCATGCAAGATTACTGATGAATTTTTTATTCCAAATGAAAAAAGATTGTCTCTTAATTTAGCATTTATTTTAGTCAGTGAGTGAAACACTGGTTTCCAATTCTGTGTCACTTTGAGTTTGTTTTCATTCAAAGACCTGGATATACATGATTTACAGAATACGAAGGTTTTAGTATGATGGTAACATTTCAAATTTCTTACCAAGAATTGAGAAGACATACCCACCTAAATGTGTACAGTGCGACAGCGTGTAGAATTCTTCTCTCATGAAGAACATAGTCCTGAACCTCATCTGTCCACTTGTACAACTGAAAGAGAAAAATCTCTCTGTTTATCAAAAGGTTTGTAGGGTGTCACACATGCTTCAGGATGAAGTCACAATTTATAGTTATTCTTTGAGGGGAAGATTGTTTCCGTATACATACCAGTAGCTGTGAAAATGCAATATTTGCTTTATGTATGATTTCAATGCCAAGTTTTTTGTTTGTGTATTTGTTTGCCCATACATCACTCAAATATACTGAGCATTGGCCAGACATTCTTGTATTGAGTGCTCTTGATAAAAATGACAATTATATTTCCAATGTATTGAATGTGCTTCTGCAGCTACCATAACACGTTCTTTAATGTTTTACAGGCTAATGACCTTGGCACAGATGCAGACACAAATCAATAATGGCATTGTTTCTCTTTCAGGAAGACTGTGCGATTATTCAAATTCTTACCCATAATGCAGCATGTTGAACTGGGGCTGGCGCACATGAGTAAGTATGGCTAGCACCACTGGCCACTGCCTTCCTCATTTCACTCAGTTTGTCTGGATAAATATGATACCCTAACTGAATGTAAACACAAATAAACAAATTAACATGTGATAGCGCTGGCAAAAGTACAGTTGTGAAACGTAGATTTTTATGTTGGAGAATCTCAATCCATCTCGCATATCATAGCAAATCAAACTTAGATCAATCAACATTTTCTTAATTTATATTTATTACAATATCTAAAATACAATTAAATATTTCTTCTTAAAACTCTGCTGAAACAAATAAAATAACCTTTTTCATAGTTTTTTGTAAGCGTTTTTCCTGAGGTTTGGAAAAAGACAAATGGTTTGGTAACCCTGGTACCATTTCTGATTTCACCTCATATAGTTGGATCATTATGTCAAGGTGGTACCCTGGGAACCATGCAACATTTCGCTTGAGTACTGCTCCTAACAGAACATCAACCCTTTGAGCGCCAAAGTCTATTTTTGTTCCCTTTGTAAAATAAACCCCAGTCAATTTTTCTCAGATTTTTGCCAAAATTTTGAGAAAAAAGTGTAGCCAATGAAATGTGATGTCTATTTGGTCCAAAATTATGAAAAAAATACAGAAAAATTCATAAAAATTGGTAAAATTTCGCACTAAAATTTTAGTGGGAGAAAATTACAGTGCTCAAAGGGTTAATATGATAACGTCTGTCACTATTAAGGTATATATAGCCTCTAGCATCACTGCAATTTATTCTTTGTATGTATATCTTTATCAAATATAATGTCAATACTCATGCTTGACAACTCACCCTCCAACCGCCTGCACTGGCCCACTTAGAAATACCCGTACTTAAAATGGTTCCTTCCGGATAAAACTGCAACATTACAATGAGAGAATTGCACATTAAGGATCGCCCATTATGACCTGTTTAACTTGTTTGGGTTTCTCAAATATTTGGGTTAATCTGATCACAGACCCTGACCTGATCCTAGTCTTGGCTAAATGTTTTCAGTGGCAAGAAATTAAGAAACATCTGGATGACCCTGTGACTATTTGCCGATGACGACTGTTTTAATTCAGTGAACTGTTGATCTGTGTGACAGTTGCCCCTGCAGGTATGATCAATGTCCCAACAGGATATCACAAATACTATTTCAGAGTTTTGTCACTTTTAGCTGATTTTAATAGAGATGTGATGAGAGAATTATCTCAACTTCTCTGTGCAATCATTTTATTTCTTATCTTAGTCACTGCTTGTAAGGGATATAGTGGAGACTCAATGATACAGTTCTGCATCGGCAGCATCTAAAATTTGTACAGATAACAGTTTATGAGATAACACAATGCACATTGCTTGATGAGTATTAACAGTTTGCACACAAGACCTCAATTACAATCCTTTGATAACATAATTCTCTGGAATGTTGCCCTAGTTATGCAAACAAGTTATTTATGCACCTAGACGCTGAAGTACACATCTGATGCATGGCGCAATATTTCATTATAAATTGAGTCATTTGAGTAACACAAGTACATCATAAATGACTAACAAAGGCCTGAGAATTGTGACTAAATTGCCTTTCTAACTTTAAAACATGGACTGTAAAACCCTCTGCATATTTTATTTTGTCACGTCTTCAGTTCTTAGTAAAAGGGAAGCTACAGGATCTTATACTTTCCATTCCGAGGAAAAGACAGGAAAATAAAATTGATTGCCTTCCACTTAAGCTGCCTTCTATAGGTCACCATAGGTGTATGACATTGTATGCCCTAGTTGGGTGCAAACTGGAGTATAGTACAGCACGGCTGCTCTACCCTAGAGTAATCTCGAGTACACAGCACAACAGAGTGTAGGTCACAATCTAATCAGCCAAATAGAAAACCACACAATGGCTATTTCAGATCCATTTATTTGCTTTCCTTTTAAACTGCAATCGTACGATATGTAGGGCTATACAATTGTTTGCCCCTTTCTGATGACATCACAATCTCTGGATAGCTGCTACAGATAACTACATTTTAAAACCCTGATTGCATCATTCAGAGTGCTTGGGTTTCCAGTATTGGTATTAAATGGTATTATTATGTCTATACGTACAGTATATTCCACCAGTTGTAAAAATTTGGATTGATTCAAATTTGTTATCATAATATTTCTAAATCTGTATATTTACAAATGATGATATATATTATATGTCTAAATCATTGAAGGTACTTGTTGTAATTTTTGTCAAATATATTTTTCATTGATAGACTTTCATAATCTGTTAAATTTGTAGGAATGATCTCATACAGATTTGTTCAAATCATGGCAAATAATGCATATTTAAATTTTTGGAGTGAATTTTATCATTAATGATCAAAACTATTTGTCTCTAAAATGCCTGGTCTCTGATAACTTTCAAATGGCAATTAAACCCCTCCCCTGAAAACATCTCATCAAATTATGTCAAATTTCCTCTCTTACCTTAGCAATGGATTCATGTTTTCCTTCAAAACTAAGTCTTGCATAGATTTCATCACTCAAGACAATGATGTTATGTTTTCTGAATACTTCACTGTAAATGAAGAAAAGTAAAATCAAATTAGTATGACAAAGAGAGCATACAATTACTTTCTGAACAATTCCTTTTCTGAGAAATATTTTAATTTTTTGTGACTCTGCGCAAAATTCATAACTTTTTAGAAGCTTACATTTTAAAACACCGTTACGCAACATTTTGTCAACAGGCATCATATTTTAGAAATTTCTCATAAATTTGTTCAGAATACCTTACCAGGTGATTCATGTTATAGATTTTTTAATAAATTGTTAGTCAAAATATTAATGCACATTTTGTGCTGTTAAGTGCCTTCACCTCAGCTCAAAGCGTTGTTAATTTGTCTGTAAACCACACTTCAAATGTAGTTTTTGGCAGTGTGCTAAAATAACCTTTGACAAAAAAGAAAAAAATACACAATATACAAACTTTCAAGGAAATTTCAGTCCAGAAGATGACACAAAAAGTCAAATTTTCATAGTATTGTGTTTTTGTCATAGTACGGTCCTCATACGTGTCCAAGAAATAATTTTTTACACAGTATAAACTGATATCAGAATGATGTTACTGAGAATGAAGTGCATACAATGCTAGTGAGATTTCTACAGGAATATATAGAAGAATAAAATGAGAGAGTCAACCTGAGTTGATTCAGGTGATGGGCTTGATAACTGGTGCCAGCTGTAAGAGGAAAATAGTGTCAACTGCTTCTATAGTAATGAGTTCACAACAACAGTTTTATGCTTGATCAAAGATTTAGCAATCCTGAAATTTAGTTACGAGTAATTTTAATTTCCTCATTGATTCTGAAACTCTCATTGAGAATTCTTTTCATTTATTAAAAGGTTTAAAATTTCACCACAAAAAGAGATTTTTCAAATGTCAAAATCTGAATGCAGATTTCAGAGTTGCATTTGATGTTTCCTTCTTTGACCAAGCAAACATTTCACAAAGTAAACATTCACACTATATGACTGGTTTTGTTTTGTTGTTTTTGTCCAAACTGCTCCTGTATTTTGGTAGAATGCGCCTCAGGGACAGACATTCTGGTTCTCAAATTTTTATACCACTTCCTTTCTGATCTCTCGCTTGTAGTGCTCATTTCAAAGTTACTGGAGTAAGAAAATTTTCAGTATTTATTTTTTCGAAAGTAAAACCTTTACTTTTTCCCATAGACTTAACACAGGGATGGTTGCCATTTTGATTTTGAAATATCGGTAAATGTTAGGTAACATGTTTTGCTAGTACCAAAATTTCCACAGTGACCCCCAATTTTTATTCTGGAGAACAGTATGGTTGAAAGATTCCTTGAGGAAAGTTTGAGCACGTTTAAGTCTGTCACTTTCGAGGCACATACTACGTTTATGCAGTCCATCTTTTGTCATTGAAAACGAGACGTTGTACCAAGGATGAGGACATAAAACACAAGTGAAAAAGATCAAGTTCAAGGCGACTAGGCCAAAAAAATTGCAATGGCAAAGTTTCACATAGTGCAAACTGGGTCAGCATGACATTTATACTATGGCTCTATTGTAAGAGGTTGTAAAACTCGATGACATAGAAATGACTGAACCATCGACTCTGCAGTTCTGAGTACAAAGATTTTTTGTACCATGATGAAAGGAATGTTTCACCCAACACTGATTGTCCTTGTTACTTCTTACATGACAAAAACACCCTGGCACACATTGCAATGATGATAATGAAGAAACAGTGTATGTAAATTTTAGACGTTGCTGTGAAACACGGTAATTTTGCCATTTTGCTTGTACACATACTACATTTCATCAATTTCAGATTTTGCAAATGAATTTGCAATTTTGCACAGACAGTAATTTTTTCAGTGTACTTAATTATACTGATGGATAATTTCTCTTCTCCATTTATGGTTGTTGCTCTTTCGATGATAATTGTAAAAGTAGCTATCATCAATACCCACTTTTCTATTTTTGTTTACAGAAATAGTAAGGGAACCAAATTTAACAGAAATCACTTTTTGGCATTTCATGAAGTTACACACTGGACACATGGTCAGGTTTCCCAAATTTTTTCTCTTCAATGTAGACTCTGCTACTTTCAGGCTTCACATAACAACTAACTTATAACACACACCATAGTCTGACATTGATGAAAATGTGACAATTAAATGACAAACCACGGTCCCTCTTGTGGAGGGACCGTGGACAAACAAACCATGAGTGAATAAACAAACACATACAAACATTTATAAACGTCCTGACTTATATACAGAAATAACAAATTTACATTTTCAACGGTAAAAGCTACAATGTAATCAAAATGTGAAATTTCACTGAAAATACGATGTACTGGTAGACTTGTGATATCACACTAACAATACAATATCTCACTTTTGCAAGGATTATTTTTCTCCAGGAATGTAATATGTTTCAACATTGCACTCAGAATGAAATAATGCATCATGTAATATCACATTCACAATATCATATTGCACTCAAGATGTAATAATGCATGCGTTTATACCATGTAATATAATGTAATATCACACTCACAACAGAATAATGCATGCGCTTAAACCATGTAACATAATGTGATATCACACTCATGATCAGATACCATAATGTGATGTCATGATGTGATATTTCATACTGCGATATCATGTCATAATGAAAGTAGCAATGAGACATTCTGGATAACATCATAAACTTTTGCATAATATCAATATTACCAGGCTGAAAACATTGCACCTACTTGGATTGTCAGGGTTACACATTATCAGTAATCGATGTGGACTAAGTTTGTTTTCCATGACAACCTGAAAAATACAGAAATAGCAAAGCTATTGATCCTCTGCTTAATCACAAACACTTTTAATTCTAGTGACAATATAATTTTGCATTAATGCTATAACTGTCTGAAGCTAAATGACTTTGTTTAGAAGTGAAGAAAATCTCCTTTTCTGAATTCAAGATTAGCAAGCAATGCAATGGTTACCATGGTGATGATGATGTCTGTGTGTTTGTTTGTGCTTTATTCTCACCTGTTCTACAAGACTTGGTGTTAGCCGCCACTCATCCTCCTGTTTTGTGTGTATCACAATAGCCTTATGCCCGGCTAGCTGGGACTGTGGTTTATACGTGGTCCATGAGGGAGACAGTACCATAACATCTTGTTTGGGAAAACAATAAATGCAAAAGAAATTTAAGAAACACTGTGGCATAAAATATAAATAATCTTTACCAAGCATTATCAAGAGAAGTTGGTGTACATTAAAAGAGTTACTCTGTCATTTTGCTATAGGATGCAAAATCTGTTAATATTAAACATAATATAATATATTATTGAAACCAAAGCTGTGAAATTTGCTAAATGGTTTTATGGAAGGTAGCAAATTTATCCAACATTTTTAAAAGGTCAGTTTCCTATCCTGTTTCCATAAAAAGTTAGAATACTGACTTTTGTAAATGTGTTTTCTCTGCTACTTATCTATTAATGGGTATTTAATAGCACAGCAGCAAAACAAATGGATTTGGGATGAGACCAAGAGTCATTTAAACTAATAACAGACACATTTATTTTACATCAACCTATTCTTGTTCATTAACAGTCAAAAGTGAATGAGTGAGCTAAGCAGGATAAAATTGAAACTTGCACATGAGAATGTCAAAGAAAAGCTTTGAAAACGTTTTAGATGTTTTCCACAACTTTTGAAAGCTAAACGTCCCTTCAACAGACCAAGGCTAAGCTCACCAAAAACCTGCAAACAGCAGCAAACTGCAAGAATATTGCACTCATCGACTTTTGCTCACAATTTTAAACAGTTGCACACATATTGGCATCATAACAAATATCTAAGAATGGTGTTGTATCCTGATGTCAACCAATGGTGTAGTTAGTATATGAGAGAGGATTCAACAGCTGTAACATTCACAATACCGATGTCACAGTTCAGCTGAGGTCAAAGGTCAGATATAATCACATTCACTGGATCATTTTTCACCCTTCAAATGATTTGATCAACTAGCCAATGAAGGATCTGGTGGAGTATTGATCAGCATCAATCAGACATCCATCTCTGTATAAAGTTCATTTAAAGGTTACTGTACACGTGGTCTGAATAACCAGGTTAAATAGAATATTGCTAAAATCTTGTGAAACTTTTCAATCAGGTGTTTACATTTTTAAAAAATGTATCATAGTAATTGTTGTCGTGTGACCATCACTTGAAATATAACTCTGATACTGAGAAAGTGGTCAGGGAATTGTATCTTGAGAAAGTTTCACTGACCTTTGAAATTGATGCATTGCATCGTATGCAAATAGAGGTCACATCCCTATGGCAATGGTCAGAGGTCATACACCCTCTAATCTATTTTCAATGTAAACAGACCGCAAGTAGACAGATGTCCATGTACAGATGTACGATATTATTAATATATTTAGAGTCTTTTATGATTTTCTGATAATTAAGGTGAGATTTCAAAAAAAACAGAGACATATTTCATATTCTAATGTATCTGACCTCAGTGTTTATATTACTAATTTACTAGTCAGTTTGGAAACTACAATAAATTTATTAAGAACAGTTAAGCTGGACCATGGCTCTGGTCATCAAATCGGAAAAAAAATAAGGTTAAATTAACTTTTACCCTTGCTGGTTTTGAATTGTTTTCCAAAAATGTCACTATTAAAAATCAATACAATTTTTCTTACTGCTGAATCAATGATTGTGTTTGTTCATACCGGGCGATTTCATTTGTCTTGCAAATTGAACATATCAAATCTACTTTATATTTTCCACGGCAATAATAATGATAAAATTTCACCAAAATATATAGACTCTGCAAACGAATCTGAGCTGTGGGTCACTGTCTTCGGCTGAAAGATAAATCAGCTGAGTGGAACATTTTGTTTGTCTCTTTCACGGAGTTTGATGACATGATTTCAGTTTCAAAACAAGCATTTATCCGATATGAATGCATAATATATAACAAGATCAGTAGACTCTTCCAGGAAGAAAACAGAAAGTTACTCAGTGACCATGACTGGTTAAATGTGGAATTTAATGCCATAAGCAAGATATGCCAATTACAACAGAAAATCTCTACACCAATCAAAAAATGCTTGGCTGTTTGGTAAGAATTCTGCCGTCTAGTCATGAACGACCTGAGGTAAATACTTATGCCATTTTGTGTTGAAGACTGTTTGGTGAATTTTAAGAATGCTAACTCTACCATCAATGTGATATGTGTTGCATATTTGTCTTACCCTTGGAGGTCAATCTACAATCATAAGGTTGAAACACCCACTGTAGGCTGTGAGGTTAGTATAAATAATGCAGTGTAAACACTGCAATACAGCTTCAAATGACCTTTCCTTTAATGTGAAGTGTGAGGCAATTGTACATTGGAACACACAGTCACTCTACTAGGATAGGATTTGTATTTGTATAAATCTCCATTTGATACTATGTTTTATTAAAATCCAAGATCAACATCACACATCAAAGCAAAGTGTGCCATCACATGCATACCTACGGCAACATTTACTTGATCCGCTGATTTGCATAACAATATTTTACCTGGATATTTCGCAATTTGATTATGTGTTTTTCATTTTAAGGTAGAGTGCAACTTGGGGACTGATATCCAGGCTCTCAAATTTTTACATTATCTTTTTGGTCTACCAAGTTTGGGGGTTCATATTGTTGATAAGTAGTTTTTTACTGTCTCATTTTTTTTAAAATTACAAAATTTCAAGGGTGAACACAAGGATGGCAGCCATTTTGAATTTTAACTGTCAGTAAGTTTTAGGTAATTTGTTTCTCCATTACCAAATTCTGCATGGTGACTGACAATATTTATTCTTGATTTGACAGGGAATGGTTGAAAAGTTTGCGTAAGGAAAGTTTGAGCAAAAGTTTAATGTTTTCAATTTCAAGGCGTGTACTCATTACGGGAAGGCTCCATTATATTAGGAATACCCTACTTCCCTAGAGGATCAATTTCACAGACCTGCCTTTCCTACAATGGCACTACAATGGCACCAGCTGGATTAGATAAACATAACAATGGAACATTCACACCTTGGGGATTAAAAGTCTTCTGTTTGTCACCTGAGTTGCTCAGGCAAGGACTCGGGTTTCAGGTACCATGCGAGTTAATGAAGTCGTCCCCTAATGTACGTACCTTATCTCAAGTGGAATACCATACCACACTTTCTGTCAATGTGTGTACTTATATAAAGCTTGACTGATTGGTTCACATGTATGTTGTGTGCAAGGATAAATTTACAGAAAGCTGTCAGTGACAGCCTGGCAGCTGAAACTGTACACAGTGCTCATTTATAATCCTTGAAAAAAGATTTGAAGATTAGATATTGTTTGATAAACAAAATTGGAAACCATTTGTAAAGAATCACTTTGTCAAGCAACTCTTCATAAAAAAAAAATTATTTGTTTGCACATTTTGATGCTAATGGCTTATATGACATTTTTTTAATATATATGAGTTTTATAAAAAATTTTAATATCTCAGTTTGACAGATTTCAACACAAAGAAATATGAATATATTGTAGGTATGACCATGTTGAATACTGAAGGTTGACAGAATGTTCATTCATCAAACTGGTAATAAAATAGACTATTAATTATTAACCTGTTCATTGAAGAATGGTGATGCAACAAGGTATGGAAAATAAAGTATCTGGTCGTTAAAAGCATACACACATTGTATTTGAACTATTTCATTGGTAAAGATGAATTCACATTTCAAAATTGTACCGGAAGACATGTGCACTATAACATATTATGATGTTGGTCGACACATTGCGTCATTGTTGAACAAGTTTGTCGATTCTGCAATCATCACATGTCTGACAACTTTGCTCAAAGTTTGGCAATTAGAAACAAAATTCTGTTTAATAATTCCTTTTTCACTCAGTAGAAGTTTGCTGAATGTCTAGTTTGCAATCCAGACTTTGCCCAAAAATAATGGAAACTCAAGTTCAAAACTTACAGTAATTTATGTTTGGGGTGATGTTGATATCGTAAAAATACACACCCATGGTAAGATTATTGGTGACATTGGAGAGTTGATATTTCAAAACAGAGAGAACTTGTTCAAGATTGAGTTTGATTTTAGAGGTCACCAAAATTTAGCATACTTTTGACTAAATTCAGGCAGGTATTTGTGAATTTAAGCCTTCTGGGGGATACAGGATTAATTATGTCCGAATTCGTGATGTAACTTTTAGTAGGTCTGCATGTGAGATATATCACTTCCACATCACAGATAATTTATGCAGGCATATGTCAATATATTGCTGTTGTCATGGATACACATACCTCCATTGAAGACACAAAGCATCAGGTATATTAATTCCTTGGAGCCTGGTCCTACTATGACATTTTCTGGCTTTAGGTCTGTCAGTCCGTCCAGTTTACAGTGGAATTCACAAATTGCTGATCTCAATTCAAGTATACCTGTTAAAATGAGTACAGTTGGCAAAACGCCGAATTAACATTTTACTAGTGCGAATTTTGATTCCATAAACAATGCAGTTTCAATGAAAAAATTAGAAATAGCAAATCATAATCTTGTTGAAAATACAATTTTAACAAACTGTGCTGTATATTCTATTATTGATAGCTTTCATGGAACTGATGAAATTACAGAGATTATAAAATGAATGACAACTATACGTGCTGATTACGCCATTTGGTTTTGCTTGCGTGTTCAATCTATAACTTTTATTTATGTTTTAAAGATAACATGTAAGTCAAATCACGTACAGCTCCTGAAGTTCTTTTTGCAATTTTCAGACAAAAATATTTTTGTACATGGCTATATTCACTATTCTCCATTGTTTTGTGTTGATCTAGTTGCTGACCTAGATTGCCTCCAGCAAGGCCTGCTGCAAGTATTGCTTGCTGTAAATGAATGCCTTGCTGGATGCCACAGTCTAGCAATGTCCATTACCAGCACAATAAGATGCTAATTTCTTTCCCATTAGCGCATTACTTTTATTGATTTTTTCACAAATCCTGTTGCTGGAGTTTTACCAGGTATAGAATTATGAAAGCAACACAAAACCTCTACAAAACTGCCGTCAAAGATTCGCAGCCATTACAGATAATATCAAAACAGGCATCTGAATGTATACACATATAGTCAATCTACCAACCTATTTGTTCACGTGTACAATCGAAAATTTAATCTACAGTAATCACATGAACATGCTATGGCGGTATCTAATGCTGTTTTTAATATGATCTATGTGACAGAAAACCAAACACACTGAATTGCTTATCTTCACCATTTGAACACGACTTATTGAATTATATTTTTTCCCTCAGAAAAGAAACTGTGTTAAATAAACAATGGATACACCATTTTGGAAAACGTACTTCTAACACTGTCACGTCAATGTGTGGAATCAGAATCCAATGGTTGATCCAAACTTACTAACAATTTACAATTTGCTAATCCATTTTGAATGTAAAAGAATCAATTAGAAAAACAGTATTGCAAGGTTTAGAGAGATTTGAAAATTCAAAATTTTGCATAAATTATTTCATACAGAATAAGCAAAAGAAATCCCAATGCACCTATTTCACAGTGGTAAAGCTGACCCTGTGAATTTCTGTCTTTTTTTTGGGTTTGATGTTGATTTACCATTATGCAAATTTGATTCTAAACTCACTGATCCACACAAGTTGTAAACAGTAATGTACTTCATACCTTGTACAGGTAAATAAGCATTGTCACTGGCATGTTCCTGCAACGCCTTGACAGCGCCGGGGTGACGGGAAAAGGAGATTGTCCGAATGCCAAGTGATACACTTTGTTGCCCTCGCAAATCAACTGACGTACTTTCTCGTTGAAGGCTAGATTCGATGCTGGGCAGTAGTCCTTCAAATGAGGTTTCAGTAGGCTTGGAAGCTGTTTCTTTGCCGGCTGCAATTTTCCGCCATCGTTGGAAACTGAGACGTTCCCCACCTGTACACTAACTTCCATTGTGTCTTACCTGTAGAATGGATACAAATGTGAAAAGTCATGCAATATTTATAATATATCTGCATAATATTATTTCTTCACCATTATTACAATTCATGCATAGGGTCATATTAAAATAATAACACATGATAGCAAGGGCGAAGGTATCATCAATATTACCGTAACAAGCACAAGCCTGACGGCATTCAGCAAATAATGATCTTGCCAGTGCTACTATTACTAATTTTATCACAGTCGGTGGCTTCTGTCTACAGGTCCAACTTGAGATAGGATTGGACCATACCATTGTGGTGACAGGGTTTAATCACCCCAAAGAGAGAGAAAACATCCATTATCTTCACACACCAATCAAGGCAATCATCTCCAGATTAAACATCAACAACCGCAAGTATAGCCTGATCACCTCCGTTTCCCTGTACTTTGCTCCACGCTCACCATTGAAAACAATTGGTTTGGGCCAAACCATTGTGGTGAAAGGGTTGGGGAAATCCTTTATCAGATGACTACCACACACTCCACACACATACACACTTTTATCGTTGATGGCTATAATACAATGTATGAAATGCTAAATGTACGTATACAGTTGTTTATAAACTGACAACAAAATCTTTTTTACCAAATTTCACATTTTTTGCCAACTTTACCAATAGTATTGCAGTGTTTCTGCTATGCTTTGGAGATATATGTAAGTGGCTTGAGTACTCTGGTAACATTTCGGCTGTCCATATTAGAATTGCATTGGCATCCCCTGGGGAACCCAAGCAGTAACATGGCTTGGAAAATCCTAGTAAAATTTACCTGTGCACTGACCGTTTCCTGATACTTACTAGCAACAAAAGGTGTATTGGCTTTGCCACCATTTACAACATTTTCAAATACAATATTAGATTTATAGACTTCCATCCACAATAATTCACTCCCTGTATTACATTTTTAATGAAAACATTCATTTCTTGAATACATTTTAATCACAATCACTGACTAATTCCTGTTTTTTTTCTCGTGTTGTGTTGTTGTCTATGACCTCTCCGATAGACCATAGGGTTCGCTATGTCGCAACCGAGATGTCCTACTCTAAATGTGTTGAGTCCCCAACGAAGAAAGTAAGCGAGAGCGATGGAGTTGTAACCTATAGGCTCCATAATTATAATAATGGCGGAGTAGCTGCAATAATTGCCGGGAATAATTGTAGCCCAAGGTCCGTGCGCCGGCTTTTTCTGTCATGATGTTTAATGGTACGGAGCAGCGCGGCTGCACAGCCAGGCCAACACGACAGAAAAAAGGCGGCGCACGGCCCGTGTGCTGCAATTATTGCGACTAATCTTCTTATGGCGTAGGGTCAAGGCTACATGACACTCCACAGACGGACTACAACGTAGTATACGGTTGGGAGAACACAATTCAATAGTCGTGTTCTCGTAAACATCGTATCGGAAACATTAATGGTCCGATCGCTCGCGTCGCTATGTTATCTATAGAGTCTTTCAAAAGCAGCTTGTGTTCACTATAAATTTTACATTGGCAAGGATGTCCGGAGGGCGGTTGCAGTTCAGTAGCTCACAACTTTACCCGGCGACCTACACTTTCCCTGGGAAAGTTGTGGGCTGTGGAACCGCATCAATTCGGAGGGTTAGATATGCCCCGTAGATTGACAGTTTGCTCAGAAATATTTAAGCGTAATAAACTTACATGATGATTTTACCAAAAGTTAAGTCACATAATTTACATGTAAATAAGAAATTTCCATACTACAATGTTGTAATGTTATATAAGTGAAGAATTCATCACGAAACACACAATGTCCTGGAATATGTCAAGGCAAAGTGAAGTTTCGATGCTACATTTCCGTACTGTTTGGCGGGGACCGTTAGAGGCCTGAGGCTCAAACGAGGAGGCCTCGACTTTTTCAATTTCACATATTCATGATATTTCATACACGAAACCAGGTCACTTGTTAACAAGTGACCTGGTTTCGTGTATGAAATATCATGAATATGTGAAATTGAAAAAGTCGAGGCCTTGTTATAACCTTGGCTGCACTCAGTAGTGACTTACCTTGCCGTCAAGGACTGTGTGTCGCTGTGACATGTAGGGCTTCACGCGTATATTTCAGATTCTCGGCAGTCCCTGCTTGTGCCTTTTTTGCCTAAAACACCGACTTAACAGCGAGTGTAGCAAGTGTCTTAGAATAGGTATGAATTATATGCTTTTACTTACAACCGAGACCCAGATGGACTGACAGCAGTACCAAACTCAGTGGCGCGTCGCAATGTGATGAGTGCTCTTCTGTTTATAATGTACACACAAAGCATAACTAACTATGAGGGCGCTGATTAACAATCATGTCTTTTCAACCTGCTGCATGCACACTGCTCGTGAGCATCATTTGTTTCGGCGCGGGGACTTCCAAGTTAGTGCACATACTACCTCATGATTACATGAAATCATGCTGAATGGAGCAAAACGTCACAAAGAGGAAGATTGAGGAGTTTGGATGGATAAACATAACTTTTTGGAACGAATAACTATTTATTATGAAATGAAAACTGGACAAATATAAAGGAATCAAGACCTGTAATTTTGGCTCGGTATCACAGACTGTGTGTGTGTGCAAGAAATTTAATTTAACAAATAGTTGAACAAAACCATTTTGGGCGTTTTGCTAAAGTCAATTTTCATAGATAGAAATAGCCACTACCGGTACGTTCAAGATGTGTTGACGTTTGCAACAGCGAAAAAAGTCATTTTCCTTGACCCTGTTTTCCGACCAATCTTGTACATTGAAAGTGTAGGGCCTACTGTGTTTTGAAAGGTTCGAAATTAAAGTTTTTTTATATCCTTTTGCTATTGCCTATTTAATTGATTAATTACGATATCATCATCGCCGTTGTCATCATCATAGTATATATATATATATATATATATATATATATATATATATATATATATATATATATATATATATATTATATATATATATATCCCTGGCTCTGATATATCGCGGTCATTGTTTTGTTCATTTTGAAATAGTCGTTCTTTCCGTTTACCCTTTCTCTGTTCTTTCCAATTTAACATGTAGGCCAACATCGCTGTAATTATTTCATTTTCATGTTTGGCAGGTTCCCACCATACTCACTGAATTCTGTACAGAAATTACAGCTGCGGCTTAAAATCAGACAAAGTCTGGTATGACAAGGACTAATGTTCGTAGGCCCGAATAACTGCATCATACCGTAAGACCACCACCAGAAGCTACGACCACTCGGAGGCTGTGTAATTTTGCACAAAGTTCCATGGTTGAAAGTTTCGAAAATCACGTGACACTTTCTTGTGCCATGTGAAAAAAATATGCCCTTTTGCAACTTTCTAATTTCAAATAATCCTCTCTGAGGATTGGCCGGCCCAGCCAAGCCATAATAACTGCTGAACGCTTCCGAACCATGTCCGGATTAGGGCAGGAAAATCATCTTTATCTTGCTCCTCGACATTTAGCAAAACTGATGCGAGATTTCTTTCTTTCTTTATTTCTTTCTTCATGCATGGAAATAAATATGATTAGAAGAGCTTCATACATATGATCTAGTTTAGTTGAAGATTGTTTTCTTGGAAATACTGTAATTAGGTTTGTTGAATACACAAAAGAAGTGATAGGACACGACCCACGGTTTCGAAGGAATGCTCGAATTTTGTTTGCGTTAGCCGTTTCTATCTTCGCTCCATTGAACACGCGGGAAATTAACTTTTTAATGTGGTAGTCCAAGTGGACAACCACTTCCAAAAATTAGTAGTCCAAAGAAAACTTCTGGTAGTCCGCTTTTACTCCAACCATATGACTAGTTTTAAATTATCTGATTACTATTTCTGAAAATCTGACGAAAAAATGAACATATACTCCAACATCATTACTTAATAATTGAGTAGATTAGTGTACATTAATTTCTATCCAGACAGCCAGGCATTACAACTTGGATGAAAACACTTTTAAGCTGAAATGTTCTGTAAGACTGTATAACAAAATAAATTAATCTTCTATTTACACGAGTCAAAACTCTATTGTTATAAAACTAACTGGTCAGAGACAAGAGTACACCAGCTTTCATTCTCTCTTTGTTATCATCCTGAACGACCAAGATGTAACATGAATGAATTGCACCTTGTGATCACGTGATTGTTGCTCAAATTCCACCAGGTTTAGACGCGATCACTGACGGTTGTCTGGAAAAGTCTGCAAGCCACCTGGGAGCTAACTCATCCCATCCAGCTGTAAACAACGGTTTCGTGCGCAACCATTTCCAGAAATTAGCAATCCCAAGGTAATCTTACGGTCCAGTAACAGAGACTACCGTTACCTGACGTGTAGTCAGTTTATTCCCATTGACGAGGTAAGGGATGTTCTATCATTGTATTTATATACATTTTTATGTTTATTGATGGTGAAAATACAATCACATCGGTCGGAAAGTTTGAGTAACAGCGTTATAGCTCAGCTGGAATACGCTCGGACTCTATCATAAGTTAGAGAAATCCTTTTTGATATTTCTCACAAAAATGTCAATACACTTTTGCGCTGTTTTGATCAGTTAACTCCATATATGCAATCTATGTCGAACGTATGTGGTCAGCTGGTCAAAATTTCTTGGTAAACCAGTCATTGTGTGTGATTCATAGCTTCAAGACTAAACGCTGGTGTTACACTTAAGCTTCCTAGGAAACACTCAGTTCTTATTAATAAATGGAAGGTAAATAAGAAAGTATTAAGAAGGGAAATTCAAAGAGAACATCTGGTGATGGCCTGGGTTTGGACATGCTGAATCATTATTGGTGTCTAAGTTTGTTTGTTTTGTTTTGTTTCCTGGACTATGCGGAGCGTACGAAAACTGCGTGAAAAAAAAAGATTCCTTGAGCATCGAGATACAACTTTTTGACTTCTACACTTTCACTGACACGGCTAACAAACATGTGGGGATATATGCAAATATGCCTTTAAATATGTCACATTTTTTATTCCCGTGATTTTCATTTTGCTGTTTGGCTGTTTAACCTTTTCGTTGACGAACCTTACCGATCTCTACCCCGGGGTCCGCCATGATGATGGCTAGTCGTCGGCAAAGCTGGCTGTCTAAACATGGCGCAACCATTATATTACCTTGACCAATGGTCCAAGAGACTCAGAAAGATTCAACAGCTGCTGTGTGAAGTTCTAAAACAAGTGTTCGTCAAGGCGGTTGCATGTTTTTCAGTTCGATTAAAATCCGAGGTAGTGATAGGTCAGTCTGTTATGCCATCGTTTTACTGCCTTTTTGCGCTCCTCCCAGGCCTGAGTGAATACCGCAAGGCAGACACATTTCTACATCGGATTTCAATCAGATTGCGTATTTTTCTGATCGTCCCAGTCCAGGCCTCGTTGCAAGCTTTGTTCCAACAGAATAAACAGTTAACTTTTCAATTATGCACAGGAGTATTTGTCTTCTAATAGTCTTGCGCTGTCTTGTCCTCTTTGACAAGGTTGCCTGTGTGTTTCTCTCTCTCTGATTCAATCTTTTCAGCAAATCAATCACAAAACTGAATAATGTTGATTAGATTTGAATATGAATTACACTAGTGTCAAAGACCATATCAGTCTTTTTTAAGCTTATTAAATCTTTTTGGTGAAGAGGGCTATTATATGAAACACAAGTTTATATTTGCCAGAATATTTTTTATCGATGCAGCATCGCATGTCTTTCTCTAGTATATCTCATCTGATTAGAGGACAGCAACGTGTCCAACTCCACTTGTTCTTGGCTGTACTCGTCAGCTGATGGTCGCTTTAACCCCATCTCTTCATCTACATCTGATTTGAATCCTGACAGATTATGTCTAAGATAGTCAATTATTGCTGTTAATTGCTTCTCATGACCACATGTGGTTGGCAATCACATTTGGTGATCACCTGTTCGATCTGCCATCAATGATTACAGTGATCAATGTAGAATTAAATGGCCTTACGTTCCATTTTGGATGTATTATAGTCACTGAAATACAGTCTTTTAAACTGGACAACCCGAGGAAATGTTTTTATGGCAGAATCGCTCGTGTCTTCTTTTTTCAGTCGTTGTGTCATCTGTATTTCATCTGCATGGAGTAAACCGTCTTGCCTAGAATCTGAACGGAGTGTTTTGGCTTCCGAGTTTTTTTTTTGCCTTCGCCACAAACGTCGGATCGGACGACTCTCACTTTTCTGAGGAATTTTCAAGGCCCTTTCTTTCCCTTCCATGAGACCCCGTTTCTCTCACTGTTCTGTCCAGTCTGTCCCCCTCATCTGACATTCACTTTGCACGTTCGGTAATGTTGGTGGCAGCGAGAGAGCAAGTTAGTAGTACATACGTCGCACGATGGCGCTGTGAACACATCCGGGCTGTTCTTGCATTAAACAGGTAAACAATTTACTGTAAGTAGTCGAGTACTGTACTAGTACCGGGATGAAGTATGGTGATTGGACATAAAACTCATATATATAGTTTACTTCACTTTGTTTGTGACTTATCGCGTCATGTCAACTCACTATTGTTTTTTGAAAGTATGCGTTAGACTTTGGCACGTAGGTTTACCAAGCTGACAGGTATATTGTTGTACGGGTAGGCCTACTAGGCCTACACATAAAATCGAAAGAGGCGGAAACCATGTTACATTTGTGTCTTCTACTTCTTATCGTTGTGCTATCCGTTTACTACTTGTTGTGTAGTAAACCAGCTGGTCTACCTCCAGGGCCATCCGGCTGGCCAATCGTCGGCTGCCTTTTTCAACTTGGCGAAAATCGCCCATGTCACGTTGACCGATCTTGCCGGTAAATATGGCGACGTATACAGCATCCGTCTTGGTTTGGAGTATATTGTGGTGCTATGTGGTTATGACGTTCTCAAGGAAGCCCTTGTTAAGAAAGCTGAAATCTTTTCTGGTCGTCCCTATCAAGGTACTATCGCTAAGGTTGCTTCGACAACAGGTAAAGATGCAATACAAGTTTCCACAGGTGCTTTTACGTCCATGTGATAAGGAATTGCCGTTTATTAGCCCTCCTCGGAGGGAGGGGGAGGGGAGTACCAATATTTTCATAGTAGGGTGTGCCGCCCAAGTTGAAAATGTCTACCCATGAATATTCGAAAAACATGACCTATTGTTAGGGATTTTCTGGACAAATTGAGTGACGTAACTGTTATTCTATTTCATGTGAAGGTTTTCCTGAAGTATGGGGACATTTTCTTCGTTACTGACAAATATTTAGGGTTTTTTTCGATGAAAAGTGACCCATGTTTACATATGGATTTTTTCGTGAAAAAGTGATCCATTCGGGCGATAAATACCCATACACCTTTCAACGAGACTTACCACGGGGATTTATACAAGGCGTTGTTTTTCCTTCAAGCTCATGAGCAGGTCAGATAGCAGTATCTGTCTGTCAGCCCACTGTCAAAAACTCAATAGCCGCTGACGATATCAAAATTGCACACCTGTATAGAAGACACGTGCAACTTGAAGCAGAGTTTTGTGCTGACAGTTTCGTGCACAGTCTATTGCCGGCTGACAGTCAGATGAATAGACGTGTCAACAATTTATAATGCCTTCTACGAAATGAGGAACCCAGGATAATACATCATCTACACCAATACAATAAATGTGAAACAGGAAGGGAATGGTGTAAATTTGGCATACTGGCGTATGGAGCCACCCCCCCCCCCCCCCAAAAAAGATGTGAGAGGACCATCGTACGTTTTTTGAACTCCACATTCATCATCATGCCATCTTTATATTTATATTTGCCATCTCATTGCCATTAATTCAAGTGTAGTAAAATTATACGTAATATATTACTGTTTATTTACAAAGATTAGACACTTGGTATCTTTTGGCTTTGCAGAGTAAGAAATTGAAAGTTCTATGTGTATTTGTGTAAACTCACATTTGCCGCAGACCGGTGTTGGCGCCAAGACGCTCCATCCGGGATAATAGATATCATGTCGCAAGTATATCAGGGTTGGCAAAAAAAACTGTTTGTGCAAAGATCACTAAGTACAGGAACTGCTTGCATCGATAAATTGCTGTTACTGAAGCAAAAGCAGGTCCATGTATTTTGTCTTGCAATGAAATCTTCCTTTTCACATTATCCAGGGCATTTACTCGGCAACATGCACTCTGCAATATACACAAACACATGTAAATGATATGCAAATGTATGGAAATTATTGTGGTTTTTTTTCCACAAAACGTAAGCATTATCCCCCTTTGAATTTGATTCATACGCCTCTTGATTATTCCCCACACAAATGCAAAAGGTTTAGGCCAAAGCATACCAAGTCGTGTCGTTGCAACAGCTGTTTTATTATGGTATGTTCACTTCTTAACAGGGTTCATCTTCCAAGACTACGGCCCTTTGTGGAAAGAACAGAGGAAGTTTGCATTGGCGGCACTCCGAAACTTTGGAGTCGGAAAGAAAAGTCTGGAGAGTCGAATCCACGACGAAATCGATTATCTCATCACAGCATTCTCACACGAAAACGAGGCTGCCTTCAATCCGAAGGACACGATTAACACCGCCGTCTCAAACATCATTTGCTCATTGTGTTTCGGTTGTCGATATGACTACAGGGACGCTAATTTTCGTCGCCTTCTAAAATTGATCGATGACAACTTTAAATTGGTCTCAGGGTCATCCATTGGAAACTACCTGCCGTTTCTCGTCGATCTGCCTTTCATGTACCGTGGATATAAGAATGTAATTCGACAAATAAAGGAGTTCATTATGGAGAAAATCCTGTGAACATCGTGAGAGCTTCAAGCCCGACAACATCCGGGACATTATCGATATGTACATAGTTGAGATCGACAGACGACAGAAAATTGATGCTGAGGTGAAATTTACAGATTTCTTGCTTTACAAAAGCATTCATGATCTGTTCACTGCTGGTACAGATACCACAACGTCAACGTTGCTATGGGGATTGGTTTATATGGTAACACATCCCGAGGTCCAGAAAAAGGTACTGTTCTTTGTAGCCTGTAAGTGTACAGGAATTTTTTTATTTTGTTGAGTGACTGAGTGCAAACGAAATAAAAGGTCAAAGGCACAGAGGAGGGTAAATGGGGAAATTATAGAAATAAATGCAATGAAAAAACGCGCAGAGACAGGAAGAATGGACAATTGACCGGACACAAGTGCGCGTTTGATAAAATTGCCAATAGAAATAAATGGATAATTGCTAGACCCATGGACAGACATACCTCTAAATCGTAACGTGAATGAAAAGTATCCCTTACACGGTGTGAGATGCATGGTTTCATCAAGATTTAATAGATCGGTGTTCTTTACTATGTGTATGGCACATCATCATGAACGGCGAAAACTTACCTAAGGTGTACAGCGACGATACGAGCACCGTTTACGCGTGTCTGTTAAAGTTGTCGCCATTACACAAGGTGTAAGGACCCATAAAGACTGGAATGCAACTTCATATACTATATATACTCGGTTTTTAAAGGTGTGATACATACTGCTGCTGGCTGTTTTGGCCAAAATCCACCTCTGAATTGCCCTGTCAAAATGTTTAAAATTCATTGATTTTTTTTTCTGGTTTACGTATTCACTAAAGGCTTGTCGTTAATCTATGGATGGGAACGAATCAATGACAAGAGAATACTTGGCAAGAGTGAAGAACCCCTTCCGTTGAGCAATAGTACAATTCTACAGTATTCTAGGGGGTATGCTGGTATACATTGACCATAAAAGACACCCTAAGACAAACACTGATTAATAACATAAAGAAGATGTGCCCAGTAATCTTTAGGCGTGCTGAATAATTTTTTTCAATCCGATCTGTAAAATTTAAATACTCTTGTGGTCTTTTCCTTAAAGGGACAAAGTCGCTTTTTTAACTTTTGTGATATCAAGAAAACATGGAAAACTTGCATTAAGTCACTCAGGGTATACATAACAGCAAACGTGTAAAAATTAACCCTTTAGATGATTTCGTTTGTGACCTTTAGACAAAACAGATTTTTTGTATTCCGACTTGTTTTCGTATCACCAATTAGAATTGCCACAATATACGTGAGGTAAAGCTGCTGTCCTTATATATATGGTCCAAACTTTATGTATCAACGTATATGCAGCCATGCTTAGTGAGAGTTGTATACATTTCAATTTTTGAACTTGACTTCTTGGTGTTTCACTGAATGTTTAATATTTTTCTGGCTGTAAGCAGAGATGCGTTTGCGCACAGTACGACCAGTATTTAAACGTGTTTCAAGAAGTCAAACAACACAAACTACTTTTCATACCAAACAAAATTCACAGAAAACCGCTAAAAAGAGCGACTTTGTCCCTTTAAGGCCACATCTCGAGAAAAGATAGTGACCATCCAATGTCATTTTGATAAGTCAAGGTTACATTTCTCGTTTTGTTTGCATGATTGTTCGAAGTTTACAATGTCACGCGTAATTATTCGGAATGAAAATTCCGAAGATCGTCCAGTTTTCTATTCAGAAAGATCTCAGTCATAAATATCGACAAACAATTAACCTTACTGGCGCCGGGATAATGATGATAATAATTTATTTTTCAGATCCAGGACGAGATCGATGACAAGATCGGTCATGATCGTTTACCGAGTGTAAGTGACAAGGAGAGCTTACCATATACTATGGCAACCATCATGGAGGTACAACGATTGGGAAATGTTGCTCCCATATCTCGCCACTGCGCCACTAAAACAACAGACTTACTGGGTTATACAATTCCTGCAGGGACAGCCGTTTATGCAAATTACTGGTCAGCTCATTTCGATAAAAAGTACTGGGACGAGCCTGAAAAGTTTCAACCTGAGAGATTCCTCGATAGCCATGGTAACGTCATGAAACGGGAAGCGTTCGTGCCGTTTGGGACAGGTAATACCATTTGAATTGCTATTAGTTGAATTCAACTTTTCAGAAACATCGACCATGATTGTTGCAATTAATTAAAATATCATCCGTTGAACACTTCTTGGAGCCAATTCAGCGACGCTGCTATAACATGCATACTTAACAGTGGGACTCGGTAGTTTGCCAGGAGGGACCGTTGCCCAACGATGGCGCACGTACGTTGATAAGGGTAGCAAAATATCGGTACAAGAATTTACGTGTTTTGACCCGGTATGAAAACAAATTAAACAGCTCCGTCGACACTGAATAGCAAGACCTCATTGATTCAGTTTTGTTGATTCTTGTTAAATATTTGTTGGTCTCTCAATAATTCACGCTTTATTAAGCTTGTATCATCAATGTGTTGTGTTGATTATATCCAGCACCTAGCGTTTATCAGTTGCACTGCAACAATATTATGTTGATACACCCTTAGAGAGTGAGAAATATTAATTTATCATAGATTGAATGAGCCAAGACATGAATCTTCACTCCATAATTAGGTGTAACACAATTCGATGTCACACCGGCTAATCTTGTTTCCACTCCTATCAATTATGAAAGTATTCAAGGAACAGTCACCACTATACAGCACCAATGGGATTATATCAGTTTAATACATTATATGCTTATTATTTTACACTTCTGGAAACTTTGCACTGTTTAGCAACCAACAGTCACGTGTTTTCCTGGGTGTACTGACTGCGAACGTCATGCAAATATGATGACGTCACACCTGACAGGCTTATATATCAGTTTTGACGTCATCCAAATATTTTTACGTCATCAAGAACTACGTTATCAGTAATAAACCAGTTTATAACGTTTATTGAGATACACAATTTTGCGGAACGATATACATTCCAACCAAAGTGTTCATGAAAACTTTGAAAACACCAATTGTTGTTTTGATTTACGTCTTTTTAACTTTCAGGACGTCGAATATGTCTCGGTGAACAGCTAGCTCGGATGGAACTGTTCCTATTCTTCAGCGCCTTGCTTCAGAAATTTACATTCAAGATTCCACAAGATAGTACTACGCCGAGTCTTGTTGGACGCTTCGGCACAACTATGTCACCTGACCCATTCCTAATTTGCGCCATTTCAAGATAGATGATCAGCGCCACCAAACTAACGTCGACCAAACGCGTCCGAGTGAAAAGAATTCCGATTTTGCCGTTGCACAAGAAACATTTAACAAAGTTTTAGTTGAATTTGTTTGCAAACTTGCTTTCAAAATTAATTTTTAATCATTTTACTGTATAGTTTAATCCAGGGATATTAATCGACAATTCGATAATGCCGCCTCTGCGCAGAGAATGTCGAGAGAAAGTCGCTTCAGATGGACATTATATTGTCAACAAACGCACCAAGGTTTTCAAACAGTTTTTAAATAATTGAACACACATCTTTGTTGTTTTGTTGTCGTTGTTTGAACTTCACTGGTCAGATAAAAATCCACAGTCCTATACTTGTATTCAGACAGATAAGGTGACACAAATGTACACATGGTCCAATAAATGGGTAAAATTTGGTAAAATGAAATCCTAGTTAGAATTTCTTGCACGTGAGGCCTTCACAACATTGTCATTAACCAAGGACAACGCCAACATGAGACAGACTTTGTCTCGATTTTCCTTGATAATTTATTCTTGTACTGAGATACCACGTACATATATTTAAACACGGTCCCTCCGTGATATAACGGTGCCTCCTGGTGGCGCACGGATCTTGTGATCGATTAATTTTTATGATTGGTTCAAAAACATACGTGTACTCTTCGTTCTTCAGTTTGTGTCGTGTCTTCAACGTTTTAAAGCAACGGTAATGTTACTTTACAGCGATTACTTAGCCCACAGACAGTAGTAGAAGGGGAAGACCCTATAGTTTGCTTAGCCCTAGCGTAGGCTACGTTTTGGCATACTTTTTGTTGTTTTAACAATCACTTTCATTGAAATGTATCGTTCAGTAACAATTACGTTTTCGGCATTTTGTCCGATATTTGTTGTGCATTCTCAATGCAATGTACTCGATCATGCTTGATATTCAAGTTGAGGTTCAAGTGGTCACTGAATCATTGTCTGTGAACGTCACTTGTCCGACGTCTATGTCACAATCTGCGGAGGACGATAACTCGTCTTCGTTCCCGCTGTCCAATTGGCAATCCTTTTCGATAACATCTGTCGTTTGCTTTCCACAGTCTTCATCAGATTCAAATCCTTTATTTACTTGCGATAAAACGTCGGTGATTTTTCCCGTCTCTTTTAACTTCTCTGATACACATTCGTTCGTGTCCTCGGACGTAGATACTTTGTTGCCATGGACACAGCATTCATCATCGCGATCATTCGGTTGCTCAGGAACTGCCGACTCATCCTCCTCGACGAGAGGCAGTTTACAGATCGATCGTGATAGAGATGGTACGGCAGATATCGGCCTTTTAACGACCCCGTCCGAAATGTGGCTCTCACTGTCTCCCCTTCGCGCCTCGTCTTGACTTTCGGAATCGCCATAGTGGCTTCCCAATCGTCGCCGAAAGTCCATGAGTGCGGACGTGCGACGGTCGGCATGGTGAAGCGTCGATCTCCTGATGTGATCGACCGAATTCAGGTGAGGAGTGAAGATAATCACGTGACATTTGGGGAAGAAAATGCAGACGAATAGCGCATAACTGGAGGTAATCAGTAAGATTACCTGACAGAGAGCTTTAAATCGACCATTGGTGCCAAAATAGGTTGGGAAGTAGATCAGCCATAGCAAGAAGTATATCAGCATTGAAAATGTGATGTATTTAGCTTCGTTAAAGTTCTCTGGTAGTTTGCGTGTTCTGAAGGCAAAGACGAGACAAACGCCAGCTATGATCCACGTATAGCAAAACATGACAACCATTGGAATTGAAAAGTTGGTATCGCATTCTACATAGATGATTCGTTTGGCTGAATCCGTGTTATAGATCGGCAGTGGGGGAAGAAGTCCCAACCACGTGATACAAATCAACACCTGGCCAAACGTCAAGGCACCCACGGCCAATAGCTGAAGTTTTGTCTTCGCCAGACATCTGTGACGATGGGCGTTGGGGATTTTGGATCCGAACACTGTCATAATCCGGTGAGTTTTCACCAACAGAATTGAAATACACATGGTGAAGGCGATGCTGCGAAGTGGTACCTGCGCCAGACATTGCATTCTGGTCGGCCGACCGATCACAGTGAAGGAACCACAAAAACAAACAAACAAACCGGCCAACATGAGGAAGCTGAGTTCCCGATTGGACGCCTTGACAACGGGAGTCTCCCTGTAGTAGATGAAAATAACCATGACAGCAATGTTCGCTAGAAGTCCAATGATGATTATGACGACACAAACTATAGCGGCAGGGTCGTTCCAGGCCAGATACTCAAGATACTTCTCCGTACATTCTGTGTGGTCTTCGTTGGACCAGGTGCCTTGAGGACAAGCAGTACATTCAGTCGAATCTGGGGGTATAAAACGAATGGAAAATAAAATTTTTGATACGTCGGGAATTATAGGACAGACTCCTACGAATTTCTCTATTTCTTCCCTACCTCCGGTCGACCTTTCTAATTTTCGTGTTCAGTCAAAGAGTGTGTCATCGGCGGAGTGTATTATCGGCGTAGGACGTTACCTCAGTACTTGTAACGTTACATAAAGATGTGAGAAACACTTGGACAATCATGGATTTGACAGGAAACCCTTCTTCCGACAACTTTTTCACTATTTTCATACGCGCCTCCACCTGTAAATGTCTCCTTATTGTCAAATGTTCAGGTCTGGATGAATTAGAAATGGTAACACCTCTCTCTCTCTCTCTCTCTCTCTCTCTCTCTCTCTCTCTCTCTCTCTCTCTCTCTCTCTCTCTGAAGATCGTGAATACCAACCCGTTTCGTTCGATATTGAGCCTTCGGGACAGTGGACACACTCATAACAGCAAATAGGAAAGCCGACGACAATTCCTCGTCTCTCACCAGGTTGACAGGGCGTGTTACATCGTGACATTGGTACCTTGAATGAAACACAGACAACATAATAAAACAAACAAACAAATAAACAAACACAAAAACAACGCAGTAAAATTGTTCAGAATGTGTTCTTCGTGTCAGCTCAAAATTACTTCAATTGTATGTTTACATATTCTTATTATATCTTCTGGCAATTTCAATCCGACATCTACCCAGAGAAGCATGGCGCTTGTAAAGATCTACTACAGTGGAATTTGATTGAGTGTCCGGTTTGCATCTTTCGTCACTTTCGTTCAGCCAATCAAGAAAAATAATGTGAACGAAAGGAACGAAAACTCTTTCGTCGTGTTCGTTCAGCCAATCAGAACAAAGGATTGCATACGAAAAGAACGAACATTGCAGCGTCTAGCCAATCATAGGGCATGTATCGTTTATTTCGTTTCGTTTCGTCCATGCATTTAGCAAGTTCGCTACTGAAACATGTCAAGGCGGAGACAAATAAAACAGCAATGGAACAAGAAGGTGAAGCAAAGCTAACAACGACCAAAAATAGACATGGTCACACTGTATGAGGCACACTGTATGATGCACAGTGTTGGTTAGACGTACAATATCGTAGCATCCCTGTGACGCCACTCTGACAACATAACGTGGATTATGGTTGTAGGTATCACAGTTTCATTGCCATGACTATTGGTCACGTTTTTAGTGTTTGCTATGTAGCATTTCGTTATACGGTTTTTATCCAGTCTTCCTTGCGGTAAAGTTTGATGGTTTCGTGGACTAATTATGTCAACAGGTGAAGGTCTTGTTATTTAAGTGGCAAAAACAGAGACAATTTTACCACTTCTACGGACCTGCGTTACGGTGCCACGCTAACAAAGCAAACTATGCTATCATAGCCATTTGATTTCAGGGACATTGCACAGAACAAGATTTTTTTGCCAAATATAACTTTTTTCCCCCAAAATTAGGCCACTTTTCTATAATTTATTAAAAGGACCGGGGACCTGTACCTTTCGATGATTTTTGCCCTATATTCGTTTTTACTGTCAACTAAAGTTTCTTGTCCTACTCCCCAAACCATGTTGAGATGCACAGCATTCAGCTTGTCGACTCAACCTGTTTATATGTATATGGAAATTGCATTGTCATTGTTGACAGAATATTGCATTGTCATTGTTGACAGAGTATATGAAGAGACAAATAGACAGACAGACAGCTATGTAGACAGACAGAAACGGCGACATTGACATGCAGACAGACAAACAAACAAACAAATAGTTAAGTAGATAGATGTGTAGATAATAAGGTTTAGTCAGAAATTGGTATAGACAATCATTAAAGCTGATAGACTGACAGACGCATGCGTGAATGGTGGAATTGGCACTTGAATCCTTGAAAATAGTTGTTAAGGTAGTATGCGCCTCGAAAGTGAAAGACTTTTTTGCTCAAACTTTCCTGAATGAAACTTTTAACCATTCTCTTACCAAATCAACAATAAAAATCGGGGGTCACCGTGCAAAGTTTGAAACTAGCGAAACAAATCACCCAACATTTTGCGATATTTGAAATTCAAAACGGCTGCCATTCTTGTGTTAACTCGGGGGGGGGGGGCGGGATTAAATTTTGGATGTTTGAAAAACTAAGCCGGTGAACGTTTTTTCTTCTCTAAGAGCTTTAAAATGAACCCTACAAGTGATAGATCAGAAAAGAATTGTAAAAGTTTGAGAGTCCGAATATCTGTCCCCGAGGCGCGCTCTACCCTAACCTGAACACTTACAACATCCATCTGGCTGTTTTTCCAAACAAGAAGTTCATTGTCAACGTTAAGTCTTTGGGTTATATGGTATCCACCATCGTGTTGACCAACAGTGACAACATTCAATGTGTCGCAGGTATCACCATGGCAACTGTCTCCTCCCTTATCACTATTATTCTCACTTTCCTCATCGGACTTGTACTCGGCAGTTCCGAAACCGTCTTTCCCGATTTGCCAGTTGACGATGTCGTACAGTCCCTCAACGCTACCCTCGTCATCGAAATGTATCATACGACCTGAGTTGTCGGAGAAATTGACATGTCGAATGTATTTCAACAGTTGCCATGACTGCAGATTATCCATATTTGGACACGAACCCTCGGAGAGTAATCCATGTGGCGTCGTACATCGCAACATATCGTGAAGAGCATGCGCGACGGCGTACACGGCTAGGTAGACGCGGTAGATGTACGGAGAGCTGTCTACAGCGTCCATGGCCGGGCTGGCGGAGAGCGATTCCGTCCCAGTACAGTAGTTTTCAGAGTCATCCGGCCCCGGTGTTTGATCTGTTGTGGTACTTTGAAAATAAGTCGATGCGGAGAAAGCTTCGGCCGACGAGATGTCGCTATAGGCCGATGGAGATTGATGAGACGTTTGGTCATTCATGGTGGGAAAGATACGCGATACCTCCGTAGTGTCAGTGTGTTTTATCTCATTCGATGTCAACGCAGGCAACTTTGTGATCCAGTCTGTATTTAGTGTTTCATCTATGTCGTCATCTGTAACAGCCAAAGAAACTGTGTTGATTTCAGAGTCTGTGCCGTAGCTATTCATAGCGACTGTTGCCATGGCTTCAGTGTTTATTGTGTCTGTTACTACAGGTACAACTCTGCCCGTGGGCAAGGTACAGTTGAATAGTGTTTCCCAGGCGAAATCTAACCATGGATTTTCAACCACGGTGTGAAATGGGTTAAGTTGCGATACATAATCTGAAAATCCGGGAATTTCCTGGTCCGGGAATATTATTCCCAGCGTTCCTTCTGCAGTTTGCTTTTCCAGTTCGGTAGTGATTGCAGATTTAGATAACGCCCAAGCCTCGCTTGCAAGGAAGATCCGATCTGTTGGTATATAAGTGAGTCGGGAATATTGTAAACGCTTTATTGGTACAGAGTAAAGGTCGCTCGCTTTTGGCGGGACTGTGTGTCAAGTATACATCAGGTTGAAATCCCACATGTCGATGCATCTTAACGCCGAGATCGATGTCCCCAGTTACATTTTAACTGTTAGCTTGGTTTGAGGCAACCTTGAACGAGCAGTCCGCCTGCCCACTTGAAGATTATACACGGTATAACTGACTTATTAATAAAATAATTGACAAAAGAGTAAAAGTCTATGGAAAGATTTTTCTCCTTAATATATTCCCTACATAAGATGTTCATGGTGAATGTTTAACGTTTAGTTCCAGGCAACCACGACTTCCAAGCTACAAATTCTCTAGAAACAGTTGAAATAATGAATTTTCCATTTGGAATTGAAATTTGTGATAACCATGTGAAAGATATTCATTCAAATAAAGAGGTGTGTGTAATGATTTAAAGCCTGTAACTAAAATGAGATAAAATCAGGTTCTTTGGACTGTTCTGCGACAACGAATTGGAAAACTGATGAAGACAGTTTCAAAATGCAACAGTTGTCCTTCTAATGTCTGTGTTGCAACAGCAACATAATTAACATACTAACGACTGTGCAGGCTTTAAATTAACATATTCCATCAGTGGGAATAGATTTAGAGTCTCCCTTCTATTTTCCAACATATGCAATTTACACCTAACTGTAATACAATTTACAGAAACACATCGCCTACTTAATGCATTTTCACACATACAATGAACTCAAGCATGGAGACGGCTAACAAGTGAGGGGGCAATTCATTGCAAAGATAGACAACACTTATCTGAGAAAAACACACAAATGGTCACGAAGGACAAATAACTGAAATAACTACGTGCCTATCGAGCTACTATAGCGCCGTAAAGAAAGACATGGTTTATTATTGTAGGGGCTCGATTTCCCAAGCGCCTAATACTTGTCTCTATCAAAGAGTACGCATCGTATCCAAAGTCTCTGTATATGGTTCTGTTCGTGTCTTTCCTATATCTGTCTATTTATCTCTCTCATTTTCTCCTCAAGGGATGTCTAGCCCTCTCTTTTGTCTCTGATTATTTTGCAAGTCATCATTCGTTGTTCAGCACATCACCAAATGCTCTGGGCTATCCAAAGCAGACGATTTGATAAACCTTGCAATATAAAATTGTGTCTTTTAACATAAATAACCATGTGAATTCGAAAGGTCCTGTCTTTTTGTGAAATAAACATAACGACACAGAAAGGCTTGTCGGAATGCATTCTTCAAATAGGAAACGGTTTCGACGGAAAATTTGGACCTGCTATTTCACCCACCTGTTAGATTCCTTCTCGCAGTGTGTTGAATAATTTTCTCCGCATCGTTTGTGTACAGAAATGTAGCGATAACCGTGGTCGAAGGGTTTTGAGCCATTTTATCGACAACCAAAGCAACGGCCTCGTCACTTGCATCCACCGGTAATATCTCGTAGAAAGCAACACACGCGCCCCTGGCCTCCAGCTGTCGTTTGAGTTCGCCAGTCGCCGGTCGTCCGTAGAAGTTGTCGGCGCCGATAATTCCGACCCAGTCCCAGCCGAAATGGGTGATCAGGTCAACCATAGCCATGGCCTGATGTACATCACTCGGAACTGTCCGAAAGAACGATTTGTATCGCTGACGATCGTTCAGCAGAGATGACGTCGCGTCGTAACTTATCACAGGTATGTTGTAGACGTTGAGGAACTCGGCAACTGCCATGGTAGTGTCGGAGCCGCTAGCGCCGATGACGGCGCTGACGGAAACGTCGTTTGAAACGACCAGCTGGTACGTCATTAACAGAGACTGGGAAGTTGAGGTACATATATCTCGCAAGTCGTATCCGAGAGTCACATTTGGTAAAATATCCCTGCGATTATTAATCTCGTCAATGGCGAAGACCATGGCTTGAGACTGCAGAAATCCATCCATTGAAAAGCCAACACAAGTTTCCTCTATCGGTCCACGGGCAAGCGAGTCATCAGCAATGAAGATATTGTCGTGCAGATCAAAGAGACCTCCTATTACAATGTCTCCGTCGAGTAAAAGTCGAGGAGCACCTCCCAACTCTCCGAAAGTGTCCGTCGCAAAGACGACAATTACCGACAAGCAAAAGAAAACTGTGTCGAATACCATGTTTGTGTAGAAGGTGAGACAAGTCCATCGGCGTGAAAAGTTTCCCTAGTATTGATACAGTTATATCAGGCCCCCTTTTTTTCTTCGCATTCTAATGAATAAACAAATGTTAATTTTTCATCACTGTATTGTTGGCAATGTGCCAATTGGGTGACAAGTCACGTATTGTCGTCAAGCTTGTATACGAGAGATATGTCGGAGTGTTGTCAAAAGCAAACCGAATTCCATACGAAGTATTCATGTGTTTGGACTTCTCTCAAAATTATCATTAGGAACACAAGAATGTTGTATAATAACTCACCTCTAAGAAAACCTTCCGATTAACTTCGTGGAAGCTTAATATAAGTATTTTGAAAAGTATTTTACTGTGACCTAAATGGAGTTGTGAACTGTTTATGACGCAAGCGCAGAAGACATGCTGACGACATAATTTTCGCGCCAAAACCATTGCTAAAATTCTGCAAGTAATACACACGATGAGTAGTCACTTTTTCATTTCACCAAAAAAATGACGGAGTTGGCTCTTAAGGTAGTACGCACCTCGAAAGTGATAGACTTAAACGTTTGCTCAACTTTCCGTGCAAAACCAGGGAAACAAATTACCCATTAATTATTTACTGCCATTTGATATCCTATAGCCGCCTATTGGTAATGTAAATGTTGTCGATTTTCACAAAAATAAGCCGGTGAAAACGGCAGTTACTCTATATGCTTTAAAATGAGTCAAACCCCCCACAAGTGTTAGAACAAAAAATATTGTTACTGTAAACAAATGTTCGAATGTCTGTCTCGTATTCTACCTTAAAAATTACGATGCTTCTATTTCAACTTGAATAGTAAACAAGATACGACGAAAAAGTGTCAGTTACCAGGGACGAAATATTGTATTTACCAAAAGTATTAGCAGCTATTTTCACATGAGAGTTTGATTCGTTTTAGATTTAACATGTTTACTTTATTCGATTGGCGAGATTATTCAAGAATGAGAATTATGTAAGTCAAACATATAAAAATCTACAACCTTGATGTTCGTGTGCCTGCACTTAAATCATAGTCGTCTAAGCGGCGCTAGTGACCAGCGCGATTTACCATTGTTACTTTGTTGACAACACAGCCGATAATGAAATGACCAATGAAGCATGTGGCAAACTCACTACAAAAAATTGGGATGGCTCCCTGTGGACAAAAGAATTGAATATTTGAAGTCAAATCTGATGCATAACATTATTCATGGGAAAGGCCCTTCTTATCTCTCATCTATTGTGGTGATGAAAAGCAACGTTCACAATTATAACATTCGCCATGGTGACCTCTCTATTTATATTCCATTCGGTGCGAAATTCGCTCAAACTGGTTTTCACTATTCTGCCTCGAATTTATGGAATCAATTACCATGTAATATACGGCTGACTTCATCAAACAATGTTTTTAAACGCTTGTTGAAGAGAAATTTTTATAGCGTACTTGACCTTTAGATTGATTTTGTATATCCATTTTTACCTTGTATGTTTACAATTGGATGTTTATTATTACCGATCTTTTGTCGTCGTTGTTGTGTGTGTCTTAAACCGGCAGCAGGATTGTCTTTTTATTCGACTGTTTTTCCGCATTTTGTCTTTTCACTTTATTTTGAATTCTTTGTCATCTTTTATATTTATATTTATTGTGTAGTCTTCTTTTCATGGACCACAGTGGAAATAAGTCTTCGGACTTTTCTGTGCTATCCATGCACAAATACTCCGTTGTCTCCTTTGGTGTTGTAAATTGTTACATTCTGTACTTTTTTCTTATTAATTTGGTTATTTGTGCTTAATAAATAAATAAAATAAAATAAAATAAAATAAAAGTCATTCATTTTGATTGTGAATCACTTGAAATAATCTTTGAAGCATTGTCCTGTGCACCTCTTATACATAGTTAAAGAACGGTATCTTTTATGACCATCAGATTTATGACTTCGTTTGAAAAATGTATAGCATATCTGTACTACCTCAATGTCCTTGCAGTAACTTCGAGGGAGACGACACATCCTTTGTTCCGAAACCGAAATTTCAAAATATCAGAATGATACAGTGCTTTTCACCTAGGTACCGCAACTCAGCGTATGAGACGGACACAATCCACGTACGAAACACACGATTAGCTTGGGATTCACGGACACATTTCAAAGCCACCGACTCGTCGATTTATTACAGTAAACCAGCATGGGGCAGCCGCTGTCTAGACTGAGAGATAAACAGTTGACCAGACTTGATCTACAATGTAACTCTTTCTTGTACAATTTCAGCTAAGAGTTCAAGAGGTGAAGGTATTCTCAACAGAAACTAACTAAAAAGCCACACATTGTAGATCAAATGTATCTCTCAGTCTAGACAGAACGGCTGTCCCATGCTGGTTTACTGTAATTAATCAATGAGTCGGTGACTCTCAAATGTGTCGTGATACCCAAGCTTATCGTTTGTTTTGTACGTGGATTGTGTCCGTCTCGTACGCTGAGTTGTGGTACCTAGGTGAAATGCACTGTATAATGGTAGCATGCGTCTCGAAAGTGAAAGACTTTTCCTCAAGGAAACTTATAAAGCATTCTCTTTCAAAAGTAAAAACTAGGCTTACAGTTCAAATTTTGGCACCAGAGAACAAATTACCTGAAGTTTACAGATATTTGAAATTCAAAATGGTCCATACCTCTGTGTTGTAACTTTACGGGACAAAGTTTGGATTTCCGATTTTCACGAATGTGAAAGACGATAAAATTTTTACTTACTTCAAGAGCTTGAAAACGAGTCCACACAAAGTATTGTCAAACTTTGTAAGTCCGAATATCAACCCAGAGGCGCTAGGCGCATTCCTACTTAAGATGATATCCGCAAAGAACTTTCGTAAAACCGTCCCTATGTTTGCTAAACGATAGGCCCATATGATACACGACCGCACCTAGACAAGATTGCTACCCAGAGGACAACGATTACAGGATGGGTTGTATTATTCTGTACATCAAGTTGCTTGTGACCTCAGAAAACGCCGAGAATTATAAACAGCATGCCAGGGGAAGGGGAGAAAAATGGAGGAGGGCACAAAAAATCCTTGATGTTCCGGGAAGGGGGGGGGGGCTTTAAAATTCGAAATAAAAGTGAGAAGACCTTCAATTTCTTAATCGATGAAAATCATACAACTATCATGTCGAATGGACAGAAAACAGTTCCGTCGATGAACCTGTTTTCTCAGATTGACCAATGAAAAAGGCGTATTTCAATGAATAAGTATCACAATTATGCTATTGGGGCGTAATATCACCTCAACATTGAGCCGCGTTATAAACTATTCCCATTAGACAATTGTGGGCTGGATTTATGAGCTAAACACTGACGGACACTAGTGTTCTTCAATGGAAATTTCAGCAAAATGCTAAATGTACATGTATCGCTTCACAAATTATTGATAACTCGTTGGTGACAGATGCACAGATGGATGGATGGGACCTAATCTATAAGTCCCCAGCGCTGCGCATAGGGACTGATAAAACACAAACAAACAAACAACATACAAAATGGCACAGAAAACAATACACGCCAAAACATTGGGCAACAAACAAAACACACATAAAAACTAAACACAATTGACGGGTTGATATGTGCCATCACTTTCCCTATATTTTACTTTCCCATAAAATATCACACATGCAGCCGTCTGGTTGCTTGAAATCACATCGGAAACTCACAGATTCTGCACAGGCAGTGATACATAATTTCGTGACCTCCTCACACCTTTTCGGCATATCCACCACCTCGGCATATCCCCTCTAAAATCAATCTCTGTTCAGCGCCAAATCAAATCGTCAATGATGCAACCAATAGAATTAAATGAATTGAAGCAGAATATCCAAAATGATTGTTACATACGTGCATTGAACCACATGTATGTCAAAAGAATGGTGTAGCAGTGCCGCACTGGCCTGTTACACGCAAAACAATATTTTGCGATACACAAAAGCGTCTTGTGAGATGTTGCGATATAAAAACGTGTAGTGCGATATTTGTGCAACCCCCCCCCCCCTTCACCCCAATAAGTGTGAATATATGTAATAAACCGATCTCAAAATATCTTCAGTTTTCCAATAGTTTTCCTTGAATAAGACGCATTAAAGATGGGAAAAGTGTATAACACTGTCATAAGTATCCAAAGTGGCATATGTAATCAAACGTTTTAACATCATTTTAGATTTCCTGCCATTTTCAAAAACTAATTTAACAGCGAAAATAAAGATTACAAAAACAAAATGTAGGCTATCGTGTGTTGTGCATTCAAGTAAATGGCATCATGCTTGTTTCTTTTATGATCACGATGTGTATGTGCAGGAAATACTGCATTTTTGTACTTTTCCGTGGGGCCAGCATTTTATGAGTGCAGCACCCGTTTATTATTTAACCTGTTAAAACATGTACGCATTTAGGTCCAAATCAGCAAGCAGTGATACTTCTATACATGTCCTTCAGATAGCACATTTATACGAATCGACTTTGGTTTGAAAAATTATGAAAATAATGCATAAAATTTGCAGCTTCTGAAGCTTTAACGCAGAAGTTTCTTTTACCAATTGCGTGTCTTAATTATCCACAGCCTCTAGGGCCATATAGCGGTAACTTTTGATGACTTTTCTCTACTTTTGTTTTTAATCTCAACTACAGTTTCTTGTTCTCCACAAAGCTTGTTGAGATAAAGTTTTTGAGCTTGTCAACTAGCCAGTACATGTACAGACTGCTCTGTTGTCATTGACAAGTGAATTCTTGTCAGGACTAGAATTCAAATGTTAACAATAACAATGTGTTTTACAATGTTACACTGATAACACAATTGGAACTAATTTGGGATAATTGGATTTTCATATTTTTTAATATTCCTCAAATGTGTCAGGTGCCCTATAGCTGAATGTTGCAATATTACAAATTACTCATACAAACAAGTAACTTAAAAAGAAAAGCAGATGAGATTATATTTGTAGACTAAATCGACATTACTTTACCATCCAATTATCCAAAATTAGTTCCAATCGTGTTTGATATAGGTGGTGTTGACAAGCTAAATAGTTGAGGATTTAACAAACTATTGGAGTAGAACTAGAAACTGTAGTACACTTACAAAACAAAAATAGAGAAACAAATCATCACAAATTACAGATACTGGCCCTTTCAGAACTTGAAAAGAATATTCTCACAAATGATGCTTGAAGTAACCATTCACCCCTCCCCCCCCCCACCCCACTTGCAAACACAACAAGGTCTATAAAGATTAAATTTGCAAACTTGGGTCCAAACAATTTGAACATAACACCATAAGCTGTATTTTTAAAAATTATTTTTATTTTTACAATTTCCCAGCACTTCATACATCTCCATGACAACGGACTTGTAAATGATCTACAAAATACAGAAATGAAGATCAACTGCATCTTGTTAGAAATCCTTCGACTCCAGTTTTTCCAACATTGATAACAATAGTATAAAAAGTGGAAACAATCCTGGGAAATAGAATGGAAAACTGTCTAAACTGTTGACACACAAACAGAATAAATACAAGATTAATCAAAATTTACAAGAGCTGTTCAAACTGCTGTCAAGCTGTTACTGTCGTTTCTGCCATAACAATTTGTGAATACATTTTTATTTTTCAATACTTGAAACATTCTGAGAGACATGGACTGAATAGATGCTCAATTAAATGTTTTTGGCTAATTATGCTTTGGGCAACACCTTGTTTTATGTCAACAGTCACAGAGTTTAAAATCAGTCTTCTGATTAGCAAACTTTGATCGGTTGAACATGTATTACCTAACTCCATAATAGGAATATATTTACATATCTACAAGTCAAAGTGTCTGATTGGTCGATCACATTTTCTTCCACCAATCACAGTTCTCAGAATGCACTGTTGAAAGAAAATCTTTAATACTGGCTGTGAAAAGTGAATCTTGACACTTTTGTCAGATCCACCAAAGTCAGCCTTTGTTTTCAATGGAAAATTTGAATGTGGAATTGGAAAGGTTGGAATAAAAGCTTCATTCTTGTTCACCTATTAGTTTGCTTTCAAAATAAACTTCTCCACTCATGCCTTGAATGATATGGATGTTAACCCTGTGAAATTTGTCATGTTTCAAAATGTTATGAAAAGTCTGCCTTTCAAAATGTGTGGTTGTGAGTTGATGATCATAGTCCTATGTACATCAACAGTACATCTAAACACGGCTATCAGATGCTCGTTTGTTCATGATTCTTTTACAAATCCAAATAAACCAAGATTGAGAGTAAAAACTGCTAAATCATAGCTTGTCACATGTCATCATCTGGTATTTCAACATTTTGCAGTATTTAAGAACAATAATAGTCTTGAGATAAAAAAGTCACAGTTGAGTGAAATTTACATAATCTTACCAAAAGATTTTGTACAATACATGTAACTAAATGGCAATTCTCAGTGGCCAATTAAATTTTGACACAATACAGTTGACCAATCAGCAACAAGATATGTTCACAGTACATTTATTTAATGTTGCTGAGCTGCTAGTGGGCTATTGAACACTACAAATACCAAAATATGAAATCAGTTTCATACAGAATTAATTGGCGGATTCAGTTTGTGTGTAAATCAATTTTTCAGGACAAAAAGAGGGATGCTAGTAAGGAAGTTGCAAAATAGAATCAACATACCATGGGTTTTTACTATGGAAAGCAGAACAGTGCAAGACTTCAATTCAAAATGTGCTATTGTCAATATAAACAGAGTAGAATTAACTTTTTGATATTTAAGTCATCCCAAGTCACTGTCGGGAATCCCGACACTTGAACACCAAATATCTTTTGCTATTTAAAGTCATTCAACAGCAACATGTACAGAACTCAAACTTTATCATTTTTCAAAGACAGCTTTATCATTTTTCATTCATGGTTTTTCAAACATTCTTGCTAGCATTCCTCTTACAGACGTTGAAACCTAATGTCATGTCTTTTGACAAAAATTTCTGCAAATCATCAGTTTCAGAAGCAAGCAGAAAACGACTTTTCAAGAGACCTATTAACATTTGCATTGCTTTTATCAAAACTGCATTTTAAGGTTTAACCCTGTAACCATGACAACACTGTTTATTAGAATATTGATGAAAAGCAAGTCCTTTCTAAAGCCTGACATTATCACACTTACTCTAAATTCTTGTCATTAACTTTTTCCCACAATAAATTTTTTGGTCTGCCCTATGTGGTGGATCAGACGGATTGGCTATCGTCAACTGTTGGATAAAATAACAAAATCTCAAAGTGTCTTGACAGAAAAATGCAGAGAAAAAGCTCAAATTCTGTAGGAGAACAAAACAGTTCATGGAGAATGATAATAATTTCAGTTACGTTATGAGGGCCAGTAGCTGTAACTTTTGATAATTTTTCCACTATTTTGTTTAATAATATCAATTACTGTTTCTTGTTCTATATAATGCACAATTCGGGGCAGATGAATATTCCACATTGATAAACGGTCATTAGCATAAAATTTCAATACCGAAACAATGCCCATTAATATAATTTGCATAAATTCATACTAATGTGCCCCGTATCTTGCACTAATAGTCTTGTTCTGGTAACTTGGGAATTCCTGTAACATTTCTGTGTTCTTACATGATTGCATGGATATCCAACGGAGAACCCTAGTAAAATTTATAAAGGTACAGCCCTCAATGAAAACACTAATTTTCTACTGAAATGCTAGCTTTCCAAGCTGCCCTTACAGCTAGGGTATGAGTAGATCATCATTGTTGGCAAATGGATCTCTGAATAAATCATTGAAAAAATACATGCTAAATAATGCAACCAAGCTTCTGAACACTGAGCAATCTACAATGATTTTAGCAGCACACAGAAATTAAGTTTTACTCTGGTATATCCTACAATGAAGCACTCGAAAGAATTAACAAGTATTGAAGCTGTAGTACTGTCTTTGTGAAAGGATTCAAAGAAGGACAAGACACATTTGACACAAACTGTACACTTTGCAAACTTACAGTAGCTTTAAAGTGACAAAACTATTACTGAGGGTATTTGAAATCTAGCTTATGAAAGACTGAAATGGACAATAGGTGTTAACTTTTTTCATTTTTTGTTTCCATAAACAAACAAATTTCTTAATCTTTCTGATGTTGTATTCAAATACAAATTATCAGCCTTGTAAACACCATCCATTCTGTAAAATATGAAATGTTATTATCAAAAATGAGCCGTGACTATTGGCTGCATTTATCAGTAGAGCATTGTGGGTAAAACAGCATGACTTCAGTATAGAGACAGAACAAAAGTGCGGGAAATATATCACAAGTTACAGCTAATGGAAATATTCACCATGATACAGAATTAACCATACTGACAAACTTTTACTGCTGTGAAAATTTCATCTGTGAAAATGTAACTGGACGTGCTGGAGGTCTTTTAGTTATCAACAAAATACAAAATTAACAAGAAAGGATCCTTGAGAAACATCCTTGTAAAAATGCAAATGCAACAGAGATTTGATAAAAAATGTATTAAAAGTTAGAAAGATATCACTGAAAACACAGTTTATTGACAAGAATTCAGAAGGAAAAAAACAACATGGAAAAAAGTGGACACAAAACAGTCTAAATGCAACATGTATACATTGCTGGGATGAGTATAAGATGAAGGAGAATTACAGTGGATGACTCCTTCGGAAAAACTAGAAATTCAGATTTCTAAAATTTGAAATTGATCCTTTCATTTCATTTAAAAAAGCTAATCCTTCTTTAAATGACAATTTTGGATTGGACTGATATAGTGTGGCAAAAGGGGTTGAAGCAAAGATTTCATTGCTAGAAAACTTACAACCTGTTCTGAATAACTGACACATTACTGTACTTCATAAAACAAGATTCCATCAAAGACATGTTTTACTGTGGCTTTAATGGCGACAATAGGCTTTAGCGCAAATATATAGAATAAATGGAAGGAATTCATTGCAAATATTAGAATTGGATGACTTTTGAAAATAACACGGCAATTTTACCATTTAGATGCAACTCTGCGACATTAATTAGTGGACTTCATCTAATTAACGAAGTTTATGTTTCAAAGCAGAATGTAACCTGGTCACCCCCAATTCCAGTAAACAAGTCCACAATCAACATTGATAACAGTGGATTTGGGTCAAACCATGGAGGTGAAAGGGTTAAACATAATGTGAGTTTACATTTTCAATCAGGCAAACAACTTCAACCCCAACTATGCCATATAAACATTAAATAGAAATGTATGAACAGAGGTTTTTTGCTTTTTTTCTTGTTATTTATATTTTTTTCAAAATATTCTTGCATGCTCCTGTACGCTTTATAAATCAAATTCTTGAGTGGAGATAAAATACTATGTCCTCCCTAAATATCCAAGTACTTTGATTCAGTCCAAGGTCAACAAATTATAAGTGGATCATACCAATTAGCAGAGAGGTGGCATTAGTGCAAAGCATTTAAAAAATAACCCAGGCTACTGATATTTTAAGGAACTGTATCTAGAAATATATTTTCAAATTTACAAGTGAGGTAATACGCAAAGACAGGCCATTTTATCTGTTTCAACATATTCCAAAGAGCTGTTCCTGAAGTCGAAGCTTTTAAATATTTCATTTATTCATGACAAAATTTCAGTCCTTTTTATACCTGATGCTTCCCTCTGTTTTGGTTTGTCAGTGCTGACAAAATGTTTCTTTTGATTGGCCATAACCGTGAAATGCTGTATCTAATTGTAATATTATGGGAGAATGTTCAATCTTTGAACTTAAACTTATTACAGTGACCTTTGAACTCTCTGTACCCCATACTGCAGTTGATTGATCAATTATTTCCAAGGTGTCCTTGACAACTTAATTAAATCAGTTTTGCATCATATGCAGTCATCTCTTACTTAACAGTCTATGATTTTGTCAATTTTTTCACAGAAAAGAAGATATTAAGAATAATGACAAAACAGCAATTTTTGTTCCACTGGCTATTTGTGATGCAAATCAGAGAAATGTTACCAAGATGAGCTGCAATCTTATAAATTTGCTGTTACAATTGTTTAATCAAGGTCTGAAATTTCATATCTATGGAGCAGGATTCCCATGAAAAATGGCAAGAGAGTGATATTTGCAAAACTGTGAAATTAAAAATATGTTTTCCTATTCTGTAAGAATTGGCCAGTACCTGACTATCACTGAGCAGTGTTTGAGTTCAAACTGTTTGTTTTTCAAACAGATCACAGTGCAATAAATTCTAAACTGTTGGTCCCTCAAAAATCTAATGTTACGAGACATCCCTGCTGACTGCTATGGACTAAACCAATCCTAGGAGAAACCAAGGGGTCAATCCAACCTCTGTAATGGACTAAACCAAAGCTAGAAGAAACCAAAGGGTAAATCCATTCTCTAATGAAGAAAGAAATCGGTCAAGATTACAGTTCATTTCAAGGAAGAAATTTAAATCAACCCGAGAAATCATAACTATAATTACAACAGTCATCAAAATAACTTGACCATTTTATGAATTCCTGACGTAAAAGAAAACAATCCAACATTAAGACGCAGTCTTCAAGTGATTAAAACCATGAAAGTGGACACGCTACTAATACTGAGTTAAAAATAAATGTAATACCTTGATACCACAATTATTTTAATATCCATAATTTACGAATAACCTGTGTTTTATCCGTGACGTCTCAGCCTTGCTTGATTCTGTGGATACAAGTTGCAGTGATCACACCAATACTACAATGGCTATACTGCCAAAAAGCAGTCACATCAGCATCCTCCTCCTCTCCATGTACGCATCATCAGTGGTTGGCAAATCTTGAGGTCAGAGGTCAAGGGCAACCCGATTTTCCTCTTGGACAAGTGCCGCTGAAGAATTTGCAAATTTCACTACACACTAATGCACTTGTGTCAATGCAGAATTTATACAGGGTTTGTGAGAGAAAACAGCAGGGTCCGGGGAGGGCCAATGCACAACAGCTCGGAAGCTTTTTGCCAATTGGTTTGGTAGAACTCATTGTTCTTATTGAATTAATTCCAAACAGCCAATCAGGTAGAGGATAGCCCCAGTTTCAGGCTCCCTAAGTTGCTGTAAATAACTAGAATCTGCCAATCATATGCAACCTCCTGAGCCGGTGCACATTGCCAGTCCCAGGATTTACTGGTACAGTGGTCAGCACATAGGGAAGATTTCTAATTACATCTTGGATCCATCATAATTTGCAAAGGAAATCTGCCTCAAGACCGACAAAAATTTCTCAGAGACAAACGATAAAAGTGATACTTTATCACTGCTGATGTTAAGATTGAAATCATAAACACTGCATAAAAGGGATCCCATGACAAATTCTAGTGATAAACACGGGCTCAAAGTAGTAAAATTTGTCAAAATCTGTCAGCAGCAACAATTGTTACCTGTGCATGCTATTTTTAGTAACAAACCCACGATCACAATCGGTGCTACACCACATAGATTTGCAAACCACTGATTACACTCATATCGAATTAACCATTGCATGACAAGCTAGCTGGCTAAAACAAACAAACAAAGCACCAAACATTAAATATCATTAAAAATATATTTCAGTTAATTCTACAAACCATTCTGAAAGGTGACATAAAAATTATTATCCAATTCTATTTCCAGTGACAGCGCCCTCAACATAATTTTTTACAATCTCTTTAAATGAATGGTTTTCAAAGCAGCTTAGGGTAGAATTCTTGTGCTATGTATTTCTTTTTTTTTTCACAACAAAATAAATGTTGTATTTTGAAATTACAGCAACAAAGTGTCATTCCATTCTAGGACGTATAACATAGCCTTTCACTCATCAACTGTTTTAACTACTTGTCGGTTTTCAGAGAGACGGGGCTTTCAAAGTACTCAGTCAGAATGACAAACTTTGATAACACATACCTATTCAATCTTATTGCTCATAGTCAGTTTTTACTGCATATTGGATGTCAACCTCACATTAACATCGACCTTTTGACCAAGCCTCGACTTCAACTTATGACCCTTTGACACAATCCTTGCCAAGATGTGAAAACTTTGACCTTAACTGGTGTTGTCTGTTTCACTTGGATTGCATTATCCACAGCAAATCTCCGAAAGGTCCGGTTGTACGCCAAAATCATATCTCTCAGGAAACACAAGTGCACAAAATTGGCAAAAAAATACAAGAAATGCAGAGTCTTGTAAACGTTTTACTGCCCTTGTACCGGCGCCCTGAACTTGGGAAGCCAGAGTCCAAATTTTGTTTCTGCGCCTGAGAAGGTGGCCACTGCCAACCTCATTCCACCGATATGATCTGGATTCACTGGAGGTAGTTCTGTAGGGTGTGGTGCCTGCCTTGCTTTCAGAACCAGCTGGACGTCTGCAATGAAAACATGGAACAAGTTCATATGATTGCAAGGTGATTGACAATCAACAGCACCCAATTACCAAAATATACACTTCCTTTGTTATACACTACAAACTGATTTTGACAATTTTCCATCGCAAGTTCTTCCTAACTGAAGTCAAGCTAACTTTTACAAGAAAATATGATGATTTTTACTTACTTGCCACCAAAGTCGACAACAAATGTTCTCTGTAGAAGTTCATAGGTCAGCAGTGTGACACCGAACTGTGGTGATGATCGAACAACACGGGCTGCAAAAATCCAAAAAATGGTACATATTTATTAAAACCATTTCTGCTGAGAATTACTGGTACTTCTAATAGCTTCAATGACCTTCATGATACACTAATAGATCAAGTAATGGGGAAATACTTTAAGAACTCATTTGCGACAACACTGTGTTTTAACTAACCACACAAATCTCGAATTAATTGCATTTTCTGATTTATGATGATTCTGGACAAAACCTGACATACTTCAGCAACAAATCTCAAATCATGACCCTGCTGCTTCACTGTCTATATAGACTTTGCCATCACATTACATCACATCATATATGTCCAGTACACACCTGGAGCTCCTTTCCAGAATGCTCTAAAACCTTCTTCTTTCCAGATTTTCCTTGCACAGTCTATGACACCATGGTATGTGGTCTGGCCGGCCCTAGCAACGACCTGTAACCTAGTTTTGATGACATCAGCTGGCGTTGTCAAGGAAGCAGCTGGTGCACCTGTAAGAGTAATTGTAGCAATAACCATATCATTGCAGACAAGTCACCTGTACATTTACCGTTTGATTATTATAAAACTGCAGATCAAATGCAGTTGTTTTCTTGCCAATGTATGATACAAATCCTTTCAAATGAATCTTTTGTATCTTGTGTTTCAACACCTGTCCATAATTTCCATTTTTTCTCATAAAAGGTGGCTGCACACTGTTCATGAAAGCTGACTGCTCTTTCCTTTGACCAAAACAGTAGAACAGCTTGTGAATTTAATTATTGACTCTCCAAAACTAAGATCACACACATTCAAAAGCCGAACAAGCCCCTCTTTCATTATACTGATTTTAGAGAAAAATCAAGGTAAATGCAAGTATTTTTTTTCTTCATATTGATAAAAAAGAAAGCCACATTCCGAAAGCACTGTCAAAGTTCCTGAACAGCATGGAAGGGGTCTGCTTCTGATCATTCCTGTTCTGTTCCTAGTAGTGCGATAGGAGTGGCCACAGTAAACTCACAGACTGCGTTGAGAATACCTACCAGCAAGAGTGGCTGCCGTCAGAAGTGACAAGGGACTGTTGACTCCATTCTCATCGGCCAACCAGAGTTTAGCATTTGCATAGAGTGAGAAGTAGATGGCTGAAAATGGGATGTCCCTTAGGAAACACGCCCTAGCACCCTGCAAGAAAGGGTGGTGAATATGTTAAAGTCAGCAGCAGTTTTAATTCACCAATAAAGAATGCTACCTTAAGGTAGAATACGCTTCAGGGACAGATGTTCAAACTTTCAAAATTTTACAATTCTTTTCTGATCTACCACCTGTGCTGCTCATTTTAAAGCTAATGGTCTTAGAAAAATTTTCACAGTATTAGTTTTTAAAAAATCGAAAATTGCATTTTTTCGCCATACAGATGGCGGCCATTTTGAATTTCAAATATTGGTAAATGTCAGGTAATTTATTTCTCTAGTACAAAAATTTGCAAACTTGTGACCCCTGATTTATATTTTTCAATTTGGTTAGAGTATAGTTGACAATTTCATTAAGGGAAAGTTTGAGCAAAGTTTTAAGTCTTTCATTTTCGAGGCGCATACAACCTTGATTATCATCAACAAAGAATACTGATTTAATCAGAAAATACTTCCAGGAAACAAAAGAGCTTCACTATGACAAAATTAATGGTGACGGACAGATGACATCATTGGAATACCGTACATCATGTAACTGTCCAAAAGATTGATGCTTATGTTTGTTTGAATTGAGAGAATTTCTGTCGAGTTCCAACCAAATGAAACAAAGACTTTCCTTCAAGAAATATGGAAGTCAAGCTGATAAGATAGCTTATTTTGGTTCCACTGATACATATGATACAACATGCGTAAATATTTGTAGCAAACAATCAGTTCAGTAACTTTGAAAAGGCTGGTTACAATACAAAAACAGTACCAGCCCTGATAATTATGTCTTATAAACTTCTATTCAGTATGATTCACCTCTGATCTTTGGTGGCCCTCTGATCTCAGGCCACCAAAAATATGATATTATTTCCATCTGCCTATAGGGTAGGGTAACTATAAGACATTAGCTCCACCTTGATAGGTCATTATTTACCAAATCTGATGTACGCCCAGCCAGGCACACACGTATTCTCCCAGCACCCTTTCAAACCAACGGGGCCCATATCAATCCCCACATGCTGCCACACGAACATTTCCAGACCCAACCAACCACATTCACACATATACCCAAATAGCCTTTACACCCATCAACACCTACAAAACACTCACAAATTTCTCCACCTATATCTCCAGGGTTGAGAAAGACAAGAGAGGGAAGTGCTGAGGGTATTCTTACCTTATAAAGCCCAAGGAATCCTAACTCTCTCATGACAGACAATGCACTGACTCTGGGACCTGATTGGATTTCACCGGCAACTTGAAGTCTGATTTTCACGATCTCCAGTGGATTGGTAAACATTACTTGAGAACCACCAGCCTAGGCAAAAATTACCAGGAGTTTAAGAGTCATGATCTCTGTGACAAACTTTTTAGGTTCTTTATAGAGATTCTCCAAAAGTACTTAATAAGTAATTTCTTATATTCACTTCTTTTCTTACGGATGTTTTTACCTGATAGACTACACCACCTCTGACATACAACCTTTCCTATGATAATTTTTGAATTACTTGGATCACTGATCATTAACAACATGAGATGAAAGCACTGAAAATGGATTTTTTTGGAGAAGGTAACATACCATTCCACCGGCAACACATTCTGCCCAGAAGGGAATTTCTCCATTTGGCGGTGTCAAATGATCACGCATAAAATCATTCATCGTCAACTTGATGGCTTTCTCTGGAGCAACTCCCACAAGTTGTGGTAGGAGACCTATGGTAAAATTTGGCAATGAATGAATACAAAAAGTCTGACATTTTTGTCTTTGCAACTGAAAGCACGAGAATTTACTCTACACAACCTTAGCTAATCGCTCCTAGCTACAGATCTACTCAAAACAAAGTTTCTTAACAGCAAGTTTGGAGACATTTTGGTATTTTGAAGCAATGTCAACATCTTTATCAATGATACAGTTACAATAGATGAATATTTGTTGTGTCTGCTCTAAAAAGTATGGAATAATATCAGCAGAATTGGAACATTTATCTTGTATCATTTTAGTATTCCACCCAAATGTCAGACCAGTGAAGTGGAACAGTTACTGGTCTGGACAAAACAATTGGTTGTCCTGGCCTTAAAAAAACCTGGATTTACTCAGCCCTGATTTTACAGAGGCTCTTACAGAGACATGATGTTTGAGTTGCTTTGACATCCTGGAAAGGTTGGGATTTATACAACGTCAATACAACATTTTTATGTTCGTATGATAAATAAGTTGATCAATGACATTCTGTCTCAGTCGACGATAAAGTTTGACTTACCACTATAGAGACCTAGGACGCCTTCATGACGGATAACCTTAATAAAACAATCAAAACTATTTCTGTACATCAATTCACCAACCACGGAACCACTTCTTTGGTTCTGAAGTCTGGTTTTCACCAAATCTATCGGATAAACTGCTGTGGCACCAGTAGCTGCAAGACACAAAATGGTAAAATAATCAACATCCCTTAAATTACAATTTGCCCAAGTAGATATACTAGTACAATCTTGAAATCTGTTCTTGTTAAAGTGAAGCTCCTGTGGTTGCTGGGAGGAATTACTTTGTAAAGCGCCCTCTATAAATGAATATGAAAGCGCCCTCTATAAATGAATGAATATTATTTAAGAGAAGTACCTCCTGCGATGCCACCAAGCAGAAATCTGTATGCAGATTCCGCGACTGCCAATAGTGGACTTCTGTGGACAGCTGACTTCTGTTGTTGTTGTTTTTGAAGAAATAGCACACTTTCTTCTACCGGTTTGATCTTCTCAATGTCCACTCCTGTTATTGTACTATACAATACAAATACAAGAACTACTGATTTTTAAAACCAGTTGAGGATATTTATACCACTGATACAACAACATCTGGTACAAAGTCAAGTTTCTCCCTTCCTTGGCTGTAATTAAGTTTACTTTCAACAGGTTTAAGAAGGCAATTGTGACTTGTAAGCCCTTTGGGAAAAAATTCAACAGAGTTTCAACACTGTGAACTTTACGGCATTTTTGAAAAATACCGCAATGATACGGTGTCGCTCACATTTGATCAGAATTGGTAGTATGGGTACCAAAGATCAACAATAAATGTTGTTTCTATCTGTTCAGTGCAGGAAAATTCAACGTTGATGTTATGACAATGATTTCTGCACAGTACAACCAGAAAAACAACAAGAATTATTTAAACCAGAAAAACAAGAACGACAAAAGTAAATAAGGTCTGAAACTTTAGGTACTGGAGATCAACTTTAGATACATGCATAGCAGAAACAGCTAGTCCCTCTTAGTTTGCGCAGGTCTGTTAATATGTAACAGTTCATAACAGGAAATGACTCAAGGTCAGTGGAGTAGCCTGTTTCAGTCATTGGCATGCCACCACTCCTGCACATTTGCAGGATTTCCCTTTTTCTTACCTCATTTGCATATTTTTGACACTGACATGTTCATTTGAACAACGTCACACCTCAACCCCTGCATCTACCTGTACACCAAATACTGAGATGGTAGCTTTGGCGGTATGGGAGCTTTTGCGTGTGACGGACATACATCCGCACATACATACCCACATACATACATAAAGACGCCACCGACTCACCATATAAGCTCTTTTTGGTATGTATATACATACCAAATATGAGCTAAAAATTAGTATCAGATTTTAAGTATTTTAAGCTTCCATGAACAGACCCCCCCCCCCCCCCCCCCCCCCCCCCCCCCCCCCCCCCCCCCCCCCCCCGAAAAAATACAACAAAAACACAACACCTAACATGAAGTCATGATGAGTTTAGGATGGAATGATTCCAGGAGTGTGTTCAAAGCTTTCTGACAAGACAGAATACTGACTTACCCTGTAGGGTGATCTAAGACACAAAGATGGAAGAGGATATCAACTTCTAAAGGAGTAACTTGTGAAAACTGCTGAGCTGAGAGTAAAAATTCCTCTGAAAATAAAAACACACAATTACTACTAGTGAAGTACTATGTGACAATATCTCATTTGAAATTACATACTCACCAAGCACTGTCACTCTATACTGAACAATCATTTCTTGAAAAGTAAAATTATACTTGACTAAAATTTACTGTATCATGTATATTAAAATACTCCTTGTTTCATTTGGGTTAATTTGTCATATCTAATGGAGGCAACAGGAATATGTTATCTTTATTAAAAGGGCCGGTAAATGTAACTTTCACTGATTTTTTCACTATTTTTGTTTTTAATGTCGACAGATTTCTTGTTCTTCTCCCTAAAGCATGTTGAGAAACGCAGTTTTCAGCTTGTTAACTCAGCCGCAGCACGAATAGACCACATTGCTATTGTTCACAAATGAATTCTGGTCCCGACTAGAATTCAAATGTAAACAATAACAGTAAATTTACATATAGACGCTATTTTGACAAGCTATAATAGTACATGTTTCAACATACTTGGATAACAGAACAAGAACATGCAATTGACAAACAAAACAGAGGGAAAAAATTCATCAACAGTTACAGCTAGCGGCCTTAAAACCCACACAAATACCTATGCCCATGAAGAAAACATTAGTATCATAAATATTTTGCAAACCAGAGAAATGTATTATTGTCATATGTTAATTTCATTTTCTTACCTTTTGTGACTGGTGTTTTGTGGTCCCCTTTTGTAATGGTATAGTAAATTTTTTTGATAAGTTCCATATTTGTGAGTAAAGAGCTGAACGCGTTGAAATATGGGAAACTGACAACATGGCTTGTTTCTCCCCCTGCAACCTGCCAACACAAAAGAAACAAAGTTGAGTTTTTACCCTTTTAGTACCAAAATTTTTGTTCAGTTTTGTTGATTTCAATGGTGATACAAGATTGCCACACTTTGAAGAATGGATGAAGTCTTGCACCCTGAAAGTTGCAATAAATCAGATATTTTGAAGAAATTGACACAGTAAAGAGAATTTCTTAGATATTACAGCCCTTTCATGACTTCTCTTGGTAAAAGTACGGTAGAACTTACTAATTTTTAAAGTTTTGATATCAGTGTTATACACAAATAGGAATTTCACACAGAAATTTAAAGAACATGGCATATGAATCCATACATTTATTCCTATACAGATGCTGTCACAGTTATTGCACACAACAAAGCCAAACAATAGTATAAAAGCAAACACGTATATGGCAGTTCTCTAATCAAATCTAATCAAATCAAATCAGACTTGGTTTAGGATTGTTTCAGCTTTACAAATTGAACACGATTACTTGGGATAAAAATATTGTTTATGTTACTATTATTTTAATTTTGTTGCTATTGGGGAATTGACCTTTGTTATTGAATGTTTAACAATGAGTTGTATGGATGAATGAATACAGAATTGCTCCATGAACCTTGGTTGTCCAAAGGTCAACCCTGCCATCAAAGGTCACTGACACACCTCAGGTAAGTGTTATGGGTCAAAGGTCAAGATACTTATGGCCCAGCAAGCTGAGCTGCTGAGTCATCATCATGGGTTATAACCGATAGCACAGTATGGTGATTCAGCTTTCAAAGTTCAACAATTTCCTGTTGATGTCAATACATGTACAGTGTTGAAATATTTGAAATCTGTACTGATATACCGGTACAAACAGTAAGTTCAGTGTGTATCACAGTTATACTTGCTGACAAGGAACGGATTTGATTGAAGTTGAACTATTACCATATGACAGCTTGGTGGAAAGTCTATTGCTCAATGTATTAAGAAAAATAATGAGTGCAGACAAGAGATCTATATCTGTGGGGTTAACGTCATAGTTTGCTGTCAAACTAAGTTTTTGTACAACAGAGTAAGACTCTGTTCTCTTTGACTAAAGAATAATTTACAAAAGTATTGTTACTGGGTCAACCACTGGAATTTTCAAGGAATTCTTAACTGACTCAGCGAGTTTGGAAACCCAGAATGTTAAAAGATAACACTAGCAGGAGTTGACTTTGAGTGAAACACTGGTGCAAGATGTAAAAAGCAGTGATTGCAATGAAATCAATACAGTGACCAGAAAGTGAGTGCATTATACACAGAAATATGGCAAATAAGGTTGCACACTATTTATGTCTGAGTAAAAGTGGCAGAGTGATGTGATGGTGAACAACACAGTCACCATTTTATCCAGGACACATGCATGACATCAATGCTATTTGCTTATTCAAAAATCACTTGCACAGATATAGAGCTAACATTAGCTTTTTGAGATTTAATGGGGCAACTTGAATATTATTGTACTAAAATTAGTAGCTTGTCATAATTCATTAAACCTACATCACTGTGGCAACAGATACGGTAGATAAGCGATGATTTAGCGCTCAACTGTGTTTTAATGTCAACTTGAAGTACCCATGAAATAAAAAAATCCAATACTTGAAAACTCTGAAGGTAATGTTCAACAAAGAAGAGCAACACATCATCTTATTTACATGCTTTAATCAAAAGCTGAGGGATATATTCACAGCATATGTCTTAAGTGTGACACCTTAGAGCTGTCACTCAAGGGTTCAAGTACAAGAAGTGTTGAATATTTATCTCAGTTGCTTTGCATCACTTGAGCTTAGAGCAGCATTTGCCTACCGTGTGTAATCAAAAAATATGACAGTGATTTCTGGAATTTTTACTTTTTAAAGATCGTTGTTTGTTCATTGTCAGAGAAAACTAACTCACCGAGACAAGGTTTTCTTCCACAAAGGGTGTAAGTAAATTCTTTTTAATGGTGGACATGATGCGTCGGAATTCCATGGCTGTAATCATTCCTTTCTTTTTTTCATCAAAACTGACAAATGCCTGCCGTGCGTGCTCCTCTTGTAAGTTCTGGAAAAAAACACGGAAAGAAAAACAACGATAAATGAATATCGGTACAGGAAGACATGACAAAGTGAGATATAATGCAATGACAGCAAATGTATGTTGATTCTAGGTGTATTGACAATTTTATACTCAAGTCCTCTGACATCCACTGAACAAAGTTTTCAAAAAAATTTAATCTTGTCTGATGATTTCTGTATATGAAACTATCATAACTTTCTTGCCAACTGTTAATTTAAATTGGTAAAGAAAGTCTGATTGCCCTGTCTGATTGCCCTAATTTTGTGTTTAACGGTGTCTTTGTGGTCTATCTCTTTAGATTGCAAATGAAGTGACAGGGACTCTAGATTTGCATACAATGGGTTTCGTTTTCCCTTTTGTTGAGGAAAGACAACCCATTCCCCCTGCATTGTGGGCGAGGGAGAGAGACTATGGACACCTAGAGCACTGGGGTGATATGTTTACCAATTTCATTTGATGGAGCTATGTCACACTCTCCATCGATAAAACTTGGTGAAATATGACAGTGTATAATCCCATCTGATGTTCCATATGTGTCGCCATATAGCATGATCTGTGGTGTATATTTTTACAAATATTTACAACAAAAAGTGTGCACTGATAATATCGTTTCTATGCATGATAAGCAATGGCTGGCATTTCCTTTATCTTAAAGCTCTATTAACTGGAACCTTCCATGTATGTTCCATTGCTTTGCTTTGTTTGTAAAACACATTTTCTTGTCCAGCTCTCTAAATCATTTTGAAAAGGGAAGTGTTAAACTTGTAATAATAGCCTGCATGCGCCTAACATCCAATGTCATCAGTGACACATGAACTTTAGTTCAGATAAAGGATTCATTTGTCAACTACAACACATAGTATGTTGAATGCAGTGTTGTGTTTGCAAGGGAAATACATTGTATTTCAACATCCAAACAGAAGAAAAAGAAGAAAATATGTTTTCTACGAATAAAAACACATTAAAATATCAAAAGTAACTGCTATTACCCCTTTTATGTTTTGGTTTCAAATGCATACTCAAATATCAATACAGGATGTGTGATGACTGATTCAACAACAGGTGTTATCAGTGAACACATTGCATTTTAATATGGTAGAAAGTATGGCATATTTTTCATTTTCACTGGTCCGCACATCGCTAATCATTATGAAAAGGTTGAATACTGTAAAAAGACAAAACAGTTTCTGTTTCCCTGGAACAATTCTTGTGGTACAGGCACATGGCTGCAGTTAACAATGACGGACACCAAACATTGAATCAAAGCGGAGAACATTCCATGGCAGTCAAAGGTGAAAGGTCATCTGCATTGAGAATGCAATGTATGCACTGTATTAGTTTACTGTGTATCATAAAATAACAACTCAGAATTCCTCTGTGTATCTTTCCAAAAAAGTATACAATTCAAACATACTATATCCCTCGACTTTTTTAATTTGGAGGCTAATCTACGACTTGGGAATTTTAAGGATTGTGAACACAAAGACCTAAGATTTAGGCCTAGAGTTGTGATGATATGACATGGCTGCAATACTTGAATTCCAAAAGCATGTGATGTAGAAGACCTCAAAAACAACCAAAGTATTCATGTTACTATTACTGCTGCTGACTAAGCACATTGAGCTAGTATGTGCCTTGAAAGTGAAAAACTTAAAACTTTTGCTCAAACTTTCCTCAATGAAACTTTTTACCATACTTTTACTAAATCACAAATAAAAATCAGGAGTCAACATGCAAACTTTGAAATTAGAAAAGCAAACTACCTGATATTTACCGATATTTGAAATTCAAAATGGCCGCCATCCCTTTATTAACTCTATGGGGAAGAGTAAAATTTTCAATATTCAAAAGTTAACATGGTAGAACTTTTTCTTGCTCAAGGAACTTTAAAATAAGCCGCACACGCAGCAGACCAGACAAGTCATCTCTGATGACACAGTCCCCGCTTGTCCATTTTGTTATAATCTTTGGTGTCTAGGTAGCTGTGGTCTGGGTCGCTGTGGAATGACATTGATGCAACGGGTGCATCAGGCCTGTGACTTGCATAATAAAGTAATCTGAGGAACGTTCAATAAATGACTCATCTCTGCCGGTAATGACCACTGAAGGAACTTTTGATTACATCACACATAATGATGCCCTCACTGCCTCTAGTGTCATGACGGCACATACTATACACATGGTTTGGTGGAATTTTCGAAATGCTATGGGATTGGGTATGTTGTTGTAATCAGCCATCAGCCATTTCGGATCATATAATGAAACAATTTAATGTGCACAAGAATGCAGCCATAGTATTTTATCTTCATATCACGTTTGAACAAAATCAGTCCATCGAGGGACAGTGACCTATGTTTATGTTTCAAAGACATAAAAAAATCACACCAAAATTGAAATCAAATGGCTGTCTCTTGACCATATGGATCATAGCACAAAATTAGTAGACATGCATATGTATGCCATGGTACTTTATCTTTGTACCAAGTCTCAACAACATTGGTTAAGGAATATTTGCATATGATTAAGCCTCAAAGACATGAAAAAATCCAAAAATGACCATCGGGCAGAGATATTGGAAAAAAATTTACAAAATGGCAGCCATATTGGAACATGTCACGAAGTAAATTGACTTGTATGCCATAGTGCTTGATCTTTGTGCCAAGTTTGGACAAAATGGGTGTAATGACCTTTGAATTATGCTTCAAAGACATGCAAAATTCCAACAAAATGGCAGTTCTGCAGCCATATTGGATCCTATCGCAAGGTTAATTGATACATGCATATGCATGCCATAGTACGTGCTTTGCCTTTGTGCCAAGTTTGAACAAAATCGGTTCAAGGATGTTTGAGTTACGGTTCAAAGACATGAAAAAATCGCAAAAAAATGGCCACCTGTCAGCCATATTGGATCATTTCACAAAATAAATTGGTGTTCATATGAAGGGCATACTATTTTGCTTTTGTGCCAAATTTGAACAGAATTGGTTCAAGAATGTCTGAGTTATGGTCCATAGACATGAAAAATCGCAACAAAATGGCCGCCTCACGCCCATATTGGATCGTATCGCAATATAATTTGACATGCATGTGTAGGCCATAGTGTTATGCCTTTGTGCCAAGTTTGAACAGAATCAGTTTGAGGATGTTTGAGTTATGGTTCAAAGACACGAAAAATCGCAAACAAAATGGCCGCCTCGCGGCCATATTGGATCGTATCGCAAACTTATTTGACATGCACATGTAGGCCATAGTGTTATGCCTTTGTGCAAGTTTGAACAGAATCTGTTCAAGGATGTCTGAGTTATGGTCCAAAGACACGAAAAATCGCAACAAAATGGCCGCCTCGCCCCCATATTGGATTATACGCAAAATTATTTGACATCCATAGTGTTATGCCTTTGTGCCAAGTTTGAACATAATCTGCTCAAGGATGTCTGAGTTGTGGTCCAAAGACATGAAAAATCGCAACAAAATGGCCGCCTCGCGGCCAAATTCGATCGTATCACAAAATAAATCGACGTGCATCTGTAGGTCATAGTGCTATGCCTTTGTGCCAAGTTTGAACGAAATTGGTTCAGCAGTGTCTGAGAAACTGTTGATGACGGACGGACGGACGGACGGACGCACAGACGGGACCCAATCTATAAGTCCGCGGGGACTAAAAAGTATTGGAAAAATTTGAGTCAATATAAATCTGTCCTGAGATGCATTCTACCTTAATGTGGGTATGGTTTCAGGCACCTTTCTGAAATAAATCTTTACAAAACCTTCTATAAAATTGCCTACACAGCTATCATCAGCAGAGAAAAATTGATAATTTCAAATTATAGATCATCTATATTACCACACCATTCGTCCATTCATGCATTTTTTCCAGCACAGCATTAAGACTGACAGAACCAAGGTCAGAGGTTCAGAATTCAACCGTCATACTTGATTGACAAAACACTTCCAGTTCTTTGGTTTGAGTGACATCCCGTAGGTGTGGAAGGGTACTCTATAATTCTGGCAATACTGCCTGCAGGCCCCCTACCTAAATAAATCACTTTGATTTCGGGGGAAGGGTCGTCCCTGGAAGAAACACATCAAATCCAAATGCGAGGGGGTTTACAATTAAGGTTTCCGTTAATTTCTAAGGGTTAGTGATGATTAAAATCATACCATGGCATATTTCATGTAACAAAGAAGCTCTTGGAAGGTCTTTAATATAAAAGAAAGTCTTCCAATAACTTTCGGGAAGGGGGGGGGGGGGGTGTTGTGGGGGGTTGCCACCCCTTAGGCTGAGACTGTACCTGCTTCAGATACGAAAGCTTTGAATTAATGAATATCTAACGACCCTTTGAAACAGCCCTTTATTGCCACACTCTTGCAACCATCAAACATAAACAATGTAGAAATCTGTAATTTGCAAAATCAGCATCACATCAAAATTTATTGTCAAATTTGGAATTAGCCTACAGTTTTAGACAATTGGAGCCACTTAGTTCACATCAAGATCAGGGCTTGACAATTTTTTTTCCAGTTCACTTGTCCGTCGGACAAGTGGATTTTCAATTTCACTTGTCCTTTCAAAAATTTTACTTGTCCTCCATTTGCAATAATCAAGACCAAAATACTTGCGACAAATTCAGTAGCGGCTTTCAGGGCTTTCTTATTTTGGTAATTTTCGCCGATGTTGACGCCGATTTTTCTCAAAAGTTTACATTGAAGTAGGCCTGCGTACGGTCTGTGTGTTCCCGGCGTTATACGGCCTCCACCACAAGAGGCCGTAGGCCCTATAACGCCGGGAACACACAGACCTGTACGCAGGGCTAACATTGAATTTGAAGGTACATATCATACATCGGCTTCCCGTGTTTAGCAAGCATAAATGCCGTCGTAAAAAGATTGGTCAGTTTCTGTCGCTGGTCGTCGTCATTCGGTTCACGCATTGCGAGTGCATGCGATCGGATTGTTGGCAAGTGAAACCGTATCGGGCTCAGCAGCGGGACCCACAAAATTTCCACAATCATTGTCCCCGTCACGATCTCATCTGCGATGCGCCAAACAGACCAAATGCGGTTGACTAAACTCGTGAGACCTTATCGATTCAACGCGAAACATGTCGTATCTGTCAAGAAAAGCATTTCGCTTGGTTTGGCCATGCATGGAGGTAGTCTCGTCCTACCTCCATGGTTTGGCAATGATGGGGTATTTGAGACACGATGTACAGAACATTTTGGAGCCGTCATATTTCAACCAAGGCCACTGTGCTTTCCAAATTCCATTTCGGGAGATAACATCTACGGCGTTTTTCCTCATCATAACGCTTATGTAAAGATCTTTTGTCAGAAACATCGTTCTAATCATCACATCGAGTCGTTGATTCTCAGACGATCCCACTCACGCTGGCCCTCGTGGCGCCGTCGTAAATCATCACAATGTCGTTTCTCAGAGTTACACAATGCCCATCGTCGTAAACTACGTGCCTCTTTACGGCAACAACTTCGCTTGATTTTTGCGTAGGTCTGCGGAGCGGAAATTACGCTCTAGCTCGCGAAAATGCACAATGCCTTGTTTGCATTAGTGGAAATATTACCGTAAAATACTCATATTTACAGCGATCACTCCACAAACTATCTGCCAACTATGTTCGTCTACCTCGCGAGGCCGCATAAATGATTGTGAAGTACTGCACGGTCGATCGCCGATAAGCACTATGGCATTGGGTTTTGCAATTTTTTACCTAATTTGTTGGGGCGGAGCAGTCAGCATACAACAAAGAAATGCTGTTTACGCCAAATTTTAAGCGACTTTTTAATTGGACGATGAAACAATATCATGTCGATCATCGAAAAATTGCAACATTGTGTGAATCGGCAAGTGAATCGCAGAAGAACGTCACAATTGTATCTAAAAAGTCAGTGATTGACATTTATTTTGTGTGAACGACAACGCAAATCGGGCGACACGTGCACAAACCGCAACTTAGGTTCGCGTTGATTGCGCCATGAGTTGTATAAACAACTTGTCCGGCGGGCGACCAGATTTTATTTTTGACTTGCCCGAACGTAAATTTCACTTGTCCGCGGCGTCGGGCGATAGGAATTGTCAAGCCCTGAAGATGTTGGATGCACGGGGGAGCTAGATGCAAATATATGTAAAAAGGTTAAAGAGACAAAGTTGGCCATTTTCATAAAGTTTGTTTGATGCGAGATACTACTTATATTGTTTGACATGTTGAAAGATACTGAATGAATGGGTGACCATGTATATATTAAACCCCAGTTTCAGACATAAATTATATGGTCATGACCATTAATTCATTTTTGCGATGGTTTCATTTAATTTGTCTAAAACCGGGGTCGAATATATGCATGGTCACCCATTCATGCAGTATCTTTCAACATGTCAAACTATATAAGTAGTATCTCGCATGAAACAAAACTCATGAAAAATGGCCGACTTTGTCCCTTGAAAAAAATAGAACTAGTAAAAGCAACATAAGTTGAAGATCAACGTTTATATCGTGTATATTCGCAGTGGTTCCTCTAGCCACTACAGATGACCTTGGGATTGTGTATCAGACGGCAGTCTGCCCCAGTGCATCATTGGAAAAGTTTCAACATGTGGTGACCTTACCCTTCTTTTCTGCTGTGCTCAGTCGGTCATGAAATATCTATGACTATTTAAAGTCTGACAGGGCAAACAGCGGAGCAATACAAAGCATTACATTACATCATTTGTAATTTGTAAACGTTTGCTATTCAAACGATGATATATTCACCAATGAACAAAGTGGGCAATTTTCAGAAAGAATGGCCATTACAACATACAGACCACTGTCAGACAATTTGGTAATCTGATCTCTGACATTACACCCGCATGAAGAGACTAATGCATGGACAAAGTACAGTTGTCAGTAAAATTGCAAGATGCAAGATGAAAGATTTGCTATTTCTCTTCCACGGAATATTCTATAAAATATCTGTTGGGAATGTTTTTTGTTGAGAAACATTGCTGATACTGACAGCAAAATTTATTCTGAGAAACTGTCCACATATTGAATGACAGAAATGAAAGTTTCAAACACAGATATGGTGAACCGAAAAGTACTTGTAAACAATATTATGCAAAACACACCACAAAAATGATAATTTTGTATGCACCATTGAGTTGGTTCTTGTTATTTTGAAATCATCTTAGGGACAGTCTCAGATTCTTGCATAAGTCCAAAAGGCAAAATTCGTTTGTTTAGGGGGGGAGGGGGTTTGACCTCCATACAATTAGTGAACTTTGCTTTCGCACTTTTATTTTGTGATCACAAGTTCTAGTTACATTGTGTGTAGAAATAAACAAAAACTTCACACTCGTAACAACAAATTTTGCTGTAACTGTTTCCAACTCGTTCGTGTCATGCTCTGGTCAATTATATTACTCGACAATGTAATGTGGTCAGGGGATATATATTCTTCAGTAGCTATAACAAAATGCTACTCTCAGGCAGACATCAACATTTCACACTTTTGAACTTTCGTTTGGGGGAGGGAGTTTGATCTAAATGAAGGAATTTCATTTCTTGAACTTATGCAACAATCTGAGACGGTCCCTTAATAAACACTGGAAATTGAAAACTTTCTACCATTTGAAAATAAAACTGTTTATTTTTATTTTCCTATGACTTTAAGCAGTAGACTTAAGCTTTACTAAATATATGAAACTGACAACCTCAAATTTTCAATGTACACTATTTCAAACTTATTTACAGATTTTTTTTGGTTTTATGTTTGGTGTGCTACAATTCTCTTAGCTATGGCCTCCTGGTCTTTATTTGAAGATTTGCCAAATCTCAACACTTCAAATATTAGATTTATCAAGACATTGACAATCACAGGGTTATGAAACTGAAATTGGTTGAAAAGACTGTTCAACTTCTGAAAACGGACAGTCTGACCTACTTGTCCATTAGCCTGTACTCAGGAGAATTGATACTAAATCAAGCAGACATGCATTATTTCAAAGCAGTTTATTGACAACTGATGACATCAATAAAATTAAACCGATAGTCACAGGAGATTTGATGACCTGAACAAAATCCAACATCCTGGTTTCCAAGGTCAAATGATTATTATTCAAAGCAAGGTAGTCTTTACATGACTTCGCTGATTGTATCCTAATTGTGAAGTGATATTTTTCTTATCCGTAGTATTTGGTTGGAGTAATTTTGGAATAATTCATAAAATTTTCTTGAAGATTTTTTTTATTTTTAGGAAGCTGTCTGCAAGAAGAATGAACTCATTGCTGATGCATCAAAATAAAATGAATTACTTATCAAAGAGTATAAACTGTCTTTTTTCTATTGGTTTACACTTAGAATAGCTCAAAACTAACCAATACCATTGTCCTTTTTATGAAACTGAGTCAAGAAAAATTGAACTAAATGCCCTACAATGTTTCATTGTTTCAAGACTTGTTGAGATAAACTTCACTGAATGTTTTCAATCGTAGCTAACACCATTAGAAATATGCTGACTCAGCATATTTTGAAACATCTGCCAATTTTAGTTGTACTTTATTCTGTACTTTTTCATATTACTATGAATTTGATAAAACATGACAAAGCATCTAAAAATAACCTGTCCTTCATTGGTTTTAAGAGAATCACTGTCTGTCTACTTGCTAGCACAACGATCAGTAATCGGTTTATTTCTTGTTTTCCATCAATTCCAGAGAATGATAATCCCATATACTAGTGAGCTAACAACACACACAAGGACAGAATATTAATCATGTTACAATACATACATGACAACATGCAGAGTTTTGCAAAACTGAGAAGAATAGTTTTCAAAACCTAATGCTTATTTGGATTTGTCAGTATTGAAATGTTGTTAATTAAGATGGTTCTGATTGTTACGCAATATTTTTTCATTAAAAAAAAAAAAGGTAAGATCAAGAGATGATTACTGAATCTGTAATTTGAGTACTTACTTGTAAAAATTGTGTAAATTCTTGGTAGGATAGTTCCTTTTTCTTATCTTCGCCGAAGTGAAGTTTTGTGTATCTTGATTCAAAATCAAACGGCAGATTGTGGTGAACTTCCGTTAGACTGAAAACACTCTGAAACTCATCTACGGAGAAATAAAATAAAAAGGGAAAGCTTACTCAAACGGAAATCTGTTGCACCTTGATTTTAAGCAGCAACTCAAACTTTTTAAGGTTCTTTCCCCCATGATTCTTGTCATGTTACAATCAGCATAATTTGCAGTCTTCAACTCGTCATAACAATACAGCCTATGTGTGTGATACCCAATCTCACTGTAGACGACTAAATTCTAGCTAGCACTAGAATTCACATATCAACAATACTGCATACTGTACACAATGTGCTACATTTGCAAGTATGACAATTTATATTTAACATATTTTAGGAAAGAAATGAGATAATGATTATCAAAATATCAAAATATACACCTTCTATCACTTTACGGCAGAATGCGCCTCGGGAATGTGTACTGAGACTCAATTTTTTACAATGCTTTTCTGATCTACCACTTGTGGGGGCTTATTTTTTTATGCTTTCAGAGTACGAAAAATTTTCAGTCATTTTTTTCGAAAATTTAAAATTTTATTTTTCCCCGTAGAATCGACATACGGATGGCAGCCATTTTGAATTGCAAATATTAGTAAATATTAGGTAATCATGTTTCTCTTGACACCAAACTTCACTGCCACCCCAGATTTTTCTTCTTGATTTGGTAATAGAATGGTTGAATGTTCACAGTGAGGAAAATTTGCGTAAAAGATTTAAGTCCATCACTTTCACGGCGCAGACTACATTTATGTAAGTTATGGTCATTGGCACAAATCTTGAACACCGAACTCTGGTTTGGAAGAATGGAATATCAATATTTTCACAAACAAGGGCATAGCCACTTGTGTCTTACTTTTATGCTATGACTTTCCAGTGAACATTCCACCGGTAGACAGCAGGGATATGGAGATTATAAAAATTTGAAAGTGGTACCTCCACCACAAGTAACACTTCAAAACTCAACAATACACCTCTCTAATATTTTACTGTTGACAAATTTTGGAAGCTAAGAATTAAATGCTATTGGTTCATATTTTACACTCAAACTTTATTGGCTCATTTGACCTGCAATTTTTACGTTTTCAATCATAATATTGATGGCAACAATTTCACCATTCCTGGAAGAAACAGTTATGTTACTCTTGTCAAAAATATTTATTTTTGCATATTCAACGATGGAAGTGTGATGTAATTATGAATAAACCCTTTATTATCACTATTGCATAATTCCTTTCAATAGTTATTGCTTGGATAACCTTCCATGGAGTATGCATTCAAGAGTCGGTCAGGGACCTTGAAGTGTAATGTAATTGCTCTCATCAAGATTGGAGTTTTGTTACTAAATTTAGTAACAGATTGGCAACACTACTCAACCCTGACAGAAATTCAGATAAATTTGATCTTTTACACCCACTGGCTGTGGTCAGAACCTTCAACATTTAGTTTTTTATGGTTTTCATCAGAATATTAGCAATAACAAAATGCCATTTGCTTTTTGCTCCTGTGCTTGTGATTTACAAAAGTCCTGCATTAGAATTATTTTGGACAAAATATTAGCACATCACTTTCCAAGTTCAAAGCTTGTCCAGTGCTGCAGTCTTGTTACAAGTTACAAGGTTAAGCTCTTCAATGTAAAATTATATCAAATTCATTTACAGCTCTTCACTAATATTTTACATAATAGTCACATATTTTTTTTCAAATTTTAGATTTCACTGACATCTTGCCCTTTCTGTTCAATGTAAACAGTTTAGCTTTGATGTAGCAACATGGTTATCACAGCTAAGCGTTGCACCCTACCTCACAAATTTCACTGACACAAATGCACAATTGGTAAGTGTGGAAAATTCAAGAGGGTATAAAACTATTTCTTTGATAAATTATCAACCCATAATTCGTGTTGTTATTTAAAATTTGAAATTAATTTTTCTTGTCATTGCATTTGAGATGTTGCTTTTATTCAACATACAAAGAAAATAATTTGATATAACTTTTTGCAAAATTTCTGGTTGTAAACTGATATTTATCTTCTATGTCACTTGCTCAACTCTGCAGTCAAAACCATTGTGTGATTAAGTCCAGAATTCACAGACTACCATAACTTAATTTTTACAAGCGTACAGATAAGAAAACACACAGCAATATAACTAGGCTAATATTTATGAACTACACTTGTTTTGGCAAAATGCCAACACAGATGTGATCATTGGCTAATTGCCAAGTGAACAATCCTTGACACAATGTTAAATGAACTAATTTTGACTTATCACTGACAATATCACCAAGCAGCTGGATGAAGTTTGCAATTCATAAAAGAAGTGAAGATTGAGAAATGTGAATTTTAAAAAGTGTGAATCAAAGATTATTTTTATACCATTTATAATCTACAGGGAAATTATTCTGCATAAGAACACGGCTTTGCACACAATTTTGATGAAATTCGTTAACGATATATCATGTTTAGCTCTGGGACGTCATGCATGTGTTTCACGAATATGGAATACAAACGACAGTTAATACATCTGTCATTCTGTAAGTTAAATGCACACGGCAAGTCATTCTACAATGGATAGTGTGAATACTGTTACAGAATGATAATAAACTGCTGAATACATTTACCCAGTCGAGTTGAAGGACGCCATATTACACACGGCCTTGAAATTTGCAATGCCAGCATACGAATGAACTGTTTAAATGTTCTAATCATTTGCCGGGCAGTGAATGAACAAAATATAACGTAAAATCAGTGATATATGCACGTCTTATTGTTTATTTGATTTGCAGGGTAGGATTTTCTGTGCTTTAATAATGTTGAGTGCCAAACTGTAACAATAATATGTCTGCACTGAGAATTTCTTAAATTGATACTCTGAAGCCAAATGTTAAACACCATCTCAAATATCTCTTTCTGTAAACAATATCATTTTATTCAACCAAATGAGATTTAAGCAACGGAATCAATAACTTATCCTGTACAATAATATGTCTATATACCCAACCTTCTATTATATTTCCTTTACAACAATCAGTGCTCTCACACATAAAATAATTTGAATAATTTGAGTGAATAAACAACAATGTCATTGTATGCTTTCATGACAGAAATAAAACACAATACAATAGAAGATGGCTACTCAATACTAAACTGTTCTGGGTCATGCCAGTCTGTAACCCCAACAGATGAATTGTATTAAATTACCTCTCAGAGACGCAATTGTTATTCTTTTGTACCTAACACTGTACAAACCATATCTTACCGCTTTGATTTTAACAGAAAAACCTCATAATTTGTACACTTGATGTATTATATTATAGAATTATTTTGCTTCAGATGATAACAAAGACTTTCAAGAATAATGAGATTGAAACACAAAACCTTCTAGACAAGCTTGTTTGTGTGAAGGCCAGTTGCAAAGTTCATTGGAGGTCACATTAACGATTCAAACAGTCAAAGAGTGCATAGTGCACATCAAAACAACAAGAAATTCTATTAGACTCTGTAGTATTAAAGTAAGATCAATTCTGTCATGTAGAAAATAAAAATAGTAGCATACTTACTGAATGAGACAAACCCAGATCCATTTGTATCAAATAACTGAAATGTTAATTTGTACATGGCGTCTGGAGCACATAAAAGAGCTTCGAAATCTTTGAACTCCTCAAATGATATCAACCTGAAAATATAACACAAATAGCATGGAACAATATTGATTTTAAAATATTTATTTTAAATATTTGCCATCATTATAATAGTTTAATTATTCTTTGTCCGGTAAAAAATATTTCAATCTGCAAATTCCTTTCAATATGCCATGACAGGTATGCATAAAGACACAAATTTGATGTCATCAATGGCCTTACTTGCTATTGTATATATGTTGTTGCTAAATATAGCGACATGTGCTAAATCGGCTGCTGCCTTCAGATATTCAAAAAAAAATGTTCTAATTTTGGTTATAATGTTGCTGCGTGTGGTTGCTGCCCTGACATGTTTTTTTTATTTGTAGGATAGGTTGTAGCATTGTATAATTCTTGTACATGCAGTTGCTGAACAGCTTTTAAAAATTTTTTTTAATTGTTGAAACCAATGAAAGATTGATCTCTGGTCTTATTTACATATTGTAAAACAGGCTGTACAGAATGAATCAAGTAAAGCACTGTATACACACTGCAAAATTTGTTTTGGTAATACAAGAATTGACACATGATGATTGAACATAATAAAACATAATACTATGACAACATAATCACATGATAAACTAGCTGTAGTATCTCCACATAGGTAATATGTAAAAGATATGGTATCTGACAAGAATCTAACCAGAATGTACACTATCAGATTTTTTTTTGTTTACTTTGAACTTAAATTGAACAGCATGTGACAATAAGTACAGCTCAAAGGTCCATAGTCCTTGTCAGTGCCTCTGGAATGCCGATGACCAATAAACGTTGCTTTGTTATTTTACATATTGAATCATATAACAGTCGAATAGCGTGCTGAACAGTCAAGACTTATTGTGGCATCCATACACATTTCCACAATTTGAAAACCAGTTATTTGTTGCATTCAATTGGCTGTACAGCAATTCAAAGGCAAGATTTATGGCTGAGGTATTATTCCATATGATATGGAAGTAACGGAGAGACTTAAATGCAAAATATAATGGGAATGGCCTATTATTTTCTGTATTGATAATAGATAAGAGAGGTCATACAGATACTAATCCAGCTGACATCGCTTTATTGTAATAATTTCAAATCACGGTAAAATTGCATGATATTTTGTCAATATTTGAACATATTTTGTCTCCAATTGGGCAAAAGGATTGCATTTTGATACTAAAAAATTTTCCTGTTCAGATCTGATTATATGTTGGCAAGTTTACAATATGGTGATCTGTGACAGACCATCTTGGTAACCTAATATGCATTTGAGCATAGTACAGTTATAGACAATGAAATTGCAAATTCTATGCACACGAGTCGATGCTGTATTCCAATAAGGGAAAAATCTTCAAATAGTGTGGGAGTGGATTTTTCAAATGAAATTACCGGTACACTGCCAACAAACACTGCACAAAATATGACATTTTGACCAATATTTCACTTTTGCATTATAGTTTATACTGTAATTCACAACACTTACTTTCATTTCCATTTGCTTTTGCCTCATTATCTTGCTTTACTTTTATATTTTAGAATGCGTTTTTATTTTGTATATTCTTTTGCTTTTACAATGTGTTTATTTTTATCCCCTTTGCATATGCTCCTGGCATCCACTTCAACTTTGGTCTATTGATTACCTTGTGTATCTTTTTTTGTTTTTATTTACCACAACAACAACACAATTTTTAACAATACCATTTTACTCGGCATTGTGCTTTAAAACAAAAGAAAAACAAAACAAAAAGAATAATGAACAATAACAAAAGAATACAGGGATAGAAATACTTTTTTATTTCTCGTGGCAAAAGTTTGCCACCGGATATAAAATCAGGTGGCAATTATGAAAAATCTGGTGGCAGTTTAACACGTGATCGGTATAATAAAACATTTTCTCATTGCCACATACTCTATCTAATCTATAAATTCTTGAAAATATGGTGAGTGCACGTCACAAAAAATCAACCCATACTGCAGGCCTCGGAAAATTTTTTTCAAACTTACTAACCGTGGGACACGTGAATTTCATTTTTACTTGCCCAAGAGGAAAAATTACTTGCCCTAAATTTCTAATAACTGTACTAGTAATTTGTAACAGAGAGCAAGAGTTTGGCCATATGAAGTGAATTCAAAGAGGGAAAAAACAGATTCAAACATGAACTACATTCTTGTTAAAATGAAGGACTATTACCAAATCTGAAATGTCGCAGAAGAAATGTGAGAATACTTTAGTTTTTTTTCTGAAGATTTGGCCATTTAGAGAACATCTTTGAATTTGGAATTTTTCCACAACCTCGTCCAAATTAAAATCTTTGCATAAGAGTAATAAGATTGTGTGATTTACAATGTGCATGGCTGGCTGCTGCTCTTTATTATCAAGCTGAGATCACAAACAACTGCTCTGCTAGTGTTTATCTGCCAATGCATATGCACATGTACCATGTGTACATCTGCAACCCTTTTACCTGTTTACATGTTTACTCACTGAGCACAGCCGTCTTTCAAAGTTTTATTTTGATAAATGTATTCGTCAAGAGAGCAGATTCAAGTTTCGTTTTCGTTATACTCTTCAGTACAGATTTGTTTTCTGTAAGTGAGAGCCGATCCCTAACAACCAAGGTCACGTAATTTGAAACTGTCTGCATCTCACGCACTACGTAGCTGCAATATGTGGCCTCCTTGGTCGACTGAGCCCGTTTCGACTATGATGTAAACTTGTACTTTTTCAACTGGGGTTGATTTACGTTGAACAGTAAGCATTGCCGAGATCCATGGCTTCGAATAAGTTTACATCCATTTACCAAGCACATGGTGCAATTACACTATCGCGTGAAGCCGATCGACTGTCATAGATACGACTCATACACTTGCACAAAGAGAATGACGCGGCAACCACTGTCAAGAGCAGACCACTTTACGGCACACATACATGTACAAAACAGTGAGTTCACTCTGTGTCGTCGGAGAGAACATGTCGCAAAAATCTATTTTTTACGACTTTTTGTGTTTTACAACAGCAAGAACGATTATTTTGCGATGTCGGGCGGATTTTCAAGGGTTTTCAGAAAAAACTTCTGAGAGTTGAAGAACTTACAATGATTCTAGGCGTGTACAGACCTAATGAAATACTTTTTCAAGCTTGAATTGTCCAGAGCTTAGTTAATTCAACCGCTGGTGCACTTGCCCGTCGGACGCGGACGGGAAGCATATTGATTTTTAAAATCAATTAATACTTGCCCGAACGTAAAATTCACTAGCCACGGGCGTCGGGCGATAGGAATTTTTGAGCCCTGTACTGGCTAATGAATTGCAAGTATTTATTGTTATTTAATTCATGCAGGCTGCAGTTTGGCTTTGTTTTCAAAATGTCACAACATGCTTTTATCTTGTGCCGTATGACTGCATATGCGGCTATCACAGAGGACAACAGCATGTCAAGTGTACAAAAGCTGCTGTCATCGATATGGAGATTAGCCAATCACAAGTTTGGATTCACGCTGTGTTTTCATTCATGCCAAAATGTCGCAATTAGTTTGGTTTTTTTTGGCTAATGAGTTTTTTCCGCCGTCAGACAATGCGTGTTCCTTCAGTGTTCCTTCATTCAAGCCATAGGATCGATGACATGATGACCAAAATTTAGTGGCAGAAAAATACCACCAGAAAAAAATTTTGGTGGCAGATTGACAGTTTTTGGTGGCAAATGCCACCATTGCCACCGATTATTTCGATCAAAAGAATAATAAAATGAAATTTCAAACAAATTATAGAAAATGCAATAACAATAAGCAAACTGTTGACGTCTGCAGTCATAATTTTTTATTTATGTTTTTCGAAAAAAAATTGGTAAATTGAAGCTCTTGACAAAAATGAGAGAATTATCTCCAAACTTCATATCGCAAACCAAGAGAGCTATATCATAGATCTGAAGTTGGGTTATTCTGTCTAATATCCAATCTACAGCAAACTATTATTGATCACTGGCAACCTGATATTGGTTTCTCATTTCTCTAATTGTATGAAGAAAGATGACAGGAAGGGCAGGAATATCAACTCACCCATCTTTTGTTTGGTCTACAGCAGCGCCAAGCAAATCAACGATGTATGGGTCTGTATCACGGTCTGTATGCATTCCAAGGTAATTCTGTATGAAATCTTTTGATGTCAAAAAGTCTTCATCTTGTTTTTGAACACTTGCATACTGTTGAAAAAAGCACAAAACAAGATGATAAGATCTGAAATTCAATTTATTTTAAATGCAATAATCTTTTTCACTGCGAGAAAAATATTAGGACGAGAAAACAATCCATCTGGTTGCTAAGTGATGACTGCTTCACCTATGACCTTTTAATGACCTCTGTCCTTTTGACCTATGTTCCTGTGGAAAGATTTTGTTTGAAGATTATAGAGATGTGTACATTAAAAAGTAAAACATTGAAGGAAAGTTCCACCAACCAGTCGGCTTCACACGGACGGGTTGACACATTCCTAGAACAAAGAATACAAGAGACAATGACAAGCTGTCCTGTGCATGTCATTTGATGATGCCAATCTTTCATAACTTTGGGGGTTCTTCATGAATGATCCCTTGGGGGGTCTTGATTGAGGGGAGGGGGTATACTGGGGTTGGTTTACTAGCAGATGGTGTAGGCGACACCCTCCTCCCTGCTTTCCAATCCACACACAGGACAGCGTGATAAGGGAAGACATCGGCCAAGACTACTGATAGCAGCAGGAGCAGAAAACACAACTATCTGGCGTTCCTACTGTTACCAGTTGTCTTAACCAATCAATTCTTACTGATACCAAAGGTCCTGACCAATCATAACATGTCGCACAAACCAGCTAGTTGATCGTACAAACACCCACTCCAGCTGACCGCACATTTTGCCAGCTGACCATACAATAACTGCAATAAGGGAGTGACGTTAGACTTGCAACCTATATGAATAGTTGCATCCAAGATAATTAGTAGTAATAGTATAGATAGTAAAGTTTACATGCATTTGAAACCAAATCTACTGCATTTATCGGAAACTGTCCCGTTGAATTTGACATATATTATAATAATTGCACACAGATGACCTGGAACAAGAATTATGCGTAAAGCCAGCTCTACCAAGGAGGTATACAATACATAGAAATGTATGGTTTACTAGACTTTATAAGGAAAAATTTCCCATGATGCATCTATCATCCTAGAGAAGGATTTCACTAATCAGTGACACAGATTACAAATAGACATTGAGGGGGAGAGGGTGAAGGGAAAAATTTCTAGCAGTAAATTTATCAAGAATTATCATTTTCAAATACTGAAATACTAATATGGGTTATTAAACTAAAGTTGAGAAGGGTTATTGTAAATGTTTGCATTTATGAACAAGGAAGCAAGCTGGTGTGGAAACAGATTTTTTTGCCGATATGCACACTATGCATGTCTGGTTTTGCATCCAGCAGCATGCACCAGTTTCTCAGTACCTGCACAATAAACTCATTATTGTTTATCAATTAGATATTTCAAGTAATCCTTTTAATTGTCTACTACCAGGTCTTCTGTGTTAGTATTTCTTAGTAAGGACTATGTATAGTGAAATGTTAATTAGAGGCTTGGTTTACCTACAGAGTATTCAGTTTCATGAGACGACAAAATCTCAGACAACGTGTGGCTTTATTATTCACATGTATCACCTTCAGTATTTTGGGATTACTTTCTAATCTCATGGTTAACCAGTAAATTTAACCGAATTCCAAATATAAATTAAAAACTGTAATTTTGCCGGTTGAAATGACCAAATGTTGGATGTTTGGAAATTCGAGGTAAAAATTAGAATATATGCTGTTTTATTTTCAACACGCACAGTGTACACATTGGCCTTGCAATCTACATCTACCTGCACCAAGTTACATGGACATGCATAGTACATGTGGATAATTCAATCCCTGAAATGTATGCCAACCGATGCAGTGATAATCTGAAAAGACGCCATTTAAGTATCCATCTATGAATTTCTTATTCTATTTTGCACTACATGTAAATAATCTATGTGATGTTTTCACATCATTTTTCACATTCCGATTTACTTGTTGTATGTTTTCAGAATTTACACAAGCGTTTAAATGTGCAGTACCAAAGATGACCGGATAATAATGTGAAACAGTCAACAAGAAACCATTGTTTTTTTGTAAAATCCTACATCTGAATCCTGTTTGGGGTCATACAAAGGTCACTGAATCAAATTACATTGATAGACTGCTTACAGTCTATGTGCCACAGATGAGGTCAAGTCAGGTCAGGTTAGTAGTGGTAGAGCCATTATCATCTGAAGGGCTGACAATGTCTGTCACAGTTTGTGTTACAAATTGGATTTTAATGATGCATTTATGAAAGGTTTACAAATGAATCACTATGAAGGAATACTCTGACTAACACTTACAAAGATCTTCAAAATATCCTGAATAATCCAAAATTGAGTTCAGTTGTTGACCTTTCAAGACAATGTCACAGAGGTCAAACTTGCGAATACAGATGCTCAGTTTCAAAATTTGTTACTGCAACATCGTGAAAATTTAAATGGAATGATACTTGTGGTCAAATTTGAATAATTAACTTCCTGAAAGCAAGTAAGTATAAAGATCTGTTCTTCTTCATCACATTAAGAAAAGTCTTATTTACAATCCTCATACTGCTTGCATATCATTCTAGTTACTTTACAGTTAGGAAAGTACAACAAGCATCATAAAATACACTGAATGAACAATATTGACCTATGCTGTGTTTGTGGATGCACACTGAGTTGCTGACTATACAAGTATAGTATTTTCTTGTAGCAAACTTTGAATGTACTGTGATATAGTTTTGTAGGTTATGAAGTTGGTAAATGTTCAATTCCTAACCAAGTCTTCCTGATTAATTTGTGATGTAAAATATAATTTAGCTTTAGTGATGAGGCTTATCTTAAGATATATTTCTGCATACTGAAACTCTCCTACATTACAAAAATGTGATCAAGCGTGGAAGATGCAATTTGCACTTTTACCGACAGATAACAGAAACTAAACTTTTACTTTTATCAGGAATCTTGATAACGCTTCCCTGTCTGATTGTGGTGTAATGTACAAAGTCCTAGAATGTGCTTTCCTGCAAATTATCTGCATTTTTATTAATCACCCATATGGAAACAAAACTGCCATCTTTGATTTCATTGATAAAAAGATGTACTACACCATATAGGACAGAGGATTAACCACACAATGTATCATGTTAAAATTACAAGAAGCTAGTCTGCATGAAGTTCTTTGTGCCCTGCCATCAAATAAGCTTGCAATGTAGAACAACCATAATTTTTAACACAGCGCAACAAAATATGGCTGACAAAAACAAGATTCTGTGAATGTATGTCTCTCAAGGACAAATGCCACATTGTGTGCTTCAACCTCATTGTGGACTAGGCTCATAGATTTTATCATAAATAGTACAAAAGATCCACAAGTCTACAATTTAATGAAACTCTTCGTGGTCAGTAATAAATTATGTCACCATGACAATGACCCATATGATGGGAGGTTACTTTGGAGCAAGCACCTTTACATAACAATGCTTTAGATGTTTGACAAAAGGGCAGTAGTTAAAGATGGCCCACTACTAAAACAGTGTACAGGAGCAGTAGAAGCGACCACCTCTTACCATAGATATTGGAAAGGGGGTGGGGTGTCTAGCATGAACCCTATGACAATGCATTGGTGCCTTAGTACATAGATTATATGTCTACGTGTCCACTTGAATTTGATTGAGGGTGGTTACGTAAAATATTTGCCGCGAAAGGTCAACGTAATTAGGCCTAGACGATGGGTAGACTACCCACACTCAGGGAAGTTCAACATAACCGTAAAACCAGCTTTGGAAGCCATCTAGAATGTTGTATCATCGTGATTATCCCACGAACATTGACGTCGTACGGCATGCTTTAGCTCAGGATCTGACATTAGTCATAGCGATTATGGCCATGGTACGTTTTATACAGATCATATACCGTAAAGCCGGCCTACAGTCTACACAGTGCACGTGACTGGCAGTGACATGACTTTGACCTGTCACCCATGCAAAACCGGCTGACGCATTCAGCAGACTTCTTCACACCATCTACGACAGAATGCACGCACATTAAACATAATACTGTAGCAAGTACAAGTGTGTATGTGTTGCAATTCACAGCTGCATGTCCTGTCATGGTGAACTACGTGCGAACTACAACATTAACATATGCAAATATTTCTGACCGGCTCTCGTATGGTATGCGACGGTTGCCAGACATGAAAATGATTCGTAATCACCGCGTACTTCAGACTGATTATAATCTTTCAAAGTGCGAGATACACTTTGTACAGCCTATATTGAATCACGCAAACGTCACTCCCCTCGCGAGCGACACTTCATGCGAGGGTTAGAAGATCAGCTGCTCTGAACTTCCGGTAGCACTCGTGACAGACAGCCCCTGACAGAAGTACCCGAACTGCTAGCAAGGCCAAATCGTCACAGTAGACGAAACATTGCACGTACCTTTTGAAAAACTTCACGGAGCTGGCTCGGTTCTGCCCTTTTTACGAGGCGAATAGCCTGCAAAACAAAAAGTGTAGCACGTGCTTGAGACACTACAATTAAAACAAATAAATTTTAATACAAAACATGCGATCGAATATTAGCTCTTTGCGCACAGAAAGTTTACATTCGTAACACAAGTGGTAGATATATGGAGGCCCTACCTTTGGGGCTTCACACGTGGCTGTTTGCGAATTTCCCATATTTTCCGTTGATCTATACGGTACCGCTCACTGAAATAAAATTTAGCAAAAGTAAGATTATCTGCACAACCATATGGTAGGAACCTATAACGAAGCAGACTCCTGTGATGGCCAAAACATGCAAGGAATGTTACCATTCGCTCACGAACCTAAATGAATACTTCACAGCACTGCCCCGATATAGAGTAAGTTGTAGGTTTAGGTGCCTTGCATGCCTTTTGTTTTTGTTTGTTATTTTCCTTATAAGGAAGCCGTGCATGTGATAACTCGACGCTGATTGGTGGAGTAGCAAATTTTACTCGTGATTTCGGGATGCCGTTTCGACATCGGTACGATTTTGAGTTAAGTAAATGGGATACTCGCCCAGATATTGTATATAATTGTAAAGTTGAAGTGATAAAGCATGTATGATATTTTACAGCATTTGTTTTCACAATTGTCTCTGTTTCGATGAGGACGAGGAACTAACAGAGAGTGAGTGGTATCGTCCGGAAGCCATTTATAAACAGCCGGGGCATCTCTGTAGCTAAAAGTGACATCTTGGCCCTATTTAACGCACATTGTATCACTTATTCAATCAAGTGAATATTCTTTTAGACAATAATAATAGTATTTCATGATATGCGTATGTCAATGTCATATAAATCTCTGTAAGTAAGCCCTCGCATAGTCTAATAGCTCGGAAGAGGATGGGCCCTGATCATTTGACACTGGTTGACCCCTCACCAGTGCGCATGTGTATGGGTCTGAGAAACCCCGCGAAAGAAGAACCAACATGGCGGGTAAGTGGAAAGGAAAACATGAAGGCTGCAAAATGTGACGCATGTGGATTTTGTGGCAAAATCTCTCTCATCACCATGCTGTCTTGTCAGTTACTCTAAGCTTCTGTAGAACGCAAAAACAGCAAAGATTGTCCAGCCTCTCCATACTTCAAGAGCTAATTTGGCAGTACATTTGATTTTTCTTCTGTAGTGCCACAGCTATTTAGTGTAGTACAGTACTGAACTGTGAATTGAGTCGCAAACTTAATATTAACCCTTTCAGGCCTAACCCCCCCCCCCTCGATATAGGGGTAGTTCTGGTTAGTTACCAGAAAGTCACGACTGAAAAGTGTTAAAGTCGCAGTTCAGTACATATATACTGCCAGTAGTACACCTCTATATTATTCCTGTATTAGCAAAACGACGACAGTGCTTGGTTACAACTCATGGTCACTTGTTGAAGGACACTGTTTGGTGAGCAACTCACCAGTCGGTGTCCTGTCCGCAAATTTGCTTTGTTCTGGTAATCATAGGGAATGCATCCCCATTTGGAATACTAAAGTTCAAGTGCAAAATGCAAGAAGTCGGTGCAGGGAGTCCAGTGATGTAGAAAATAGCTGGCAGGCGGCAAAAGCAACCAGCTGTCAGCTAAAATTTGCCAGTTGTGAAAATTTAGTTTCAGGAAAAAATCAGGACATTTTACGCAAACTTTATGTGCACATACACTAATTGTAACCACCTGTACTTTTATTTTTGCTGCCTGTAACCAAAATTTTCTACATCCTTGCGGGAGGTGAGAGAAAGGTCCTGTATTTACTCAGTCATATCATCGATGTGAGTGTGACATAAATTTCAGGAATAACATGAGAAATTCAGATATTTGTTAAATGAGTTGCCTTTTGCATCAAGACTTACTGAGCAAAATGTTGCTCTTTCTTCAAAGTATGTTACAGCGCTTAGTAAAAAAGGCGTTAGGAAAATCACTTTCTATATGCACAAAGTGAGGAATATTCCTCATGAGGCGAAAAAGTATCAAACGTATTGAATATTTTACTTGACGGCACAAAGGGAAAAAACTGGAAAGATCGCCCACATACGAGAGCAAAATGGTCGAGCAAACAGCCTCGAATGAAATTTTACTCAGCTAGTTTCTCTTATTTGTGGCAGGCTTTAGACAACACAATCAGTCTCCGTCCTTGTTTCTTTGTTTATTAGACTTGCATGTCATGGACAAGACAATATGGTCATTGCTTGGTGATTGAACCTCCCTTGCCAAATTCTGGTGTTGCATTCAGCTTGGCATCACACAGCACTGTCAAACATCAGTCTCATCGGTCACAGTTGACATCAATATGCAGGACTATGACCTGTACAGTATACAGCATTCAAAAAGTACCTTGATTAAACAAAAATCCAACCAGTTTTGTCTGAGTCAATAGAATGATACAAGACTATGGAATTTTTGTCTCATCTATGATAAGTTTGTGACACGTAGATATGTATGCCTTTACATCATAAAGTCTTGGGTAAGACAAGCCATGGAGAAATATGAGCCAAAAATCTGATATATTTACTTTTTTAACCCTTTGAGTGCCAAAGTCAATTTTTGTCGCATTTACAAAATATAACCCAGTTAAATTTTTCAAGATTTTTGCCAAAATTTTGAAAAAACTGTAGTTTATTAAATGTGATGTCCATTTGCTCCAAAATTATCAAAACAAAAACAGAAAAATTCATAAAAATTGGTAAAATGTTGCACTAAAATTTTAGTGGGAAAAATTACTGCACTCAAAGGGTTAGCTATGGTGCAGTGACTAACTGAGCTTGCAGCTGAAACTTCCTACATCTATAAATGCTATCAGTTTGTGATTTAGGGCTAATTAGTCTTCATTATGATTTGTTTTTGGTATAGTCAGTAGTTTCTTCATGTGCACATGTCCTTCTGTTTCAGAAATGTCATTGTTGCGCACGGCAATGGAGCAGTATGTCTGCTCAGCTAACGAAGCTATTACCATGAAATTAGGTAGGTTTATCCCACCTCATATCAGTATTACAAGAGGATAGGGCGTAAAGGCCATCAAGTAAATCTTATCAGTAAAATTCAAGATAAATCTTAAAGACGTTTATTTATAGTATATGAGACAAAATGATGGTACTAAACCATAGATTATTGCGATTGATATGGAGGAAATGCAGCTCTGAAAAGAAATCTTGCCAGTTAAATGTTTTCTCTGTTTAGGCCAAAGTAAGTAAATTCTTTGTTTTGCGTCCGCGCGCGCCTAGGTTTTTGGAGATTTTTCGGAAAAAAAACACAAACTTTCCTTTCAAAATTTCGCCGTAGGTGGCGCTATTTTGTAGCAAAAACCAGTCGTGGCTTTTAACTTTGCGACGAAACACTCCTTTACAGCAGTCAGATTTCACTAATGGAGCATGCGGTGACGTAAAACAGTACTCACCTCACATTTATACCTGTCGATACTCTCAGCCTCACGCCGGGGCCTAACGTTCTCGCTGTCTGTTGTGGCTTTGCCTGTTGTGGGTTTGTCGTCACGATAAAAATGGATGAAAGCAGGAAATAATCGAAGTTAAAAAACAGGAAACCTTTGCACGGCAACTTGAAGGCATGGTCATTGCGAGCAATCGGGAGTTGAACAGAGAGAGATTCAGTCGGCCGATTGGACTTGGCTACCACGACTCAGAGAGTACTATGGCAGACGGAAAAATCGGAAAGTGTGAGGCCTATCCTAGTTAACTGGTCTTTTAGGTTTGAAAAAATTTGGTTAATTCGCCCATTTTAACTTGAAACAAAAAATAAACCAGTGATCAGTCCTGTAAACGAAAGGCCTTTACGTACTTTTTGTTCAGTTTGGGTATTGGAAAGTATATTAGAATCCCTCTGTGAAAGTTCAAACTTGTAGTAGGCTGTTGTAGCTGCTCTTGAAGGAGGTCACACTTTCTGCATTAATGACATCGGCTGGTAATTTATTCCAGGTGTCCACACCTCTTACTGAAAAAAATTTTTCTTGTGTTAAGTCCGTCGAACGGTTAGTTTATGAAGTTTGGGACAGTGTCCTCAAGTTCTCGAGTCGGCTCGTAACGCAAGTGAAAGGTTACAGTGGTCATGGCCTTTGATAACTAATTCTAGCGTTGAATCATGTCGCCGCGAATTCTTCCTTGTTCAAGTGTTATCAAACCAAGCTGTTTAAGTCTATTTTGATAATTGTAGTGTTGGACTTTAGGTATTATTGGCCGTGCAAAGATTTTTATGTCCTTTTGTAGCCATGGTGACCAAGCTTGTACTGCATGCTCGAGCTCTGGTCTCACAAGTTGCTTGTAAAGACGAAGAATTACATTTTTTTATTTGATCGACAATGCTCGTTTGATGAGATCAACATTCTGTTTGCTTTTCTACAAACTTATCACATTTGCTTGAAGGTTTTAAGGTAGAATGAAGTAGATCATTTCCTTCAGTTGTACGTCCCAGTGAAATATTGTTCATTGAGTATTTATTGAAGGGGTGTTGTAGCCAATATGCGTCCGCCAGTGTTCACCTCATTTTTTGTAGCTTGTCCAAATCAGCTTGTAGAATTTCAGGATCACTACAATTTCGCAAGGGATGATATGTCTTGGTTTTGTCAGTAATTTTTTAAGTTCAGAACTAATTTCACCGCCAGTATGATTGATGTAGATTAGAAAGAGTATTGGTCCAAGAAGTGAACCCTTTGGGACACCACTTGTGACGTATTCTCCATTCAGATGATGCTCCATTTATGACTACTCGCTGTTTTGTATTTGACCCACTGTAGAATATTTCCATGTATGCCATGATACTTCATCTTTTCAATCAATCTGGGGTGTGGTACTTTGAAAGTGCAAGGAATATAGATGTGAAGCTTCCACCTAAATTTGGGTCTGATGAGTCAGTGTGTGGAGACTGACGATTGCGAAATGCTTTCTTTTATTTGATGGAAAGGAAAGGTGCTGGTTTTATTACATGTGGAAAGGAAAGGTGCTGGTTTTACCCGAGGAAGCTACAGGGAATACTTTTGTCAATTATATCACCAATTTCTTCTTCTCTCTGATGCCACATCTTTCTAAAATTAAATGCAGAGGCTACAAGTTACCATTTCTGTTTGATGTTTTCTTTCAAAACAGACACCTTTCAGCAAAACTATGACATTCCATCAGAGCATAGACATTACAAGAAACTTGAAAAACACGTAGGACCTACAAGAAGACTGCTACTGCATACTGTTATAGTGTACCCATTCCTAAAACTGTCAAGGCTGTCAAGTTGCTGTGCAATGGTATTGGCATGTGGACACTTTGAATGCACAAGAAAGAAATCTAAAACTAATAAGAGAAAAGCAAACGTCAAAGAATGACTGTTTATTTTGATCCATTTGTTATGAAAAATGTATACAGTGATCATACAGTGTGTCACACTGTGACAGGAGTATATATTCATGTGGTTTGAGGAAAATTGTCCTATAAAGGCAAACAGATTTTGTGTTAAATTTCTGTGTGTGTTTTTTTAGCCGCTTACCCGCGTACCTTTTAGGATTTTGAGTGGACGCAAAACAAAGAATTTACTTACTTTGTCCGTTTACCGAGTTGGGTGCATTTTTTGAAACAAAATTGATGGGGCCAAAAAAATGCTCCATATCACATTTGTTTTGTTGAAGTTTGTTCATTGAAACATTTTAACATTGTTTCTTTTGAGTCTAAATTTTTTTCATTTTATCTTCCAGTCAGGACACCAGCTGACATCGATGATGATGACAAGAATTTCTGCCCTGAATTTACACATCAGATTTTTGGCCAAAAGTAAGTAGAACTCATTGATGCAGACACTTAATTTTCAATATCTTCTTTTTATTAAAGCTAGTTGATAATTACAAGATGCATGAAAAATGAAACTTCCTGCATTCTTGTATTTCAGTGAGAATATTTTTGGTTACAAAGATCTGAAGATACATTTGTATTACTCAGCTGCACAGTTAAATTACTATCTCAGCAAATCCTGCTCTGAAAAAGTAGATCCTGCCAGGTATGATGGTGTGCAGGTATGTATTGTGTGAAATTACAATTTCAGCATCTTGCATTTGGTTAGAATTTCTGGTTTCTGCAAGAAAATTTGATTTCCTTTAGGGGCCATCGATAATAAAAGCTGACACCAGACGACAAACGTAATTCTTTCATTTATGGGGGAGGGGGTAAAAGCTCATTTTGTTTTGTGTGCATCAAAATCGCATAAGGATTTTCTATTGTTTTCAAAGTGCGACTTTGCAGCGAGAACGCAATTAAAACTACCTTCGCGTTCATCAAGAACAGAATGACCACAAAATACGGAGACAGAAAAGACAACGAAAAGACATGAATGTGAAATAAAAACTTGTATGCTTTTTCAACGTGAAACATGTATGTGAAACATTTTCCTAAGTGCGAAATACATTAAAATGTTCTGTCTTAAAAAGTGAAATGCGTAAAGTGGAGGTTTATTGATTAATGTGCCCTTCCGGTATTTTTTCATGGGTGTGCAGATCGGAGAGGTGTGTGTGGGTTTGTCAGAAATGGCATCAAAATATACAAAGTTGATTTCTCATAAGAACACTCGTTTTGAGGGGGGAGGGAGGGGGTTTCAAGTAAAACGAAAGAACTACGTTTCTTGTGCGTCAGCTTTTATTATCGACGGCTCCTATAGTGGTATTGTGTCATCATAAAGTCATCATGGGACAGTTGCCAGGTTACCATTTGATGGCGCGTTTTCAGACTTTCTGATTACTAATGTGCCCTCTTGTAAACTTTCCTTGAGAAAACTTGAAACCATATTCTTTCATAATCAAGAATAAATAATCATTTGTTACCATAGAAAGTTTTGGCTCAGAGAAATTAATGACCTAAATGTTAATGATACATGAAATTCAAAGAGGCTGCCTGTACCTAGCGTAAGATCCATGGGAAAGTATTGAATTTTGACTTTCATAAAAATATGAAAAGTGAAAACTTAATTCACTCTGCATGCTTGAAGAAGGGTTCACATGAGTAGCAAACCAGAAAATTGTGTAAATTGAAATTACCACCAAACTCCACAGTGCACAATGCAGTGTTACAGCCAGGACATGCCCTTGTGACAACGTCCCCCAAATAGAACCTGTTGTCCTGCATTCTCTCATACTGCAGGTCACCTCTGGCGCACTCATGAGTCGACTGTGTTGGGTGTAGTTTGCAAGTAATATGTGATACTGACAATAACCTTTGTTTTGCATGATTATTTTGAGGCTTATATTTTCGTACTTTTGGAGCTGTGAAGAAAAGTAATTAAAACACTGCGCTTGATATTGTAACTCGCATGTAGTCCGACTGAGCTCTGTGATTGGCGGCAGATACAGTATCCTAGCTGCTACAATTACTTGCCTGAAATTCAAGCATAGTGAAGCGGTCCTGGTAGCTTGAATTTTTGTTTTGTGAAACTAATTTGTTACAAAATAATACAAAATTTGATTAACAACTAATGCATGTTGTCCCAAAAATGTGCAAAATGTCCCCAAAAATAAAAGGTAAGGGGACAGAGTGTTTCCTGGTTTAAAATTCTTGGCTACAACACTGCAATGCATCACAACCAAAGGACTTATTGACTTCTCATTGCTTTTTATACTCTTGAGTTAATGATGATTGTTTCCTTTGGTTTGACTTCTGTCTGTTGATGATGGGTAAAATACAATATTAGATAAATCAATAACGAAAACAATATTGGCCAAGATTAAAATAATGGGGTCTTATGCTGTAATTTCAGTCGCTGGATTTGGTTTACAACAAATCACAAGGGCTTTGGGTTGTCCTCATGGCTTTTGGCCCTGGCCTGTTCCCCCACCGCCTGGATGTCATTGGTCATCTAGCATCAGAGAGCTCAGAGGGGCATTCTGTAGGGACTGGGTTTTATGCTTTTCAACTAGCGTATGATGTTATATAGAATGGGGCAAAAAAGAGCCAGTTTAGAATAAAAGTTCATTCTTTGATTCAAGTGTAAGGTAGGTTGGTAGAGTAAAAGATTGGCAAAAACAATTATATTTTGTGAACACCCTCATTGCTATTAACAAATGTGGGAAATTGATTATCAGTGAAAAAATCTGGGATGAATTTGTTATCAGACATTGAACTTTTCATACTATGGCCAGGTATTTATTTTGTTATTGACAGCTGCAATTGAAAGGACTTTCTGTAATAATTAAATGTATATTCTTATGAAAATGTTTTCTCTGTACGTTGAATGTGCAATGACCAATTACAGAGGAATGTGTATATAAATTAAGTCCAGTACTATATATAAGATGATCCTGAAAAATCTGTGAAGTGAAGGCCATTAAACCTTATCTTGCTAGGCCTGTCACTTACCCATCTGCCAAGTCAGTCAAAAGCAGTGTTTAGCCAAAACCTGTACATATTTTACCTATTTAGCATGGTATGTTACAGCAGGTCTAACCCTTCTCCTGCCAAGTTCATATGTCACCATCAGGTCAAGTTCTTTAAAACTAGTGAACAAATTGAATATTTGAAGGCCCCCTGAAATCACAGATTCTGTAAAGATGATTTTTATGGATTAAAACTGTGGGAACAGACCAAGCCAAGTGGATGGAAATACATATCGTTTTGGCTCAATACCGCTTTTCACTGAGTTGGCTGATGGGGAAGTGATACTGTCTGGCAGGGAAAGGTTAATCAGTAAAAATAATGTTTACGGAATCTCTGTTTTCAAGAAAACTTCAAATATTCAATGCAAAGGCAACATATGGGACAGTTTAATTAAGCCGTGCTGATTTCAATGACCTTGCCCTGATAGGTACATGAACTTCGCAGGGTAAGGGTTAAGGGGAACTGATGCATCATCATATTCAGCAAGACAATTGATTGTTTACTGTTAAGACATATTGAGCTTAATGATAGCAAAACATGTTGTGCATGCAATATTCCGTATTGTTAAAACAAACATCTGTTCCAGTAATGCAATGAGAAATTATGACCTTTGCCATGTCTTTCCGCAGGCGGATGATGTGACGCGGATGATAATTGAAAAATTAGGCATTCATCCGATGGATAACCTTGAGAGTTTTGTAACCAGCCTGGGAAAGGAGAGTAATTTCACACCGAGCGGAATGATGCTGCATTCATACAAGACTCACAAGGATGGCGTGGACCAGCAATTTGAGATTTACAAAGTTGATATGTCGGTGGCGGGTTTCCGAGAATACCATGAAAAACTACAGACATTCTTATGGTGGTTTATTGATGCTGTGTCGTATATTGATGTTGATGATGACAGGTGGCAGTTTTATCTTTTGTAAGTTCTTTGAGGATTATTGCACTGTGTTATATGTGTTTGCCAGATGGTACAGAAACGGCATGTGCCTATTGTTGGTTGTGTGGACTGGTTTGAATCAATATTTAAAATTAATATTTTAGGATAATCTTTGTGTCAGCCGCTCAGTTTCAAGCTGACACTGTGCTGCCTTTTGAATTTCATGCAGCTGAAAATAAACTTACACTTAATTATTATTGTATATTTTGATTGGTAATTGTAATTGTACTTCCTGAAATTTTCACTGTGATGAGCAAAATATGTCACTAATGTGAAATTTCTTAACACTTCACTTTTAGAAGTAAGTTCTGATCGGGAATAAAAAAACAGGAGTAGATTGTGAATTCCATTGCAACCAGAACAATAGTACATAGCTATAATCTACATCATAGTCATATGCTCCATGGTGACAAACTCGATGTAACAAACACAAACAGCACAGCACAGATAGACAAACAAGAACTGGTACATACAACAAAGTCAAATCCCAAAATATATGTAATTTGATGGCTTTACTTTGTTTAATTTGCAGGTTCGAAAAGTTTACTGTAGATGGTGCAGCTCGATACAGTATTGTTGGGTACAGCACAGTGTACAAGTATTATGCATATCCGAATAAAATAAGGCCAAGGGTCAGGTAAGTGTAGCAATATGATTGACGTGACCATTGTTTAAACATCGATTGACCTTGATAAAATTATCAAGGACAGTAAGGTGAAAAGCATTTGGTGTATGTATCTGGTCTAATTGCCCAATCTGATTGAAATCAGCTGTAGGGATGGGGACACGTGAAAATCCTGTTGGAATTTTAGGCATCTGTCAGAAAAGCCAACCAACTGGAAAGAGGTTAAAACTTTGGTGTACTTAAAATACACTCCAATTAGCTCCTGCAATGGCAACATTTCAATAGGATTTTTTAGAATAGTAAAGGACAAGCAATAGTAGAAACGTTGGCATCTCTATATCTGATTTTAGTCAGATAGTAATTGCCCACATCACTTTGAGATCTGTATGTCTCATCTTCTCCCTACCCTTTTAATATTTTAAGCAAATCCTTGCTGTGCTTCTGAACAAACAGCTAGCACAAAACCTGAAACCTAGCGGGTAGATTGCATTTGTTCAGTTGCAATTCCTCAATACCCATGAAATGACAAAAGGAAGAGAAGGTATTTTCAGTCAGTGAAAAAATAGCTGTCCCACTAATCTCATTCTGAAATGTCTTGAAAAGAGAGAAATAGAATTGTCATATCACTTTCACCAAATGCTAAAGACATGAAACAAATCTCTACTAAAGGGAGCGCTGCACCCAACACAGCGTATTTTGCTCAAAAATCACTTTTTTTGCAAATATTCATTCAATTTTAATTAATTTCTCAACCCATGATTAAAATATTGGTTGTGTTCACCTTTTAGCTTGTTAATCAGTCGTAAGTTGCGTGATGAAGAAGTGTTAATTTATGCAAACATATGCAAATCACCTGATTTCCTGGCTTCTTTTTCCTCCCAATTTCAAAACTTCAAAAGAATTTAACTCCACTCTGGCCGGGTCAAATTTTCTGATATTTTCACATTATGTTACTACATAACAAAACTATTTTGTAAGGCAATAAAGTTCTTACATTTTGAAGAAGAGGCTTTTTAATTTTGCTAATCATGATTTTAATCACTTTTTTTGAGTGTCAGTCTTTCAACCCTTGCCAGTTTAGGATGAGGATAGATAACGCAAAATTAAATAGTCGTTTTTTTCTATGTATACTCTTCTTTCAAATGGAATATTACATTTCAGAAAATAGTGTCAAGTTTTTGACTTAAATTAATTTTTATCATTGATACGAAAATTAAGGTTTTTTACCCCAAATATACACCCACTTCATCCTTCCAGTAAATTACTGTTACCAAACTAAACTTTAGAGTCTCTGCTATTTGAAAATATATAGTATGAGGGGATTTCCTTGTCATCTTTGATGAGAAATATTGCTTTGAAAAAAACTGTGTTGGCAACATGCAGCTCCACCTTAATCTGGGGCTGTATTTTTTCTCCGTTGACATTTGCTGTAAAGAAATTTGAACATCAGAATGAAATTGTTCTAAGACATTGCCTGAAAAGTTTGCAAATTTTTGAACTAAAATGATTTGTTAAAGCTGTCCAAAACCATGGAAATAGGGCTGTTCTCAAATGATGTCATTGTTCTCTCACTAACATGCAAAAATGAATATTTGTCCACAAATTTAGATTACATCTTTGGAAATTATGCATTCAAGAACAATGGAAGTACTTAATAGGTGACTGCTAATGTCAAATGGAGCTCTAAAAGATAAATTAACAGCTCAGACTACAAGCTGAAACAACATCTATGCATACAACAGTGACAAACTGTATCTGCATTTCAAGCAGAAGTGTCTGATCAGGGCTCGAACTTAACGGTTGCCCGCTTGCCCGGGGCAAGTAAACCTGACATCGGGCTGGTAAAAATAAATTACACTTGCCTGGTCGGGCAAGTGATAGACTTTGATAAAATTTACATGTTCTGGGAATAAAAAACTCAAGAAATTTTATTAAACAATGTTCGCTGTTTCAAGTCACTGAAGTGGGTATCACAACCGACAAGCTGGACGTCAACATTCAGCGAGTGATATTCAGCTGTTGTCTTTCCTCCCTCGGGAAGTCTAATCTCACTTGCTTGTCGCTAGTGACTCCAAGGGGATGTTGGTCAGTAATTTCAACAGCCACTTTGCACGCGGTGACCTGACTGAAACAACGCAGACTGTACGTCATAGCGAAGCAAATCACCCTGTTTTCATGTAAATTTTTGAAATCTACGCCTGACAAAGTCACAGATTCCGGAACAGGATCTGTGTCAGGGGATACAGTACACGTTCAACCGGCCGGCCACTCAGAAATCGACGGTGATAAAGCTAATGGGGCGGTCGCAGCATCGAGTTCAGTGGAAAGTTACATGTAAGTGAAGAAGCAGAAGTGCGACATATATGAAAGGAAACGACAACGGAAGTTTCAAAACTTCTGGAAAAGAGATTTGCTGATGCGAATATCGATTGATGGGCCACCCCTTCAACTGTATGACCCCAATCCTGCACTAGAATATTGGTGGACGAGTGGGCAGAGATCACGAAGACCAACACTAATGGATCGTAACAATTAACACGATTATCAATACAGACAAAACAGAACCTGCATTGATATGATGCCGTCAGCCACATTTTGAGATTGCTTGATCTTCGTGATCTCTGCCCAAAACAATGTAAACAGACAAAAAAAATCGGGCATGTAAGTTTGTTCCTCGGGCAAGTAAAATTTCTGGAAACTTGCCCGCAGGGCAAGTAGGTAAAAAAGTTAAGTTCGAGCCCTGTCTGATGTCGCGCGCCTGTGGCTTTATTTAGTAACAAACCTGTAACCGCAATCAGTGCTATTCAAAGTTGAAAGCAATTATAATAAAGTAGTGTGTGATTTTGATATTTCAAAAATCAGAGATATCTGTGTTCCAGCTGTTTGTGAACATTTCAGGGATGACATCAAATTAAATTGAACTGGAACTGTGGTAGGTTTTTGTGAACTGTAACCCTTTGGGAGAAAAAATTAATTTGATTGTTGACTTTTGTTATTCTTGATTTAAAATCATAAACACATCTGCTGATGATTGATAAAATGTGTTATTTTCATTTCAGTCAAATGTTGGTCCTTCCTCCATACCAAAGACAAGGTCACGGTGCTCAGTTATTAGAAACAATATACATAGATTACAGACAAGACCTTGATGTTTTGGATATCACAGGTGAGTCTACTATAGTCGTAGAAAGCATGGACACAAGTTTCTACTCATCTGTGTCTAATTTTAGCCACTTGGAAGCAAGTTTACAAAAAGAAGGATACACATACAAAACACTGAAGAAGTTGAGTTACTTGTACATTACTTTTATTCATTTATTTTGATAAAGTTTATGACGATTAGAAAGTAGACAAAATAATTCAGTCAGAACATAGAAATTTGTCACTCTTGCTAGATCAATTCATATAATTTGTGGGTTACCAAAAATAAATTAATAAATAAATAATGTAACCATCATGTAAATTTTATGATAGATTTTGAGTTTGAAGTAAGCTTTCCCTGTTTGACAGTGATTTGAAACATTCAGTAATTTCTCCAATGCTGAAACAGCCCCAGTCTTTGAACATCATCTGTTGGTTGTTTCTTTCAGTCGAAGATCCCTCTGATGATTTCATACGACTCCGAGACTTTGTGGATTGCAAAGCATGTATGCATCTGTCGTCATTTTCACCAGAATGTCTTCATCAAGGCTTTTCTGATCAGATGGTACAAGAAGCTCAAGAAAAACTTAAAATTAACAAGGTATGTCACAGTCATGAGCAATGTTGTTGACATTCTCCTCATTGTTTTCACATTGTGCTCCGATTTGGCAAAAATGTAACCTGATTTTTCTCTTCCTGTATAAGAGACAAAACTGCTGGCTGCTTTACAGTAACAATGATGGCAAATTCCATTCCTCCACCCACCAGATCTTTGCAAGCTGGGGCCCCCTCCTCCTCCATTCTCTCTCTCATTCTTTCTCCCATTCCCTCTTTCCGTATATCTGGCTTTTCATCACTTTTACATCCTTCTTACCTGTCAGGGGGCAAGCAGGGCTGAACTATACCACAGCCAGCCAGAATCTTTCAGGTTTTTAAATCCATGTTTCCGTTTTTCCATGTATATACTGATAACGTTATCACCCATGTACTTTGCAATTCTTCACAGAAACAAACAAGGAGGATTTATGAAATTCTACGCTTGCGTGTCACAGATGAGAGTAACAGTGAACAGTTCAAACAGTATCGACTTGATATCAAGAAAAGATTGAATATGCCTTATCAGGTATGAACTCAATTCATAAACCAGGTCCCAAACAGAAATGCTATTCCAAGTTGTCTCATTTCATTGGTCCAAACAAAACATGGTATGATTAGAAATGGTTCTGACAGTTTTAGGTCTGCTTGGTTGCAGATACAACTTCTGCTTGTCCATTTCATGTGATAACTTCAATCTTAAAGGTAGAAATGCTTCCAATTATTACCGATGCACAAAGCAGACTAGCTTTGCTAGACCAGTATCAGTTTGCTATGGCCAAATTCAGCAAAAAATCCACAAAAATATGATTAGGCTTAGGACCAGTGAGCATTGTAGCTCTATTCAGATGAGAAAAACAAATCCTTTTGTCATAAGGTGAATAAGGCTGATTTACTATGATGTAAGAATTCCCCCATTGATTTCTAATACAGTACTATTTGTCTGAAAATGTTGACAATGTTAGAATTTAATCTAAATACTTTTATACCACTGATGTTGATAATGAAACTATAAAATTTATATGCAAAAGGATACACCCACAAGCAATGGTAACAAGGGCAAATGTCTTGAGACAAAATTTGTCCAAATATCTGTTATATCCATTGGCAGCAATAAATGTAATGCACACGTTGCTATATTTAGTGACAAACCAACAATCACAATCAATACTATTTTGTTACTCACATTGTAAAGGACAAGAAACAAAAAGACCATCATTAGTTGTAAGGGTATATTGATGTAGAATGTTTGTATAAGATGTCAGTTTCTTTATTATTTTTCTCTGCAGAAAGAGAAAAGTGACTTAGAGAAGATGCGCAAAGTTCTGAAACCCGAGGAGTTAGCAGCCACCATGGCAGGACACAGTTTACAAGAAAGGCACCAAAATTTAGAAAAAATGTTCCAGGAACAGATGGAAGATTACAGGAAAATTGTGGAAAGATTAGCCATGCTTTAAAAGTGTTGAATTTCAGGATACTGTGCTCAGTTCATCATTTACTACACTGGTGTAGATTTGTGCTAAAAGTTATAGCAACCAAGGTGTGTATTTCTCTCATACGATCCACAGATATGAAATAATCTGTGCTCTGGTTAGTTCAGGAATTTAAATCAGGACACGCAGACAACTGAAAGATTAAATATGTGCCAAGATTGAAAGTCCTTTCACAATTTCCTTATACCTGTACAGTGTGTTAATCCAGTGTGAAATTATGGCATAACACTTCTAGTAGTCTCTATGTCCATAACCTCTTACTGCCAAATATAACAAGTTTTTTGTACAGTGAGTACATTTGTAGAAAATTGCTCCAATTAACTAGAAACCAACCTCTGAAACCCATAGTAACTGTTATACTGGTGCTAACTGTACACGTGATGTGTTCTAAGGTTTTATTTCAAAATGTGCTCTCATATCTAGACTACCTTACAGAGTGAACCTGTGTGCCTTAATTATGCTAAAGCACATTAATTTTTGCACACATTCAGTATTTTTCCCTTCCACCCTGTAATTTATGATGAAAGGTTTATACATTATATTTTAATGGAAGTGTTAAAGCTATTTATCTTTAACACATGAAGCACATGATTAATTAAGGTAAGGTAGTATGCACCTCTAAAGTGAAAGCTTACACTTTTGCTTTAACTTTCTTCAATGAAACTTTCAACTTTTCTCTCACCAGATCAAGAATAAAAGTCAGGGGTTTGATACCAGAGAAAGAAATTACCTAAAATTTGAAGTTCAAAATTGCTGCCATCCCTGCGTTAACTCTTTGGGGAAAAATAAAATTCAAATTAAAAAAAAAATTAGGATAGTGAAAATTTTTCGTACTCCACAAGCTTTAAAGTGAACCCACAAATTGTATATTGGAGTAGAATTTTAAAACTTTGAGAGTCAAACTATCTGTCCCGGAGGTGCATTCTACCTTAAGACCTACCAAAATTTTTATCTGTTTCTTGGTTTCAAGACGTTTCACTGATGAGTTTTATTATATGGCTGTCTACTTGTAATTTTGTTGCAAGATATTTACTCTGAGCAACTGATCATTAACCCTTTTCCTGCCAGACAGTAATAACTGTATCACTTCCCCATCAGCCAAGTCAGTAAAAAGCAGTATTGAGCCAAAACATGACGTATTTTCACCCACTTAGCTTGGTCTATTCTAGCATCTTTAGTCCAAAAAAAATCAAGTTTACAGTATTTATGTTTTCAACAGCTTTCAAATGTACAGTATTATGTTAAAATACACCATATGAAATATCTTGTGTTTCATTAATTTTAACCATCTTGACCTGGTGGTGAAATATGGACTTGGCAGGAAAAGGGTTAAAGGGATAGAGTCATCGGAACTGCGCTCAAAAGTCGTATGGAACCCATACAACCAATGTAAACACTGTATCAAAGGATAGTGATTGGTGAAAGTTAAAACATGTCTGTCATAATCTATATCGTATGATTTAAATGTTGCATATGATGATGAGGTGCATTTAGATATAGTGCATGAAATACATTGTTTGTAAACAAGAAACTCGCACAGGTGCAGTTCCAACGACTGTTTCCCTTTATATTATGGGATGTTCAGATGTCAATTACAGTATAAACTGTGCAGTGAAAATTGTTAATGTATTTTTTCAAATCTTTCTGCCTTAAAATATTTTTGTTATCCATGGTAAGTTTGGACCTGCTTACACTGCATTGGGGGTTAACAGGTGGGCAAAAAAGTGCACGTCCTACTGCACTTCTGACCATCCCTTTGGAAAGATCTGATGGTATAGCCATACCTATAGATGTGTGCATACGCTACCCCAGATTAATTCTTCATTCATGGGAGTTTTAAAAATGTCAGACTGATCTATATGAGTAGTGAACACAGGGTTTTTAAATCTACATCTCCCCTCAATCAGGCATCTCAAGATGGGAGTTGGTAATTGTTGTGGCTGATATCAATGACTCTTCAACAACGTCTTACTGGTCCATCATAAAGTGAGAATACTAGTGCCACTGTATACTCAGGGATGGACCATTAGACCCTGGGGGAGGTTTAGAAGAGGAGGTGCACAGTTTTTGCATTCCAAGATATGTTTCCAGACTTGAAAGAGCATGATAATGTTTCCCTGAAATTTAACACTTTTTTCAGTTCAGTCATGTGAATTATTTATTTGCAAAAGCAGCAAGGCTAAAGAAACATTTTCACACCGTTTGCTGGTAACGTTGCCCATTTTTGATAACCCATACTCCTGTGATGGTATGGTTTATCCCTGAAGAACAACTGGGTTACATGACAATTCCAATGTGAAATGCTGTCAGATTTGCCCATCTCTATAACGAAAGACTTGAGCATTCGTTACTAATTAAGTGTTTTGCCTTAAGTGGAATATTAAATAGTAATAGAGACTGAGAGACGGACATTTTCTCACAAATCTGGTATGTGATATGTGCAATTGGTCACAGCATATACATTTAAATGCCATCATCATATGTACATGTAGTTGCAATTATTTTTCAGAGTTTTTATGCACTAGTATAAATACAAGCAGGGTTAGAGCAGTAATTCTACATATCTAGGATTCCAGGGTTCATGTTTCTTCATTGACACTTGTGACCTATCTCCTGACAAAATTCCAAAACAAATGTCACAAGGCGATATCTTCAGTGTATGCTTCTGTTCATGCATTCAGAATTTTTTTAATGTAGATAACGAAGTGTGAAATGTTTTTCTACTGCAGTCTTCTCCTAGAGAAAGACACATACTGGTATACATTGGCTTTATTTTCTTTATCTCTATTACTCTGGTTTGTCATCTGTAAGAATTTTGACCCAAGAACCCTGCCATGTATGTCTTTGATTTTCCACTGCATATTACCATATGGGTGAATAAACAACTTCATACCTCAACTTATGCTTTGGTTATTTGCTCTTAGAGTCACAATATACTGCAGAAGTTATTGCAATTCACCGATAAGACAGCTAGGATATTTTAAGTGACTTCCAGCTTGTCTGAGATGAAAACACTTCTTTCAGAGCTGGCCGTACATACAATGTGAATAACATTGTATATCAATTGGTACACTCACACTTGATGATCAAAATAAAGGTATCAAATCTAGCACACTTTCAAAAAGTACCGTAACACATAAACTACAATTGGTATACAGTGTATGTGAACAATGCTGTGAAGTGTGTCTTCATGGTGGCTGCCATTCTCAACCTAGCAGGAAGTCAACACATTGTAGTTTCAAGTGAACTTTAAGCATTTTCAATTATATTGAAATGTCCCGGCTGTCTGAACAGAGAAATGCAGTAACTTATATTGCATGTTGAGCCGTGTACAGAACGTAGGATGCCTATAGAAGTTGATTTATAGCTTTGACACTTATCCCGTCAGCACTGCTAAAATCATACAATTTATTATATTTGATGATGAAAGAATTATTCAAATTTGGCCATAACGAATGAAATTTCAAAATGATGAGATGTTTTGAAGCAAAACTTGCAGCAACTTTACACGGCTTATGTGGAGACTTCAGTTATACATTTGAGCTGTAGCCATAAGACCCAGTGTACAAAGATATTGTGTAAGCCTTCGAAGGTGGTAGTACAGCATACCTTTAATATCCATGCTTAAATTCCTTGCAATGTGAAAATACCAAATGGGACATTAAACTTTACTGCAATTTGGTTTAAAAATCTGCATTGTCATAAATTTTGATGTCCGTCCTATATTTACAAATTGAATATACCTATATTAGAAACATTTTTAGTTTTTTCATATGGGTAGGATTTGATATGGAACAGTACTGCATGGATTTGGAGCTCACTTTTATGATACTTTAATTGAACAATGAGCTGTTGTACGATGGGGAGTTCAAGACTCAGTAAGTCCAGTGTAAAAGACTCACTGTTGGAGGATGACAAGTTCAAGACTCTAGCACATGCATAGTGTTGTGCCTGTGAGCAAGGTACTTCTCATTGCTCCGTTTTGTAATGGATAGTGGGTATACCTCATTCTGTAATTGGGCTTTTGCCTGTTGGATGATGGATTGAAAACAAAGATGGAAAAATATCCTCAAAAGAGGGCAACAAGATTGCACTTTGTGCATATCAATGACACCAAAGTGCATTTAATATAATATAATAACTATTTTATGCCAAACTGGAGGTCTGCTTTGACCATACAAAAATTCTTTACCGGAAGGAGCTGGTAGAACCTAAACCACTGTTCTTACATCTATCTTGTCGAATCAGTCAAAACTGACAGTGCTTTACAACAAGTGTGGAAAATTCACAACCACGTCACATTAATATCTGTTGCATAAGTGTGAAACCTTTGTGTTGACATAAAGAGAATGCAAATTATATACAGACAGTACAAATTGTGTTGTATTTCTTAGAAAGGCTTTTCAACCCAAGCCGTATGAATATACTTGAGGCTTATTTTACCTGCGAATAGTGAATCAACACTACATGTATAAAAGAATTTCAACTTTTTTCTTCTGAATACAATCTTGGTTTTGTATGAAAAGTGATGGGGACAAATTGCAATTGAAAGAACTCAATTCAGGAACTGAGTGGCCGTTGGTGGCGCTATTACCGGTACACCAACACGTTGGAATATCAAATGGGCGTTCTGATACAGTATCAGACAACGTAAAATTGAAATCACACTACCATTCAAATCATTTTGAGGAGTATTTGGAGTATGCAAGACAAGTTACAATGTGCTTGAAAGTGCTTTCATATCAAAACCGGTATCAATTTACTAATGTTTAAATATGGCAGGGTAAAAACAGATGTACCAGTTTGAAAGAATTCACATCCCATTTATTTCAAAAAGGACAATATGTACTTTCACATCAAATGGAATTGCTTGAAGGGCAGTGAATGACAAAACACCATGAGAATTTGTAAAGTTCTGACCTGTTTAATTCCTAACCAATAATATACAAATACACAACTACTAGGATGCATGTACAGTACAACATTGGAAAACTTCATGCTAAAACACAATGCAATTGATAAAAGACTTACAGTCCAAATACATTCAGTTTTCCAGTTAATGTATAGCAGAGAAAGTATCCGTCAGTATTTCAACAGTTCTGACTTTTATTGTTGTTCAACTTGATAACATAAGCTAAATGAAGCGAACTTTATTTCACTGGTACACACTAGTAAAGAAACAATAGTGTCACAGTTTTATGATGAATGAAGCATGTACTTGAAATGCACATCTCAAGTTTACTGTAAACACAGTGACAACATTGACGCGGCATCTTGTTTGATATGATAGACTTTCGTGTGTGTAGCCATCTTATTCACAATTTACAAGTCTGTTTTCTGTAAAATTCTTAATCTACTGAAACTATTTGCTTCATTTTGATCTCATTAGGAATATTCCATTCAACCTCTGAGAATGTCTCCTCTCTGTCATTGTAAATGCTGCTCCATTTTCTTCTTTGTCTCTGTCAGTAAGATGGCTGGTAACAGAAAACAGAACACACGTTGGATTAATACTTGTCTAAAATGAATTTAAGTGAATGAAATTGTCTAAAACCTTCACAACAGGTCAAACAACAGTGGAAATCTAAGAAGTCATCTATACTAAAATTGGAGAACTCTGTTCAAGGCAGTTCATAAACTTTGTGCTTTTGCCAGTCTTATATTGCTGACCTACATGTATTTGTAAGGGAAATTTTCAGATAAAATGCAAAGATAGTTAGATTCACTATCTTTGTCAAGTCTTTGTTTAGTTTGTTCCAGACACAGGACATTTTTTTCAGATAAAAATTTTCCATGCTACACTGTATTGGAAGTTTTAATCAAGCCTGATTGTTAATTAGAGATATGAATTTCACTGTCATGTGACTTCCTCCACTGGAGATAATTCCAAATAAACAGCTTGGAAGATTTCACAAACCAAGAGACTCCAGCAGACATCAACAGCGCCCTCAGAGCAACTTTTCTGCTCATTGGCTGCTGGATCAGAATCTCTCCAGGTAAAGTGAAGGAAAAAATACAGAAAATATATGAATAATAAAAAGATTTAAATAAAAAAGTAGAAAAAGATGATGATCAGAGATGAAGGTAATAAGTGAAAAAAAAAATTTAAGAGGAAAGAGATTGGTAAAACAACGAAAAAAGATTAGACCCAGAGAGAGGCTCTGTCCAGACAATCCTAGCCATAACGCGTCTGTATTTTTCATCATTGGGCATGTCTGCTACCTCTCGGAAGTGTGGGCAATTCTCCTTATTGGTGTGAAGGTGGAGGGGACTACTTCAAGAGGACAACTTAGACTTACAGACTGGAAAAATTTGAGTAGGACTGTTTGATCAAGAATGAAACAATTTTCGCAATTGTCAACCTTTGCAAGGAGTTGCAAATGACATGACAATATTATGACAGAATCAGTTGGAGATTGTCTTTGTGTAATTATAGCTTTCAGCTAGTGAAAATGGAAAGGGATTATTTTTGATCACTGTGTTATATCACTCTTATAGGTAAAATATTGTTACATTATTTTCATGATGGTTTCACATTTTGACTTCCATTCGTTAAACTTCATGGAAGGCCTGCAGAGGCCTCAGTCTTTTCTGCCACCAACAAATCACACAGCTTTCAACAGGAAGTTCAAGAACCAGGAATACCTTAGGATGAAAAAGAATGCAATGGAACCTTAGAAAACAAAAGACTAATCCAACGTAAACAAATGTTGATGCTTTCCTGTTTTTCCACTGATTTTGATTATTACCAGAAAACTGCAAAGTGCTTCCAAACTCAATACATACTCTTATTTTCCTTGGATAAATTCTTTCCTTTTTCTCTAGATTTGTAGTTCAAACCTGCCATGTCAAGTCTCTTGAAAGCTAGCCAATTAGGAATGTGCATTTCAAACATGTGTCATTGGAATTGATATGGTAGGACATTATATTAAATTCCAATTAGCACTTACAGCATACCTGATATTTTTGAAATATTAAATGAAATTTAATATTGAAAGTTGAATTTATCCTATATTTGAGGTGTCTTCAGCAAAACTGTTAATATACAGCCAACACAGGAATTCATGGGTTAATTTTACTCTGACATACAAAATGTTAAGTCTTTACAGGAAGAGAATCAAATGTTTCACACTTGAAACTTTACATTTATTTTGGGTATCAGATGTTCCTTGCTTTGACTCTTCTTCCTTTCAAGAAATGAGTGTGATTTCAAAAAATCATAAAACACTTGAGCAAAAGTGACTTAAAATGATAGTCAACTCTACAAATACCGTAACTATGTTTTTGAAAGCCTTCAGATCTCATAATCATGAACTGTCATTGGCCTGGCATCAAATGACAACTGACAAGAGCAAATGATAGTAATACACAACGGAAAATAATGAAAGTAATAAATATTTAAAAAAAATGCAAACATACAATGAGAAGAAATATCAAATTATAGAAAATTAAAGAAAGATAAAGAAACTGAACAGAATTTGCATTAAAAAATAAAACAATAAAAAGATCAGTTGCAATTGAGCCATAAAATGCCTCCAGCAGTGAGTTTTAATCATTAGGCCTTTCTTTCAGTCACAAAGTACTTTTACCTTCTCATATTCCAAATGAAATTGAGTAAACTGTAGACTGACCTCTGCATTAGCAGGCATCTTTTAACACTGTAAATGGGCGATAGTACTGAGGCTGGCAGGCTTATCAACATCCAAGGAGACTGAATCACATTTGTGGGATTCTAGGAAGACATTTCAACCTGAAGCAAATAAACACATTGAATTATAATCATTCTACAATTGTGGTGGGAAGAAATGCAACACTTGCCTTTTATATTCTTCCATAAAATTGACCTAGTTATCTTATTCGAAGTGAGAGTAGCATTGGATTTCATAATCCAATGCTGTCATTGGCCTAGCATCAGCTTCAAATGAATTTAAATATTACTCTGACTAAAATCTAAGTTCAACGGAACTTTTCATTTAATCTGACTATATCATAAATACTTTTCTCAGCAGGGCTGATAATTCAGTCATGTTACGTTGAAATATTACAATCAATCAACTTAGGGGTTCAAACTATTCACAGAATTTCCATTTTCTTTGGCATGTCTTAATACATTATTTTCGAAATTGCAAAATCTCACAGAAATGAAATATAGTAATTTGGACTTGAATTAACATTTCAGAGGCTTCTTAGGAGTCATATGTCTTCCAAAAAATTGATCTTTATGAGAATTACAGTCATGTCTAGGATGTTCTTACCGAAATGTTCACTAATGATTGCTGTTGGTCAACTTGTAGATGCATCATTTTCGTTAGCCAGATAAGCTAAGAGTTTAAACAGTGAATCTATATTAGCAAATGACATACTCAATAGTAAATGTATATAATCAGTCTTAAACTGACACAAAATTCATACAAGCACTTCAACCTGGCAATTGAAAGGATTATTAAACGTTTTTCAAATACTTACACAATACAAAGATTCACAGAACATACTTTAACAACCCTCTCCATTTGCATAAATCACATTATTGAAGCAGACTATAACAGCGCCCTCAGAGCAACTTTTTGTTCATAGGTTGCTGGAAAAGACTCTCAAAGGTGGGAATACGTGAAGTACAGGCATGAACAGCGAAAGAGACTGCAACAGAAATAAAACCATTTGCATATATACATATGCATATATGGGAGCTAAAAACAAATCTGCAAACTTGCTGTATATCAAGTAAAAGAGGACTGCGACAGAAGCAGAAGCAAAATAATCTCTTGCAACAGTATAAATAAGTCAAAAAATATACCCAACACCAGAAGAAAATACCCGAAAGTAAATTCAAAAATAGCAGAGATCTCTGTCCAGCAATGCTCACACGCGTCTGACATTCATCATAGGGCACAATTGCTACAATGCTTTTGAATATTCCATTGTGTCATAATTCATTGTGTTACATTGCTTTCAGAAAAAAACACCATTATCACATTGTTAATTATTAAAATGTTTCTTTTTGTCTTTACCATGAGAAAATTCGATTCAAAGATATTCAGAGAAGTTTAGAGGTATTGGCAATTTTCTGTCCAGTCAGAAAAATCAAATTTTTTGTACAACAGAGCACAGAAATGCAATTCTTGACAAATGACTTACATTCACTTACATCTTTGAAGACTCTGCCCAATTCATAATCGCCATCATCAGACTGCTTGATAGAGAAAACTTCCAAAATTCATTTGAGTTAACCATATAGAGGTGGACACACTGGCCAGCTATCATTGGCAAAGACAGAGTGAACTTGCATGGTGGTCAGACTTTTCATGAAAAAGAAATTGAAAGCATTTCAGAAGTGGATAAAATATGTGCAGAGAAATAAAAATAGATAATCTCCTTACACAATCTATCAAAATTTCATACCTACTTGATAAATCATGAAAGTTGGCATTCAACATAAGTTAGTATTGAGTGGCTTGCATGTGATAGAATGAACTGGATTCAAACATATGTATTGGCATTCCCATAGCATGTTTTGAAGTCTTTCCATAATATTGTGTAGTCAGTTCAGCTGACAGAACTAACATGAAACTGAGTACATTTCATACTTCAAATACACTGCATATAATTATGCAATTTTATTTTGAAAGCCTTCAGATCTCATAATCTTTGCTGTCATTGGCTTGGCATCAACTAACACCTGATCGGAGGAAAAAACAAGTGAAAATAAATTTTAACTCAGTAAACTTCATAGAAAAATTAAACTAAATATGAGTAAATACAAAACAGAAATAATTTTTTTGAAAATGAAGGAAAAAAGAGAAACGGAAAGAAAGAGAAAAATTCAAATGAAAATAAAACAATAGAACAAGTCAAATGTAGTTGAGCCAGCAAGGCCTTCAGCTGAGGGTTTTAATCATTAGGCTTTCAGTTTCCCAAAATGGATTCCTGACATCTTTCCTTGAAGGCTGGAAACCTTCTTCCTTGATTGAAGGCAGCTTTACCTTAACTTTACCTGGTATACTTGTGAGCAATACTTGTGAGCAACAAGTCCAGGAATAGATGAAATCCAGATGATTTGAATTCTTAAACAGAAGTCATTGCAAAGCATATCACAATCTGAGAATATAAAATCAAACATGCAGATATACATACTGTAATGTAATGTTACACGCAAAGGGACGAAGCTTCAGCTTATGTATCACAAGAGAAACCAAATTTAAATTTGTTTCTGAAGTAGCATTACATGTCTGATTTCATATTTACATTTCTTGGAAGAAGTTGAAATATTCACTGTCACACTTTGATGAATGGTCTGCAAGTTGGTCACTGTAAGCTTTAAAGGTTGCATTATTTGGAATAATAAATAATAAAAATAAGAGACCGGTGTCTGTTTTTGTAAAAACTTCATAAATAGATCATGAAAAAAGCTAGATAATAACTTGCATTCCCACCATCCAATCATGTATGTGCACGTCACACACACAAACAACTAACAGTAATAAATATCTAGTCTACCACACCATCTATGCACAAACAGCTTAAATGACGATGCATGTTAAGCAAAAATTAGTATTTTGTTGAATTTTTGCTATCGTCATTCATGTACTCTGTTTCTATAGATGCAGCCAAAATGGTAATGTGTGATGCCCTCATTTCACTTGGGTTTACCCTTTTCCTGCCAAGTCGGTGAAAATCCGCTTGAAATTCGGTGTAGCCAGATCTAAGTACTGGTGACCGTTATTCTACCAACCCGGTGGAAATCGGACCGTTTTTGGGTACCCCCTTTCCTGCCAAGTCGACGGTACTACGTTTTGCTATCCCTGTGCGTTAGGGGTCATCCGAGGACAGGTTTTCTGACAAGGAACGCCTTTTCCCCTCGAAATGGGTTCGCAGGGAGTCGATAGACAGGGAAAGTGCAGAAACCTGTCCGCCAGTCCCCCACACCCGAGATGGGGCTGGGTTTTTTTACCGCTTTTTAGCGGACTTGGCAGGATAGCATGGTGACGTTTTCTGGCGGAGTTGGACGTACTTGGCTGCCTGGCACTAAAGAGATTGCTGCCGAACTTGACCAACTCGGCAATGCTAATCTAGAAGGCTACCTCTTGCAAACGACTTGGCAGATATGCCGATGGTGCGAGACGAAAGTCACTTATTCAGTTGTGCGTGACTGAAAATGAGAACGTATTTTTGACGGGACAGCTCGACTTGTTCCTCCCGATGGAACGGATATGAACGACTCGGAAATACCATTACAAACTGGTGTCCGACGTACTAAGCTGGGCTTCAGCTCTGCAAGTTCAAGCCAGGCAACGTCCTTCACTGCCTTGGCCATGCCATTCAATGGACGTAGCTTTGGATTTTTTATTTATTCCATTGTCCGAAGTATTGGCTCTGGTTTGCAGGCAAACGTATCCTCTTGCCGACGCATTGGTAACTACGTACGCTGTTTGCGTACAGAGAATTCAAGAGGGGACATAAGGTCAATGATACGGGATACCGTATGCACTTAGCAGGGACTGCTTTTGTTATGCAAACCAGCTAGCAGTACAATATGGCTGCCAGGCATGTGGACACGTCGATGGCTAGAACAATGGAAGCATATTGCGTTGCACCCGTGCATCGCAAAGTGAACTGAAGACTTGGGTGTAGTGACTGGTTATCACTGGTTAGCTGCAGCCCAAGCCATGTCGGTACAAACCCGTACCTGACTGAGGACCACTCGATTAAGTCAGTAATGAACGGTAACACTCGTAAACCAACTCCCAACTGAGCTGGCTAAACTACGTGGAGCTGTGCTTCAATGGCTCAGCCATGTCGTTAATACAACGGCAAAAACGTAGTTTTTGTGCTACACTGCCAAGTCGTTGAAGGTACGTATTCAATTGACCCTACCCTGGGGAAACAGGACAGGTTTGCTGGTGCTGCTGCACCCCTAGCACGACCCTCAGGGTCTCTGACTAACAGACGAGTGAGGTGATGTTTGTGCCTAGCGGACGTGCGTAATACTGAAGGAGTTTATTTCCGAAAAAATAAACATGAAACGGCAATAAAATGACGCACTCCCAGGGGCAAACAAAGCCGGTGACCTCAATTTTTTTCTGCAGTAACCCTTGAGCTCCTTCCCCTGTCTACGGGCATGTAGAAATTATCAAAGTCTAACACGTATAAGTACGACTAAAACAACCCTGAAAATGGGCGATTTCTGCCAAAATGCTGGCAGGATAACATGCAGGAGAGCCAATCTTTTGCAGGCACATATTATGGGGCGTTTTTCTACTGACTTGGCAGGATAACGGACAAGGGGGCGCTCGGCAGGAAAAGGGTTAAATATGCTTTTCCCGTTGTTCTATAACTTCCATAATATAAACCTTATTTTTGTCAATTTCTGATCAAGTTTGCAAAAACAATTTGCTGAACATTACTTGTGTGTTGAGAAAGAGAACATTTTGAGCCAGTGAAGAACAAAGCCTTCAGATCTCATAATCTTTTGCTGTCATTGGCTTGGCATCAACCAACAACTAGTGACATTTAGAAGTAAAAGAAAATATTCAAAAAAAAAGTTTTGGAACAAAAAAAAAATTTGATAAGAACTAGTTCATACAGAAAAAAATCAAAGTTGGACTAAATAGGATAAAAACAAAAAATGTGAATAGTAGGTAATGGAGTGAACAAGTAACTAGTTAAGATTGTGCCAATATATGCCTCCAGCAGTATGTTGTAATCATTAGGCTTAAATATGCTGCAAGGTCAATGTCAACGATAGGAGGGAAAAACTGCTACTGATGTGACAGAAGATTATCTGACCTGGTAGGATGGACGGAAACAGCTGTGGAGTGACATCTCTTCATCTTTTCAAAATGACTTTGTCTAATGGCAAGGTCACCAAAAGACAGGCAAACATCTTGAGGTCTCTGAAAGATGACACCATACGCCATCAAACTGGTTGGAATGTCACTTTTGCTTTGGTCCTGTTACTTTCCTGTGAAATAAGAAATCATAATATGCACATTTAAGGCTCATTTCAATAAATGAAATATTGGAGTGAGTGTTTGGTATCACTTCAAACGAAGCAAATCTTTCAGTTTTGCTATTCATGAGTGAAAGTATACGTATTGAAGAGCAATGACTAGCAATCTATACAAAGACATTGACAAAATATTCATGTAAGTCGACGTATATACATATAAATGAAGTGGACTTTAACTCTGGCAAGCAAACTAATTTTATAAATTCAAGTAATGAGCCTAAACGTTTGGCAACAAGCCTGTATAGAATTTTCATGAAGCAATCACCGTTTCATCTTTATCAAAAATGTCTTATCAAGAAACACAGGACATTCTTGAAAACAGCTGGATACAAATGATTTTTTTAACTATATTAAAGATGGCAGAATCTGAACAATTGCAAAATTTGCCAAGAAAAAACGCGGATTTAGTAAGATTTTGTTCAAGATGACTGTTCAATACTGGTCTTATTTATTGATTGGCAAGCAGTCATAACATCAGATTTTTCAAATTCAAAATAGAAAGCAGATAGCTCTTAAAGTTTGTGTGCCAAAATTTCATCATGAAATGCAGTGCTGAAATAATATCAAAAATATCTTGTAAACTCACCAGTTTGTTTTCATGACACAAACTGACCATACTGCCTGCAAGATGGAACAGAAGAGTTTTAATATCAGTAGCCATACCAAAGATAGTGAGTCAAACTGGTTTTCAGAACTGTACGGAATGTATGAAGATATCTGCACACACAAGTACCATCCACTTGCACTGAACAGAGTTGTTCAGATAGGAAATTTCATTTCCAACAAATCCCATGATGCCTTTAGTGCAGACAAATAAATGCCTAACAAACACCGACAGCTTGAAGAGTCTACATATTTCATTGGCAGAGCCATAAAGTAAACCCATCTATATCCCCAAGAGATGCCACTGAATACACAGGGCAGTATGTTTAAATGACACTCCAAGTCTGGCAAGGCCCCAATAGCAGGTGCTCCCCTATATCAAATGAAATGCACTGATAAACCAAATATGCCACATCTCAAATGGATCTACAGGCTGCCTTAGCAAAGCTTGCAACTCGTCTTGAATTCAAAGCATTTGCATCGTCAATGATCTGCAGAAAGTTCCACCACTCCTTGCAATAGCTGGATATGTGAAAAAATGTCCCTGTGTTTCAAGAAGGTTAGTACAGCTATTTCTGTTTAACTGACAAAAACCATTCCTGCTCTAATCCCTTGCATTGAACACTGGGTATTGATGTCTGCATGAGCATCATTTATGGTAATGCTGGCAATATATTTCCAACAGTTGCCAGACACAGCTTCCATCCAAATTATGCATCTCTCATCTGCATGTGCATGGTAAATTTTTATGTGCCAGAGAAGGATCATTCCTGTCTAAATGAATAACCTTGACTGTGATCATCTACTAATGATGAAAATATTTTGAACTTCAAGGGTCAACATAAGTCCTAATGACTCAAGTTTCTTGATAAGTTTTATGGGTATTATCAGTGACCTGCAAATAATAAGATAAAGTCCTAAACTGGCATAACTGGTGGTGGTAGACACATGGACTATTGCATGAAGATAACACCGTAATGCTGGACCATAAACACTTAGTCTCTTACTCGTAGAACCACAATAGAAATGGCGTCAATTGCATGAAAGTCTACACAGACTAGCCAACAAAAATAGGTCCTGTTGATGGTTGCATTTAATTGTGTTCAAATCATTCAAATGTGGAGGGGAGCCAGATTACCTGTTCCCTGGCATTAGAATATTGAATGTACCACTAATATGGTGGGGGACAGTGTGCCATGATGCAAACAAATTGTTTGGTTAACATGTAAAGATATAGGGCGGACACAAGGAATTTTCCACAATGTGCCAAATTGATGCAAAGTTTTCAGAAAGACAAGTTTGTTAGAGGCACACTGGTGGGGGACCATTAAATAACACTTCTCTGGAAATAAATAGTGCATCCGTTATTTTGGGTAGCTCTACCCAATTAAAATCATTGCATGGCATTGCTGATGGGCTCTTGTGAACTATTTGCAAATTTGCTAAACTGGTGTTCACTACGTTCACCAGCAATGTAGCTGCAGTACAGTAGCTCAAGGTTTTCCCTGGGTATTTGGGTCGGAACCCAAATACTCAGGCAAAACCTCGAGCTACTGTACTGCAACTACAGCAAATGAGACCAGAGCCCTGTTCCTTTACTACGCGCATACCACAGTCGTTTGGTGGGCTATTCAGCTCTGGGACTATTCGCCCCATAGATGAGTGTACAGAAGCGAGAAACACCTCAAGTCTGGAAACAGAATGGCTATAAAAACCACGCCATGTCACATTCCGTGTCCGATTTCACTGTGAAAATTAGCAAGTTCATCTATCATGTAACCGTCGATCGTTCCCTATCATTCTCAAAATTCATACCTGGTACTTAATTTGCTTCACAATCGCTCGTTTCGTGTGATTTTCGGCCAAATTCGACGGACACATCGCTAAAACATAAGCATGAGCAACATTCCGGTCACCTCACAGTGGACGTTGGGCACCTCCACTTTACTGACGTTAGCGCCGCATACCCATGAGGGGTGACTGGAAGGTTGTTCATGCCTTATGTTTTGCCGAGGTGTCTTCTGAACTCGGCCGAAAATCACACGAAAATTCATACCTGATACTTCATCTGCTTACAAAATGCTCATTTCGTGTGATTTTCGGCCGAGTTCGAGAGACACCTCGCCAAAACATAAGCGTGAGCAACATTCCAGTCATCCCTCATGGATAGGCGGCGCCAACATCAGTAAAGTGGAGGTACCCAAGAGGTGACCGGAATGTTGCTCACGCTTATGTTTTGACGATGTGTCCGTCGAATTCGGCCGAAATCACACGAAACGAGCGTTTTTGAAGCAAATTAAGTACCAGGTATGAATTTTGAGAATGATAGGGAACGATCGACGGTTACATGATAGATGAACTTGCTAATTTTCACAGTGAAATCGGACACGGAATGTGACATGGCGTGGTTTTTATAGCCATTCTGTTTCCAGACTTGAGGTGTTTCTCGCTTCTGTACACTCGTCTATGGGGCGAATAGTCCCAGAGCTGAATAGCCCATCAACGGGCACACAGTCCATGTAGCCGACAATGAGATGCAAATGATATGCGGTCAAGGTCTCCTCAACTGACTTCAGCTGGTTCTTCACTTTCTACTATTTTTTTAGTATTTTTTACAAAGGCACAGACTTATTCTACCTGCAACTTCAACTGATAGTGATTTTGTAGCTCATTCTTTACTATTTTTCATAGTTTTTGATAGCCGGTAACACACACTTCGTGTTCGTGTCGGCTACATGGACGATCTGCCATCAAACGACTGTGCGCATACACCCAAAGCCTGTGCTGTCTGCTGCACAGTGGCCTTCACTCCTTGATAGTGGGAGGTAGATAAACACCAGCTTGCTTGAAGCACAGTCCTTCAACGTGTGTGGACGGACTGAAGTTGAAGCAACGCTCCACTGGGTGCAATGGCTAAACCTCCACTTACAGGCCCAGGTGTAGCAATTCACGATACACAACCTGCATTTCTACTGTCTACAGAAGGCTCAGCATGGCAGGCAGAGACAAACACCTACAAACTAGCAATATGCGTGTTTGCTGACTAGGTCTTTCTCTTAAACTACTAACGATATTAGAGAGGTGGGGTGTACCTGCAGAGGTCAAACAACCCGGCAACCTGCCCGCACCTGATCAGGTCCACGTGTATATCTCACTATTGTTATATTGTGGGCTCCAACACAAATCTGGACTCGCGAGTGCCGCTTTCCTAGACTGGAGAGGCGGCGTTGCAATAGACAGAACACTCCCGACATACAACATAGAGAATACGTTCCAAAACCTAGCATTTGATAATTACATCTGCTTGGAAATTGGATGCTATCGTGAACGACCCCTACGCGTACTAACCATGAACGTGCTGCCACCAGAACCACTGGTACTAGTAGTAGCGGCTGTAAAATTACTGGTGCAGTGGTAGCCAGGCCTAAGAAAGCAAACTTACAAATCGAAATTTCATCCGATATAAACGTCGCATGCAACCGTCGCTTGACACACCAACGACACTTCCAGCTTGAGCGCTACGTATGGCTTCAGTGACACATTCCTCTCCTACGTTGAAGTACTGGAAAATGCCTGGAATTTTGACTGGGCTGGGTTAGCTTCTAACGTTTGGAGAAGGCTGATGAATTATGGGAGTTCAAGTTACTCACATAGAACGAAATAAACACTCCGCCACCTGTACGAACGAGTAAATTACCCTCTTACATCCTACAAAATAAGAACAAATAATATTCTTATTATGTAATTCATTCACTGATTCAAAATTTCCAACTTTTGACAGCAAATCGCACGCAGAAAGCGTACTATATTTTACATATGCGGACGAAGCTATCTATGAAAGAGTTGCTCATCACTTCCGGTTTACTTCCTGCTTCACGCTTTGGGTGCGACTATTTCCCTGGCTGACAGTGACACTCACTGACTTGGATATTTAATTTTCTTTCTTTTAAAAAAAATGGCGAAATCTCTGAAAAAGCAAGTCGAGGAGGCAAAAGAACATGGCCAAGAGGAACTGGATCTTTGTGAAAAGGGCATTTCAAACATTATGGATGTACCAGGACTGTGTAAGTGTAATCAAAACAACTGCTTGTTTATGACAGTTTGAGTTTCTCAGTTGGGCTCGTCCTGCCTCTCCTATAGCTATGTCATTTCCTTTAACATGCATCTCGACTTTACAAACTGTACAAAGTATATATGCATTTGGATATGAATATTTCTATCCGAATTATGCAACTTTCTTTAATTAGAATATAGCAGGGCAACTATAGTAAAACTTATATATATATATATATATTATATATATATATATATATATATATATATATATATATATATATATATATATATATATATATATATATATATAAAACTTATACCGGTGTATATATATATATATATATATATATATATATATATATATATATATATATATATATATATATATATATATATATATATAAAACTTATACCGGTGTGTATATATATATATATATATATATATATATATATATATATATATATATATATATAATATATATATGTAAAGTGATGCACAGATATATGCATAAACATGCACAATTTGTGTGTTGTATATCTGAATATATCAGATGTCTATCAGATATCTTCAGAGAGATGTTTATCAGATATCTTCATAGATGAGTACATTGTTTTCCCATGTGTTTTCATATCTTGACATGTATTCTTCACATTTGTTTGACAGTGTCACTGAAGCATTTGACAAGGCTTACACTCAGTCACACAAATAATTGGTAAGTGCTATTCCTTCACCATATCATTCTTTATGTTCTGTAAAGCAAGCTGATTCAATAATATGGGTTTTAATAATCAAATTTTCTTATATAACATCATGTATATAACTGTATTTTTTCCATGTTTTTCTGATGCTTTTTGTCAATGTTATTCTTCTGTTTATATATACCAGAGTTTCTATGTCTGATCCTAAAATATGTCAAAATCTAGTAAATATGGCCTAGCTGTCAAACAAGCTGTATATACATCTGTTAGAATAATTGAAAATTCAACCAAGGAAACATGCTCATGCAATATATATTGCCTAATTTTAAATCATTCTGTATGGCTTGATGAAAATTGATATCTAACAATCATCAGTAACATACAGTTATTATGTTACCAGGTCAACATTGGAAGTGGGCGTGTCCTCAAAGTGAACATAGTCACCTGTTTTCCTGTAGAAAATGTGTTAAGATCCAATTACTATGCAGGGTAATTTTTTAATTCACGTAAACCTCCTCACAGTTGATCTATATTCATATATTCATGGAGTCAGGAAAGGATCTGATATAATATAATTATTTCTGACTGTGATCTTATAATGTATCATATTCTGATATGCAGTTATACAGCGTGCAGCTGACCTGCAGAAAAATAAATTCAATCCATGTACGATTTTGACTTTCAAAGTCTGATGCATTTTTATATGTTTATATTAGTAGCAGCTTGATACTCAAAGTATATTTAATAGGTTTCATGTATGATGTACAAAGGAATTTAGGTGTGTGTGTAGGTACTTGATTTATAACCATTACTATCCAATGATCTGCATGGTGAAATGATTACCTGATGTAGCTCAAAATATTCAAACTCTTCTGCTGTGTATAGTCGTTCTAAACTCTACTTTTAAATTACAGTGGTTCCTCCAAGCATTGTGGAGTTGCACAACCTAGAGTCCTTAAATTTATTCAATAACCATATTGAAGAAATCCCAGTGAACCTCAGTTCCATGCCAAATCTGAAAATTCTCAACCTTGGGTGAGTATCAGCAGACACTTATCTCTTGGATTTTTGATATCTACATATTTCAGCATGGGATGCAATCCCTCCATCCATTAGTTTTTTACCAATTCCCAAGCTTTACTTGGTTCACTATTTATTGTATATTCATGACAAGCAACTACCATGTCAGGTGGATTTTCACATGTGATATACTGAATGCATAAGGCCTGACACTCGCCCTAAATATTGCATTACTACTCACCAAAATGAAAAGGCAAAAGTGTGAAAGATGACTGCTTACAGTTTTTGTATGACCAGGTTCACCTGTTCACGCCTGATTCCTTTTGAACATGCCCACAATCACTATTGTTAAAGATGGGTTTTGGGCCAAACCATGGTGGTGAAGGGGTTAAAAGTAATATATGATGTCATCATTCTGATCATCCTCTTGCAAGAACTAATGGTATATCCCTTTGAACAACGTTACATTTTGTCATTTATGTGATTATGGTTGATAAAAGCATTTAATTTAGAATCAGAAAAGGAAAATATTTGTTATTCATATCCTTGCTGATTTACCACAAAAGTCACTTCATAATCTCTTTCCTGAGCAAGAAAGGATTTAGGAAATTAAAATTATACTGATATGTAAATGAATAACAATGTTCAAGCAAGAGGACAAAGCTTTAATTACAAGTTAAATGAATACATAAACATTTCATCAATTTATGCAAAAAAATTGAGCGATATCATGCTCATTGAAATTATACAATGAATATGGATCAAATTTGTATTAAGATGTATAGATTTGTTTTCAGATATTTTTAATTTGAAAACGTCATGTCAAAACAGTTACACAGTTTCAATGGTGTTTGTTCAATAAAAAGCCTCTCAAAATATTTGAGAATGTTACATATAACTTTCATTTGTGTCTTTAAACTCTGTTAAACTACCCTGCCATTTCCATACAGATAGATCTGCCAATACTAGTTACAAATAATAGGACTGGACCAAATTTTGACAGTGAGAGTTATTTTTCTGATGACCTCTTATTCAGTCATTGTTCTATGACTCCTGTAAGGCCTTACTTCATAGCCATGATTAACCCTTTTCCTGCCGAGCGTCCTTGTCCGTTATTCTTCCAAGTCAGTAGAAAACCGCCCCATAATATGTGCCTGCAAAGATTGGCTCTCCTGCATGTTATCCTGCCAGGCATTTTGGCAGAAATCGCCCATTTTCAGGGTAGTTTTAGCCGTACTTATACGTGTTAGACTTCGATAATTTCTACATGCCGTAGACAGGGGAAGGAGCTCAAGGGTTGCTGCAGAAAAAAATTGAGGTCACCGGCTTTGTTTGCCCCTGGGAGTGCGTCATTTTATTGCCGTTTCATGTTTATTTTTTCGGAAATAAACTCCTTCAGTATTACGTACGTCCGCTAGGCACAAACATCACCTCACTCGTCTGTTAGTCAGAGACCCTGAGGGTCGTGCTAGGGGTGCAGCAGCACCGTCTACCTGTCCTGTTTCCCCAGGATAGGGTCAATTGAATACGTACCTCCAACGACTTGGCAGTGTAGCACAAAAACTACGTTTTTGCCGTTGTATTAACGACATGGCTGAGCCATTGAAGCACAGCTTTACGTAGTTTTGCCAGCTCAGTTGGGAGTTGGCTTACGAGTGTTACCGTTCATTACTGACTTAATCGGTGGTCCTCAGTCAGGTACGGGTTTGTACCGACATGGCTTGGGCTGCAGCTAACCAGTGATAACCAGTCACTACCCCCAGTCTTCAGTTCACTTTTGCGATGCACGGGTGCAACGCAATATGCTTCCATTGTTCTAGCCATCGACGTGTCCACATGCATGGCAGCCATATTGTACTGCTAGCTGGTTTGCATAACAAAAGCATCCCTGCTAACTGCAGGACGGTATCCCCGTAGCATATTGACCTTATGTCACCTTTTGAATTCTCTGTACGCAAACAGCGTACGTAGTTACTAATGCGTCGGCAAGAGGATACGTTTGCCTGCAAACCAGAGCCAATACTTCGGACGATGGAATAAATAAAAAATCCAAAGCTACGTCCATTGAATGGCACGGCCAAGGCGGTGAAGGACGTTGCCTGGCTTGAACTTGCAGAGCTGAAGCCCAGCTTAGTACGTCGGACACCAGTTTGTAATGGTATTTCCGAGTCGTTCATATCCGTTCCATCGGAGGAACAAGTCGAGCCGTCCCGTCAAAAATACGTTCTCATTTTCAGTCACGCACAACTGAATAAGTGACTTTCGTCTCGCACCATCGGCATATCTGCCAAGTCGTTTGCAAGAGGTAGCCTTCTAGATTAGCATTGCCGAGTTGGTCAAGTTCGGCAGCAATCTCTATAGTGCCAGGCAGCCAAGTACGTCCAACTCCGCCAGAAAACGTCACCATGCTATCCTGCCAAGTCCGCTAAAAAGCGGTAAAAAAAAACCAGCCCCCCTCGGGTGTGGGGGACTGGCGGACAGGTTTCTGCACCTTTCCCTGTCTATCGACTCCCTGCGAACCCATTTCGAGGGAAAAGGCGTTCCTTGTCAGAAAACCTGTCCTCGGATGACCCCTAAACGCACAGGGGATAGCAAAACGTAGTGCCGTCGACTTGGCAGGAAAGGGGGTACCCAAAAGGGGCCCGATTTCCACCGGGTTGGGAGAATAACGGTCACCAGTGCTTAGATTCTGGCTACACCGAATTTCAAGCGGATTTTCACTGACTTGGCAGGAAAAGGGTAATACTAATACTGTCCTTATTTAGTCAATGTCTCCCTCACAAGGTTATTCACTGGAAATCGATACAGTCTAAGGTAATATAATCTTGTAAGATACACGATCTGTCGTCCGGTTTCATTTCAGAAATGACTGTATATCCTTCTTTTATATGTATTTTTACAGGGTCAATAGGCTGTATAATCTCCCTAGAGGTTTTGGTGCATTCCCTAAACTGGAGGTTTTAGATCTCATGTATAATAATCTCAATGAACAGAGCTTGCCTGGAAACTTTTTCCTCATGGGTAAGTGCTTGGTACTGAGGACATGCTACATGTAAATTATGTAAAAAATTATATCTTGAACCGTGAAGTCCCAGGAAATTTGTTTCACTTCGATCAAATGTCAAACATATGAGATTTTTTTTTAATATATTTGTTTAATTTGATCTTTTTTAGAATTGAATGGGCTATTGTTACAAATACTTCATTAATGTGTTTGAAATGTGATGTAAGCAAATGAGCTAATGAAAATGCAACCACCCTACATTTTTAGTGTGATTGTCTTCAAGGTATTGGATTTAAAAATGTGTTACACACAAGTGTTTTTAGTATCTGCCCATCTTTGACGATTTTATTACCAAGCTAAATTCAAAGATATATGAAGAAAAGATTCGGAAAATTATTTTTACGACTAAGTCCAAAGAAAATGGCACTTCCCATATTTAGATCTGCTGTGGTTTCTGAAATAGAAAAGTGACACTGATATTTTACAATTTAATACTGTGAATGCACCAAGTTATTTCATGAGTAAATCCCAAATTCATGGCTGACCAGAAATGTCATTTCTACTGTGCTTTCTCAGATTTCTATATTTTTTTGTTTCATATCCATCTCCTTTGCAGAGGCACTTAGAGCCCTTTATCTCAGTGATAATGACTTTGAAACTTTACCTGGAGATATTAGACAGCTTCAGAGGCTGGAAATTGTGAGTAACATCGTATGGCTACCATATGAAAACATCATGGAAAACTTTCAAGTTGATAAATTATGGCTACCTTTCCATTCTGGTCATCTGATGTAAAATTCTGGTGATAGTTTTACTAAATTTCAGACGGATCAGATTGCAAAATATTGATTTGATATTCAAAGGATAGTTTGTATTTATGCTGATTATATCTAGTTCTCTCCTTCAAGCATCAAGATAAAGCAATAAAAGTGTCAAAAAATCAGGAGATAAAAATATATGTGTCTTGCTTCCACGGAGATGTTCTATTAGACAACTTTTGGGGTACCATGGAAATACATGCAATTTCACACTATACCATTCATCTGGTATTTTTGACCTTGTTCAGCTCAATTCAATGCTTTGCACTGCTCCCATCAATAAACTTAACTGATCATCATGACTGAATGTGGTGTATATATAGGGTTAGAATTATAACACTGATACTTTCAGTGTAGTTGAAGCAATATAACGTGAGTTATTGGATTAATTGGTCCTGTATTAGTTTTGAAAATTATTTTCAAGAGGCGATATGCCTCTGTGGCACGTATATGCCTGTGACAAGTAAAAGCAACGATTCAGTTATTGAGAAGTTGCTAATTGTGTAAGTTTAAGTAGAGTTTTGGGATCTATAGATGATATATTGACAATTATCTGTATACTGTGGTTTACTTAATCGTGCATGAACTCTCCTGAGAGATGACTGTATTCGTCAACATATATGGTAACATGTCATTCAATTTTATCTATATCCTAATTACAGCTTGCACTGAGGGATAATGATCTGATATCCTTACCAAAGGAGATTGGAGAGCTTCAGAGATTGAAAGAACTTCACATCCAAGGCAACAGATTGACTGTACTGCCCCCAGAACTTGGTAAGGTTCCATTCTTTTCCACTCTGTAATTTTTTGAAATCCTGCAGTCAAAGAGGACTAACTTTTCATGAATGCAAGCATTCTAAGGAAATAATAGAATGTAGATCATTTTTATTTTAACTAATTTACTGACACAGTACTCAGAAACACATGGAATTGGTACATACTATAATCATGATGCATCGTATTTACCTGTATATCCTTACATTATCGTTGTTGTTTACATTTTGAAAGACTTTCAATGGAGAATATTTTGAAATTAAATATTGTTTGTAGGCGATTTATGAATATTATTATTATCGCATGGTAAAGTAATGGATTAGCATATTTAAATAAAGCAAGTTATTGAAAGATTGGCAGGGTAGGCTTGTTACGATATTGGCAATGCTAAAATAGCTTTCGTTGTCCCTATCCCCAGGTAATCTTGACCTTGTCGGTGAAAGACGTCTTTTCAAAGGGGAGAACAACCCCTGGGCTCCACCAATCGCTGATCAGTTCCAGGCCGGAATTGGACATGTCTTTGATTACATCAGATCAGATACCTATAAATAGTAAGTTTTGTCTTGTTCAACATATGTGAAAACTAATAGTTACTGAATCTTTGCTATATGTCACTTCTTTCTAAAATTTACAGAAAATAATTTGTCAGCTGAAGACATCATTGTTGTTTTATGTTGACCTTGCTGTTTAGAGAAGGCGACTACTGTCAAATCCAATTTCACATTTTTCAACCATAAGTTGAACAGCTGCAGTTTTCCACATGAGTCTCATCAGAACAAAATGTAAAGCAAACAATATTTGCAATAATGTGCATGTACATCTTCGTAACTTGAATAATGAATCCTTTGATTGAATGTGATTTGACTTACAAACCCGTTAATTTTCTGGAAAATAATGCAAGTTTTTGTTATTCATGAAACGTCTTTGATTTTGCAAATGATTAAATCCTGAAAGTTGCAATATAGATACATATAGTCCCCAAATGTTCTCATATAAGTGTAGAGGAAAGTTTTGTACCAACTCAAGAAGAAAATCGGTGAGTGACTAAAAGTGATCCAGTGATAACACTTTAGTTTCAAGTGGATAATAAAAATGTTTTGTGTTGATAATTTTATACTTTTCCTGGAGAGGATATTTTCCTGACTTTTTTCCTCCAATTTCTTTCAGTTTGTACGGCAGACATGTACAAGCAGAGGCTGCCCCTCCACCCAAGACAATTGATAAATCCAAGAAAATCAGTCGTAAAGGAACTGGTTCCAAAAAGTAAACATTGTTATTAAAACTCACAACTGAACACGACAACTCAACGCCTTCTACTGAAATGTCATATTATAAAGCTAGCTCAGTCCTATGTTCACAAGATTTAAAATACATTTTAGGCCTAAGTCCTATAGAAAGCCAGATATAGACACCTTTTTCATTATTTGAAGGACTCAACTAGAAGTTTAGGTGTACATTCAAAGATACATGTTGATTTGTTAGAAGAAAGTCAACAAGATGAAAAGTGTTGGACATCAGATAGGAAGATTAAAACAGCATGTGCCAAAGTTTATTTTCACAGTCACTTTACTTGTTTTGTAAAGCAATTGTAATTTTATTTTGATAACTAAATAATCAGATGTTTTCTATGGTTTTATCACTTTCGTTAAGAGTATGCAGCTATATTTTTTGTGCAAATAATTTCTTTGCTGCATTTTTCTTCACTTGGCATGTGAGATTATAGCGCCCTCAGTGGTGGTTCAAAGGCACTCTTTGCTGTCAACACAGGAATTTTGTAGCAAGAGTAAATTAACCAATCATGGATATATGTGGACAGATGTGTCGAGAACTTATCTCTCTTGTTAAGTAGTTTCAAGGTCAGTTACATAGTGTTTATTTTCAACCATTTTCCTGAGAAATCAGTCAAAGAAATGTCCATCGTTTTTACTCTCTAACGTAGTCCAAGAAATAATCATGTCAGCAATACAAGATTGCAAATTTCTAATTGAATTTCACAAATGAAGCTTTTATATTAGTAACATTTTAACAACGTGGCCTCAAAAACTTGATGTTTTCTCATCAATATCAGTAAGGCAATGACAAAAAAGGAGGCAGCCATATTTCCACCTAGAATGTGATGGGACTTCAGTGGTATGTTCAGTGTGCAGTTTGCATTCTAGCCAACTTAGCCAGTAATGAATGAGTCACTCTCTTACAGCCATTACTATAGATTTGGAGTGATATCCTTTTGATAAGCATTCTACAAATATTTATTGAAGTTTGAAATCAGACCCATCAGAGCTACCGCCTAAGTGGCTGCCTCCATAACGAAACTGAATTCTTTGAAATAATGTGTATTTAACTTACGGCTGAAAAAAAAAAATGTCTTCCAATTTAACAAATCATATAGCTATGATAAACCCAGATTTTTAAACTTTGAAATATTGTATAAAACAAAATATATAATACTAGTATGAAGCCTAAATTTTGTGATGTCGTTAACACACACACTGCCAGCATGGTATTTGCTAGACTGAATACAGCTGTCCAATGAGCTATCTATTATTTAACAGATAAATTTAGGAATCATCCTCCATAGTAAATTCTGAATACTACTCTTCACTTTTTTCATCAAATACTTCTTCATGGAAGTCATTAAACTATACAGGTTCTTGTAATTTCGAATTTTGTCAAAGTTTACGAAATCATGTTATTGTTAGAAAGCTAACAGTAATGTAGAACAGTTTCAGGGTAAATATTTCAAATTTTATCTGTAGACCATCTTTGTACATACCTGGTCTATATAGGTTTCATCGCACTGCTTTATAAATGCAAAACAACATTTACTAACTTGCTACTTTACGCATAAATTAACACAAGTGGTTCCACTCTCAGTAGACATTTTATTTTTGTACCATAATTGCAAAGCTTACTCATTTGAATAAAGACAATTTTATAAATATTCTTTTTCTGTCTTTGTTTTATTGATGATGAATTTTATCAATAAGATCAGCAGGGACTGGTCAGACGTTGAACAAATTTAGAAATTTAATGACAAAAGGTTTGAATGGAAAACTCCACCTTTTCAGGTGGTAAACACAGTAATTCAAAGTTGACAGCATCGCAGACCATTTGCTGTCACTTTTTGATTTTTGTTTTGTATGTCAATCTACAGTTTCTTGTCCTACTTCCTGATAATAATGCAATACACAGTAGTCAGTATTCAGCTTGTCTACTCAGTGCGTACCTGTATGGACAACACTGTTATTGTTAACAGGTGAATTCTGATCCATGCTAGAATTCAAACACTGACAATAACAGTGAATTTTATGCATATGGAGGCTGTATAGATAAACTAAACGGTGAATGTCTCAACATGCTTTGGGGAACAAAAAAAGAAACTTAAAGAGGGGTAGTCGTCGGAACTCTGCTCAAAGGTTGCAAGGGACCCCTACAACCGACGTAAATACTGTATACAGTATCTAGGGTATGTTAGCAATTGATGAAAGTTGAAACATGTTTGTTAACAATGAATATCGTAAACTTAATATGTTGCAGCCATGTTGAAGTGATGCATATAGATATCACGCATGAAATACATTGTTTGTAAACAAAAAAGTCGCACACGCCCAGTTCCGACGACCACCCCCCTTTAAAGCCCCAGTATTTGTAACTTTTAACAATTTTTTTCATATTTTTGATTAAAATGACATCCTCAACATGTGAAAGTAGACCATAATTAATACTGAATCGCATGGTTTGCATGCCCAGCCCGCCTCACGATTAACAGTAAAAGGAGTGAAAAATGACTTCTTGTCCGGACCAGAAGTCAGCTTTGTTGACACACGAAACGAAACGTAATCACACACCACCGCGCATGCTCAACCACATCTACGCAAGTTTTACTGTGGCGTCCGTAGAAACCATACGCTCTTCGAAAAGGTCTGGTCCATCGAAACTGGAGACTCAGCTAAAAACGCGCGAAAGTTGGGTGAAATACCGGTAAGATATAAATATGTAAGTGTTTACAGATTGTTCCGACTATAATGAGCCGTGCAAACAAACGTCTTGAACAGCTAAACTAACGACGGAGGCAGTCGATTGTAAGCTTCATGCAAGGCACTGCACGTTGTGACCGATGGTACGGAGATCAAGTTTGCTGAATGAATTGAGAGAGAAAAACATATATGAATAAAAATTCAACACTTCACCATTGTAATCATTGAACTAGTCGTTTCTTCCATAATGGAGTATAATAAAAACTTCGTTGAAAATAAATGACGGGGCTGATTCTGCTCCGTCTACTCAAACGAAGTTTTGTGTAGGCCCCTACGGCCAGGCTACGCTGCAGGCAACACAGCCTATCAACTTCGCATATCGTTGCCGTACGGCGTAATTGAAAACGCTCAGAAAGGAAAAATTATATCTTGAATGCAGTACAACAGTCTTACTTATTAAATTTAAAAATATTTCAAAATAATATCGAACGTAACGGGTATCTAATCCTCACAAGGACTACAGTAGTACAACAAGTATCGGCTAGCTGCGATGCGATTGAGCTCCAGGCATTGTAAGCTTAGAAGTTCGAACACAAGAGAGATCCCGGCCTCACTTCAAAGTCGTCCCCTGCGCACCCGGCCCGACAGCAAACTAACCTCTTGGTTTGATTCTGTTTGTTTATATAGTTTTGTATAAAATTCATGATACATATATCTGACTTTCACAACTGTACAATTTGCTCAGGACTGTGAGTTTGGCTGTAGTCTACAGACGATCGGAGGGAGCTGAGGCAGGCCCCAAATTCGCATGGACAATGCCGGGACAATTATAGACGCAGCTCGATGAGAAAGTCATTCACATAAACCTAAATGAAGTGATCAATACAAAACTTTTAAACATCACTGGTTCTGAAAATTTATGATCAACGGTTCTGACCTACGGATTTTACACTGCGACGTTGTTTTTTGTGTGTTTGGCCGGCTACTAGTCCTGTAAGGCTGTACTACATGGAGGTAGTAGACTGTACAAGTGCAGCGGGGCCGGGCCGAGATTGGTATGGGGCCTGCAGCAAGGTAAAATTGACAGCGTCCATTGCAGAATGCCCGCGTGTTCGCCTTTCGCGTTTGGGAGGAAATTTACCGCTGTATATCAGAATACCTTTTTACCAGTATAAAAGCTCAAAAACTGATGCATCAAGAGCCAAGAGTCTGTAAATTTCTTAGCAGTAGCTCCATTGCTTTTTTCTAAATTTTCGCTGAGATACGGCAGTGCGTGTACTGGTCCCGATCGTTCTGACTCGGGCGTGCACAGCTGTTTAGGGAGCCGTCATTATTTACGATCTTGGGGGTCAAGAATTACATTAGAAACTCCGAAATTTTGAGTCACACCCCAGCCAACCATGATGACTTTGAGAACCCCCTCTCTAACAGAAAGTTTGGCTTACCTGAGCCCATGTAACAATATGTAGATATAAAAGCTCACCTAATAAGCATGTCTCCGACCATATAGTATTGTTAAAATTTGGATGGGTAGCATGTCACTATGGTATGGTTAAATGTCCAAATGATTGTTGAACTCAAGTCAAATAAAACATAGTACATTTCTATGATAATATAAAGGATGAATTCACAACAGTTCAGTTTTGTCCTAGATCCTGTGCACTTATAGTGATATCTGTCGAGAACATTTCTCCATGACCAAGCCTCTCCTTCCAACCCTAGTAACGACTGCAGAAAACTACTCTGTGACATCATCATCACCACTGTTGATCCTCATCTTTAATGTCGCTGGTGTCATTGCGTACATGAACAACGATATCATTCTCATCGTCACTATCTTCTCTTTCATAATAAGTATTGCTAGTAGTAGCAGCTACTTGTAGTTTTTTGCCTTGCTTCATCTAGTTGATATTTATTTGTACTGTTAGAGTATTTATTTTCTTTTATTTAATATGTATCAGAGTAATATATAAATAATCAACTAATCATTATGTCATTGAGGACAGAGTAAGACAAAGAAAAAACATTTTGAGCACCCCCTTTTAACTTTCAATTTTTGAATGACCCCCAGGCCGTAAATACTGACGGTTCCCTTACTTGCTGCCAAAGGCCATCGCGTTCACTGCATTCAACAGCCTACCATACATTGCCAAACTATGTTGCTTCAATTTCGCATCACCTTGCCGCTAAAGCGACAATCAGCTGAAATTTATTACTTTAAGTTACTCAATTTTGATAGCTATTTGCCTACAGAAGTGAGCCAAGTGTATATAGTGTCGTCTTGATTTTACATCGGTACCCGGAGTTCTGAGTGACCAACTGCAGGGTGCGCATCGGTGCACTGCCGACTGCAGTTTGAATAATCCGTATATAACGCACACGGTACCAGAATAGAATGTTAGCCTCCTCTGCCAAAGTTCTGTATCCTCTGAAACACAGTAGCAGTACGTATTTGAACGGAGAAGAACAAAATAAAACCATTCGCAGGTCATTCAGCCGGCGACCATGGGCGATTACCCAGGCAGTGTGGCGTGGCATGGCAAGGCCCCAGGAATGTTGCAGGCTCGATGATGTCATCAGAATCGGCGTTCTCGATCACGTGCACAGCCTACAAGTTGTCAACAAACCCGCGCGGCAATCCAACTCGATCGGGCAATATTTAGCGTTTGTATGTCACTACAGGAGCACAAATTTGGCTTATTCCTTTATTGAACAACATTTCACGATGGATGTAAGAGAATAATATGTAATTTCGAACATAAAAAAGGTTAAAAGTTACAAATACTGGGGCTTTAACATACCGTACGATCTAAAGCAACACACAGAGACAGCCCATATCCGATGTAAGCACCATACACGTCGAAATATAGTTGCGTCGTCCATGGGTTGAACGTAACTAATTTATCACAAAATTTTTACAAACAGTTTTCTCAACACATCGAAATTGAAAATCGAGGGTTTGAAGTTTCAAAATATCAATATTTAGCCCCTATAATCACATTCCAAATACGACGTCCGATTACTACGCACTCACCATGGAGTCAACAATTTGGCAACTTTGACCCCCCAAATACCACTTCCGTCCTGTTAACAGTTTTAAAATAACACAATAAAGTTTCGAAGGGTATGGTAATAAGATTTCGTACTGCTCGTTATTTGTGAAACGGCTTTGGGCGAAATTCACTATACCCTGTCCGAAAATTGTCACCAGGTCACACTGAGCGAGTGTACGCATAAGCTTATACGTGTTCGTACCCCGCTGAACTGCAAACCCATGGAACAAACTAAACCTCTCTGGTTTGATTCCGTTGTAAGCGTAACTTTTGTGATGAATTAATGAAACATAATTGGACTTGAACAATACGAAATTTCCCGAGATCTGTGATTTCGGCAGTGTTGAGACGATCGGAGCCTAGCGTACATTTGTGATTTGTATCGCGGAGCACCAGCTCGAATGAAAGGGCCCATACAATATACCATTCATACGTTTCTAGCTCCATGTATACCCACAGCACGATAAGAAAGTTTTCAGTGTGAACCTTAATGAAGAGATTGATACATAAACGTTTATACATAACTTGTGGTAAAGTAAATTTATGATCAGTAGTTTTGACCAACGGTTTTACACAGCGGTGTTGTTCTACGTCTGGGTCGGACACTGTGCATAGCGAGGCGTGGGGCCAGCTGCTCCAGTTATGCGATGTGAGAGGTCTGAAATCGGCAGTCTGCGCCCCTAAACTGCGCTAGCGCATTTCAATTTGCGCTATCAATCTGCGCTCTTATTCTGCGCTATCCAACTGCGCTCCCATTCTGCGCTATCGATCTGCACCCCCATTCTGCGCTATCTATGGAATGTTGTAAGTTTAATTTTGTAGCTGCGACATTTACGAAACTAACGCGATATAAATCCGTGGCACTTTGCCACAGATTGATAAAGCTGCCAGCCAGATCGTAGGACATATCAATGTCGAAATATACATGTATTTGTATTTACTTGTAACTTTATAGCTGTCGGTTGCCTCCCACCATCATGCCATTGCCAACAACACTTTGCAACACTATTTTTCATAATATTAGAAAACTTTTCAGTATTTTCGTAATGTATTTTTCAAAACTTTGACGTATGTCAGGATTGTCATGACGACTGGTTATGAGTAACGTAAGATCGAATTTATTTCCGGTACAATCACGACATACATACATTCCGTGGACAGTGGATCCGACACAAAAGATATGTGAAGTAGTAAAAATTAGATGATTTTCTTTTTCTCGTATAAGGAGGTCGGGAAGTGATCAAGTAGTTTAAAGCTCAAAGTCAAGTTCTGACTAAAATTATGTTAGTATCCCCATGGTTAGACGTTGCTGCTAGTCGACGGCGACTATTTCCCCAAGTCCAACAATGCACAGCAGAGTGAGTGGCTGGCGACGCAACACTGCAACATGGAATGGCACAAGTGGATACAAAATTATGTTTACGTTAGCATCACGATTTTTAACTTCTTTTCTGACGATTTCTTTGTCGATACTGAGAATTTCTGTTCATGTTCACAGAAACATTTGAACCCGACAGATCATACATGTTCGCGACTTCCGTGATGATTGACAAGTCTACGTCCATGACTTCGAACCTGCCGACGTGGTGGGTGACTTGTCGATGATGTAAGACTGGCGAGGTGTGAAGTAGGGTATACGTACTCGGTTTCAAATCTTCAAAAGTATCACTTGAAGTTGATCTTTTTGTGAGAGGAATCTTCTCATATTCTGTTCATTTTAATGTTTCGACATTTGGATATTCCTCGAATTCTACTCACTACATGATATATAATTGATAAACTAGTACACTGTTGTTTGTGTCGGAATGAGCGAGTGAATTGAGCAGTTTTTACATCGTCTTTGATTTCCCGACATTTTCAAAAACTAGCCATGTAAGGGAGAGAATAAAGCTTACAACCAGAACATCAAGGAAATCAACTACAAGGGAATCCAGTGTTACTCATATCAGTAAATTACATCATGTTTGTTTCTTGGAAGGTTATGACACATAGATGCACGTCCATGCAGCGGCAATTTTATGAGAGCGGCAACCGTTCATTATTTAATTGTTCAAACTTGTACATACAGTTCAAATTTTGTGAGTAATAAAACTTCCCTACGCATCTATCAGTACATTTTACGTGAACTTATTTTTGTTAGAAAGTAAAATCGTGAAAAAATGCAAACAAATCGCAGTTCACAAGGCTTTAGGAGAGGTTACATATGCAATTTTCGACATTCAAAATCAAAAGACGGCCAACGCACTTCGATCAAAGCTCATGCAGTACAAGAGCAGCACGATCTCGTCCCGTATAACAAGATACTGGCAAACATTGATATTTTTCACCTTATTTGCGTTAACATACATGTAAACGAACTTCAAACGAAATTGCAATCATATCATTGTACACTGCACGGCGCGGTGACCATGCAGAAGTCGGACATTTCAACTCTGGGGGGGACCGGATTTTACAATAGGGATAAACTATTAGTTTTACAGCCGTAGAGGCACCTGTCTCATTTACGATATCAATCAGCTATCTCTATAGGTTACTTTATTAAATAAAGATCCATCGTGTGGTAAACAGTGTTACCTGAAATCTGGTAACAGTTGTGTAACAAGCCATCGAATATGTTCCCAGCGAAACTGATAGTGATTTTGTAGCTCATTCTTTACTATTTTTCATAGTTTTGGTAGCCGCTAAAAGACACTTCGTGTTCGTGTCGGCTACATGGACCACAGGCGCTCCTTAGCTGGGTAGTCTGCTAAGTAGATCGATTTTCGGATCGATCTATTGATCCCGTAGTCGATATGCCCGCCACTGCTTAGGTTGCAGTGGCGGGCATATCGACTACGGGATCAATAGATCGATCTGAAAATCGATCTACTTATTTAGAAGACTACCCAGCTAAGGAGCGCCTGTGCATGGACGATCTACCCAACGATAGCCTAAATTCGAGAGAACAACCGTTTTCAAAGTTTTTGGTAAGTGGGGCACAATACGTCGGAATGGAAGATCACCGTGACGTTTTCAGCAATATAGTTATTAGAAACATTAGAAACATAGTGGTAGTGCCAGTGGCCACCCCCGGCAGCCACAACTCTGTAATCTCACCTCTTGCTAGCATTTTTGGGGGTGGTCACGGCACTCTGTGGAATATAGACTTTTGACTAGTAGTAATAAAGTTACCCCTACTTGACCCAAACACCGTGGTGCATTCATGTATTTATTTCTATGCCGGAGATGGCAATTTAAAACCGCAACCACATCTTTGCTAAACCTGGTTTTAATCCAATTTTCGAACGTTTAACTAGTAGATTAACTGTATACTGTTGTCTCAACAGTTACAATTTGGTTACCAGAGTTCACAGTCAAGATGAAGATGTCGAAACTTGTGTAAAAAAGTCTATCCGATCGAGACCTGTGTGCTGTCGTCGCGCGATCGCATTGGACATGCATTCACTTGTTCTGACTCACGTTGTCTACTTCCTGTCTCGCGCGGCAATTTATGCATGTTCTCTGTGAAAAATGATTGTCAAGTTCATGTCAGCGCCGACATCTTTGTAAACGGGACGTCGGTTGTAGTTTTCCTACCTCAAGATGAACACATCTAACTCTTGACAACATAAAATGTTTGTTGTATTTTCTTATAATTAATAGCTTTTGCACCGCGCTGCAAACCTGTCGCCCTATGTTACGACGGGAGAGATCGACTCGTGTTATTTTTCAAACTTTATTTATATGTGTTCATGTGCCGATTTTAGCTGATAGTTTGCCATTTTACATGTTGTAATATTTCAGGAATTTCCCGGTACGATGTGACCCAACACTTTTCCCCAAAAGAAAGTCCTGGCAGTTTTCGTTTTGTTTTGGAGAGAATGTAGGACGGGATTATCGAGCAACGAAAATCGTGGCATGTTGGTCGAGATCAAGCATCGCAAGCGTCTTGTAAGCGTCTGGAAGTACATTTTCAGGTCACTTGAACTGGTTTACTTCTTTCCGGTATAGCCCCCCCCCCTCTCCGATCCGTCAGCCAAGCGTACGTGCAGGATCTACCGATGTACGACCGACTTTAAGTTGGAATAAGTTAAATTTAGTTCGAACTTATTTTAAATTCTCAGTCAGAACAGTAAGCTCATTCAAAAAGGCTTGGCTAGTAAAACATTTGAAGGAGATCGTGCACTACGTCATTACCGAATAGATGACCGAATATGTTGAATAAAATACGCGTGTCATCTTCCTTCAGTACGGGTACAGTTGATGAAGCCGTGTCGGTGTATATTGCATAGAAAGTTTTTGTATTTTCATCGACCGGTCATCCTTTATGCACATATTTGCACTTCAATGAGTTTTAACATTGAAAACCACAGTGTGGGCCACAGTTTAGCATGACAACACGTAAGCTTACGTCCTAGCTGTTCAGTGCACTCACAATCACATCGATTGTGAACCTGTCAACTAGCGGCCGAGTGAAAGTACAACCTTACTGAACCTGTATGTACACACCTATTTGATTTACAGGGGACTGTCTACTGATTCTACAATATTTATATTTCATAAAATTGAATTTTAATCCACAATGTATCACATCCGAGTCAATGAATGAGCCGGACGGGTCGAGGGTTTGTAGAGCGACAGTGCCAGTCCGAGGGACGTATATGTCGGGACTGTTTCAAACCGCGGATACGTGGTTAAGTTACAGTGACGGCACCAAGAATTTTGACGATGAGATACAGCTGGATATTGATACACTACCGAATTAGGTTTGTCAGTTTGCTCTCAAATTTACCCTTTTAGTGGTCAACTTTTACAACTTTGCGCCAACATCAGACAGACTAAAACAGCAGGTGACACAGTAAGATGTCTGTAAACTAATTTACTATGTAGTATGTTTATATCTTTACAGCAGCTATCAGTTTCAATGGTGACACACACAGAGACTGGTTGCCAAGTTTTACAAGCAGTTCAAATTCATGGAGAGGTGGTAAAAGAACGATGTTACTGCAAATTTAGACTCAGAGGACAGTGTTCTTTGTAGTTGAATATCAATAAAGTTCATGACTTCAAAAATAATAGAGTGATGTGTAAAATGAACAAACTTTACTTTGGTTATCAACAAATGAATGACACCACATTTCTCAATGAGCTGACATCGGGGCCTACTTCAGTACGAAGTGAACTTGGGGGTTTCAGGCTATTTCGTGAACATCATTTGTTTTCTATATTGACAAGATTGTAGCGACAAGTGATAAAAACATTGCAACATTGTAAGAGTGTTTATCATTTCTAGTTGATCCGACGTTTTTATTAAACACAAAAAAATCTAAAACTAACAACCCAAGGTCTTTGTGTCAGCAACTTTCTAGCCTAAAAAAACTCAGACAACAGTTTTCTATATTGACAAGATTGTATTATATTGATATTCAACTACAAAGAACACTGTCCTCTGAGTCTAAATTTGCAGTAACATCGTTCTTTTACCACCTCTCCGTGAATTTGAACTGCTTGTAAAACTTGGCAACCAGTCTCTGTGTGTGTCACCATTGAAACTGATAGCTGCTGTAAAGATATAAACATACTACATAGTAAATTAGTTTACAGACATCTTGCTGCGTCACCTGCTGTTTTAGTCTGTCTGATGTTGGCGCAAAGTTGTAAAAGTTGACCACTAAAAGGGTAAATTCAAGAGCAAACTGACAAACCTAATTAGGTAGTGTATCAATATCCAGCTGTATCTCATCGTCAAAATTATTGGTGCCGTCACTGTAAGTAGTCGTAAAGTTTTCTTTCACACTCATACATGTAGTTTACATGTTTGGAAAGTCAAAAAAGTACGTAGGTGTATGTCGAGAAGGCAGAATTTTGAAAGGTCAACTCTATCTCCACGTAGGTCTGGCAGCCATCGATGATACAGGACTCGCTACCAGGGTCCTAAATGCAGCTCCCTAAATGCGCCTGTAGCACCATGTCTCGATCCGATGTCATATCAAAAAATCAAATAATGGAAATAGTAAAATCATAATCGATGTAGTACGTTCTTGTGCTAGTTGGGTCGTTTTCACAGCACATATGGTTTGGAGAAATAGAGAGCGCAAAACGGGGGCGCAGATCGATAGCGCAGAATGGGAGCGCAGATTGATAGCGCAAATTGAAATGCGCTAGCGCAGTTTGGGGGCGCAGACTGCCGATTTCAGACCTGTCACATAGCTCCCTTGATATAACGCCCGTGAAACACAATGGGCCGGACGGCCTGCCATGCCTGGTAGCATACAGACTTGCCACCGCTGGTCCTTGTGCAAAGAAACCCATCTTTTCGTTGTAAAATAATTATCAATGGCGTCTTTTTGGTGTGAATAGAGCGGTTGAGTCCAAAAACATCGAACATTTACACATTGCGCGCTCTTCGTCGACAGTGAACGCTGTGTGGTAAACACAAGATCAGCTCTGTAACGGGCAATCTGATTGGCTCGTAGGTTTTTCCTCGACTATCATAGAGCCTTGCAGCAATGCGTGAACGCTAAACGTGGACAGTGATACCACGGCCTTTTCGGCGTTGGGTGATAAGACTCGCCGAAGAGGGCGTGGTGTACGACGATGAACACTTATATTCTTGTGCATGAATTCCACCATCAGTAATACTAAGTAGTTGAATATTTTGAGGAGGGACAGGGTCAACATGTTCCTGGAGTAAAAAACCCATATAGTTGCAATGTGTGAACAATGTATTTATTTCCAGTAATTTTTACAGAAATATACAGGCAAAAATTGTCCAATTTCCAATTGTTGAAGACAGGAAAGACAGATTTGCTGATCTGAGTAGTGCTAAATCAGTCAGGATTTGTAGTCTGGTACTTTAAACATATTGAGGACAACATCATACATGTTTAAAATTAACATAATTTTTTAATTGAAATCTTTCTGAACTTGCATACTCTGTTTGGCAAATGTTGTATATAGTCGTATTTAAAAATCTATTTTTCTGTAAGATAGAATACTTTTTCCAAACACACTGACATCTTAAAAACTGTAAATCACAACTTTTTCTACCGGTATACTGTATTAGTCTTGAAATTTATACAACACAGAAATGAAGATAAGAAAAAAGTTACTGTTTAGAGTTCAGGCTCATCAGGACAATATCAACCTCAGGAATGATATTTCGGATTTCTTAAATTAATAAATAACTTTAAGCTCCACATATACTAGTATGTAAAATATTACCTTGTACACAAAAAATGCTGCATGGAAATATGTAATGCAGAATCTAGATGTTGTTTCAAGTTCTGAAAACTCAAAACTATATTTGATGTACATTTCTAGTTTACAAAACTATGGATCAACATCTTGGTTCTAGATAGACTGGGAAATACACTGAATGAATTAAACTTTTACCCGATGATAGTACCAGTATTTTATTGTTGTTAGTGTGAGTGTATCACGGGGGAATAATTGTCTAAAAGAACACCAGATGTTTTTTCATTATTCAGCCTGAAATATTCAGACGTGAGGACGATCTGTCACTTCAAATTAAGATTTGTGATGATGGAGTGTCCATGTATCAAATATCTTTCTATCTTAGAAAAAACACAATTTGTTACAATGTAGGTTGCTCTGACATTTCTCAAAATTACAAATGAAGCAGTAATGCCAACCTGCACAGCAGCTTGGATATCAAAGAGTGGCTTTAACTTCATCTCAGCAAAGTCTCCTGTATCCACTGATGTGCAAAAGTTGGACAGACATCAACCTCGTGTTTGTGACATGGCAGTGTCTCTACAATTACAGAATTTCTTTCCAAGATGTAATCACATTTGCAGAACACTACATTGGAAGTACCCTAAGTCTCAACATGAATTGTAATTATGTTAGGGCATGTTTGTTACTATACTTATCTACCTTTCAGCCACTCCAGACGGTGTCACATAGAGAAGCGAAACTCAAACTCATTCACTTCCAATCTGAGATTAAATCCCCAAGTTTTCACAGAATAGTTGGCTTCAGCATAGAGGCATGAGGGTGGAAAGTGAGAAACTCACAGGTCTGTGCAAGTACTATGTATCAATAAGCCAACTCTTGACTACAGCAAATATGTCTGGGATTTGTACAATATCACTTGAAAAAAGCATTGACAGAATTGCTGATTTCTAAACGTTCTTTTTTTTTCATTTACCATACTTGAATGTCCATCATTACAGAACAGTTTTGCATAAATTACAAATTATGTTTGATGACCCAAACATTTCCAAGACCGTGTTCTTGTAAATAGAATTGTGCATACTACTTTCAAAGAATTATGAATGGTTATGTAGCCATTATTGGTACTTGACTGTGGTTTTCTAAGTACACAGTGTGTAAATTATGAGTAAATTTTCATCATCATCAAGATGTTTAAGTCAAAGGTTACATGTTTCAGTGTCTTTTCTCCCAGACAGGCTTGTTAAAACTTACCCTGACCAATCCAAGTCTGATTGCTGGTAAATATAACATCAGCTGATCAAAAGGATTGACGACAAGATGTGTTTATGTTATAATCTCACTCATCATGTTTGAAGGTTTGGGATATATCAAAGGTCACTGACAATATCGGTATAAATCAAAATGTGTATTGCTCATATCAATAGAAGATAACTTCATAAGTTATCGTTCCTCTTTTTGTCTTTCTGTTTCCTTTTTTACATTAAATTAAAACATGTACACAACTTTACTGACTTGTAACAGTCGTAACCATGTTACTTGACAGGTTCATAGTATTGAATTGCACTGATTTTCTTTGCAAGATTTGATTTCATGGTGCAACACTGTGGCAATTTGCTAAGATATATACCATCTTGTGATTGGTCAAGTCATGCCTGACATAGATAATGATCTATTGTTTGATTAAAGTCGGCAGTAAGAATTTCCTTGCTCACTCTCTCTTTGCATTGTTCTGTGTATTTATTCTGGGCAAGTCACAGCCTTCTTTCAACGGGGTAAGTCACAGCCTTCTTTCAACATTGAGAGGCAAAGACCAAAGAAGGATCAAAAACGAATAAAAGGTGCATATTTTCTCCAAATCCAATTTAAAACAGATTGGACAGGATTACAATCCCATCGTTATAAAGGGAATGTCCTTTGGACAGAGTAAAATACACTTCAACATCTGACTCAGCACAAATTGTGAACTTTTTCATTTTTTATTAGTACAGGTAACCACCTTTAAACTTGCTCTATAAATTTTGTAAATTTCTGACAATCACTGTTCTGGAAGAAAGAGAGATAAATAGCACACTTTTTAAAAAAATATAGCAGAAGTATTATTTCTTTTGAAATTCAATCTCTGGTTTGCCTGAAAATTGCTTGTACAGTGAGTAACACACGCCTAACGTCATGGCTCCGACCACCATACTCTGTGCAACCACACGGAACTTCATCAGGAATATTGACGTTGACATACCCTGTCGTCTGTGTCTTTTGTAAGTGATTGCTCCATAACCTACTGCAGCAATACAACCAAGGATTCCTGAACAAAGAAAAACATATGACGCTTAATTGTCTTCATTCTTTCTTTGCAATAATTTGTTGAAAGAGACGAATATTTTCTTTTTTTCAATATTATTTTGTGTGTGTTATGTTGTAAATAAATGATAGTTCAATCTACTCCCAATTGCTGCTTATCAATGATCTTGAAAATGTATGAAGTACAATGTTCTGTTGACTTCAGTAAATTATTTATTACAACAAGATTTGAATTGAAAATTGTGTTGTGTACGGCAGCTCAGAGTAAAACAAGCAATTTTTCATCACGATTCAAAGAATTCAAAAAAGGTAAAACTATGCAATCTGGCTGTTGTATATCCAAAGAACACAAAAAATCACAGAAAGTTACACCTTCCGTTCCCTTCCAAATGTTAATTCATTTGAATGAGTAACTTACAATAGGACATAATCATACTACCAATCAGGCTTAATGAAGGGCACCATTATGAGGGATTCATGATATACAGACTAAACTGTCAAAAGTTTTTGAACTTGAAAAAATACCCAAATTATGAAATGATACTGGAGGGAGACACTCAATACGACTCTTGAGAATAAACACCGTCACACAGAAGATACATACCAACTGGAACAAACGGATCCTCTTTTGCTTTTCTCTTCAATTTATCACTTCCTGTTTCAGCTTCATATTCTGCTGGATCCCATCTTTGTATGGTTTTCTCTGATACACCAGACATCTTAATCTGTAACTTGTATAGTCTCTGAATGAATGAGAAAAGGACATCATTTAATCTATGGTTACACATATACGAACCTTGGAAAAGAGTTTCTATTTGGAGATTTGTGACCCTTGTTTCTGTAATCCTGATAGTGATAGAAAGATTTTCAGCCTTTTGCACTGTCCAAAGGACATTGTGTACTGAAGAGTCCAGAGTTACCAGACTGAAGTCAGGAGCAAGCATACACAATTCTTGATAGCAATCTTTGACAAGTCACACACCTAGTTTGATAGTGAATATTGATGTTCATCCTCGAAATATCAATATTAAAAGTAACTGCTTTGATTGTTTTTAACTTGAATTTCTCATATTTTTGGAGATATAAACCTTGATGCAAGTGAAACTTTCAGCAATATTCACTTCATAAAAAAAAATTAAGCTTCATATTTGGAGACATTAATATGATTATTATGACCTCTCTTGCTAGAAACAAGATAAACTGAATGTGTATACATAATGAGTTAGTATATAACGAAAGGTAATCTTGATGTCCATGCATTTTTATGAACAATAATACAGAATAAAATCTGTCATATTTATCTCCATGCCATTCATACAAATCACCAAGAAAATTTAATAATCAATAAGTTAAAATAAAGATACAAGATAAAATAACTGACAGAGGAGCTGCCATTTTCATCAACTCATTCCATATATAAATGTATTAAAAATATTAAAAAAACTCCGAAAATTGAATTTGCTTTGGCAAAAGTATCACAGAATAATTTGACAAGGATGTGTAAAGGAAGATGTATAAGGATGTGTAAAGGAAGATGTATAATTTTTTTTGCAGAATCACATTTTGAAAAGAAGTTCCATGGTTCAGGAATCACTGAAATTTTGAATCGCTGACACACACACACACACACACGTATGTCTTACTTTCAATGACACTGGGCTGTTCCAGTTTCACTGACAAGCATGTCAAAGCAGGTGATGAAGTTTCAATGGCGAACCCCTCCCCGCGGTTACGATATGCAGAAAGCCATGTAAAATTTGGCTTTCATAGCAAAAATGAATTTAGGAACATTATTGTCCTATGTGACATAAGTGTAAATTAGTAAATCATAACAGTTACGTTGGTATCGGCGATGCACACCATTGACCCCATTTTCAAGTTGACCTTCGTCTCCGCATGTTACGTGCCGTAACGACCGTCTACGGTCCAGACGTACGACACGGTACACATTTATTAGCTCCGACTCGAGGCTTCAGTTTGAACGATCCCGTACATGTAACGCTATGGCTTCTTCAATCTATAGATTACTGATAATACAACCCGATCACCGACTTCTCACGATCAATCACAAGATAAACTTTAAACAGAAGTCACGGTGATTCTACATCACGTCTAACTCACGTTGCCGGTCGCGTCTGTCATGTGTGATTTCATACGAAATTCGTCACCTTACGCAACTCAGAACTCAAGGTCTGGCCACGGTCCGGCGCTCTGCAACTGTATTTGGCAGTTTTGATGCACGAATATGAGCAATAACCCTTGAAATCTGTCTAAATTATTCACTTACCAAACACACTAAAAGTTTCTTCCCAACTTGTCCAAATGTGGTCTGTGGGTTCTGGATGATTGCCTGGTGTTTCCCAAATGACGATTTTTGCCGGCAAAGTGACCTCTGTACTCCGATGTTCTACGTGACGTAAGTGCTATGACGTCAGCTTCTATCAACCAATCATTCGCCTTTTGACTAATGCACACGCTTGGAATTCCGGAAGTTGTTCCCAGAACTGCCTTTACGGTTGACACCAGACACGGTGTACGCTAAAATTAATGTAATCCGGTGGTGAAGGGGGGGGGGGGGGGGGGGGTCATTAAATAAATCCTCATTTTAAGTTTCCAGTGTACTTTATGGAATGAAAACCATGTAAGGAACAGAACAACAAACAATGTGGTTGAACCCTAGAGAAAATTAATTTTAGATTTATTTCCTGTCCACGGAGTTCAGTGGATTTGCAGGGTAATAAAGGAAAACAATGGGGAGGTGGGGAGAGGGACACAGCTCCAATGGGAACTTACAACTGTACTTTGTGGGCGCTAAAGAGAAACTAACTCTTTTTTTAAACGGTTGATGTTTTTACTTACCGGGTGCAGCAAACGAAGCTGTTCGTGCAAAGCGTTCGTGCGCAGTTTTCCAGCGGGCGGGCAAATCTGAAAATTATCAGTGCGTGGGGAGAAAAAGTTAACATTATAATATAAACTGGGAAGAAATTTAAGCTTTTACAGTGGGCAGGGAGATTCCTGGTTACGAAAAATAGAGGGAGGGGAACGCAGTGGTTAATAAAAGCTCGGAAGATTAAGTCGTGTCTGTGGTAGGGAGAGGGCAGCATAGCAGTGAGCTTGATCTGTTTTGGGGAGGGGGGGCAGGCAGATCATAAGAGGGCAGTTAAGTATGTATTATAATTCTGTTTGAGGGCATATTTTTCACGTATGCCGGTTAAGAGGGCACTTACAAACAGTTTCACTTTCCACTCCAAATTGTAAGGTCTAGGTCTGAAAAAAGTACTGAGTTTCAAACTATCACTGAATTTTAAAATTGTTGATTGAGAGTTGAAATGGAAATAAAAGTGGCTAAATAACTTAATCAAATTATTTTAATTAGAAAATGGACAATACATAAATACGATACTTGCAATTTTAAGTATTGCTTTCCATCCATATAGTGATAAAAAATAACTTTACAGAGGGCTGAATCTTAAAATGTTATGGTTTTTAAGTGATGTGTTAAAGTTGAATATTTTATTTCGTACACTGTACGTTAAAATTAGTATGTTATTTCTTTAATCTGTAGAAAAACATTCATTGTCAAATAAATATGCAATAAAAAAATCTCTGTAAATGTAGATCTATTGAGAATAATAAATTTCACGCCCACTGAATAAACCAGATATGAACTGAAAATGCTCACCTGTTTCATTATATATTGCAGTTGTGTGTAAATTTAAACTTTTGCCACATGTTTTCAACTTCTTTGAAAGTGTTATGATCAACATCATGAACAATATTCACCATGTATTAACTATAAAGGTCACTAATTATACAAACATGTAATTAGCTGAAATAAAAATACTTGATTGACTTGACCAAAGTTGACGAAACTTGCTATGTACATTGAAGATACATGTACTTCGATACAACATTTTTCAAAGTCATCAAGCATTTGTTTTCCAGCCAATTCCGAATTTGCATATTAGATAAACTTTCCTAATTAGGGATATATACCGGGATTTACTTGATCAAAGTTGGCAAAACATGTTATGTGCATTAATGATACCAGGTTGAACCAATGTTGAAAGCCATTTCGCATTTTCATGTCAGCTAATTTACAATTTGCATATCTAATGAGCTTTCACAGGTTGGCATATATAGCTTGAAGGACTTGAGCAAAGGCAATTACAATTGCTATATAAAGTGGTGATACAATCACAGCAATAAAAGAAATTTAGTTATGTATCCTTAATTAGGAAAGTCACTATATATGCAGATTAGATTTGCTGAAGGAAAATGTTTTATGACTTTCAATAAAGTTGTATCATAGTATCTTTACTGTACACACAGGTGGACAAGGCATTATCAGTAAGAGCAAGAGTGTAAAAAAATTAATGAATTTATGATTATGAATGCTGTTTATAAAATTAAATATTTGTCATTATTGTATACTTACAAAAGTGCCCTAAAGCATTAGAACCCTGAATGATGATCAGTTTTTTAAGAATGTAATGTGGCTGATATTCTACTCTAAATGAGGCCAATTATGATATAAAATTCCTAGTGATGTTCTCTCAATACCAAAGTCTTCAAGTACATATTCGTCTCCAAATAATTTTTTTGAAATTGTTGCGAGTCATAACAGAGCCTGCTGAATGTACATGGTACGTCTCTTTGGGTTGAATAAAGGTCATGACCTCAGACGCCGTCTATAAACGCGTCTGAGTAAAAAATACTTTACTGAATTATAAACGTGATCATTTCAGCACAACGGGTGAACCAAATTCAAGAACCTGCCTAAGTATGGTCAAATGAATATTTTGAACATAACTGTTTCTCTTTTTTACTTCAGTTCAAACACATTTGTTTATTTTTCTCTTTGTAGAATTGAGCTCAGTCAATTCAAAACTAATTGCACACGTGAGAAATGTTCAAAATAATTCCTGATACTATTCGATAATCTTGTCAGAAGAAATTTGCCAGGGCGGCAAGCAGTTTGGTACAGACTCATTCAGAATTCATTCATTGTATGTGCTCAAATACTTTCAAATATATTTATATAGATAAAGCTTTGAAATCAAAATGTCATGTTATGATTAATATTTGAATTGTATATAGCAATTAACGGTGATACAATTAATAGTGGAAGGAACAGTTATTAATTCAATACCAAATTCAGTGTACATCCCTATTTGTATGATTTAGTTTGGGAGTATCTTTATCATGATACTCAGATTTTTTGGCTTGGATTTCTTGTAAATTCCATTTGATTTTGCTACTTTTTGGAGATTGTCTGGATTTGCTCAATGTGTCACTGTCTACTAAGTTATAAGTGTACTTGGGATTTGAAGTTTAGCTTAAAATCATTATTCAGAATTTTAATGACTCGCAATATTTCTGAAAGTTTCAAAAACAGGTGTTCCAAAATGTAGCTTTTGATGGATTTCTTTTTTTCTTCCACCTTAATGAGCCATCTTTTTTTCCTAAGCCTCCTCTGGCTGAATTTTTTTATTGACATTCGCTGGGAATATTTTTTTTCTTTAATCTTCCTGACCCCCCAGGATATCAAATGGTCTACCCCTTACTGGCCAAAGAATTCAGCCATTGTTAGATGATGATGAAGTTCGAATGTTTAAGAGCAACACGAGCCTTTCCAATTACTTCACATCTTCAGAACAATATATTTTGCTGAAAACGAAAGTGTACCAGAACGAAAAATACTGAGTTTTTGTAAAAAATAGGAAACGGGTCATTAGTCTGCCATGGTTCCTTGGTGAAAAGATAATCATTAGGAACAACTCCTAGTAATTTGGAATGTTTATGATTTCGGCCAAAATATTATGTAGGTTCGTTTTTCAACCGCGGCTTAGATATATAGTGTTCATTACTCTAGCTCTCAAGACCAAAATACTAACATGGGGAAAAAACATGAATGATTTTGAATGCATCGCAATGATTTTGACACATATCAAGATGCCGTTCGATATTAACCATAGAGGAGTTCACTGTTCAGGATTGAACCACATGTGTGTGTGATCATACAAAAATCGACTGTTTCCATTTCTGCCGAACTAGTGCAGTGCTAATTATTTTAAATATTGAATATTTTGAAATTTAACACAAGAAACAGATTTCGCGACTTAGAATGAAATCACTTATAGGAACAAAGGGGAGCCAGGAAAAACTGATAAATAAATAAATAAATAAATAAATAAATAAATAAATAAGTAAATAAAAAACAACCAAAAAATAAAGAATATACAAACAAGCATACAAATACATAAATAAATCATAAACTCACAGACAAACATAAACAAATAGATAAACAAGCAAACAAACATACAATATCATAGAACGTTGAATAAATAACAAATATACAATTAAACAATTAAACAAACAAATGTATACACACATGCATATATATAAATATAATATATGTAAAATATAATATATTCAACATACGACGGCAGTGCCAGTATTCCTAGGAATAGTGGTAGGCCCTACTGCTGTTGTTGAATATGATGTATGAGCTGTTCAGTCAATCATTTCAATCTTTTCTCAATATGCTGTTGTCTCTAACAGTCACACACACATACATTATACACACACACACACACACACACACACACACAAACATACAAACAAATTAACAAACAAATGTATAAACACATACACATATATATATATATATATATATATATATATATATATACTTACATATATTATATTTATATGCATGTGTGTATACATTTGTTTATTTGTTTATGATATTGTATGTTTGTTCGTTTATCTTTGTTTATATTTGTCTGTGTTTATGATTTATTTATGTATTGGTATGCTTGTTTGTATGTTTGTTTATTTTTTGTTTGTTTGTTTGTTTGTTTGTTTGTTTATTTATTTATTTATTTGTTTTTCCTGGCCCCCTGTGATAGGAATTTTAGCTTTAACTTTGTCCTTAACAAATTGAGCGGTATAAGTATCCTTTGAGGGATTCCCCTTGCCTGTAAAGAACCATGTCTTTTGGCTTCTTTAATTTTATGAGACAAAGTTAAGCTGGGGTAATTATAAGGAACGAGGGGAGATGGGCGGACAGGCGCTTGGCACATTGCTGGGATAATAATCGTATTATTATGTAGAATGTCTATATACGGCTTGATTATTCAGTAAAGAATCACCGTACATGAGATATAAGTGTAGGCCTATAGGCCTACATATTGACTGGCATTATACCGAGTGGCTATGGCTGCCTGGCTCGGGCCAGGCGAACGCACTGCATAATCATCAATGTGTAGAATGTCTACATGACTTGATTATTTAATAAAGAATAACGGTACGTGATATTACTGTACATGTCGGGAGTGGCTGTAGCTGCAGGGCTTTGGCCCGGCTTGGGCCCGTTGTCCACTGCTGCACAGACATAAACTCAAGGCGTGAAAGCTTTTCACCGCCCGATTTCATAAATCAGCGAAATTCAGGATCTCTGAGCGTTTTCGGTGATAAAAACTGGTCATCGGTCAGGTGGTTGCATAAACAATCGATCGACTGGCCCTTTTGCCTAAAATCATACCTTACCCTATGCTACTGGCGAGAAATCGTCCTAAAATCGGCTGGGCACACCAACCCAGCGCCGGCCATTTTGAATGAGCTGCATGCAATGTATGCGCCTGTGCATACAACCCTTGGCAGATGACGTATTGTCTTTCAATTGCTCTTCTTTCATTGGACGCGTGCGTTGCAGGAAGCTTATTCAAAATGGCCGGCGCTGGGTTGGTGTGCCCAGCCGATTTCAGGACGATTTCTTGCCAGTAGCATAGGGTAAGGTATGATTTTAGGCAAAAGGGCCAGTCGATCGATTGTTTATGCAACCACCTGACCGATGACCAGTTTTTATCACCGAAAACGCTCAGAGATCCTGAATTTCGCTGATTTATGAAATCGGGCGGTGAAAAGCTTTCACGCCTTGAGTTTATGTCTGTGCAGCAGTGGACAACGGGCCCAAGCCGGGCCATGGCCAAAGCCCTGCAGCTACAGCCGCTCGGTTAAGCTAGCCGACATGTACAGTAATATCACGTACCGTTATTCTTTATTAAATAATCAAGTCATGTAGACATTCTACACATTGATGATTATGCAGTGCGTTCACCTTGCCCGAGCCAGGCAGCCATAGCCACTCGGTATAATGCCAGTCAACATGTAGGCCTATAGGCCTACACTAATATCTCACGTACGGTGATTCTTTTACTAGATAATCAACTCATACGATTATTATCCCAGCAATGTGCCAAGCGCCTGTGGAGATGGGCGGAGAAACTCTCGGGAATGTGGGGGAGGGGCCGTGGTGGTGGGTGTGGAGCTCAAGTGCATTTTTAGTGGGCGGTGAATCATTATGATGCGCCCTCATGTGCTATATGTTGTTGTGACGTCACTTCCTTATTGTTTCCCGCAAAATGGCCGCGTCCACTGGAATGAGAAGACCTAGGCGACCGAATCTCCCGAATATTGTTGCTGTGTAAGTCTCAAAGCGGTCTACCTTCGTCGATACATTGTAGGACATATTGCTGTTTCTTTCAATTGAAATACTGGCACATTTTACCGCAGACTTTGGTTTTTAAAACGAAAAGTATGACAATTCCTCGTCCATGGGAAGCCCTTTCGCAAAGATTCACCGAGACGTGACATCCACACTATACCATACGTCACGGTGTAGGAAACACGGGGATACGTTGTTTAACTGAAGATGTTCAGAAGAAGAGGGGGTAGCTCCCCTGATATCAACATCGATACAGGGTCAGGGCAACGGAAAATGGTTAAAGAATTGGCTGCACTGTTGCGTCATAGTGGTAAGTTGTACATTTTGAAAATTTTCAATCAACATTTGCACATGTTGTGTACGATCAGCTGCTTATCATGTGACGGTAATGCGACCCGACGCACAGCTGTGAATAGGGTGTTAATTACCCACTCTATGTCACGTTGTCGGTCACGTTAATTGGAATGTGAAGCGTTACTTATTTTGTCGTGGTGCTTTGCGGAAATTTTTCTCTGCGTTGCATGAATTCTGTTGACACAATATTCTGATCTGACAGCACGCCCTGTGTGGTACAAAACATGTTTGTCGATAGACGAAATGCTTGGAGTTTTCCTTATTTACCATGACCTCAGTCCGTGTTACGTCATGCTAACAAACACACACAACACTCTCTCTCTAGTCACATGGCCAAGAAATTCTCATAACTATGGCGAGAGGCATCTACTGTCTCTAGCTCCATAGTGCAACCATGAAGCTCAGAAGGTATGAACTCCATGGGTACAACCTAATCCACACGAATCCCAGGTCAAGGGGGACACATGATTTGCTTCCAGAAATCCAGATTCCCGGTTTATGTGAAACCCAGGATCCTAAGATCAATCACATGTAGATGAACCGTACTATCTTTTATCAATCATTGCATGGTTTACCTCCATGATTATTTCAAAACATCTCACCTGTGCAGGTATTTTGTTGTTATGAGGGACATCAGTAAAATAGTCTTTAGATATCCAGAAATTACCACTATACATGGACTTACAATATTTTGTTTTCCATTATACAATACAGACTAGTATAAGTTCCCTGGTAAAATGAGTAATACCCTCTGTAAAATTTACAGTCTTTTACCACCCTGACTGAACATACACATCTCATTAGTTATGTATCGAAGTTGCTGAAATATGTGGTATGCTCCAACATGGTAGATAAAGCAATTTCACTATTCGAAACTCCCTGTAATGTAAGACATGCGTTTGTCTGAGTAGATTCAAAATTTCCCTGTGAGCAAACCCAATGCAAATTCTTTCCTAGTGTTTTGACCATTTAAAATTGAATGCTTTTTCACCATGGTCAGACACAAGTGAATTAAGTGACACTCTGTAGAATAATATAAAATGCCATGGCACCTAACGGTAACACCAATAATCCTAGTAGCACTTCGACTGATAGTTTTAAGTAAAATGAAAAAACTAAATAATATTCTTTTCTATATTTTTCATAATGTAACAGCAACAAGTGGACTGTCAACAACCCCATGTACCTTTTTCTGTCTGTTATAGATGTAGTCTCTCGCACATATGGGAGATTTGCAAGCGCCGACAACGCAAGCCTGGACTAGTATAGTAATGCCTGTGGCACTTGCGGTAATGTGTGCGGCATTCCCAGCTTGTGTCTTCAGCGCTACGCTTGTGAATGCCTCCATAAATCAATAATATACAGAACAGGTACGAGGGACTGTCGACATTCTAAGCAACAAGTGGTACAGTTGTTTGCATGAAATATTTTCCATAACCAACAACAAACTGGTGTTATTTCACACATTAAGGTTCCAGGGGAAAGAACTTCATCAGAAATATTTGTCCATGTCACCTCTCTCACAGGACAAATCATAAATACTCTTTGGTCAATGCATAATTATGGATAAGGATTCAATATATCCATGTGACAAATATGATAATAAAACATTTGAAAATTCATAAACAACACCAATGCTGTATTGACAGTAAGTAAGGTTATGGACAGAATTAGAGCTTGTGGAGAGCCATCATAGCTGATGACAAACTTGATGATGTCATCAGATATGCAGTGATGTCATTCCCAATGCATCAGTGTTAGCAACCTGCAACCTAGAACTACCCTGGACAGTCACTCCACTTGTGTTGCTGATAAGCACACAGTGAGAACATGACATTTTCTGTAAGATGTGCCTCAGGAAGATCAGAAAAGGAAAAACCCAACAGTTTATGTTTTGAAATGACAACTAGTGCTAACCAAGGGTGTTTATTTTGGCAGGGACCGTCCTTCAAAACAAGGCGGGGATACTATATTGCACCAACCTAATCAAGCTGTGTAGACCAGACATTGCATTACTTGTAACTAAACCACATAAAATCTGTTATAATGAAATGTGAAATGGTACATCATTCTTGTATGGCTGTCACATAAAACCACACTCCAAGAAATACAAAGCAGCATTTTCATACAAATACACTTTCTCACCTATGAGTTAGTTGTAAAATGGCACCACTAGCTTTTCATTTATGTACCATGAATAATTGATCAGAAAAAAAAAAATTATGATAAATAATATCTGAACAAAACCTAAAATGTGTGGTGTGTTACCATAGGATCGAAGTGGGGCTTACTTTCAATAAGTACAACATAAACGTACTGATCTAAACAACCATCATAACTTTAAATCTTTGTTGATGTGAAAATACACACTAATCCTTCAAACGCTAGCTCTGTAAAGGCAGCTTTAACCATACCACAATAAATTGGCATGAAGTTATCAACCACTTAAACTCAGATGGTTGTCAATTGAACCAAGCAGTGGTGATGACAGTCTTAATTCCAGTAGGAATCCTCCTCCGGTAATCTATACTCTTCAGTCTGTTCTTGATTAGCAACTAAGTCTTATTAAGAAGATTATAATACAGTGACTCTCATAATGAGTCAGAACATTGTACTGCATGATGGTCAGTGAATGTGTTGTTGATTTATTGATCTGCAAGCAAGATCCAAAAACTTAAGTGTTGACCAATAGGTAAAGAAAAGAGACCTTTTCTCTATCTTCATCCAAAACTTCATCCAGCATATTTCAACTTTTCATAAATGCAATTTATTTTTGATAAAGTAATATAACTACAATCGCTGTAAGTTGAATCAAAATTTTTCTAAAAGATATAGTCCAGCATGTGTTTGTCTGGCTACATCAAATGCTTCACATCATACATGTACAAGAATCTATTCAAGAAATTTTTATTTTAATATGCAAATATCGATACAGATATTTTTTGTGCTCTGCCTGAGATATTGAATATCTACATATCTCTGTAATACAAGAAGCCTAACAACTTCTGTTCAAAACATGCAACTGAAGATTTTCTCAATATTCTTCCAATTTGTATATGTTCTGTGTGTATATTTTCTGCAGTTAGTTGTATTTAAGAGGGAAGGAAGCGCATTGAATATAAGGAAATCTGACTACCTGTTTTCTATAATATTCATTTCCTTATAAAATAATGGCTAACAGCTGACACGGTCAATGTACTTACCAGCAGCTGTATCAAGTTAAATATTGAAAATCAAATACAAAGCATGCATATCGGAGAACTTCCTATTAAATATTCCTTTCACTTTTTTACCATTTCATTCACAGAATAAATTTTGTTACTTAACTGATTAACCCTTTTCCTGCCAAGTTCATATTTCACCATCAGGTCAAGTTGGTGATAACTAGTAAAGCAAAACATGTCCCATTTTTAAAAAGTTATGAAAATTTGAAGGTCCCTGAAGACAGAGATACAGTAAACATGATTTTTACAGACTAAAGCTGCTATAACATATCAAGCCAAGTAGATGAAAATACATACTGTATGGTTTTGGCTCAATACTGCTTTTTACTGACTTGGCAGATGGGGAAATGATAATGTTTGGCAGGCTCGTAAAGGGTTAAAAATGCCTGTATACCTGCAAGCCGCTAAACTACCCACACAAACAATTTGCAAGTATTGATATCTGAAATGTTGAAATCCTGACGTGTAACTTGTTTGACATACCGGTATGTACATGTATATGTAAGCAGTCTTTCTCATATGGTCGCACATCAATCTTGTACATGTAGGAACTGTGTATCAATTGCACATGTGGCTAATTACTGCCATATACAAATAAACCATACAATATTTTATTTTTCATGCTAGGATAAACAGTGCCATTACTCATACTTCAACATACTGGCTGCCAACAAATTGACTTTGCATAACTTTAAACCTGAATCTGTGATAAGATCATGAGGCTCAGATTGTATCTATGGAAACAGGGTTAAGGTTAAAGGTCAATATGTTGGTTTCTCCAATCTACAGTTTAGACACTCAAATATTAAACCCAAACTTCAACATTAGTTCCGTATCCCTATAATTTGCAAGTTCTGATGTTGCATTAAACTTTTCTGTTCAGTTTTGACAAATATTTGTTTACTGAGTAGTGAATACTGAGTAGTGATTAACATTTAGTTCTGTAAAACACAGTTCCTCTATCCCCATGTGGATAGAGGGACTGTGTGTAAAAGTATCAGGTACTGGACTTTTAAGGGGAACTGAGTATAAAGCTATCGAGCACTAAGTTGCCAGGTAACACTAGTGACTATTAAATTTACCTTACACAGTATTTCTGAATCTCAAAGCCCCACTAGCTGTAAGTTCTTGAAATTTGGTGACCTTAAAAATATCTTCCTATTCTGTCCTGGTTTTCTCTGAAATCTACCCTCTGAAGGGATATGGGTTTTAATTGCATTAGAAAACCATTCCTTTCTGAAACATTTGACAAGTAATTTAAAATTTTAATGGTCATTTAATATTTTGATTTCCTGCCATTTTCAAAAATTGGTAATATTATAAAGGAAACAGAACATACAATGTCACAGTTGAAAACATTCAGCCCTATGCATTACATCAGAATACTTTTTGCAGTTTATGTGAAGATTTCAGTGCAGATATGCACAGTATCCATGGTTTTTGCTTTTCTGCATGGGGCTGCGATTTAATGTTTCGGCAAACATTTAATCGCAGTGTAACCTTGTTCAAAATTGCATATACAGTCCCAGCGGGTAGTTAATAATAAGTGTATACATACACCTAAATTAGTACATTCTCACAAATTTATTTTAACTTGAAAGTAAAATCATAAAAATAATGCTAGAAGATATAGCTAGTAGGGCTTTAATTTGATGGGGTTCTGTGACTGTTGCACAGCAAGCCCAGCTTTTATCAAAGATTTCGCACATTACCTTGTTAGCTTGCCTCAATCTAGATATTGTAATTATTTGTCAGAATATCTAATGCTTTTAACAAAATTAATTCCAGCTTTTTAATGCTGATGTGATCAACTGATATATTTTGTCTTCTTAAATTTTGTCCCGTAACACAAAAAACTATATGCCAAAAATTTTGAGATGAAATAGAGATTTATGAGTTTTATTAGCTGTCGAATAGTGTGCATAAAAGCATTTGACAAAGTGTAATTGTACATACAATATTATCAAATGATCATAACGGCTTGGCAGTCAGTCTTCAACCAAGCTTATGGTACTGGTATTCTCCCAGAAAGAGTCTTTACTTTTGAGGTTTGATCAGGTTTCAGCAACATTCAGATCTGCTGTCAAGATAATTCTCACACACACTTCAACATCCTTAGCTTTCAACATTACAAACTGTTGAAGTGATTATGTGAATCAACACCCCATCTTTGTTCGTACTTGCTCTTCAGCTGAGCATTTGCAGATCATGTGTAAAATTCAGCACAGGATAGTGCTGCTTTGACAGATGCAACTAATTGCGTCAGTGTATGTTTCAATTTTACTGCATTCATGACCAAGGTTTACAATGTTTAAAGTATACAAAAAGTATCCGGATGAAAAATTTTAACTTGTATCAGCAGAGGGCATTTACAGAATGGTTAACACTGTGACTCTGTCAATGTCTATGATATGTTCCATTGGTGCATACATTTAAATTCCCTGTATTCTGGATGAACATGGCTATGAGTGATTGCTCTTGTAAAACAGCCTTAACTCTCTGTGTGGAGAAGGGATATAGCTACACAGGGCATCATGAATCCACAAGGCATTGAAACAAGTGAGGAATATGGAGGGTTTATTTAATTATCCCATGCATAGACCCAGTTTTCTTTGAATAACCATTTGACCCTCCCACTTTGAAGTATCAGGAACTTAAAAATAATTTTCAAAGAGTAGATGCTGTTTGTTTATGTCAAAAGTAGTCAAGGCTCAGTATCCAGCACATGTGGAATGTGGATTCAGTGAGGTCATACACTCAAATCCATCATACTGTACTAGTAGTAGTAGTATAGTTTTAACAGGGTATGTGATAGAAATATGTACATTCAAGTCATACAGTTGGTACAGTAAGAATATAACCAGATAAATTCCTGATATGCTGTCTCATATATGGCAGGGTTTTACATGACGCGCATTTCTGCGTCCTTTACGCATAAAACCGGACACAGGACCCCTCAAAAACTAAACTACGCGTCCCTTCGGACGCAGAAATATCTGTTGCTAGTGTACATGGTGTATATCTCGCGAAGCTGCTGAACATGTAAAACACATCCCAGTAAACCTTACCGACCCCATACTTTAATGGAATGCCCCGTAGTGCATTGGCCCCACTGTTTGATGACCAATGGTACCCGCGGAAACAAATTTTATTACCGTAAAAAGTGACTTTCAAAATGTAAACTGATTCTTAATTGGTCGATTTCTTGTTTGCGTCGATTAACACATGTTTATGCATCATGGCGGGTCGTGTCAAACACCCAAAACAGGCCGATCTGCGAAAGTTTTTCGGCGGCCGCAGCAACCAGCACGATGCAGGTTTGGTCGAGGCCGAAACAGCAGCTACGCCATGCGATACTGATACATCAGGTCCCCCGGCCAAGTCAGCAAAATTACGAACATTCAACAGAAGTTGGCTCAATAGGTTTAAATGGCTTCGATATTCTGAAGAGCGAAACGTCATGGAATGCGATGTACGTTTGAAAGCGAATAGGTTGTTCCAATTTTCAACATTCAACTCTCACTCGTCATCAGGACTCGAAAAGTCATCTCACAAGTGTTAAAATCCTAAGCTTGAGGTCGCAATTTACTACTGCTTGCAAATCTGCAGAAGACCGGCAGTTGCAGGGTAAGAGTAACGAACTCGAGGCGTACGCAGCACAATTACGTACTGTTTTGTTTACCTGATCGCTAAACGTGACCTTCCGTGCGATGTATTCACTGACATCTTGCATCAACAGAATCTGAACGGCTTAGACATTGAATATTACAAACGTCCTCAGATAGTTATGGAGTTTGAAGAGTGTATTCAACGTGTGATCGAGAAGTCCCTGATTGATAGTATACATGCAAGTGACTTCATCGGTATAATGTTTGATGAGACTTGTGACATTACCGTTCATAAGAAACTTGCTATATATGTTCGATATATTCAGAATGGCGAGGCGAATGTTTCTTTCCTCGGTAACCAGCAAATTACAGATGCCACTGCTGCAGGGTCGAAACCGCCTTGATTGAATTTTTGATTAGGAAAGAAATCTGTGACGCGGCCGTAGACAAAATATACGGACTAGGAACAGATGGGGCTGCCGTAATGACCGGTCGTTTGAACGGGTTGGGTGCAAAATTAAAAGCCAGAAATCCCAACCTTGTTCAAGTGCATTGTGTTGCACATCGATTGAATCTTGCTGCTTCTCAAGTAGGCAGAGATATTGAATATTGCAAAGAATATCATAATATAATCCATTCATTGTATAAATACTTCAATAACTCTAGTGTGAGATATGACAAACTTAGAGAAATTCAAACTCTGTTGAATGGGAAGGCAAAACAAATAACTGAGCCTACATCTGTTCGCTGGTTGTCGGTTGAATCAGCTGTCAAGATGATTTTCATCAGTTTTGAGCCAATTGCCTTGGCACTGGCAAGTGACAAAAAAGGGGGTAAGGCTGATGGAGCTGCTGGCAGAGTGTGAACTCAAACCTACTGGACTTGGAATTACTTACCTTCTTGTCAATTTGCCAAATTTGAATACTTGTTCAAATTTCACAACGTTGTGAACTTGTCATTAAAGTTATGAGATAATTTCAATCATGGATAGTGTTCTTTTACTTGATCAATGAGGGCCCTCAGTATGAACTAGAATTTTCATGTAAGAGTTATTTTAAGAAATGTGCAACCACTTGCCGTGTTTTAATACTAATTGAACACATTGAAGACCATGGCATGGATAAACAATAAAATATTTTTGTGAAATAAATTGGGACCCCCATATTTTGATGTAGGACTCACATTTTCTAACACCAGGGGTCCCAGGGACTCTCAAAAGTAAAAAGTGATGTAAAACCCTGATATGGGATGTCTGCATTGGGTATAGTAATCTAACTTCTGGCATTTACCAATTACTTCACTTTCTATGAAGAACTATTATTAAAATTACTTGTGAATAATTTTCATTTTAGGAAATAAAATCCTTCATGGAAGTGGAAAACTCTCCTTGACAACCAATTCTCTGACTTATCTCAATGATTATTTCAACGACATCTCTGATGGAGTCCAGAGCAAGACCCAAGACAGCAACCAATCAGCTGATGACGGGAATTTCTATCAAGACATACAGTTTCTGTATCAATTCATACAGCAAACCAAATCATTGAAAGTAAGTGTGTCCCATCGCAGTAGTGTTCCTTTTAAGAAATTGTCTATTGATAAAAGTGAGCTGTGTTGAGTCTAGTTGTTATGGGGGTAGAGTCTAGTTGTTATGGGGATAGAGTGTGGTTGTTATAGGGATATTTTCATGTTCCTTCAATGCAGGAAAATGTTTTTGTATCACAAAGATAACACTCTTAACACCAGCCACAATTTTTTTTTACGTATTGTTTTAAATGATGTAATTGGACTTTAGCGAAGGAAAATGGGGCAGTATAATTAAAGCTGAGAGGAAAGCTAGATATTAAAAGGTGATCAAGCAGGCTGGGCCTTGTCCTTGGTTTTCCTCTCATTGTTATCAGTGCAATACATTTGCTACTATTAAGATATCAAACTCCTGTGTCAACGGAATATCGGCAACATGGATCACCTCAGGAAAAGTAAAATATTAAGCGTAACACGGTGACAATGAAGTTTTGGTCTGAAGATTTATACTAAAAGCATACTGTTTAATTCAGGGTGTTATTGGTGTCCATATGGTAGGTCTTGCTCTTAACCTGTTTGCGCTGTTGTACAAATGTATTGCACATCAAAATCATATGGTTCACCAAGGTCAACGAAAAAGGATTTGTTTTTGAATGCACAGTTGCAATTACTACTTCAAGAAAAAAATCACCATCAAAATTTAGATTTTCTGTTATCTTTGCTGACCATAAGTGTATTTTGTGTCCTGTAATTTCATTATGAATGGGCGTTTTTGACCTTGGATTGTGACCTTAAGTTCCATCGTAGTAACAACCTTTATTCAAATCAACATAGCTAGAACAACGTTTTGTGACATTGACTAAAATGTCATTGATTCCTAAAATAAATGTCCAGATGTAGGTATATAATCAGGGTTCTATTAGTGTGCATTTTGAGAGCCGATCAAGGGCATTGCTGGATGGTAACATATGTGTCCTTAGCCACTCAGTGAAAGTGTACAAAATAATTGATTTAATAGAACTGTCATTCACTCACAGTTATAACCACTTCAGATCAGGCAAAATTGAAGGCACATAACAATGAAATGAAGGACATTTTGCGGCATTTTCTCATTGCATTTTACTTGCTTAATAATGACAACAGGTATGGTTTGAGTTAATGTATGCTGTTAGCAAGATATAATGATTTAATTTCTTGTATGAAAATGACTGAAATTAAGAAAATATGTAGACACAACAGACTGCAATAACAGTAAGGACAAATCAATGGTATCTACAGAGAGTAAAGCTTCAGGTATTTGTATCTACCAGTATTTTATGTTCATATACTAATAAAATATTTTCATTTTTGCTCGGTTGCTATATACCTGCTTTAGTTAAACATTAATGTAATTTTCATTTGGTTACATCAATGCCATTTTATCAGAATTAACACCAAAGATGATATATTCATTTCAATTGTCAGAATGACATTTAGTAGAGAAAAGACTACATCATTTGTATTTTGAAAAGATGAGTCTCAGATAATTATTGACAATAATGTTAAAATTTTCATGATTTTTCTTCCTTTTTGGCTGTAAACATTTATATGATCCGCATTTTCCTAAGAAGTAGGATAATGCTCAACCATGCATGTATCTGTATGAACCAATGATGATATAGTAAAAATTTATGCGATATAAAATTGATTAATTCAATGACACTCAATAAACTTTAATTTGGTTTTCGTAAATTTACATATTGTTCTCTTTTCACAGACAAAATCAGTATTACCAGTATCTTTTATTTGCTGCTCATAAAATGGAGCAATAATTTTGCCATTTTTTCCCACACACATAGGTTATGCATGGTACCAGCACTATACAGGGCACTGTCAATATCTGCCATTGTGAAAAACTACACACATTAGAAATCAAGCGGGTACCACTACATTTGTTGACTGGACTCCAGGCTTTGAGAACTCATCTCAAGGTTCTGGTGTGTACGAGATGTGTACAGACACTAGAGGTGAGTGTTAGTCTTCGATCTGGACAACCTGTCATCCCTGCCTAAGTTAATGGATTGATCCATTTGAATGGTGAATGATGGGCTGTTCTATTATGTAGAGGTCTGTCAGGGTTAGTCAAGTTGATTGTACCAGTCTCTTGGAGGTACAGTGATTGCATTATTTCTTTATTTAAAGGTGATGATTAATTAAGACTTCAAAAAAACTGTTTATTTGAACAAAAATTCGATTTTTTGAAAGTAAGTTTTTGAATTTGAATGATTCTGCTATTATTATTCCTGAGAGCCTAGATACAGTTGATTTATTTTCCACACATTCTTGCGACATGATTACTGCCGTCTGCTGTGTTCTTCTTGGCTCATAGATCCTTCAATCTTACTTTCTCATGCAGTTTTCAGTTCTCTCAGTAAAATACCAATCAAATTTATCAAATTTAAAAACCATGCTGAAATGTAATAAAAATTGCAATATATTTTAGCTTTGGTACAGTGCAAATACTACTATTTCTCACTGTTTGACTCAATTATTTTTGCTGTCTTGTAAAATATGTTTCAAATGTTTTTAACTATTTCAGGAATTATTTTCATCTTGTGGTGGTGACAAAAGCTCATCGCAGGCATGGCCTGAATTACATACAGTATGTCTCAGCTTTAATCAGATTACAAAATTAGATGACTCTCTGGTGAGTACAGTCTCAGTTGTGTCTTTCTTAACGCTTGAATTACCACACAACAATCAGTTGTCACTCTATTGCCTGTCAAGTTGTGAATTGCTCTGTTAGCTGCTTTGCCAAACAGATTTTGATAGATACGTTTTCCTTTGAAATAAAACACAAAATTACAAAAATATAGAGAAAGTTATAGTAGATGGAAAAGGTCCAAATTTTATGATTTTTTTATGATTAGAAAATTTTAGGGTCAAAAGCTGATACTCAGCTGAGCAGATTTGCAAATTTAGTTACTCATTGGCAGATTTGGTATGAATTTTATTAAAGGTCTATATGTACTCAATACAATGCTAAAACATTATCTTGATATGACTATTATTGCACTGTGTGAAACAATCTCACTTGATAAATGCTCTATTCTCAAAGCTAAATCCATATGATTTCAAACAAAATATGCAAATGAATATGTATTAAAGGTAAACACATCTAATTTGAATATGCTGCATATGAGGTCAGAGGTCAACTGTGACCATATTGATTTGAAAAGTCAATGACTTTTGAAGTTTTAGAAAATATAAAATGCTTGTTTGATGGTAAAATAATGAGAAGAAAAATGTCTTGGAAAAATGTTTGGTTTCTATTTTATATTCAAATAAACCATGATATTACATATTTATTTCTTTTTAAATATTTAAGTGTTCATGTCAGACAATTGTCACATTGCAAGCAGAAAATTTTTTGTAGATGTAAAAGTTGCAAACTATCAAGGTTGTCTTTTTAGTTTTAAAAAAGACAAATATTTCATGGAGAAAAAACATTGATGAATTTAAAAACACTAATAATTTTTCAAACTGAACTGAGAAACATTAAAGATGTGGAAAACAGAATATCTTTGTATTTTTCAGGCTGAGTCTGAAAGAGGCTGAGTTTCAGATAGATGTGTGTGTCTGTTCATTAATTTCTTTGTTTTACTTTGTTTATTATCTTTCAGAAATTACTGACTGCAATTCATGTTCTAGATCTTAGCCATAATAGCATATCTGATGTCAGCTATTACTTAGAGGTAAGAAAATCTAGTTTTAATGTTAATTTTTGAAGGAGCTAACTTTATCATGTGTCTGAACATGGCATAGTAGAAACTATTACATAAGATTGAATAAAATTGTGCATCTTGTGTTGAGAAATCAGTAGACGTACTAGCAAAAATCAAAAAGGTTTGTTATATTAGCTGTCAAATGAAGAGTTCCGGTCCAAAAGTACCATTAAATTATAAATTCATAGTAATCACAGTGATGCCTTTGTTGGTTGTGCTAATGGGTCCACTCAAGCAACATACCAACAGTCTTGTAAATATTTGAAAGTCTGAATATCTATAGCCCAAGTACCTTAATATCAATGGTAATAAAGCATCATTTTCACCATTCTTGTACGCATAATTTACAAAAGTCTCAAAATTATTTTTTTAAGGTAGATGGTACCTCGGGGACAGATATTCAAATTTTCAAATTTTTAATATTTATTTCTTTGTTCTTTGAGTAAGAAAATTCACTGACTTTGTTTTCAGAAAATTGAAAATTGTATTATTTCTCATAGACTTAGCACAGGGATGGCTGCCATTTGGAATTTCAAATATCATTAAATGTTAGGAAATTTGTGTCCCTAGTACCAAACTTTGCACGGTGATCCCTGAGTTTTTTCTTGATTTCATAAGTGAATGGTTGAAAGTTTCATTGAGGAAATTTTGAGCAAAAGTTTTAAATCTTTAATTTTGAGGTGCATCTTACCTTAAGACAAATGTTTATGATGGAACATGATGTCATTAGAAATCAGCTCTACAATTTCTTTGCCATATTTTTTTTCAGTATTTGTCAGAGCTTACTCATCTCAATCTCGGATACAATCAACTTGAGAGAATACCATCGCTCTCCATTCGGGCAAAAACCAAACTTCAGTCACTGGTCTTGAGGAACAACAAACTGGAAAACTTACAAGGCTTGGAACAGTTCCGGAATTTACAGGAACTGGACGTGGCCAACAACTGCATTGTAGAAGTAGTGCAGTTGATTTATCTGTCCATGTGTCATCTGATGACTAGGGTAAGAATCTTTCAGTTTCAGAAACTAGTCCTCATTTTTGCAAAATGAAAACTCGTCAGAGACTTCATTTTGCCCTAAAACACCTCGATCAATATTACAAATTCTGATTAAAAACAAGTCAAACTATTTAGCATAATTTTGATATTGCAAAAATAACAATCTTTATTCAGACAAGTGATTCATATTGAAAGGATGTCATGTCAAATCAGATAACAATTCTAGGTTCATTGAATATCCGGCTGACCTTCAACTGAATTCAACCTGGTGGTTTTGAACTTATGAACCTCCAGAAATTCAGAGGATTAATCAGAAAACAGCAGATGTACATGTATTTAAATGAATAAACAGACTGCCATGTGATGGTGTAGGTATTTTTATATAGGGAACCTTTCGCATTCTCCAGAACTCAAAGTTTATTAAAAGTTAAAGATAAGTAGGTATAACGTAAATTGCCCAAGACATAACTTTTTCTGTGTTGAATTCTTTTAACAGTTGATACTTCAGGGTAATCCGCTGTGCTTCCATCCCAGTTATCGTATAATTGTTGTCAAAAATTTATCTCCAGCAGTTATTACACAAAAGGTAAGACATTTCTTGTTTTTGTATTCTCATAGAAATTTTAACATGATGAGAAATGTGTATATTACAAACTTGAACGTTCAGAAGAAACAACAGATAAAGTGCTTCACAGTGAATGATTTCATTTGAAATAGCATTGCAATATTTTTTAACGTACCGATGTAAATATAACGAAAATATATTTGTAAATATATTCACACATTAAGGAAGTATGCACCTCAAAACTGTAAGACCAAAACTTCCCTTTTGGAAAAAAAAGAATAGAAGTCAAGGATCACCGTGCAAAATTTGGCACTAAAGAAATAAATTCCCAAATATCTACCGACACTTGAAATTCAAGATGGCCACCATCCACATGTTAACTCTGTTGGGAAAAATATAATTTTCAATTTTCACAAGCATAAGGGGATCAAAACTTTATCTGCTTTATAAACCTCAAAATGAACCCAAACAAGTGGTACACTTAAAGTGTATTTGAAAAGTTTGTGAGGGTGAATATCTGTCCCTGAGGCGTATTCTATCTTAATATAAAATCTGCTAAGACTAAAGAGATACAATTTGAAGAAACTACAAAGCCACACTTGCAGTAGCATATGAAGTACCAAATCAACCATTCAATTCCTAGTGTAGACATTAACAAGAACTTATTGCTTACAGTGAGAAACAAAACTGACAGAAAAAGATATTATGTGCTCAGCTGTTGAAAGCTTTAATACAGACATTATAGGAAAATTGTGCATTTTTGAAGACTTGGTGTGTGTGTTTCTTTATCACAAGATATTTTTCAGAGAGATTGTTAGGCCACATATTTTGGAAGTAGACCTTCACTCAAATTGTCCAATTCCCAATATTCTTGATACAAGACAATAGTTCATGCAATTAAAATAAAATTCATCTTGTAATTATAAAACTTTCAAAAATTTTTGCTCACATGTGTAACATATTTATTTTTAACAACCTTTCTAATATGAGAGTAATTCACAATGCGTTTCCTCCCATTATAAGAGAGATAAATCACCATTTGAAATTCAATCTTGAAAGCAGAAATTGAAGTAAATGTGAGAGGAAATTTCTAGAATTAAAGAAAGTGAAATAGTCTCTGTCAGAAATGGTCAGCATGTAGCCATAAAATACAATATACAGCATGAAAGTGTGGTACTTCAAATAATTTGACGTATGAATCATCAGAGTGTTGCTAATCTAGATTCTGTGTGTGTTACTGTTTTGTAAGAATACATGCATACATCCAGAAATATTCACTGATTAAAAAACTGAAAGCATGGATTATGTGATTTATTTTAAGGTCTATCTTGACGGGAAAAGACTCAGCAATGCTGAACTCAAGGTAAGCTCAGAACTTGACACTATCTGGTCAATGAAGCCGCAGTGCTTCATACAGTTGAAGATTTGAATTTAATTTTTTCTGACCTCCTTGTTTTCATTTAATGCTTTTCTTTAAGGTAGTATGCACCTCAAAAGTGAAAGACTTAAACTTTTGCTCAAACCTTCGTAAATGGAGCTTTCAATCGTTTTTTTTACCAAATCAACAATGAAAAGCAGGGGTCACTGTGCAAAGTTTGGAACTAGCGAAACAAATCTCCCAACATTTTGCGATATTTGAAATTCAAACTTGCCTCCGTTCCTATGCTAACTCTATGAGGGAAATTAAATTTTGGGTTTTTGAAAAAATTAAGACAGTTAAAATTTGTCTTACATCAAGAGCTTTAAAATGAGCCCCCACAAGTGGTAGATCAGAAAAGAATTGTAGAAATTTGAGAGTCCAAATATCTGTCCCCGAGGTATGTTCTACCACTATAGAAAATGATCCATTCAAAACATCACCAAGTACTTTTACTTAAACGTCTCAAGTAAGTTAATGAAGTATTATGTCAATTTGATAAACCTCATTTGAAGTGAAACGTTGAAAGATTTGGGATTGAAAAGTGAACTAGTAGAAGAACATTTATGTTATTGTTTGTAAGTCTATTTTGAATTGTGTTCACTTGATAATAAGAGAATGCTGAAAACTTTTCCTGTTGATTATTGTTAATGGTAGAACTCTATTGTATTGCAGTATGTACCCAAAGGTGATCTGTACAAGTTACGAACAGCGGCCACAATGTTTGAGGCATCAGTCAACAGTACAGATAGTTACTGGCTAGATTCAGGTGCTCATCCATCATCCTGCACCAGTGTGTTAACTGATGATGACACCGACCCTCTGGTTCACCATATGGCAAAGTCAGGGTCAAAGGGCAAAAGTTTAAAGGGCAAGAGGTCGTCCTCCAAGAAGAGCAAACATCGGCAGCCAGACATTGATGAGCCAACAAGTGACAAATCCCAGCCAAGTTCAAGAGGTAACTAACAGCGCTCTGTATCAAGTTCAAATGTGAATCTTTTGACTTTTGACTCAATTTTGTTAACACAGTTTTAGGTAATATAATTGTACGCAACCATACATCAAACTACTATCGTTCAGAATTCAAAAAAGATGGCAAACTAATAAGTTTAGAAATAGGCATCACAACACATATAAATGTACCGGTATGCCAATTCGTTAACTTCATGCATCATATCATTGTCCATTTTGTGCCTGACATGTGACATAATAAAATTTATGAAAATTGTACTAATGAGTATAGTTTAAATATGTAAATGAAGTGGTAATGACTCATCATTAGTAGTGAACATTCATGCATAGTGCATTCTGAAAACAAGTCTACAGGCATTGAAAGAAAACGAGTGATGTACGGATAACAAAATGTTTGGCATTCTATTAGTTTCATCTGATGGACTGAACCTCTCGTATTTTTTCATCCAGCATCAACGCCTTACATTGATGGTAGTGACATCCAACAGAGAGTAGAAACAATCAGAGAACAGCTGGGACCAGACTGGCTGGTTGGACTGTCAGCAAAACCGGAGACACACTACCCAGCAGAAAATGGCGGCAAAGCTGAAACAAAAGCCGAAGTACGGGAAATTCAGACTGTAGAGGGCGATGTTACAGATGCACCAACTCCAGAGGGCGCATGTGAACTTGAAGAGGATGAGTTTGTCATACACCATGAGAATCCTCCTAAAATTAATGAACTTGATGACATTGGTAGACCAAGAATTTTGAGTGCAACATCTGATGATGGAAGTATGTTTTGTCTTTATTGTTTTTGGTAGCTTATATGAGCCATTTTCTCTCAAATACTTCAGTATTTCATGAAAGCTCTGCAGCAATAATCTATTTGACAGTGTGCAGGTTGTCGTGTAGCCACAGATATGGTGACAATATCTCTTTCAGCAAGGGAATTGCAATGACAAATTTAACTGGATAGTATCAAACTTTGGTACGAAAGTGGAAAGGTTGATCTTATTTTTCATATATTTCTTTCAGTTGTTGGTGTTCCATTCATCGTAACAGCACTAGGAAAAAACACCAGCGACAACAGAGAAATTCTTCTGACAACCAATGAGAGGTCCATCCAGGAAAGGAATCTGGACGGACAGATTATTGAGAAACTGGACATAAAGAGCATCCAGACCGTGAAGACTAGTTTTCAAGTGATAGCGGACGCAGTCGGTGACAAACAAAACTGTGTACCCGTGGTGTCACTCACGTTCAACTACATACGAAGAGATCGCCAGAGGAGAGATTATGTCATGGAAGATGAGGACAATGCTAAAGTAAGTATTTAACTTCTGCTGGTATTTTCCCATACAGCGGCAATCCTCAATCCCTGGTTCTTGCATCAGTGCTTGTTGACATTTACTATGTACATGATGTTGGTACTTTGTTCTCCTTTGAAAGCTCTTTAATTGTACTGAATGGTACATCTCAGATAACTACTGTGTTGGAAATCAATTTGTATTTGTATGGATGGACTAATAACGGTAGGTAACTCTACCTTGGTTGTCTTGTCAGAAAATTGTGTAATCACAATGAATCAGTGATTCATCAACTCTAGAGTGGATTGATATCCTTTTAGATACTCTGTTGACATTTGTTCATAACTCCAATTAATCCTTTGAGTGCCCAAGTCAACGTTTGTTTCCTTGATGGAATATATCGCCAACAACTTCTTTCAGATGTAGACAATTTTTTTTCAGATTTTTCCCAAAATTTTGGTCAAAAATTGTAGCAAATGGAAAGTTGTGGCCATTTGGTCCAAAACTACCAAAATGAAATACAGCAAATTCATAAATATTGGTAAGATGTTATAGTTAAATTTTGGTGGGAAAAATTACAGCACTCAAAGGGTTAATAATGATAATTTGTTCTTGTCTCAAGAATAGTCTTATGATGCAAAGTTTATCATCATCAATTCCACATGAAAAAAACGCAGTCCCTATGACGTGACCTATTTACACTCTTACAGTATGCTGTACTCAACCATGCTTGCACTACAACTAGTCTACAATTAATATTTTTTTGCTGAAAACTCAATGCACTATTAAATACAAACCATTGACAGGACATGAAGACAAAATGGTTCATGTTCTTTTACTTTTTCTTGGCTTCCGATGTAAGATGTTTAGTTTCAATTCTGTGGTTCACGATTCAGATTTGAAGATTATACAGGCTGTCCTGCATGCCTTCACAACGTCAATACCTAGTGTATCACAAATAACTCCATTCTCAAAATCTTTTTCCAGGCGTTAGTTGAACTTTTTGCACCTATATTGGAACAAAACCAGACCCTGCCCGAGGCTCTTCAGAAACTACAATGCATGAAGTGTTCCAGTGTTTTCCCCAAGAATCAAGCTCACAAGAAAATCCAGAGATGCAAAACTCCAAGTCAGCTGAACACTTTGTCTGACGATGAAATGATGGGATCTAGTCCAGGTGAGAATCAAAATAGCTGGTAGTATTCAAAAAATCTGTTATAATAAACCTGAATATTATATTATGGCGTGCTGAATGACGTGCCAACAATGGCAGTTTCAGTTGGCGGTAATCATCTAAAACATGCCGTACATTCTTCAAAGGAAAAGAGCTCCTTTGTCATTGTGTATTGGCATTTATACACAGTACAAGAGTCATGTTGTCAATGTTTACGTATTGAAATGTCTGTATCACTACATACATTGCTGCAATTTTTAACCCTTTGGATGCTGTAATTTTTCCCACTACAAGTTTAGTGCAACATTTTACCAATTTTTATGAATCTGTTTGTAAATTTTTTTGATAATTTTGGACCAAATGGCCATCACATTTCACTGGCTACAGTTTTTTCTTAAAATTTTGGCAAAAATCTGAAAAAAATATTGAGTGGGGTATATTTCATAAAAGTGACAAAAATTGACTTTGATGTTCAAACAGTTAATGGCCCTCTGATGAATTATCAACCTTTGATACATATGATGAAGTTAATTCAAGTTTAACAACCCTTGGATTATTAAGCACCTGTGTGTATCTATAATACAAAAATTCTTTCAATTCATTCAAATTCACACTGTAGCAAACAGTTTGAACCTGAAATCTAATCCTTTGTGACTGTGCTGAAAATGAATTATTTTTCTTGAGTTGACTATGTACTAAGAATCTGGCTGCTTTTGTTATCATGTAAGAATGAAATGGAATGTTTGATCAATAAGCTGATGGGAATTCCTCTTTGATTACAAGGTTCATGAAAGAGACTCTTTGGATAAAATTCAATGTTCAGTTGAAGAGAACTTTGCCAGGAACATTTGTCCAAACGATTTTGAATCAAATTAATGTAATTTTGTGTGGAATTCATCTTTCAGAGTTTGACTCCCTACAAGAAATTTCTGTGTGTCCAAAATGTGGAAGTGAACTACTTGTTGAAATTGAGCAACCAGCAGCCAATGATAGCCATCAGTCTACACCAGTTGGTTCATATGGATCCATGCATTCTGCACAGCCATTGGCTACATCGTCACCATGGAAACTGTCCAAGTAAGTGTAGACCCAGCGGCCATCTTGAAAATAATCATATTCTTTTACTCAGCAATTCCAATTTGATATTTTCATTTCATTTATCCCCATTATGGAAGAGAACAGTATTAGCAAAATAATCCGGGATATATCCAACCTGAGTTGAAACTTGAACATAGTTTACAAACAAAGATTGATCTTGTTCTTGACAAAGGCAAAAGGTCATCAGAGCTCACTCTATGTGACCACTATATTTAGTGTATTGACAGGGGCATAGCATTTCACTGTTACCCATTGAACTATCAATAAAATCTCTAAAACAGGCAAAGCAGCTATACACAGCTATATACGTATAATTTGTTCTCTCATGCCGGGAGTAAAGTCTCTCTGATTGCAGTCCATCTCTCACACTTGGTAAAGGGTAGTGCATACCTCATCCTACTGTTGGGCTGTCACCCGTTGGATGATGGATAGAACAATAAATAAATTTTAAAAATTTATATCCCTACAAGGAAGGAAGGAGATAGAAAGTAGACAAATGAGAATACAGCAAAAGATGAAGCTTACCAGCAACACAGAAAGGAAAGCGTTGTAGGGAAACTGAAAGAACAGACATTTAACCTTCTCACTCACATTTCCTTCTGTGTAAGCAGTATGCCATCTATTTTTAAAAATAAAGTTATGAGCCACAGACTACAGAAAGTCTTTGATGCGAGAAAACTTTCAGTTATCATTCAGCAGTTAGGAGATGATGTCAAGAAATTTCCAGAGTTTTGTAAGTAGACTCAAAGAGTTCAGAAAAGTAATCAGTTAGAGCTGCCACTGTGACATGGAGTAATCTGACTTCCCTATAGAAAATCACAGCATTGGGTCAGACCATTGTGATGTAAGATTTAATGTAGGGTGAGTTTGACAGAGTCTGAGGGTTGTATCGACTGGAACATAAATTATTATAACATCTCAGCGGACTTATATTTCTATCAAATTACAGAAACAATTCATTCACTGACTCATCAATGCACAGGACATCATCATCGGAATATCTGACAGCTGATAGTAATTCAATGACAAGTCCAAAGACCAAACAAGTCATCATGGATAATGAAACGGTATCCAGCACTTCCACGCTGACGGCACTGTCCTCCCAGACGGACAGTGAGACAACAATCAAGGCCTACTCCACGGATGATATCTACTCATCACAGCTGAAACACATGGAAAAGAGAAATCTTGAACTCGAGTTCGTTGAGAATGAAATCGCAAAATCTGAAGTTTTCAAGGAAAAAGAGCCTGTGATTGAACCGGCAACTACGTCTCTAGAGGGAGACCTTTACGAGTTTCGGACAGACAAGGCTGTACAGGAGCTTCTTGAAAAAGGAGAGAGTAGAGATTCTTTCACTCAGAGGTACTCCTTAGTGCCGGCTGATATGCTGAGTAGTTCCGATAGTGATGGATCAAACACTGGCAAAAGATCATCAAGTGGCTCAACTTCGAGAAATGAGTCCAGAACGAATTCTCCGGTGAAATTACAGAGATTTAGGGAACTTGTTCCGGGTGCAACGGAGGATTCCTTCAGTAAGTCTGGAAACTGTGAATACCCTCCTGGATTTCCTAAGGAACCAATGGAATCAAGTGTGACAACACCGATTGAAAATGTGGCGTTCGGAAGAGTTCCGTCAGAATTGTCGTCTCAGGGGGAGGCCACACGTCATGGTGCCGCTGACTTTAAAAGCGACAGTGATGTGGTCGTATTGCCAAGTCCACAGCAGAGTTGGACTTCCAAGCAGAAGAAACAAGATGGCGTCAACCGAAGAAGTAGCGAAATAATTGACAGCAGTAGCAGTGACATCGCAGTGCTGAGCAATCCCAGCCAGAGTAGCATAACCGTACTGGCGTCACCGAGCAGCGACGTCATGCCAAGCATTTATGACATGCATTCGAGCACAGTCAGCGCAGACAGCTCGAGCGGGAACAGCTCGTCAGGCGTTCCGCGCAGCATCAGTTTAAACGGATCAGCAGTCGGCAGAAACACCAGCGCAGAGAGGCTTTACAGTCCAGAAAGTGGAATCTATGATACGAACATTACCACGCAGGCTGAAATGAGCCCCGTGTATTCGGAAGTCAACCCAAGCAGTGCAATCACACCCAATATGTGTGCAAGTATGGTAGCCAGCATTTATGAAAGGACACTCGACTCAAAATCAGATGACCTCTTAAAGCAGAACCAAGGAGAGAAATCATCATCTCAAAAGGAAAATGATGACTTAAAGTACATTACACCCTTAAGCTCTCTAAGTAGCACACCAGTGACAACAACATCTATAATCTCAAATATCTTTGAGAGAAGCGGTTCTTTCCCAGACAGTCTGGACTCTCAGAAAACTAACCTTTCCGACTCGAAATCCGGAAGGTCGCGGAACAACGCATCGTCTGCAATCCAGTATAACTATGATGATTTCACTGTGGTGGATCATCGGCTGAAACTTCATATCATGATGACTTTCTTTAAACTTGAGGATGAAGACTTTGAATGTTTGCTGAAGGTAAGTTTATTTTTTAAAATTTTCAAACATAATCCTTAGAAGGAGCTGAGTGCAGTATTGTGACTTTAATACACACAAAGGTTAAAACAAATTTTGCAATGATGGACACTTCCACAGACATTTCTCCATTGATATCGTACTGAGCAAGATGGTTGTATGAATGTGGGTAGATCTATGTTTTGTAAAACAAGAACAGAACTCTACGAAAACATAGGAAACTCTACAGAAAATATTGGGGTATGTTTGGGCATACCGTTCTCAACACGACAACGATGCTCGGAAATGCTGAGCGCACTCGAGTCTGTTCGTTATATTTCCGGAAATAACCGATCTTCGTTCTGAGAACGGAGAACACAACCCTGGTCTGATCTGGGAGCAGACGAGAACAAATGGCAGAAACGAATGGCAAAATAATGGAATGTTAGTACCATGTTGCTACTGTATGAAAAACTTCAGATCTCTGGATACAAGTCAAGATAGATGACTTAATATTTCAACGTTGAACTTTCACTCATGTGATTTTTTTGAGTGTTTTCGAAGATCTTTGAGAGAAAACTGTTGTATCTTTAGTCTGGCCCAAGTAACAAGCGTGGAATAGCTAAAATATCAAAATTAAATATCAAACCAATGCTGAAGTGCAGTATCTATCATGATGGTACTAATACTACAATGTCTTCAATGTAATATTGTGTATTTGGGGTAAGCTTATGCATGAACGATGATTAAAATATAGCGCTACCACTATACAAACAGTATCTCCTTTATGACAGTTGCCTGTCTCCAACATCATCAATCACAATTTGTACCAAGTTCTGCCAAAGTGAGCCTTGTAGTTTGGTTGTTAAGTACAAGCACAGCCTTGGAAGCTCACCCTTGTCAGATGTTCTCCCGACGAGAACAGTACACCCCAACGCACCAAGGAAACAACTATGGTATATTGCCCCCTAGACTGAAAGTTCTGTTGCTTGAGGGCGCTCCTCTCTGTGCAAGCAACTATCTCGATCTCAGAATTTACCAGTTCACCAGTGCAGACAACCATTGCCCATGAAATAACATGAACAAATTATTGTAACCTTTACAGTTCATTTTAAAACTAAATTACCTTTTTTTGTGTTATTATGGTTAGTTGCATCTATTTAAGACGTTTTCAAAACTGCATCATGGACGAGATTTGCGTGAAAGTAAAATAAGACATTACGGAAAAGCTCCATTAACTTAGGAATACCCTACTTCCCTACTTAGTTATCAGAGGATCAATTTCACAGACCTGCCTTTCCTACAATGGCACTACAATGGCACCAGCTGGATAAGATAAACATAACAATGGAACATTCACACCTTGGGGGATTTAAAGTCTTCTGTTTGTCACCCGAGTTGGTCAGGCAAGGACCCACGGGTTTCAGGTACCATGCAAGTTAATGCAGTCGTCCCCTAATGAAGTTAATTGTGATGCACTGAAAAATCACTGATATTTGTCATCTGAGGAAGTGAAAGACTAGCACTTTCCAATTGAATACCTATGTCTTGTAAAATGTAAGGTATTTCCATGGACGTCAGGAATTATCTGCTTATTGAATCAGATTTCTCAATTGTAGTCATTTTATTGCAATTTATTGTAGGTTCCAGTGTTCCAGTACTCAAAACAAGAACAATACCAGGCTCTGTTAGTGGTATCAAGTCATATCGTGTATATCCTAAAAGTAACAAAAGAGGAAAAGTAAGATTAAGTCTTTGAAATTTACCTGATACTACAATCTTTCAGACTTCAGGAGTGGCATGTATTCCAGTTCAAGCCTTTTAATTGCATGCACTGAAGCTGTTGTGCTATCATGCAGCAGTCAGGATACATTGTACTGTTAGTGCGCCACCATTAGTTCAATGTGGGTCATTCTGCTGTTTATACTGATTCGGCTATTGTACAAGATTTTGTGTATCAGAAGCAATCGCCTATTAAACTCAACCCCAAGCTGGTAGCTTACACTTTGCTGAGCAAAAACTTTGCAAAAACTGTTCTGTCAGTTTTAAATAGATAAATAAAAAGAAACTTGCTACATTGTATTTCCAAGTAGTATGTTCCTTGTGTGCAGTGTGAGAAATAATGCTGAAAATTACATTTCTTTATTTTTAACAAACAGAGGAACACCTGCTGACTGGCTCAGTAAGAAGGCCCAACATCCCATCGCAGACCTAATGTATATAGATATTGGTTTGTGTCACCAGATGTTCAGGTTAGAATTTACAAATGAGGGAGGCTGTTACACGTTTTTGGTCAGAGACTTGGACAGGTGTCAGCGATTTATTGAGTGCCTTTCAGGTGAGAGATCCCAATAGTAGAAACATCCTGATTGGTCTAGATGCACCTATGCATTTGTTCTGAGAAAGAGATGGCCAATCAGGAATTGCGATTTAGGAGTACACAAATTGACACATAGTGTGTATTTATTATGTTACTTATTTCTGTGCAACCCTTCACTTATTACATATCCTAGCTGTCAAATTCTATCTGCTCCAACTGGACATATCCACATATCAATGATGAATTGTAATTACTGATAAACTATCATTTAAAAACAATTTTCTAACCATTAAGTTTGCACATGGTTTTGTATCTAACCAGACAAATATGGATTCTAGTTTTAATGGCAACTATATCATTTTGACTGAAAATTTTATCCTACTTCATCCATCACAAATAAGAAATATTACAATTAGCTATATTTCAATGACTCAAAATGAAGTTTTCAATATCCTGTTTTTGTTCTTCCCAACTTTTTTTTCTGAAGATAATCCTTACAGTTATGTTTTTTGTGATAACATTCCTCCTGTGTACAGGTATCATTCATAAAAATTCAAGCAATAAACTGAAAGCCGTGAGTCAGGAGAACAAGTCGACGCTGTCTCACATAGTTTCCCAAATATTTACCCAGCAGTCTGATGAAGGCTTGATAGAAACAGACACCAGCGTCTCCCTCTATCTTCACGCCTATCAACAAGCGACAAACAAACAAGGTGAGAATGCACAACAGAGCTTTGAAGCCCAGATCTGAGTTTGACTGCTGTCCGAGGATATAGATAGCAAATTTATGAACCTAGATAAAGTTGATCTCCTCGGCGTGTGCAGTCAAAGTTTGACACTTTCATCCCCGTTTTCAAGTGTATCAGTCCAACCATCCCATTTGAAACAATGGGTTTGACCAAAGTCTAATGGTGAAAGAGTTTATTTGTCTGTAGTTCAAAAAATAGAGTAGAGGGACAGCTGTACATACAGAGATAGATAAATATTACCATCATGATAAAAATTTGTGAAATTGTCAATTATTGTCAACTGCTGTCACCACGTCAGTCTAATAAATGGTTCCATTTGACTCTAGAAATTTCATCGTGGCGACATTTTTTACAAAGTCCTCATTGCTATCCAAATCCCACCCTGTTTCTCATTTTTCAGACACTGACTAAACAGGGTTAACATCCCCATGTGCTCATTTTACAACAAAGTTGTATGGATTTCCAGACAACGCATACATGTACTGAAAATGAAACTCTATGAGATAATGCTGAAAATATCATAATATCTGTACACTCCCTGTACAGCATCAGGTTTGGTACTAATGCAGGAGTATTCTTAGCGGCATTTTCGTGACAACCTTTTTATTATACATCTTATGTTCATGCCGTAGATGTCAATTTAGCTCTGTTTCAGCTGTTGTCATACAAGGCCAACAACAATATACCACAATTTAAAATACCATAATGAAGCATGTTTTAGGATGGACATCATGAATCTCTTGTAGAGCATGTGTGAGACAATCTTGATTATCGCCCGTCCAACGGGCCCCTTGACACCATTGTAAGTAAATGTACAAAGGTGCCGGCAAAAGGTGTTTTGTTTCACAGCACTAAAAAATTACCCATAATTCAGTTTGATTTTATACACACAACGTTGGAATTTTTATAACTTTTTCTGTTGGGCCAGAAAGCAATAATGTAAAATCTCAAGATATTGATTAATTAATTAACTATATCTATTAAAAGTACGTTTAGATATTTTAGTGTAAATTTCAAAGAAACAATTAAATAACCATAAAAGTCACATTCTGCAGATACTACAAATGCCATACTTTTGGGCAGCAAGTTATGACCAACTGAAGGGGTCATTCTCTGTGAAAAGTCAGCATTGTAAATTTCTCCTGTCTTTCTGTTTGGAAAAAAATCAATATCCTTTTGTTTCATAAAAAGGTGCAACTAGTCTCCCTACTTTCCATCACTTTATTCTGTATGGCTGAGGACACAATCAGTGGAACATATTGCAAATAAAAATGCTATCTTCTCTCTCAATCAAGCATACTTTTCTAAGTAATTTAAAATGGGAATTGAGAAGAATGGTGTCCATAAGAGTATACATTTTCAGAATTTTAAAAACTAAGCCTGTGAATTTATGTACACATGGGAGACGTGGTAGACTGTTTACTGAGGAGTGTCTGAGTGTACAAATCATGATGAATTATTGGAAGTCCCCAGTACTGTGTGTTTTGGGCACCTAGACATTGTAAAAAATGTTATGGAACAGGAATTCAGACGGCATTTTTAGCACATGCAGAATTCTTTTGTTGACAATGGCAGATGTGTAGTAATAGTTTATATGTGTAGATCACATGTAACAGCCACAATTCTCACTGTACTGCTGTGTAGAAGTTTTGTTTGGTTGGTCTTTTTGCTTCAAGTCTCCATTGGCATGGTTCATTCTATCTATACACACACACACACATACATACATCCACACACACATACGCACACACACATGCACACACAACAAGATTAACAAGATTCATGGCTCTTAACTCATCAGTTTCACAGGTAACATTGCTTCAGTATCTCAGAAATGTTAAAGTAATCTTTTGATGTCAGTGGTAGAAACCCATGATATTGAACTAACCACAATGGCCTTGATAAGAAGCCATTTCAAAATAGACTTCTAAGTCAACAACTGAACATCCAGCCCATGGTGCAGTTTGAATATTCTGAAGGAAGTTTAACACAGACATATTTTTTATAGTAAACCTTGAAATGTGGGCTCATGTGATGGGAATATTTGGAAATATTTGTCAGAAAAAATACACAATTTTGAATTTGTCAGCCTTCTTTTTCATCTCACAACAACCATTGAAATGTTTATTGGAATTGTTCAAACCTTTCTTCACTATGTAGCAAGCCAGCAGAGATGCAGTTTTGTTTGAATCCGGTAATTCTAAATTTTACATGAGTTGGATTCCGTCAAATTTAACATATGTTTGCATCTTGATCATACAAATGTTCCTAGTTATTCCAGTGATGCAGTCTCTTCGACAATATCAGTGAATCATTTCTTTTCATCAGCAGTCTTGTGTTGTGATGCATTGATTTTCCTCCTGTGTAAAGTTATCTTTAAAAGGAGATTCATTTGATTATTGCTGCTTTTACTGTGTACATATTCAGAAACAGCAAATGCAGTCTCTTTTTCCCATGTTTCCAATATTTACCAGTATTGCAAGACTGTCTCAAGTTTGAAGTTTTGTAAACATTACCTGTCTAGGTGCTTGAAACGTCCACAGTAGACACTGTTTATCTTTAGACAAGACTGTCTGAAATATCTTGGCTACCTGGCAATGTCAGACAACACTGTCTTTTTTTTCAAAGTCATTTCCCCAGACCTGAAGGAGAGCGGCTTGACATCGATGTTTACTCAGGTCATGTTCATTGCAATGATGATGTTTGATTTGATAAGCCCCAGACGATAACGGTTGCCATGGTTTACATGTCCAGGCACAATGCAAGACTGAGGGCAAGGCGAACTTTAAAGGTCAAAGTTCAGCAGTCTGTGAACAGTCAGTGGTTGCCTGGTAACAAACTTGAAAGAATGAACTGTATTCCAGGTTGGATAACATTATCACAGTTCTCATAAATATTCCAGAATGGAGCCAACTTGACGTTTCTTTCAGAAATAAATCAAACCCATTGTCACAATGATGAAATTAATTAACAACTTACAAAGAAAAGCATTGTTTATTGATTGACGGAACATGTCACATTGAGATTTCACCCATAGAGTATGTTACAAACATTACAACCTTGTTCAGTCATATGGAAGAAAACCTTGTTGCTTGAATCTCAGTTTTGATGCCTTTTTTCTCAGTCGATATGACAATATCATCCAATTTTTCCAGTGTATGAGTCCAACTTTACAACAGAACACAACAGGAATGGCCTTACTCATGTTTGTGAGAAAGTTATAACATTGCAAGTGTTTAAATTTAAAGACAATTGTAACTTATGTATGATGTAGCTTTTTATCTTATACAATGGCATGTAGTATTATTCATTTGTTTGCTAAAGTTACATCATAGAAATTTGTTCTCTATTTTCAACATTGAACTTGTGAGCTCCTGTCTGTGCCCAAAACAAAATTACATCAAATTTAAAATGGAGAAAAAGATTCAATTTTAAGCAATTTTAGAAGGGAGATCGTGAAACTGACCATAAACAGCTAATTTCTCAACCCAAATTTGACTAATCAAATCCATTTCTAAGAATTGAAATAGTGACATTTTCAAATACAATAATAAATGTGGCTCAAAGCATCTCTCCAAAGATTCTATTGTACTTATTGTGGTAAACAAAATGCTAAAAGATACAGCTAACAGACTTTTAAACACTCCACACAGACAAGGATATTTATTGAGACAAAAAGAGCATTAGATAGACATGGACACCTGTACTGATGTACATATGTTCTACCATATGCACTATGCTGTATGCATATGTCATATCTATTTACCATTTTTCACATGGTGCGATGTATGTATTCAGTGCTTACACCGCATACCTATTGCACCATGCACACAGCATATCTGTTGTACCGTGGTTAGAGAGTTTGGCAGCTATGCACTACCTACATATTGGTATATGATGCATTTTCCATGGCACACTCAGTATTGAGTGAACAGTACCTCTAATATCAGTATGTGAGTTAACCCTTTGAGTGCCAAAGTCAATTTTTGTTGCACTTACAAAATATACCTCAGTCAATTTTTGTCAGATTTTTGCCAAAATTTTGATAAAAAGCTCTGGCTAATGAAATGTTGTGTACATTTGGTCCAAAATTACCTAAAAATCTACAAAGTTCATAAAAATTGGTAAAATGTTGCACTAAAATTTGGGTGGGAAAAAATGCAGCAGTCAAAGGGTTAATGCCATGTAGCCAAGGCATTGTGCACTGCCAATATTTTATCAACTGAATTTGAACACTATGTGCAACAAAGCGTGTGAAAAAACTTGCTGGTTGAAATATTTTGCCGTTAATTTCGGGAACCTGGTAACTTTATCCGTAACTACCACCACATATCTGTTGTGTGTGAATACCTCTCTCATTAAGCTGTGGTATGCTGTGATGAATGTACGTGGTAAAGTGTGGAACCATGGTAACATTTTACTACTATGAGTAAAAGGAGTAACTGTATCTTTCATTCATCATATTTGTATTTTTCTTTATTTTTTTTGTTTCCACATCTGTAACCCTTGATTAATGAATATTCACCATTGATAATTGAGTCAATATAGTCAGATTTGCATATCTAAACAATATGCAAAATACTATTTGCATAAATTTATCAAGCATTGATAAGTTCATCAACTCATTTGATTGGGTTATTTTATTTTTCCTTTTTTTCAACTCAGGGGAGAAATGCCTCTCAGCGATAACACTGGTTGCCACGCCAACAGATGTTTGTCTGGCTGAAGAAAACTACCTGTGGCCATTGCCACGACTGCTAACTCCATCCCAGGCTGTCCTGAAGACACAACAATTTACAAGCAAGAGTAACCAGAAAGTCAGCAACATCTCAGGAATTGTAAGTGAAAGCGATTTCCGTCATCTTTGCAGGGGGTATTTTTGATAACATTTCCACTTTGTGCCAGATAAACTTGGATAATTATGAGAAACCTTTGTGTAAAATAATATTCAGACAGACCACAATGGATGATTTTCAGTATTTCACCTAGTTTCAATCAAGTCTTGAGAATTTGAAAATGAAACCTGCTCAAATTATCACCACACCAAGGGGTCTAGAGTGCCCTCTAGGTTCATGTCATTTTGCACTTCTGTAGCATTATTCCTATCCTATAGAACCAGAAAACTTATTTTACATTTGGATAAGATCTACCAAAAAAATATTTTCGAGAAATTTTCAATTGACTTAAGGACATAAAAAGTTTGTTTGTAGAAGTACACACTGATTTCGTGAACTCAAAAATCAAATTATCAGCTCGCAAAGGTTCTAGAATACCTGTATCTTGATACACTTGTGATATCATGAGACATTTAAAATCTCCATGTACAATGTTTTTCAGGAGTTATATGAAGATGCCCCCTGTCACATCACAATACTTTTCTTCAGTGAGGTGAGTAGTTTCTTACAAACTTACAAAAGATTCAAGCTTCACAAACACGGAGCATATCCTTATGATATGCAGGCTTTCACATTATCATCAACGTAGGCCCTCTCTGCCTAGTTTCCAAGGTAACACAATGCAACTCAAATACTTCACTGTCTGTCCACCAAAACAAAAGTCTTCTTAACCATTATCCTGCCAGACAGTATCACTTCCCCATCAGCCAACTCAGTGAAAAGCAGTATTGAGCCAAAACCACCCATTCGGCTTGTTCCAACAGCTTTAGTCCATAAAAATCATGTTTACAGTATCTGTGATTTCAGGGGCCTTCAAATGTTCAATTTTTTGTTACAATGCACCAAATCGGACATATTGTGCGTCACTAGTTTTAACAAACTTGACCTGATGGTGAAATATGAACTTGGCAGGAAAACGGTTAAGATTCATCCAGTGTGCAATCAAAGTGTTAAACAGCAACAGTTGTTGCATACCTATTGCCAGAGTAAAGGTTTTGGCCTGAAATGGTCAATAAATTAATACATTTCCAAGTTATTCTTCATCAGTGAGCTGAAAAAAATGTGAAAACATGAAATTGCTGATCTAGCGGATCTGTACTCTGATGATGTAATCCTGTAGTTGTTTCAGAGTGAAAACAATGCATGTGACAGAAATACAAAATATATAACGTGCAGGAAATGTTAGTTCAATAATTAAACGTTTTTACCTTCTCGTGTCTATTTATAGACAGAGAAGGTATTATAGTTGAAAACCAGTATGCTGGTGTCAACTACTTCCGTCTGTCAATACTTCCGTCTGTCAAGATCCGTTGACGTCATGCCATTGTGATGGGTCATATCATAAACTGGTGGGGGTGTTCATGGTTCAGGTTGAGGTGTAGGAGACGATTTTGAGCTGTGACAAAAATCAAATGGGACTTAGCGGCATAGCCAGTGTTAAGCCTTTCTCCAAGGTTTCTTAGTTGACTACAATCTATTACAGACTACTGAGCTGATGTTAGGGTACTCACTTTGTGTTTGCTCACTCTGTGTGCGCTAGTGTTTGGTACTGAGTTGCGTGGATATCCCCTCATGGCCTCACGTGATATGGGCCTGTTGCATAATCTGCAGATGTTAGCCAGTCGGCATTTTCCTTGGATTTTTTCTCATTTAATTTTGCAAAATATCGGCGAGTATCTCAATATTTCAAGATAACTCTTTCTTCCCAATCGTTTCCTGGAGTTTCAGAGTCATATGAACGAAAATGAGTGAAAGTTTTAGACAGGAAAATCGGACATCGGCCATGTTCAATGTTTACAGTACAATCAGAAATTTATGTGGAGGAAATATAGTAACTAACAAACACTGTTCATGATGCCCGCCCTCTAGAGGCAGACCTTCCTATATGAAGTACCACATTTGATGCTTGTGGAAAGCTTGACCACACAAAGGAGCATTTTAACTTTTAGAAAATGACAAATTGAATAAGAAGGTATTCTGAAAATGTCAAAACTGAGGAAAAATGCGCAAATATTCAAAATAAACAGGTTAACTGACTGGTCAGCTATAAAAAATGAAAATGTTTATGATCAAAAGTTTTTGAGATGCGCACATTTTAACAAATACAGAAATTATTAACATTATAAATATAAGACCAAACTATTTGTTCAGGATGGGAGAGGTTGGAAATGAGGGGTGAGAGACAAAGACACTCCTATTGCTGCATGTGGATGCAGCCACACCATTTCATTTACAGCATACTTATTCACTGTGTTGTGTTCAAATCCATATTGTACTGACTGTCATACAAGGATAACATAAGCAAATCAAATCAAATTAGAAAAGGATCAATGCTGTTGTGTGGATTTTGCTGAACATGGCTGATTTTAATATTTCGCCCTATATATTTGGTATCCAGCAAAGGCATATTTTGATGTAAAGTCAAAATTAACACTACATTGCTGACAATATATGTTACCGTTTCTGCATGAACTTTTCTTTTTTAATAGTATAGTAGTACTTCGAACAGATTAACAATTATCGTGATGTCAACCCATAATTTTACATCACAAAGACTGTAATTCTGCCAATTTTTTTTTTTTTCAGTCATTTTATAAATTTTGCACTGCACAAGATGATTGAACAAATTGCAATGTTTGAATTTGTAAACTCAAAGAATAAAATCCTTTGGTCACAGATTAAATTATTTTTTGAAAAGAAATTTACTCTTAAACACTTTTAGCATATATTCTTTACACGGTCATGTATTTCAAGGTAAATATGCCTATCATAAACAGTAATTTCTTCACTTTCAATTTTTTTTCAATACTATGACAATTATCAGCCATGAGGTTTCGATAAGCGTTTTTCATCATTTCCACAGGACTCTTTGGAAAATCCATTTAAAACAGTTAAAAGTGACTTAAAATGATCACTTGGTATACCGGTACATTTAATTTATAGATGCCAAGTTGTGTATTTCACATGCACTCAGGTCAGTAGGGAAGTGCGTCATTACTATTTTGGACTGTTAATTCTTATTTCTGAATTATTTAACTTTTTTCCACATTGAACTATCTTTAGGCAGTTTATACTGTAGCTTAGAATTTTTTTGATTGATATATTTAATCGCTCTTTTGGGTTCTTTGGGTCCATATCCCACCTCATGCCCCTACATCATCAATTATTTACCAACAACTCCATGCCAACAACCAATTACCTGACCTGGCCACACATTAGAGAAGGTACAGCGTCATTGACGGCATTTTTCATGTATGCAATTAATCTTGTCGTGTTCAAATGTGTGGAAATCAGCCAAGAGGAAGTAGAGATTTGACAAATGTCATTGCGTATCATTGTCTCACTTCTTCCGTCGACATTTCTGTGAAGTAAATTTACAGGTGGAAATGTTTGAAAAAGTCAACCAATCTTTTAGTGTGAGGAAGTCCATGCGTATATCTGTACTTTCATTTCGTTGATTTTATCACTTTGCTTCGTAATATAGTAAAATTCAACCATACAGTGGGTTGATACGGCTCAAAGATACCAAATGCGGTATGAAATTGTCAGATGGTAAACTGGAAGTCGAGTTTCATGTACTGCTATTCCTAATCCAGCCATTAGCAGATACTGGATTCAATTTACAGTGGACTTCCATGTACCATGATCTGAAGCTGCAATTTACAGTGTATCAAAATGTTTACAAATACTTCACTTTTATTGACAACCATTCTATTCACATATTTCAAGAGTAAGCTGACAAACAAACATTGCACGATTTTTTTGTGTAGTTTTTATGGCTTGGTTCCCCTGATGAACTTTTCACCTTTTTTCCAACTGTCGTTTCAAAAAGTCAACCAATCCATATAGTCATGTGAAGGAAAATTTTAGATAAATTATGTCTTTTTGTCTCTATGTTTGTCTGTCTGTTTTGGTTTCATGAAAGAGTATAAAAAATTGGTATTTTGATTTCAACAACCAGCAAGTTCAATGCACATTTGTTTTTATCCTAAAATATGAAATTTAAATTTCTAAACAATCAAGAGCTCAAGAGCTTAAAAACAAATTCATTTTAAAACAGGTGTTAGGAAAAAACTTCTCAGCGTTTATTCAGTAGTAAATGTTAAACTATGTTTGCGTAGCTTGCAATCAATATTTGCATCAGATTTCAAACATATAAGACACTGTTAATATTATATTACTTGATATCTTTTATCTTATAGGCACATACATCATGTTATTTACCAACTCACATTATCGAACAGTCTGTATCAATCCATCATTATTTATGAGGTTGTGATATCTTGAGAGTGACCTTTGGCTTTTGACCTTATGCAAAGGTCAATTACAGTTTGTCCAGCCTTGCAGATCAGTTCCTGGGAAAGCTGATAAAAGCAGGAACTGGTTCCTACAGGGCAACCTGTGCCAACTTTCTGAAAGGTCAAAGGTCGAATACTGGTTCCAATGTGTCTCATTGTTCAAAGTAGTCTCCTACCACCCCTTAGGAAAAAATACCACAACCCTTGTGCTACCGTGACTTCTGTCAAATACTGGTGCACAGAACAGAAGGACTTGACCATGATATGTCTTATTAGGGGTGGGACTGTTATCCTTGAGGATTTGAACATTCATGAAGATTGGTGGGTCTGTCTCAGTAAAGAAATCTAGTCTTGGGGCCAATAATAATAAGCTACCGTGTGGAGTAAAATACACGGCTGTTCAACCAGTCTCCAATCTTCAATTGATGTTTATTTAACCAATGTTTTGGCAATGCACAAGTCACCCTTTTCAGGGTATGTACTGATACAGAAACAAAAATGCATAACACACAAGGTAAAAAACGACAAAATGGAGTGAAAAAAGAGAAATGATGAATGATAAAATCTGAAACAGTTTAAAACTACTGAATTAAAGATAACAAAACATGCAGATCTCACGGTGGTAAAGTAGCACAAAGGCATGCAAAATCAAAGAAGAGAAATTGAAAAACTTGCTGTAAAATGGCACCAAAATAATCAGATTTAGAAAGTGTAAAATGCTACAGCAGAAAAATTTCCTCCTATTTTGTTATGGGCTTAGATAATATCTTATTTTTAGAGTGCCAGAATTGCAAGAAATACAACCCCAATAAAAAAGCTGTATAACAGGTACAATAAACCAAGACTTACAAAAGTACCGGTAGTATGATAGACATATTTACACACATTTTTTGACAATTTAATAACGTGCAAGATAAAGGCCCCTACCATAACATTGTCAAAACACCTACGACTGATGTGTCGTAATATTATACAGCTGAAAGGCAAGCGTGTCTTTGTTCTGTGTTTTCAGGTAATTCACTCCTTGAAAGTCACATTGTCAAAGTTTGACTCTAACTTTTCTTACGCAAACTATATAAAGCAGTTGCCTTCACATTTAACCCTTTCACCCCCAGTTCCCTGTATGCAGGTCCAACTTTACCATAGAAAACAATGGATTTGGGACAAACCATGGTGGTGAAAGGGTTAAATAAAAACCATAAGTCACATTACCAATTTTTGAGTTTGGGAAGCAAATTTCCCTAAATTTACCAATGTTTAAAGATTCAAAATGGTGGCCATTTTCTGCAAATTTTATGCTATACATACACAGCCTTAAAATGAAATCAAACTTTTCCATACTTTGCATCATCAATGACCTCAAAGTTACCAAATTTTCAAATGCATGACTCTCATTTTCTGTATTACTCAATGGGAAAAATAAAAACATTTTTCATGAAAATGATCAGCAGGGCAAGAGACTGTTGAAATTGTCATTATGTCAGATAGCCATAAAGAAATTTTTTGGTAGCTAGATAATTGGTCTTGGACTGAGTTTCAAAATGTCTGCGGCATATTCTTTATTTGCCCACAATTTGTGTTGACTCATGTAAAATTATATGACTCTAAGTCAGAATAATTTTAAAAAGGATAAAAAAATTTTCATAATTCAAGCACAAGTGTGACATAATGTTCATAGCTTCAATTCTTTACAAAGAAGTTGCATTTTAAGAACAGATGATAAAGTTCAGCCCTGAAATTGGATTTCTGGTAAATCAGTTTTTATGACAGACAACACTTTGATGATCTTTGAATTTTGAATTTTGAGGAACTTTGTCACATAGTGTCCCTGACAAAGACGCAGGAATTTGGCAGAAGAAAAATATCATTGCAAATTAGAAATAATATATTTACAGTTAGAACATTTCTCACTAAAATATACTCCTACCACCTCCATCTCTCTCTCTCTCTCTCTCTCTCTCTCTCTCTCTCTCTCCCTCCCCCCAGCATGCCACCAAATTTATGGCTTACCAGTGAATTTCACAGGAATAAGACAACAACAGACAGCAAGTTTTGAGACATAATATTTCTCCTTTGATAAATTAGCAACTCTCATAAGTCATATAATACTTGATGGCTACATTGAAATTAATTTGTCAAGATAGAAAATACATGCAGTTGGTAAAATTTACCCACAGCCAACAGAACAGAGCATGTAAATCTGTATTTATCAGTGTCCAGTCAGTAAATAACTGTCAATCCAGTTACATGAATGATGGCTTTAGACCAAGGTACCACATAGACCAAGGAATGCTAATTGTCAGGGGTCATGACCTTTCACCTTTACCCTGAGGTATTCAATGGTGCTACTCTGTGCAAATTTAAACTATTTGAATAGTGATAAAACATTAACTTCACGTAATGTTTAGGTGATGTAATTATGCCCTAATTTTGTATCCTGTGGGAACAATGAGGCCAGCAAATATTCACTTATTTTATTGACTTGATACAGATATACAAATTAAAGTGCCAGGCAAATAGATGATCTTGTATTCAAATAAAAGTTTTCAAGGGGTGAAGAATTATACTGCTGGGGTTGATTTTTGGATTGTGGAGCAGAAGAAACTTGATAATTTTAATAGAGAATAATTCTTGTCTGTCGGCATACTTTCCTTGTTTTGTCTAAATTATCTCAAGGATAGCAAAGCAGATTCAAATGAAATTGATTACTGAATGTTTTGCAGGAATGTCTTGAACCAAAACAAATTTGATGAAACCTAGAAATATTGATGACCGTCACAGTGTTTTCCAAATACATATATTGTGAAACAGTTAGCCATTACTTGGTGATTACTTATCACAAATTTGCATAAAATACAAATTAGACAGTGCATCTCACAATGCATTCATCTAACTTGTTGCAATTTTGGATGAGTATTTCAGACAATTCATGAGTGGTTGTTAGGCTTTTTGTAATCGAGTGTAAGTATTGTGTAAAACGTTCACTGGTATCATTGCGAGTACTTATGAAATGTACATGCTTGCTGTGTAGAATTTACAGCGTAATATATCAATCTGTAACTATGTAACTATCATGATAAGACATTTGGAGACGTTTTATCAGAAAATCTGCATATTGGTTTGAAATGCACGCATCAGCCTCTTTTAGGCAAACGGATCCTGTTGCAGTTTTTAAATTAGTCAGAAACTGTCCATCAATAAAATAGATATGCAAAGTGGATAGACAATATGTATCGGTGTTTCAAATCTACACTACTTGTTTGTCTTTAGTGCACACGTACACACCAACCCATATATTTTCGGTTGCATTCTCAGCTCAAACGTGAGAGAATTTTTGTTACAGCTATGGTTGGAGTTTTCTTTGTGTTTACAGTGACAGTAGCAGACTCCGTAAGCTGTGGTTTGTGCAACAGCTGTCAGGGATTAACTTCTCTAGAAATGTTACTTTGCCTGAATCAAACATTCAGTGTTTGGTGTAAAATAGCATTGCACCTTTCATAGCGTTAACTTTTCTGTAATTTCTGACTGTGCTGCTGATCTTACTTCCTTTCAAATCAAAGTTATCTGGTTTACAGCAACAACCAGGTTGTATCAGCAGATTTTTCTCCTGTAATTTCAAAAACACATTAACTTGTAGTAGAGAGACAGTTTTGTAAGTACGTAGTGAGTGCTCAGTCTGTAAATCAACTGCTTTGGTACAAAGTGTCCTTGATTTAACTTAAAACCTCTCTCCACACGAACTGATTGTCAATTTTCACTCATGATTGTTTAGTGTTCTCTGAAAGATGGATCGGAATTTATTTCTGTGCATATTGTTCTTTCCGTCAAAAGATTATCCAACACTAGTGACATTTAAAAGCAACATATGGTAAAAGTTGAAAGAAATGTTTTTCCCAAGTATGGAATAAAAAATGAATGCAGATGTAATTGCTCGCCAGCTACAGACAAGGATATTGATTAGTTTTGGTCATATTCTGTAATCGACATTCTTTGGCTGTGGAATGTCAAATGTTATGCAAACAAAGCAGTACCGAAAGCAAAGCAGTACTTCTATTTGTAATGTGTGTCTGTGTGTATCTCTATGTGTCTCTGTGTGTGTTTATGTGTGTGTCTATGTGTATTTCCGAATCATATATACATGATGTAATATGTTATTAAAACTTAAAAGTATTGTTGGTTTAATGTTCAAACTTATGTAGGGTCACACAGGCTACACTGTACAGGGGCTTATTTCCCAATATTATTAAGATCTCCCAATACACCCTGGAAAAGAACAAGATTTCAAGGGATATCATCATCCAGCAATAAAGTGTTTAACTTTCAGTCAGAAAAAATTGTTATAATTTGGTACCCAGACTATACTGGTAGAACGAGTGACTTTTGAATATTTTTTGGGAGAGTTGGGGAAGGAGGTTTAGATGAATTTCACTGACCTACTGTATTTTTAGCAACTTACCTTGAAACAAATTGCTCAGTCCATATGCAAAACTATTGAAGGTATTAGATAATGAATTTAATTAATTGATGCACTGACTGTCTCCCTCAGTTAGATGGACACGTACAGTCCATATAGAAACACATACAATAAAACAAAAACATTTCCCCAGCAACAAAATTTTATACTTCATGTGATGCATAAAGCATAAAGTGAAACAGATTCTTGAATTAATTCGATCTAAATTACTCATCAGGACTGTAATACTTAACCTATGGATAACAACAAGTGTTTTAGTTGCACTTCCTAATCACCTTTGTTCCCTGTGAACGCGGCACCAAAAAAAAAAATATCATTAGAGGGAACAACATACTGCTTATAATCAGTTTATAATCAGTTCTGTGTAATACATATGTTTGTGAAATGTTTATATAAAACACAAAATAATGTTCTTTTGTTTCTTTTTGTTGATTTAGGATACAGACGATACCAGGTGGGACCTCGTCACAGAAACAGAAGCATCACTAAATGAGCTTATCACTGCCATCAAAGATCCGTGGGAAAAGTTATTTAGTGTGGAACTTCAGCAAATCCGGCATCCTACAATTGAAATACTGGTAAGTGAAAATATACCATGTTGATTCGGTGAAAAGCAATGACGCAAATAGAGGGGAAATAAAGGCTTTGTTGTGAACATTTCAATTAACCTTTTAAATAAAGCAAGGTAATCACATGTAAGGAACTGTTTTGATAACATACAACCTTTTAGTGTGAAAGGAAATACAGAGGTTACTTTCCCAAGTATTAATGACTATAATTCTTTAAAATCTCACTAATGGAATGGCAAAAACCATGACCTGGAGATTCAATCAGCCTGTAAATATACTTTGGTTCGCTGAGATTTTCACTTGAGTCACCGTACAGTATTCTGGAATATGACTGAAATTTAGAGATTAAAAATAATGTAAGTGATTTGAAAAAGATTACTTGTCTATGAATATCCAGACCGTAATTGCATTGTGTACCTTTAGATCTGTGCGTAAGTTCACCAGGGTAATAACAGGAGCCATTGCACTGTTAAGATCTCACGATAAGTGAACTTTTCCCGCCTTTGTCATATCTGATTTTTGTAAAGTCAGAAAGTTAACTGTCATTGTTATAAAATGGAATGTGATTGCTACAAATTGTGATGTGATTGCTACAAATTATGATGAGATTGTTACAATGTTTCATCTTGTTGTTACATAGTATGCAGTAATCAATGCAAATTTTAATGTGATTGTTACAAGTTATGAAATGTTTGTTACAATGTGTGATCTGGTTGTAACAACTTCTGGTTTAATTGTTACAAAGTATGATCTTGTTGCTACAAATTATGATCTGACCATAACAAATTAAAGCTATTTGACTCTCTAGATTCTCATTCTGAACAAACTACATTTGTCCCATATACTGCTGAAATCACTGATGTGTTCAAAACGTCAAAACAAAGGCCCAGCCGCCAGCGCGTCTTACCGCAAGATATTCCCAGCTGTCACTCAACTTGTCAAGTGAAAACATCGACCCGCCAAACTCAAAAGATCGTGGCGCGAAATAGAAAAGTTCTACCCGCCAGAGCAAATCTGTTAAACCACGCCTCCAATTTTGACCTCAAATTTCACGATCAACAACTTTCTCAGACGTTGTTCAGACATCGTGGTCCTGTCGACTGGCGCGGCCGGCGGACATTCTGTCGTTCATCTTTGGAAAATTGAAAAAATTGTGAGATGATGAACAGGATTTACCCGAACAGAACATCGACACGCCGCAGGAGAAACAACTAGAAGCATGGCTCGTAATCATGGACTATAGGACTTTGTGAATATGCAACGACTGGAAATCAAAGAACTGGATTTTGTTTGAGTGTTGTTCAGAAAAAATTCACATATTCATCACAGTTAGCAATATTCTCATCGGTGAATTTCTCATAGGCTACTGGCGTCAAGTTTTTTAAAAGTCCATTCCCAAACTGACCATCGGCTTCTCACACATCGTGCGACGGCACTGGTTGAGACATCTTCTGCACTATTGCCATATTCGTCATTTTCTTTTGCTTTGTTTTTCTTTGAGAGATATCTAACACTTGACACGATACAAAGCGTTGCCATTAATTTCGTAACCCACGATCGCTGAAACGAACTTTTCGCCACCTCTCTGCATGACGAGAAAATCGCCAGTAACTTTATCCCCACCACGCAGTAAGATTTCCATTACAATCCTGCAACTTGGGCAAGATTGCCTTTCCACTCCTATATCTCCGTTTGAGCCATTAGGGTATCATAGGACAAAGGTAAATTAACCAGCAGAGATTTGGTTCAAGTCGGTGAATTTTCGAAAAAAAATGATCTGTAAAAGTTCATCGTGTAAAATTTGGCAGCCCAGGTCAGGTTTACGTAGCGATCAAACGCGTTTTTATTTAGTCTGTGCAGCTACAGTGAGTGCCGGGTGAAACTTCCCTGTATCGCGTTCACCCCACTCAATGCGTTCATAATCATATCCTACTCACACGTTTCACTTGAAAACAGAACACAAATCATTGCATTCCAAGCGATCACCCAACTCACACGATCACAAATCATGAACTTGAACCAAGTCTAGTAAACCAGTAAGCAAATCAAGAGAAAAGCTGTGCACAAACACGCTTCAAACACAGCGTAAGTGTGCGGTGGTCGGCGTTTGGAAGGTGGGCGTGGTTTTATGTTTTTGGTCTGGGCAGTCAAACTTTTCTGTTTCGCGCGTCGATGTTTGAATGTGACGGGTTCATGTTTTCGGTTGACATGTCTTTCTGACAGCCGGGAAAAGTTCGGTCAGACGTGCTGGCGGCAGTGTCTTTGTTTTTACGTTTTGAACACATTAGTGATTTCAGCAGTAAGCTGGAAATGAAACTACAATTCTTAAAAATCTCAACATGCAATTATTTCAGAAATGTAATTACCATGATACTTTCATGTGACAACATGCCATAGCATTATAATTAAAGTGTATGGTTAGAATGTAGTGGGAGAATGCCACACACTGAGGGACAAATGTTAATGGTAGTGTTGAATGAGAATGAAATACTGTATATCTGAAATTTAGTTTCAACTGGCAGAGCAAATTAATAAAACTAGCGATAAACAATTTTGGAGAATAGGTTGCATGTGAAATATTTAACATCCTGGGGGTAGAATGTGCCTCAAGGACAGATATTTAAACTCTAAAATTTTTACAATACTGTGCTAGCATGTTTGTTTGGAGTCACTGTGAAGCCCATCACGTAAATGAAGTTTTCAATGTTTTGTTTTCATGAAAATTAAAACTTCAATAGCAACATGGTGGATATTTCAAACTTCAAATATGGATAAATCTCACTTTTGTTTCTCTGCTCTCAATCTCTGCTGAACAAGAGTGGTTTAAAGTTTGCTTGAGGAAACTGAGAGCAAAGGTTTAGAACTTTTTGCATGTATTACCTTCACCACACACACTCATGTACACTCACTGAACTTCTGACCCCTGTTCACCTGTTGATTTACAACTGTTTTGTATCAGCCACCTTGCTGGCAAAGGTATACCTGTATCTCTGTACAGGGAATCGGTGTGAAAGGTTTACTAAACATCAGGTAATACTACGGGCTCCCTGTATTTTGAACAGTGCACTTCAGAAACCTGACACCATTACTGTTATGGAGATGGAAACATTCACTATTAGAAAAAAAATCTTGCTATGCATTGTTCCGAATTAGCAGAGAGATGTTGTCGATCTGAAAGCATCGCTATGATTTTTGTCCTGTTGTTCAAGAAGAACTGTTTCAAAGAATTGCTGATGTATTCATATTGTAAAGCTGTTACATTCCTCGGTCAGAACTCTGTCTCAGTGTCTGTGTCAGATTGTGCATGCTACAATGTTCTTTATGCAAGGACAAAGCTACTGTACATTCCTGCCTTGTTTTTGGACTCCCCGCAGAATACTAAAGTCTCCTTCTTTACATGGATTTCACAAGTCAAGCAGACCCAATGTACTTTCTCATTGTTGAAATATTGCCCTCTGTTTACTGTTTTTATTCTGACACATGTTCAGTGATGCCTGGTGTGCAGGCTTTAGAAAAACTTTGCTTTTATTCTGAGCTGAATAGTTTAGATTGTTGTAGGGTTTTTTACACTGGAAGTCTACACTGGGAGATGGTAACTTACACAAATGGAGTATGTGTACTTCAAATTGAACATGTTGCTATTTGGATAAAGGGCAAGCAGTCATATTAACTTTTGATGATTATTCTCACTTACTCTAGACTATTAGGCCATGGGGCTTGGTCAGATTTTGTTTTTAAAAGCAAGTACAGTTTCTTGCACTACTCCTCAAAACATGTTGAGATACACAGTATTCAGATTGTCAGTTCAGCCTGAACATGTGTACACTGCATTGTTATTGTTGATAAAGTGAATTCAGGCTGGATGAGATTCAAAATCATTGCACTGGTAATTGCCATAGATGCTAATTTGACAAGCTAAATAGTTGGTGTTTCAACATGCTTTGGGAAGTAGATTAAAGGGAGGCTGTCGTTGAACCTGCACGTCAACAACTTTCTTGTTTACAAACAATGTGTTTCACGCATGATATTTAGATGCATCACGTCAACATAGCTGCAACAGTTAAATTTTGTGATATTGTGAACAAACATGTTTTAACTTTCATCAATCACCAAATTGTACCCTAGATACAGTGTTTAATTACATCAGTCATAGGGGTCCCAGCAACATTTGTGCAGAGTTACAACGACAGCCTCCCTTTAAAATTGAAACTGACTTACAGAATGAAAATAGTGAAAATATCTTCAAAAGGTACAACTACTTGCTGTTTAAATGGTATTTCTCATTTTACATGTCAGAAAATCATGCATTTACACACAAAGATAAGATTCATTGGTGTTTTTGGTTTCAGCAAAGTGAAAGAACATTAGAAAATCTTTGCTCAAATGAAGTACCGGGCTTCCAATTGAATGTGTTGCCGTAGCAGAAATGGTCATTGTCACTTTTATACCAGAAAATCATTTATACACTTAAAAATTAGACTGATGTTTTCTGTGCCAGCTAAGGGAAAGAAGATTGGAAAATGTTTTGATCAGGGTTTTTATTATGTACAGGGTATCAATTGTAATTCATAACACTGGTTTCACAAGTAATTTTACACTGATGGCTAGAAGTACGCCAAGATTGCACAATGAGTGTTTTGGAAGCAGTGTACCAAGTCAGTTGATTAGCCCCCATGGCCTTTAGTCCGGGGTAAAACCAAGTGGGAATTAACCTGTGAATGAACCACAGCTGAGTGGCTATTCTTGGCAGTGTTTTCACCAATGGGCATTATGCCAGCGTTTTCCATTCCTGGTCATGTTTTGTGTTGTATCTTGAATATTAAAGAACATCATGCACTCTTACTGTGTGGAAGTTAAAATACTGTTTATAAATTTATTGTAAAATAAATTCATCTAGAGAAAGTTTTATTTCTGTTCTTACACCAATAAGGTTTTCACAGTACTGCAAATTGAATATTACTGACAAAGCTTCTTTCCAACTCGATATAATAAACTTGAACCACTGTTTCAGCAGTTTACCTGCGACGGACCATTCCACTCTCATTTCTCTCCTTGTCATACATCACTGATGCCATTATGGCGCGTAATAAAGGCCAATATTCTAACTCCCAATTTTCAACTATACAACTCGACATTCAACATTCAAACTCCCCATTTTCAACTATACAAAGCGACATTCAACATTCAAACTCCCCATTTTCAACTATACAAAGCGACATCCAACATTCAAACTCCCAATTTTCAACTATACAACTCGACATTCAACATTCAAACTCTCCATTTTCAACTATACAAAGCGACATTCAACATTCAAACTCCCCATTTTCAACTATACAAAGCGACATTCAACATTCAAACTCCCCATTTTCAACTATATAACACGACATTCAACATTCAAACTCCCATTTTCAACTATAAGCTTACAACTCAACATTCAACTATCGAACTCAACATTTGGGATTGCTATTCCCCATTTTCAACTTTCGAACTCCACATTTTCAACTCTCGAACTCAACATTTAGGATTCGCATTCTCCCTAGGCATCCCTAACTTGCTTCATTGTAGTTACCCACGTTTTTCCTTCTGGGCTATACTACGTCAGAACGCGTCATAGATACGTCACATGACTTTCGGAGTTTTAGAGTTATTCCTATGTGATGTTCTAGAGGGTCCAAAAACATGGACCGGAAATTCGGTCGCTATCATGTCGTCTAATCAAGAGCATGCATGCGTTGCTCGCCATGGCTTATTTTAAAATTAACAACTCGCTTGTTAATTTCCACACACTATTACAGCCAAAACACAACTCAAACACTAAACTAGCTCTGCATGGCAGGGCTTAGCCCTGCGTACGATGCTGTGTGTTCCGCTACAGCTAATCGCCTGGTGAGCGTGGCGATTAGCTGTAGCGGAACACACAGCATCGTACGCAGGGCTAGGCAGGGCTGTGTGTTACCGGCGTTATACGGCCTCCCACCACATGTAGTGGGAGGCCGTATAACGCCGGTAACACACAGCCCAGTGCAATGCAGAGCTAACACTAAACACACCAAAGCACATACAAGACGAGATGGCTGATGTGTGAAGCCACTTTCCCTTTATTACACCGTGACCACTATGTTCAACATCATGTATTTCACGTTGAGCGGCTTGCACTAGCTGGACAATACGCTCACTACACATTCAAATGCCACTTAACTGTGACAAAAGTCTAACAAGACTCTCACACCTACGTGACACATCTCCCCGTCTGTCGGGCTGGTCAAGGTCAAGTAGCAGCCTAGACAAACTACCACTGACGTGGTCACTAACGAAACCCGGTGTCGTCCAAAATTAACTGCGAGGTCACCATATGTTTGGGACTCCCTAACAAAGTGATAAGTAGTTTCATGTAAAATGACACCGACGATTTTTTAAAGTCGTATTTGACTATATGTATGCTAATTTTGGCTTGTGTTCGCTGGCTAGTGGTCTAGGGGGACCTATGACTTCGATAGTTGAAAATGGGGAATACGAATCCAAAATGTTGAGTTCCATAGTTGAAAATGTGGAGTTCGAAAGTTGAATGTGTGGAGTTCGAAAGTTGAAAATTGGGAGTTCGAAAGTTGAAAATGTCGAGTTGTATAGTTGAAAATGGGGAGTTTGAATGTTGAATGTCGCTTTGTATAGTTGAAAATGGGGAGTTTGAATGTTGAATGTCGCTTTGTATAGTTGAAAATGGGGAGTTTGAATGTTGAATGTCGAGTTGTATAGTTGAAAATTGGGAGTGAGAATATTGGCCTTGATTACGCGCCATACATCACTGATGCCATAATACAGGGCCCTTTTTGTTTATGTGGTTATGTTTGAACAGAGAAAAGGACCAAACTTTGCACAGACAGTTTCTGAACATGCAAAGTAGACAGGAATAGTCTAATGACAGTTTCCAGTGCTTTCCAGCTGACACCTGTACAGTCAAAGGCTCTTCAACATTCCTGGTTTCTTAGTTGCAGAGTTTACACCTCTGCACCAACAACTGGGTTTCACAGGCCCAGCGACCTCTTGATTTTGAACCTAAGATATGAAATCACCAGGTTAGACTTGGTTCAAGTCGGTGAATTTAAAAAAAAATAACTTGCAATAGTTTCTTTTGTGTCTCTGCTATTATATACTAACCTATCAGTAATTTAAATTTGGCAGCCCAGGTCAGGCTTTCCAAGCTATCGAATGCGTTAGCTTTGAGTCTGTGCCGTAGTAAGTCAGTTTCTGCTGGATTCACCAGATGAAACTCCTCTGTATGGCGTTCACCCCACTCATGTGTTTCACATGAAAACAGAACACAAATCATTGTGTTCACCCCACTCAAACATTTACAAATCACAAACTTGAACCACGTCTATCACCAGGTATTAAAAAGCAGCACAGAAACCTATTAGGGAGAATTCTTGTCATTTGATATCAAAACAGGGTATCAAAACATATAAGTTTGAAGGAATATGCTATTAGTCCAGACTGACAGCGTTTGTCACATTTAGTATCTTATATTAAGAATTCAACAAGTTTAAAATGTTATCAACCCCAAAGTTTAAAGACTACAGTCAACAATTTATTCATCTAATTTTGAAGGAAGCTTTACAGTTTGATGAGGTTTTCCTTTCCTATTTCTACCATGGTCTGTCCAAGAATAGTAATGTGGCATCTGTCTCTGTGCCTATGGCTTTAATAAACAAGAAACATGAAATGAAGAAACTGCATTACCTTCCCTAACCATAAATCATTACTGCCTTGTCTTACTTGGCGTATTGTTGTCTGCCCCATCACCAAAATTAACGTGAAAAGAGACCTTTTGTCAAAGGATTTTTATACTGACTCATAGTTGTACCACTGTGCTTTATGGCGGCTGTGAATGTCTTTCTATCAACTCCCGCAGAGTATAATTTCAAAAGAATCTGTTTACCTTAAGATATTTAAGATATTTGAAAAAAGAAGTCTAAAATTAATCATGAACACTTTGATAGATCTGTCATTTTGTTCCAGAAACTGATGCAAATCAATGTTTACTTTTCAGAAATGAGTTTGCGAACAAATGTGAAGTTTTTAAAAAGTAGTTGAATGAATTTTGCTTTTGTTGTCAGGTGTAATTTACAAACTTCGGCTAATGCTGATAAATAAACCATCGTGTTTATCAGTGGTTTCATATCTCATACAGCATAACATTAAAAATAAAAAAAAAGCTAGTTGAAACTTGTAAAATCTCGGCTTTCATAGTGGCTTGACATTTGACCGTCATAAATCTAAGCTCTGTACACTATACAAACAGAGCTGTTTATAATCATTTGCATTCGGCTTGATTTTTGGCTTAATTACTTCTGCGGATTTATCTTAATTTCATTGTTTCCGACTGCTTTTTTTTCCACTTCAACCTACTTATCTTTCTGAAGTATCCAGGGAACTGGTCTATCTACCACTTTCAGACATTTTGTGTCCAACTTCCTGATAATAACTGATTTTAAATTTGTTTATATCAATTTATCAAATTGTAGGCAAAGAAAATGATCTAAAGTGAATAAAACTGACACCCTTATTGTAAAACATTATATCCTTTCAATTGCATTATTAGGCGCAGCGACGAGAAGTTTAAAAGTTTATGGCAATCATTTTTCATCACAAAATATATTGACATTCAGCCAGACAGAAGTAACGCTACAGTGTGTGGGAGGTAGAAGTTCACAAGTCATATAAATGTGTTCCTGCAATCAGTCTGTGACTCACAAGGAAAGCTTTAAACTACAGCTGTAGGTGTATTGTAATGTACAATAAACATACCCCAACCTACAGAATTCTCAAGGTTTTAGTACCTCTGACCACGCAACTTAACCCTTTGAGTGCCAAAGTCAATTTTTGTCACCTTTGTAAAATATACCCCAGTCAAATTTTTTCAGATTTTTGCCAAAATTTTGACTTAAAACTGGAGCCAATGAAATGTGATGTTCATTTGATCCAAAATTATGGACAAATTACAGAAAAATTCATAAAAATTAGTAAAATGTTGCACTTACATTTTTGTGGGAAAAATTACAGCACTCACAGGGTTTACAAACACACAGCCCACTCATAATCCTTTAGAAGGAAATCAATACTAGGATGAACAGTTTCAGGTGACTCAAAATGTTCAGTTTTACTTGCTGTTGACACAACTTTAGGTCAGACCATTGACCAGTTACTCAGACTTCACAACATAGAAGTACCGTCAAAAATCTGAATGATATATGACATAAAGCTGGATGGTCAGATTGTAAATTACCGTGGTAACCACTTCACCTTCTGTTGCACTATTCTTGATGCGCGTCAAGTTATCAAAAGTTTTTAGAGATCTAACCCGTGCAGCTGCTTCTGCTGTAGACAAAGTTACCTCAAAATAAAGAATTTCTAATGATTTGATTGAAACAAAGTTGACACAAGCGTAGTAAGATATGTGGAGTGTACCAATAGTGGAAAGAGGATGTACATGTACTTGTATCAGGAATTGTTAATTTTCTTGTATTTTACTTCCTCTATGATGCAAGATTTTCTTGAAGTGTTCACTCTATTTATCCTTGTGTAAAAAAGGTTTCCATCTTTCCTCTTTGATTCTTTCCCCATTCTTGAAATTTTCTTGGTACCTGGAACGGAATGCTGCCATATCCTTGTACACGTGAGGATGGTATATAGATTGAGCTATTCATGGTAAAACTGTGTAGGCTGTGTGGAGACTTACTTTACTCTGTAAAGTTTGAACAAAAAGTAGAACTTTACACTTCTGGCTGTCTTCTTTTTATGCATTGTTGAATCAGATCCGTGTTTATGTCAGATTTTACCTTCTGCTGAGGCGATGACTTCATGGTGTCAGACGATTTTGTCATTTCCTTTGTTCGCAACGCTGTGAGTCAGTTTTAGGGTTTCTTGCTCTTTCATTTGTGCCAGTAGTGTTTGTATCAGCGGGATAGATAAGGTATATGGGAATGCTTTGTCCCGATAACAGCGCTTTGTTCTGCCAGCCCTTTCACATGTCTGTTTCAGATGTGTGTTTTGCAAAGACCATCCTTTGTCATCTAACTTTGTCAGTGATGTCATCCTCAAAGCATGAGTAGAAAAAGCAAGTCTGCCCAGACCTCACAAAAATGCAAAGAAAAACCGCCAAGCAGTAGCATGGACATGAATCACACCACTTTTTCTCAAACTTAGACTAACCAGCCAACTGAGTGTCTCAAACTATTCTTAGACTAATTTGTTTGTTTGGAAGAAAAGGGCTCTTACCTCATAGACCATGAGAGAGTAGACAGGGTAACGAAATCTAAATTTGGATCACTGTTATGACTCTTTTCATCTGATCCATTTCTAAAACATACAATGCTAGCACTCCTGTTTTCTAAATTGAGAATTCCCCAGACCCAGTAAGTGATAGGGGGCTTTAAAAGGCCTTTCAACTTTGCTTAAAGTTCACCACATCAGGTACATTCAAATCTACCTGTGTGGTACATGAGGTGCATTTTGTGAATATAAATAATGTTGAGTGGACCCACTCTAGACTTTAACGATATTCAGCCAGTTGTTGAAGTGTTTTGCTCTTTTAACCCATCAATCTGGAGTGCCAACAATGCATTTGTTAAGTGAGCTAGTTTGGACTGTATATATAGGGAACTCAGGTTAAATGCAATAAACCAAGTAAGTGTATGACATAAAAACATGTTTTTTGTCCATCAGACTCTCTTCTTGAGAAAGCAGTCGTTTTTGGGGGGCAGCACTTAGAGACTATTTCAGGTCTGTTTATCTGACTTGTCCCATAGCAATTGACACACTGGAGTTAGATTTCAAAGTCGAACAAAAAAAGACTTAAGAGGGTGAAAAACAGGTCATGTGTTTTATAAAATCTAATTCATACCTAGAGTTGTGGATTATTGCCTCTCACTTTTATCCTGGATGTTTGTCGGGAACTTTCTAGATTTCTCTATTTTGTAAATCCGTGTAGCTATTTACTACAAGTTTGCTCCAATATCCTCATCCAGTAGAAGTTAGATGATGTCAATGCCAGGCTTTGACTCTCTGTCTTTTCACGTGACAGTATTCCACTGTATTGCCCCTCATTGAAAGCCAATGTTTTGGAAATCAACAAAGTAGCCACCATTCTCCCGGACACTTTCCAAAGAATCGGGGCCAGTCAATGAAGATATTGTTGAATGTAAAGTGCACCTTTCATCGTGAAAACATTCCTTTTGTAAACTACTGAGACGGAAAGTTCTGAAAACAACTCGCAGTGGAAACTCAATTAGTGACTTTTGAGTCACAGTAAGATGCAATCTAGAAGTTTCTTAAAGTAAGTGTACTGTGATTGAAATAAAAAAAATATACTGGTATTGTTGAAAGACTTCATGTTGAGTGCTAGACACAGCATGTATGTATAAAGCATGTCTGCATTTTTATTCCCAGTGACATCTCAGATACATTAGCTTCACCTGGGTTGTTTTGTCCATTTATGTAAACATAATTTTCTCATTGTCCAGAAAATGTTTTTCAAAATTTGTGATCTCAAAAAAATTCCCCCAATGATATCAAATTAAACCTTTCATTCAAATTTCTTTCCTGGATATAGTAGGATCAGTTGTTGCATCTTATTAGCTATTGTATTTCTATACAGTTCTGAGTGTTATAGTTTCAAATTGAATGCAATAAGAATAGATAACTGACTTGGTCACACAAATATCTATGTGCACATCTGTTTAAGAAATTACGTTTTAGGATTTGTGCAGATTACGCTCTGTGTGTCTGCCAGTACATGCCATTGTAGGTTGCCATAACATGGAAGTGCCAAAACTTTTTCCATGTGATTGTTCAAGTTTTTTTCTCACAGATCGCATAATATACCCGGGTAGCTATTTGTAATTTGCATATTGACCCAATCCAACATGGCTGACTGACAGCCATTTTGTAATTTGCATATTGACCCAATCCAACATGGCTGACTGACAGCCATTTCGACTTCAACATTCTGTCCAGATAACAGAGAGTGTTCCTTCCAGCTGCTTATTATTTCTGTAGGTCTCACTGTAAGATACAAGGTGTTATGTATTCATGTAATATGAGTTTTTGGTATTTCAGTTGCTACATGTTAGACTCTTTTGTGTAGTCATATGCTGACTTCAATTCAAATGTGGTCAGTTTATCACATAACATGTCACCAACTTTGATCACAAAACCTAATTCATACTGTATGATGAAAAAAAGGTCAAGCATTCCTGAGTGATAATCTATTGTTACAGTAAAGATCAACAAGAGGTGTTTTAAGTTGAAGCAACGTCATCTGAGACGTTTTTGTCCTTAAATTTCTGTGTTAATACTCTAGCTTTCACAGAGTCAATGTTACTCTAATGGTTATAGAAGTCTGTGAGTAGTGTTTAGTTCAGTTGTATTATCCATGCGGTGTTTGACCATTTCACCTTTTGATAAGAAAACTTGTAAAATTTAAGACATAAATGAAACAATGTTTATTCAATCATTTAAAATTAGTTAAAATGTTGGTCTTACAAATCATAAAAAAATAATGACATTTCTGTTCATCAATGATAAAATAACTGAAAACAAATGATGGATACCGTAATTTACAATGTATTATTACTGTTTGATATCTTCCTTGTATTGTACATCTATCACGGAAACATGAGTTGTCAGACTATAATACAAGACACTCACACTAATCTGCTAAGGCCAAGAAAAGATAAGGATTTATTTCTTTGTCTTCGTGCATATTGATCTCAACTAGCAGTGTCAACCGTTTCTTGCATTCCCTTGATCAAAATATAAATATAAAAAAAAATAGTTTGCTGCACAAGATGGAAAATGTCAGTATCTGGAAATGTCAACGTCAGATAATTATTATTGTTATCTTGGCAAGATTTAGAATTACCAGTGAATTCAAACAACTCTGTTTTGTAGTGTTTATATCAGTAATAGAATCTTACAAAGAAAATGCAGCATTATCATTTTGTAAAAGCCCTAGGATGAGAAACAGACCTAATATTTTTCTGCTCAAAAGTTCTTCAACCTAGTAACCTTTTCCTATGAATATACAAAGTCCAGGTTGTGTCAAAGGTCATAGAGGATCTATGCTTAAACTATATCACTCAAACATCTGTCTTTCAAAGAGAGAAGTTTATACAATTATTTCGCACCATTGTTAGATTTGGTCATTTTTTACTGAATAATTAAAAGCATCAGTTGTCTGGATGACTTACAGCAGCCTGACATTGGGTTGTGACCACTGATACCAAGAACAGATTTGCAATGTCACAGAGTAACACAAACTGTAAACCAGTGTTAATCCCCTCATACTGGACGAAATGGAGGTATTGTAGGGATTTACACTAGATAAACCTTCAACAAATCAAGGATATAACTATTTCCATATCGTCTAGATGTGAAATTGCTACTTCCGTGGCAAGACGTGACTCAAGGATGAAATTCAAATGATAGAAGGGTTGGTATTGATCTTGAAATATACAAAGATTAACTCCAATATCCTTAGACTCACAGTTGCAAACATAGCGGAAATCCCTCTTATTGACATTGGAGTAAAGTATTTGCTGTGATCACCACATATTAGATGTCTGCCCACCTATACACATCTTATATACCCGATTTGTTAGTCTCAACTCCAAACTTTGAACTCTCCAAATGCGCGTGCCAGGCCAAGTTATACACTTGAACAGCCGCTGCTTTTTCAATTCCTATTTAAGAAACTCCTTAGTCAAGTAGTAAAGATTGTTCAACTTTGACCTTTCAATCATCTGATAAGTGTGGAGACAGTCGTACTCTAGAGGTTCAGCCCACTCTGCCTAATCTCAGCCAGGCATTTGTTGCGCATGAATTTAATTCCATTGCTGTCATTTGTTGCATCGTAGCAGTCGTCTGCAGCCAGGCAAATCACCCTGTGATGGAATCAGACACATTAGAGCAAATAAAATGTCAAGTGAGATGAAGTACATTGAGCGTTGAATTGACAGATATTGAGTGGGAAGATTGACTCCATGAGAGTGCTAAAAATATGATCTTTTAGCATCTTACAATCTGACCAACAAATGAGATATTTCCTGCCGATCCCACTGTTCATAAAAGATGTGTGATTGTTCAGGGTGTGTAAGATAACAGAGACACTCTTTTGGACATGTGTTTCATTGTACTTTTGTTAGTTGTCTTCCTTTTTTCTTGTAGCTAAGTTACTATTGATGTTTTCCCTGTTCCTTAAAAAACAGAATAAGCCAAGATAGACACATCTTTTCACCATCTGTAGACTGGAATATTTCTGTCAGCTTTGAACCCACAACTAATTCTACCATCTCACTTAGTAGAAAAGTTGCACCCTAAACTGCCTCACCACATTTCACCTGAAAGACGATTTTTGAGAATGACTGTTTCAAACATTTACTGAGAGATGTCATATTTAAAATTACCAATCCCGCCACCGAATTAATAATAAACCAAATCACTCTTTGAAATTTGGTATTTTAACTGACAAACAATTTCAGAAAGATGTGGACTTTGCGTGTTTCAGCTCACAGAATTGGACGAAAAAACCCTAAAAAAACTCTGAAAGCTTGCTATTTGCTGCACCTAAAACCTGCTGGTCAGTGTCGTAAAATGAGTCGATATCAACCGTATGTGAAGACTGTTTTGTTGGGAGGTTGATAGTAATGGCACCTGAACCCTTTAGTCTTTATGTCTACCATTGTCCCCTCCTCACACGCTATACACCTGGTCTATAAAGTTATCACCGTTAATCCCCAAGGGTAAAGGTCCCAGGCTTTATATGATCCAGTAACTGTACAGATGAAGTAGCGGCCAGTTTGCACAATTAATCCAGCTTCCTGTTTGTTTCTGATATCATTGGATACGCAGCAAACACTGCGGTCAATTTTTATAACAACACTGATGTGAAATTAATCATGTCTCTGATTAAGCTGTCATCATAATTCTTCAATGTTTGCACCGTTTTTTTCAAATAAACTTATCGCTTATCAGATGACTATATCTGCAATTTTATGATGAGTCAACTTCTGTTTTAAACTGTGATCATGTGTGCCTCACATCTTTTCCCCAGAAAACTGAACACTGTATTTAAAGAGAGAACTTTTACGAGTCCTTTCTGTCATTCATCACTTATGATTTAGGAACAAACTTATCATTTTCAGATTGACAAGTAGCCAAATAACATCAGTAGCCCAGCCTCAGACTCCATGCACCCGATAGTCAACAGTTTAGTTACCAGCTCAACAAATGACTCGTCCATTGGGCTAGTAGTAGAAGTAAAAAAGTGAAAGTGCAGCCATGAAAATTTCTATCCCATGAGACTGTGCTAGGTTTGCTCAGCCTAAACAAAATGTTTATGACTGGATCCATATAAAATCGAAGTCTCGTGACAAGGTACTTGTGATAAACTATCAAATGCCATCAACACTTGTTGGTTTCATGCCACAGTGTAAGCCAATGGAGAATAAACACATTATAAATGTCACTACGATAATTTCCATTGTAGGAAGATGAATTCCTAAGACCTTGATAAAGCATTACAGTTAAACATTGAAATTCAGTCTATGGTTTTAGCCAGTATTATTGAGCTTAAACTTGAGTCCAGTGAAATATTGTCCATGAAGATTGACACCTAGATTTTATGTCTAATCCCAAGACATTTTTACTTTTACAAGGAGAATAACTTTATTGATGGAAATGGGATGAACACAAGAAAGACAAAGTAATGACTAAAATTTTGATAATAAGTAACCATGATTATGATGATTTTGAATCACAAATTTTGATGTCTGTGTGACATGTTTTGACACCAACCATGCACTAGAGACTGTAGTCTTTGCTAGCATTTCCAAATCAGTCATACAAATGGTTTACCCACGTCTTCATCAATATCCAATATTATATCATACCAGCATATTGATGGCGCAAATACAGTGATCTGATTGGTCTAGACACAGAAAGAACAATGGTATATTGGCGATATACCACAGCTGGCATACGCGCGAGCTCTCAGCTTGAGCAAAAGTCCGTTTATGATGTTCCACGCAAGAATTTCAATATACTGTATGATATAATAGCAATGAATCACACCCAGCGATGGTATACCACGAGATTTTGACCAGTTCACTTCATATATGCACTCACTATCACTCGTGCATATATGTCGTGAACTGGTCAAAATCTCGTGGTATACCATCGCTGGGTGTGTTTTATTGCTTAAATATACCATGGTGTTTGTTTTAAATTCTGAAAATAGTCCTATCAAATAACTGGTCAGCTGTCTTGCCAGTGGGCTTACAGTTGACAACTGGTTGGTGGAATTTAGTTGAGAGTGATACCAGTAGTCAGCATATTGTTGTCTATTTTGGAAATATCAAAATTTACATGTGTTTGAATTTGTTTTTTCACGTTAATGTGTAATTATTTTATTTATCCTTGTGGAAAACATGTATGCCGAGATTCATCTTTGTCAAAAGATGATTTTAGTATCACTCAGAACACAGAAATCATTTGCAAAATTTTCAAAAGTAAATTCCATTCAATTTGTTTTAGCTGGATAAACCTTATCTTGGTCATAGCTATCACTCTGACATTATAAAGTCATATCACTCATCATAATTGAATTTCATTGAATTACTCTATTCAAAATGCAAATATTTTTATCTTTACCAGCTTTTCTTTGAACACTTTGTAGTACCGCTGATATCAAAATTGACCCATTTACAATAAATATTGATCATTTTTTTATTTTTATCACAGGATCTGTAAATAAAATTTGCGGTGGCTATGTGTGTACAGAGTTCATGGTGCTCTACATCAGGTGATGAAAATAGTACCGTCAACAATGGTGCAAAGATGGCCTAACCAGTGAAAGGCAGCCGCTGTATGCAAAATTATTCTGCTGTGAGAAGTCAAGCTGATGAAACTTGCTACTCAAGTTTTGTCAAAAGAACAACAATGCCATGAAAGCTAAGGTCACTGTCAGCTTGCCAGATTTTACCCTTGACATTGACATGATGATGCAATACTGTCAAGAGCATCTCTTAAAAGACTTTATAGTGCGATCTGTGTGACATTGAGAAATTTTGAGCAAATGAGGACAAAATTTGGGTCAGAGACCTTTCCAACATTTCCAATTCTAAATAGATAGAGACTATCATATGCATACCCGCCCTCAGAAAATTTTTTGTTGATGACCCTCGTGAAAATAAATGTCAAACTCTTGTCAGTACGTAGAAGCAGTAGTTCGGCAAATTGTAGGACAATTTGGAATACTGATATCTGTGAATCTTGTCCTTATCAAGTGATAGAAAAATGCCATGAACTAGTGTAAAATAAATCTGACGGAGATATCTAGTTTTAGAAATGTCATATTACCAGAGATTTCACATTTGTTCTAAATGTTGACAAAAACAAACAAATTTTGTGTAGATTCTGATAAAATTCTGAAGTCAAAATATGAGAATTGAATGTACTGGTGCTAAGTATTGTATCAAGTAAATAAACTAACAAGCATCATAGTATACAGTCACTTTAAGTTATTAGTGGGCTTGACCGATCTCATTTGACACCTTGGGTCACAGCAGTCAAGCAAACTGAATTAGCCAATCAGGGTTAATCTGACAGTCAGAGAATTACATCATTCATAGATATAATTTACATCACGTGAATACCATAATTTGTCATGTCAGGGTTTTTTATTGCAAGATTTATTGTTCATTCACTTTCTATCATTTCATTGATTTGTACACGTACTTTGTGGTCCATTCACTACTAACACCACTAAAAAAAGAAACACTGTATTTTAACAATTTATTATATTTTCCAAAGAGTGCACCAACTGGGTCTGTTTTTTCCTAACATGTTGAAAGTAGAACAAGGACAATGTGAGTAATATATATTCTGACTCTAAAATCTGCCGGCAGTCAACAAAATCCACTTGAATGTTTGTTTGTTAAGCAGTTACAAGAGAGAGCCAGTGAGTTGGACACTTGAAAAGATGAAACATCGTTTACATTGCAGTTTACCAGTGTTGGTTGATCTGACATTAAACTCAAATTACCTGCCGTTAAATGTCTTGTTTGAGCGTTTAAACATCAAGAGGAAAGCTCTCTGCATGTCTTTTGTTCTGTTAACTCTAAGCTCAATCCACAGCAAACAGCCAAGGCCCCCACTTGACCACATCAAACAAAACACCAATGTCTGAACCAACCTTGAATTAAGTCAAGGGTTTTGCTCTCTAAGCTTTGAAACCAGGTTATGGCCAGTGTATGTTATATTTGTAATCTTTGAAGCTCATGGTCAGGATGTTTGACAGTGACACAATATTTTAGTCGACAATACAACTTTCCAATAGTGTTCTAAGGTGTGACTTTACTCTGAGAAATGTGAGAAGTAAACATCTTGACAGTGAGAGTATCTGAGTGTTTCTAGTGAATATATTTTACTTCACAAGAACCAACAGATAGTGGTGGAGGAAAACATATCCCAGAACATCAAAAGTTTTGCTGTCATTTCAAAACTAATAGTGAAGGTGTCTGATAGCCCCCGCAAAATACTAGTGCCCAACCCAGGCCTCTTCCCTTGTACAGCAATATATCATGGCAAAGAGATGAACAGTGGTTGTAATGTAATGTAGAATCGATGACTGAACTTAAAGATGAGATGTCAGATTTTTAACTCTCTATTATAGCAAAAAGTACTGTCTCCATTTAAAAGACTTGTAAAGCATGTAGCAGGTAGTACCAGGGAAAGTTGTGCTTTCTGTCTGTTTGCATAGTTTCATTCTTTTATGTTTTATTCATCAATTTTTGTCACTTTCTAAATGGGAAGTCACATTTCACCTTCTAAATTGTAAATTTTCAAATTAAATTTGTTTGCAAAAAACAGTATCGGCCTCAAAATTGTTCAAGGACAAAATTACTTTTATTGACATCATGAATAATTTACATTTTGGGCAGTAATGAAATTCCAATTTGAAACATTTCTTTTCTATTTTAGCCATCTGTGGAGTCCTATAGACAATGCATCAATTTTGTTCCCAATCTTAACGTCATGTAGGATTTTTTTTATGGATGTCATTCATTCTTGTATGGCCAGAAATTCAGTGTTTGCATTATTGCATAATTGATACCTTTAAATACTGTCTTAAAGTGTGTTTCTGGTAAATACATTTTACCTCCAACACAAGCCAACAAGTAGCTACAGACGAAAACATATCGCAGAACATCAAAAGTTTTGCTGTCATTTCAAAACCATATGGTCCTATGAATTAACCATTGCAAAAACTCTTGCTCTGTTTCTAGAAAGTTGCAGGAGTAAAGACATCAAAATTTATGTAGTTGAAAATCTAGTACAGCCACATTTTGCTTTCGTTCCATCCCATCGATCTCATTCTCCAGCATAGAGCTTCATCTCTGTGTACAAACGTGAAGAACTTACTTTCCAGAAAGCTGTCAGTGTGAAGACATACCAGCATTTCTTGTCCTTGACAATATGTTTTCAGTTTGCCTTACGACCCGTGGACACCTTTTACCTCAAAATTGGTCCAAGATTGCCACAGGACATAACAGGGATGTTCCAAATGTCAGTGATAAAAAGGGGTGACTTCAATCATGTCAGTAGCTTGCAGTGTTATTAAAATTCACTACAACTACTGTTTTGACCGTATTGTATCTACATCCTAAAGTACATCTGAATGTAACTGTGGGTGTGAATCAAGTATTGAAAGAACTACCACTGTAGCGCTGGAAATTTCAAGCTCCAGACATGCTGTAACTTAATTGTTCCCAAATTTCCGAGAGTTGGTCTCAGAAATAATCAGAATTGACTGAAGACAGGACACAGCTTAACATGAATTAGTTCACACATTTGGGGTGAATGGCAGCTACATTAATTCTATCAACCTTGACAGACTTTCTGTTGAATAATTTACGCCAAGGGTTGGACTATTATTAGCCAGGTACAAGGCAAACCGTTGTATCACCATTAGCATTATAATCACATAATGTGTTCAGTTTATTCAAGGTCAAAGTGTTGATTGAAGGTTAGTCCAGATCAGTTACCATACTATTTGACATTGAACTCGATCAGGAATGAGTCAAGTATAGATTATTGCACTGGGACCAGAAATGAGTCAAGTATAGATTATTGCACTGGGACCAGAAATGAGTCAAGTATAGATTATTGCACTGGGACCAGAAATGTAGATAATATCCAGGGTATAGGTAGGAGACAGTGTACACATTGTTTATTAAAAATACAGTCTAAAATTATTAAAAAAGCTAAAAAACATTTAAGTTGGATTGCCAACACTGTTGATTTCATCAATTGAACTTGTCATCATATTTTCTCTTACCTCCAGAGTTTCCCTTCCCTGTGGTATTTTAGTTCCAATTTTCATATTTCACTTATCTAGACAGAGTGTAATTTGGGAAGAAAACCAGAAATGATACCAGTATTAGCATATTTTTTGAGTTTATTGTGGTGTAATTCTTTTCCACTGTAAACATTTTGATTCTTTGTCAGAACCAATTGAAACATACATTACGGATGGTCCACCACTCCAAGTGAAGGTTGTGTTTATGCAAAACTTGAGACATATGGATTTATTGTTCTGAAACCATGGTAACACTTATTCATTTTCTAATGTGATTAAATTCAGGATTCCAAGATGGTAGAGAAACCATGGTAACATTTACTGACATACTGGCCTTAACAAAAACTTATAAATGCATATAGGTAGTCACCTATGCCAGCCAGGAATACAGTAAATATGAAAGATCATGGAAAAAATATGTAATCACAGGGTTTTTTTGAATGAAAAGGGAAAATAGCTCATAAAAAGGTGTCTGCTTCTCTGTAGTTCATGCCAAATTTCCACTTTACTGGAAACCTTGACTGTGTGTTAGCTATGTGCTGAAAAAAAATACACTTTAATGGTACAGTCTGGCTGCAGATCAAAATAGGGAATTTTCCAATCACACTGAGTCCAATGTAATCTCTGTCCATGTGTGCCAGACTTTAAAGAGGTAATGTTAAGTCTCTCTTTTGGACTTTGTTGATGTGAATTTTGTCACAGTGCTTTGGATGTCAATGGTTCATATTCTAAAACAGATCAAAACAGCAGCTAAAAAAAGAGACCTTTAACCCCTCTCATTAAAAAACAGATTAAGAAATGACGCAATTTTTCATCTCGTCCAGAAATGTATGTAATATGTTAACAAGCTATGACCTTTAACATCAGGGCACCAAACTTAGTGTAAGAGTTCAGTGAAGTAAAATTTGAAACATCATATCATACACAGACATTCAAATTATTGGCCTGTTTTGAAAACAGTATTTCATTTTTCCTGATGTAAAAAAAACAATGACAGCAACATGTTGTATCTTTAAATTGTAAAGTTTCTCTGATAGACAAGCCATGAAAGATTACAGGCCAATCAATCCGCCATCCTAAAACTTCATTGCCAATCTCAGAAGGAACAAGATCAACTTGAATATTGGTCAAAATAATCACTGGAAGATTTTTAGGCTCGTATAGGGCACTATTCTTCTGTTTAAAGTAAATGCTAACAAAAACAGGATTATTTTTGAAGCCTTGAACTGTTCGTAAACAATGGATTAGTGTCAAGGAGTATTGGTTCACACCTCCATAACTGTTATCTGAGAAAACAACAATGCAATATCTGAAAAAAAAAACCAACACCATAATCTCGAGGATGATAAAACCAGGCACAAAGTGCGACTGTTCTTTTCGAGTGATGTGACCCTGGTGAACTCAATTAACCGTATAGCTTTCAACCTGCTTCAGGTCAGCAAAAGTTCATCAACCTCCATTTAGATTAAAGCGAGTGTAACTTTCAGTCTACAGGGACTGTAATTTATTGTCCCTCAGAAGAGGACAATTTCACACCAGGATGTGTTTTGCGGGAATTCTTATTTTTGAACCAACAAGCAGCAAATTCTATTTCCTGAGAATGTGACTTGGACACATGCCAGCAGTTTTAGCTAATCTGTTGCCATTTTGCTTGGTCATGAAAATAAGCCAACACTGATCAGCCAATCATGTAGCAGAATTGATACCATGTGATCATACATTGTCACTGATATCTGGCGTGCAGACAGAATTCTCATTAGTCGTTCACGTCACCACAAAGAAGACAGGAATCATACCAGTATTTTAAAATGAAGTTATACATTTTCAAATTAGCCCAAGTGTCATGCATTAGCAGTGAAGGAAAATACCAGTCAACTCTACAAAAAAATGCTGAAAGCCAAAAATACTGTACATGCACTCATAGCAACAATGATGAATACAACACTGTCAGTTCTTTTTCTGCTGATTTACAAGATTGTAAGAGTTTCTAACAGTACAACTCTGGTGCTTGGATGTTGCTTTGCTTTTTCAGAATCTCTTCCAAATGTCTTGCAGATCAGTTTGACATTCTGCAACATGAACAGAGCCTTTTTGATTTGAGAAATGTCACAAGATGCACTTTAAATTGCCCTGGTAAGAAACATAGTAGATTGTCCTTTTTTTCTGATTGTCAACAACTCTACTATTGACTTCAATGTGCACTGGTTTGAACTTTGCAGAAACGTCATGTTGAATTGTAAATATGAAGTGAAGCCCAAATAGTTCTAGTCAGGAGATGCGTATTATCAGAGTTTCAAGGATATATGTCGAAGAAAAAGCAAAATATTTACCTTCCATGAGGACATGAAGTAATTTGTCTTTTAAGTCATGAGGATACTTTGGAAGATTAAGAGAAAGGAAATAACAAGAATCATATCAGTGTGCTATGGTAATAGCCATGGGGGTTTCCTTTAAAATCAGCCATGTTTGTTTCCCCAGACAGATGGCCATGGGGGTTTCCTTTTACCTGAAAGGAAACAACAGGTAGTTTTGGTCGCAGTAAAAATCACAAAAGAAAAACACTGTGAGAAAAAAGTGCAATAACTCCTTACAAGCCACAGACCAGCTGATCGTAGTGACTCACAGTCAATAAAATTTATGACCCAGAATTTGGAATCCTGGATGTCTGCGTTTGGAAGCTCAGACATAAAACCACTCACTGTGTCTACACCACAGGTGTAAGATTGACTCTGATCCAAATTTAGTAAATAATTGTCTTTTCACACAGTTCATTCATTTTCAGCCCTGCTCACAAACTTTAGATCTCACAGCATATTATCAATGTTTTTCCCACACACCTTAAATCTTGAAAAACATCATCAGATTTCATTTGCATCACACACTTTTAACTTCTTGAAAACATTATTTTGTATTGTATGTTTTATAACCTTTTGTTATTAATTTCTCTACTTCATTTGCATTTCATAATTCATTTGTATTTTGTTTTTTGTAATTCCATCATGTAACCATGGTAACTGACATGTCTGTGATTATATGGAACTTGCATAATGAACAAAGCTGTGTAATTTCAACTGTAATGTACAAAGTTACAGCATGTGATTTTTTGACTGAGTACACTACTGTTTGGATGAGGTCATTGACCCCCTGAATTACCTTAGGGTACAAAGAATGGCTCTGCAACTTTCCTATAAAGAGATTGAAACAAAGCATTTATAGGTAGCTATATGTCCAATAGTATAAGCCCTTTTTTCCTTCGAACAGGGTCACAGGAAACTATTTTTAATGTCACCGTAAAATCAGGGGAAATGAGTTTGAACAGGCAGACTATCAATGAATAGCTTTTTCCCTGATTTTTTTCACCTTTTGTCAGTACTCTTTCATTTACATGAGAAAAGTTCTTTTTCAGACAATGTCAAATCAGTGTTTTTGTGTTTTCATGAGAAATGCGGATGTAAGAGAAAGAACTTGTAAAATTTTGATTTGTGAGTCGTGACACTTTCATGAATCTTACATGTCATTTACTTTTGAATTTTTTAAACATTGGAGAAAAGTTCTTACCATTTGATTTGTAGATGTTAGCGGTTCAAATATCAACGCTTTGAAATTTTAATATCAATGGATTTCATTAAAAACTCCCAGATACATTGTATGACATTCATTCTGCTGGTATCTGTATAATAGCTTTTTGTTCATTCAGACAGGATATACAGGTAGCTGTGATATCATTGCCTTATCGACCCATGACAGGAAATGAATTGTCCTACATCATGTCACCAATGCGGACAGGGAGCTCCGGTTGAAACAATATATATTTTGTTTCAGACGGAACTGCTCCACTATGTTCAAAATTCCTGCCGATAATATAATATTACTGTCTTTTTATGCTGCCAAACCTATTTTCTGTCTCATTTATTTTCTGGAGCACTTTAATCAATTTTGATGTTTGCAACTCAAATAATTACTATTAAGGATTTTGTTCAGAGTTGCAGGAATATTTCACAAAGAGAGTTTTATTAAGTGAATCTTCCTGTATATCTACTGTGGCAGGTTTTCTTTTCATGTGGTTGCAAATGGCATCGGCAGTTTTCCTGCGTTTTTCTCTTCAGAAATGAATACAGTGTCCTCAACTCCATACAGAACCAACACGTGTTATGAACCTTGACCTCAATTGTGAACTTTGACCTATGTGCAAAATAGCTGCATGATATGTGAAGTGTTGATATCAATACCAGTTCATTTGCTTACTATGAATTCTTATTCATGCCAGTGATGTTATTTATGGTTGAATGAAGAAATGACTAGCATTGTACCGCAAATTTAATGAATTAACAGGTGTGATTGTATTCTAGTGCAATGAGAAAGAAATCCATGAATGAATTTAAATATGAAATGAATAATTAAGATATAACTCGTGTTATTTTCTGAAAATATTTGCTGCAATATGATGAACTAAGCAAGCTGTAATAGTTATGATGAATTCTTTTGAGCATGAACTTATTTGTAACATTTACAGTGATGTAATTTCTGGTGAGAATAAAGTATGAAAGATATAATAATTGTTTTCATCTCGTGTACTTTCTTATGAAAACCCATGAGGACCATTTTGGAACAGAAGATTTAAAATAACCTTTATAACAATAAAAGTCTTATTATTATACACTAACCTGTTTTTATCGCGATATGATCTAAAAATTGTTATTTTTTCTGGAAGAAAGCTGCCGTCTTGGATATCATAAAAAGAAGGGAAAGTGGCTACAGAGGAAGCACTGGCTGTATAGCATGTATAATCGCACCTAACATGAGATAACGCTCAATCTAGAGAACTTCCAGCCACACCTCTTACAGTCTGTAACCATGTTTCTCACTGTATCCACCAAACACACCATTGCAAGTAAGGGTGTTTCTAGCCTGATGTTTACTTGCCGTCCAATAGAAAAGATTTTATGAGCCTTCTTCATAAGCTATTGTCACTTAGCACGTGAACCTTCCTCGTGTCAATTTTATGAGACTTACGGCCATGTGGAATAGGAGGGTATCTGTAACATGCTGTATTTAACTGGTGTAGGATGGTTTTATTGCGAGAGCCGTGAGTGAAAAAAGGTTACAAAGAACTCAGAAATTGAAGTCTTATGAACAGTAAAACAACTGTGGTAGCAGGACTTGGTTAGAATATCTGAGAATAGAATATAAAATAAAACTTTTTCGAAGAAAAAAAATATTGAACATACTCGGGTAATCAATATAATGTGAACACAACGTTTGCCTTTGTTTTGTTTTTGTTTTTTGTTGTTGTTTGGTTGTTTACAAGCAGTTGATTAAAGATATTATATTAGTACAAGTAGCAGGTTACGTTTCTGTGATGTCCACAATTTCAATGCACCTAGGTGTACGTCCCACAACTGAGTTAAATTAAATACGTAATTGCCTTGTAATTTCTTTGTAAACTTTGTCGACTATCAAAATCCATGGATAATTTTTGCGTATCAGTCTATGTGTATCCGCCCCTGACTGCCAGCAAAACCAAAGAAATGTTTACTAAATCTTCAAATCCGTAGCTCCGTCAGTGGCATCGTATCGAGCACACATTCTTCACTGAAAAAAATGATGGATGGAAAGCGAAAATATTGTGATTTTACGAATTCTGTATCTAATTTTACAAATATTTCAAAACTTTACAGAACAAGTCATTGACAATGACATAGTCCCCACTTGTAATAGGAGTATTAGTCTTGAGGGGGCAGGGAAATGAGGTCATTAAGAAGTATCACTAAAGTGTATATGTTCAGATCTATGGACACATAGGTCTATGTCATTGTTCCCAATTTGAAACAAGAGGCATGTCTAAGTTATGGTTCTAAATCGGGAAAAAAGATCAAACCTCTAGCTGTATTGGCCAGCCAAGAAATATATATGTGCATAATAAATGAGGTACAAGATGTGACATCTTAAGGTCTATTATCCTATCAAAATTGAAGCGTAAAGAACTTGTGATTACTGATTATGCATATATATGCATATTCAAGGTCAAAGGTCATCAAGGTCACGTGACATTTTGAAAAAAAACATTGTATTGCTAATTAATCCATATATGCCAAAATTCAGACCTCTAGCTCTATTGGCTTGCCCACAATTATATATGGGCATAATTAACGAGCCAAGGTCACGTGACATTTTGTCAAAAAAATTGTATTGCTAAGGTATCCCTATATACCAAAATCAGACCTCTAGCTCTATTCGCTCACTCAAAATTAGATATGTGCATAATTAATGAGGTACAATATGTGGCGTCATAAGGTGTCCCATCATACCGAATATGAGGGTGTAGCACTTGTGGTTCCTGAGTTATGCACAAATATGTATATTTGAGGTCAAAGGTCATTGACATCACTTGACATTTTGTCAAAAAAATTGTATTCCTAAGTTATCCCTATATACCAAAAATCAGACCTCTAGCTCTATTGGCTCGCTCAAAATTAGATATGCACATAATTAATGAGGTACAATATGTGGCGTCATAATGGCCCATCATACCAAATATGAAGGGTGTAGCATTAGTGATTACTGAGTTATGGACAAATATGTATATTTGAGGTTAAAGGTCACCAAGGTCATGTGACATTTTGTCAAAAAAATTGTATTGCTAAGTTATCCATATATACCAAAAATCTGACCTCTAGCTCTATTGGCTCGCTCAAAATTAGATATGCACATAATTAATGAGGTACAATATGTGGCGTCATAGGGTGTCCCATCATACCATATATGAAAGGTTTACCACTTGTGGTTACTGAGTTATGGACAAATATGTATATTCGAGGTCAAAGGTCACCAAGGTCACATGACATTTTGTCAAAGTGTCTGAGATATCTGCGTGAACGGATGGACTCACGGACTGACATGACCCAATCTATGAGCCCCCTGGACTTTATCTGTGGGGACTAAAAACTGTGTCACTGCATCCTTTTTGCAATATGAATACGATGAGAAACTAAATTTTTATTTATCTTGGGAGTCTATGGACTGCCTTATACATGGGAGTCTATGGACTGCCTTATACATGGGAGTCTATGGACTGCCTTATACATGGGAGTCTATGGACTGCCTTATACATGGGAGTCTATGGTCTGCCTTATACATGGGAGTCTATGGACTGCCTTATACATGGGGTCTATGGTCTGCCTTATACATGGGAGTCTATGGTCTGCCTTATACATGGGAGTCTACGGTCTGCCTTATACATGGGAGTCTATGGAGGTGAAAACTAAAAAGTCCTCTACCACGGCCAAATTTGATCGCATTGTGAAACAAATCGACGTGCATCTGTATGAGGTATGGTACTATCCTTGTACCAAGTTTGAACGAAATCGCTCCAGGCGTCTCTGAGATATCTGCGTGAACGGACGGACGCACGGACGCACGGACGCACGGACGCACGGACGGACGCACGGACATGACCAAACCTATAAGTCCCCCCGGACGGTGTCCGTGGGGACTAAAAATGATAGAGAAAACAGTGTGAAAATCTCAGTAATACTTTATGGGTTGCCTGTGCCAGTGTGAAAATCTCAGTAATACTTTATGGGTTGCCTGTGCTTATACATGGGAGTCTATGGACTGCCTTATACATGGGGGTCTATGGAGGTGAAAACTAAAAAGTTCTCTAACACGGCCAAATTTGATCGCATTGTGAAACAAATCGACGTGCATCTGTATGAGGTAGGTTACTATCCTTGTACCAAGTTTGAACGAAATCGCTCCAGGCGTCTCCGAGATATCTGGGTGAACGGACGGACGCACGCACGCACACACGGACGCACAGACGGACGCACAGACGGACGCACGGACATGACCAAACCTATAAGTCCCCCCGGACGGTGTCCGTGGGGACTAAAAAAGGAACAATGATCGACTTAGCAAAACGAACGTTTTCCTCAAAGTGGTGGAATGTTTAATCTTTGGTAAAATTATTGTAATTTGAGATGATTTGGGCGTGTTAATTTTGTTCCTATTGACCACTTTATGAAGTCTGTCGTCACCTCCTTGGAAATTAAAAGGCTTGCCATTTCCGGACACTATGGAAGAGTTGACCGTATAGGAGATCAGCCCATATTTAATTGTTAGGGACATGAAACCGGGTGAAATCAGTTCAAGGGGATCTTTGTGTTCATTCGCACCTTGAGAGACGGCGGAACGTTTGCGAGTACACATATCGACGTCTTAATATAATTGATCACCTCGGTAGGGATAAAAGGTGTTTCCGCTCACAATTATGCTTACCATCCCACTATAACAATTCAAAAAAAGAAGATAAACAAGTTTGAGTCGTCACTGTTGGTGTGACGTACACCTACGTCATGCCTTGTTTGTCCTCGCGTCGCACGAACGGTCTATACACCGTCCTTGATAGAGGGACCGTGGTGTAACCCTACCACTGAACACTTTCTATTGTCCTTTATTTGGTGTTTGTCGACGTTATGAACTTTCAAAAACGTCAGACAAATCTCTGTATAGGTATAATAGCGCGTTAATTCTTTGGCAAGCGAGGGTGTAAATTTACACGGACGATAAAATGTTTGCTCCGGAGACGGCGATAACAATATTATTTGGAGGAATAACTACCGTACACCTAACCGTGTCATTGCCTTTACAGACTTGCGGCATAACATGATGCGACATGACAAAATTTGGTCAAAGAAACTGTAGTAAGTTTATTACAACATGGAGAGACGCGACAGATTCCTTTATTGTTTCCGCCTGAGAATATAATATATGCCACAATTTGGAATCCACATTCGATTTCAATCGAGCAATTTAAACCTGGAATATTTTAACAGTTGAATTTAAATACTATTCTCAGTTATTTTTATTAAAGTTATAGAAGATAGTGAAAGCTGATCGCAGCTACCCTCTCGCTATAAATGGAAACCCATTTCACTCACAAGTTTTCAACTCCTACCAACACGAATACTCCCGGCCTTCTCTCGAACCCATAACAACATCAAAGCTCCTCACTAGGTACCCTTCCAACCCCGCACAATCTTGTTCCGCTTATGCACCTTCCAAAGAAACCACTTGCAAACACCTTTTCACAAGCTTTATTAGCTGCCCTTGAAATATAGATAAGTTGATGACGGGGCAGGAGACCGTGACCGTTTCTTTCAGAAATCGTTTCTGAAGTTCAAGTGTGTAAAAAGGACATTCGGTTTTCGGTAAATCTTTCTGACCGGGTTTATTGTATTCGGACATGAATAAGTTTGAGTTTTAACTCATGTCTCGTGCGAAGTGGAATTCTGTTGCGTTGTCGATTACATGACTTACACTATATTGCTTTCATCGTGAAAAATACACCGTTTGTTCAAGAGCAAATTTTCCGAAGTACAGTGATTATAGAAACACGTATTCCTTTTTTCCTATGATTTTGTCTTTCATTTCAGTCGTTGATTTGGTTTGATCCAATCACTTTTTCCGTTGGACATTGAATTTCAAGTTGTAATTAAAATCGTTCCACACAAACAATAATTTCCGTTTGCCATCCAGAGGCAAAGCAATGTAATAAATAGCTCCAGTGGACAGTACTTTTTAAAGATCAGGACTGAATAATGTTGCATGGGTTTCAAAGCCAAGAGAGCATGTTCGATTAAACCCAGAATGAATCGTGTTCAATTGTATGAGAAGAGCGATTGAACTAGTCCAATAAAAGCCACTTTCTAGCAAGTATTTGTTTACTTCACCCAAAACAAACAAACAAACAAAAACAAAACAAAACAAAAACAAAGCAAAACAAAAATAACATCCAAGTCTAATAATTTCAGAAAATGGAAAGTCCCACAGCATTATTTTGCGTTTGTTAGTAATGATAAGAAAAACGTGACTTCTTCAATTACAACAAGCTGTTGAATGCCAATGTCTTATTACCTGAATAATGTAATTCTTGATCTTAAAATACATATTGTATCGATTCTGCATCACCAATTTAGAATGACCTGTTGTATATTTTCATGGTTGTATACGAAATGGGGTTTTTATGGTATAGCGGTAGTTCAAAAACACATATAAAACGATACAACAATGGACAGTACAGTGTGAGTTTTATGACGAACGTACCACTGCTCTCAGGGTTGCTTCTCAAACACCTGTGTAGAAGTTATAGCCCCAGTGAAATTCAAATCAAGCCACTCAGAACACAAAACACTGTCTTGTTTGTGGCTGTTTACTCACGTTCCTATAACAACACCCAGGTAAGATGCTATTACGACCGCGTTGACTCCATCCACAATCGCCCACATGCTACCGTTTACAAATACATGACCCAGAGGTCATCGCGGTCGTCAAAGGGCCTACTGTTCATGATTTGCTAAGGAGTGGGAGTTTTCCGTTAAAACATTGCTTATAAGTCACATGTAAATGTCAGTAACAACACTATAGTTATGAAATGCTTAAGCTCTAACTTCTGAGACACGAGAGAGAGAGAGAGAGAGAGAGAGAGAGAGAGAGAGAGAGAGAGAGAGAGAGAGAGAGAGAGAGAATATTCATCTGCTCATGGAAAAAAGAAAAAAAACCGCTAATATTTGCCGAAAGTAAAAGTTAAGATTCAACGTGAATAAATCATTCAATTTCCATATACTGAACAAGCCATTCCGACAATCACTTCAAATTAAAAAAGTTAATGCAAACACATAAAATAACTCGATGGATCCAGTCGGTGACATTCATAGCACTTGTAAACTATTCGTAATCTTACCATATTTTTAAATTTATTCGTTTTGAGTGAAAGGGTTTATTTTAAAATCGCATATGATAAATATTGGTGAAAGAACTTCGCCGTGGCTGCTTCTCAGTTGCGTCCCTTCCCGTTTTTTTCTGAATTTGTCGAATATTGAGTACACCCGCATGTCTTGACCGCTATCAGTCCATAGCTTATTTGTTATCAAATGTGTACTTTAGACTTGTGGAGGAAAACAACACAGGACGGAGCCACTTAAGACTTATAGGTCTCAGACTGATGAAACAATGGACTAAGCTGTTCATTCTCGGGTCAAGGGGGTGCAAGTCCGTTAACGACGATAGTTGTCGTTCGCCTCCAAAATTACGCAACCCCAACAGGTATACTCACTGAAGCGTCCCTGTGTGTGATTTTCAAACAGGTAGACATTCGGTGAGAGTGAATTTCGAAAGCCTAATATATGTCAGACAAAAAATTGACCAGTAAGTGTACTTGATTAGCAGTAACGTTAAGCGGCCATTGTTTGATTCACCTCTATTAAGGTGAGCGACCTGCTGTCACTTGTTGTCGTGACGTCACAGGCTATTATGTCTACTATCGACCAATATATAGCGCGCATTTGCCGGCGATCTGCATTACAATTGGCACTGTGAAATATTAAACAGTCCGGCTTTGCCATCCTAAATAATCAGGCGCTGTCCATGTGAACAGACTGTCACCCAAAACAATTGTAAATAGTCCCGAAATAGCTGGTGCGTGTGAGAGAAGCCGTCTGAACCGTAAACAAGAATTAGGTTTGCGCTGTTTCTGGTGGATGCTTTCGGTAAGCAGTCACATCACAGTTTTCAAAACTTGGAAGCGACACTGGCTGTATGGTCTGTGGTTATCAAAAGTGAATTTCAACGGATTTTACCGTCAGGTATACTTTATCACTCGTCAGACCTGAAAACCGATAGCTGTCGGGACCCTGATCTAAGGTAAAGGACATTGGTCATATACAGTGAGCAATTGTCGACCGGGAGAATACGGTGTTTGGTTATAGGAGCCTGGCGTTCCGGTAAAACCAATTCTACCATCTCCGGTGTTCATCATTTTGCTACGTCTTTTGAAAAAAGTGGGACGTTACTCGGCAGAACCTACCGTTCACTTTCTGGTTGGTACCCGCTGACTGCCAATCCACACAGACTCTGTGAACAACAAGTCTATTGATGGATCAGTTGCTTAATAGGAAGTATACAAACGTGGCCACCGTTTGACACCGGGCACTGTAAGCAAAATTACGACTCTATTTTGCTACCCACAAAGTTTAATTCCGTCCGGATTTACTTCGGGTAAACCTTCCAACATTTCCCCCCGATTCCGTGGATTGTTACTGATTCCATCGACATTGTTTTGAGCGGGAAGGAGTACTAAAAAGGTTTCATCTGTTGTGTTCGGCGATCTCGATATCGATATGTCGAAATCCAAAACAAGTCGTGCAAAGCGGGGGACCGTGACGAGGAAAGATTCTTACGACGGCCAGACGTCGCCGATGGCGATTCCCTCCAGCAGCGGTAGCGACACCGACTCCGCCAGTGAGTCGAGTCTCTCCAGCGAGGACAGCGTCACGAAAATGATGTCGATGACGCAGATCGATTCTGACGACGATTGCGAGAGAAGGAACAATAACTATGACTACCGCAAAACTTACAGCATGCCCTGGAAGACGCAGTTACAGGTTTCGAACTCTGGACGCCTCAAGGAAAAGAAAAAATCCAAAAGTCCACGACACAGCGCTGTATTAGACAACCAGATATTCACTCCTCTCGAACATAACTCATGTAACAAGGAACACAGTAGAACTGTAACCTTTACTGTCTGAAGAATTCAAGACTATATTTTGGAACTCAGTTCCATCATTGAAAATCGATCAGCAACAGGTGCTAATATTTTATATGATCCCAGTTTTTGAGTGAAATATGAATATCTTAATGGTGTTTACAGTTATGTGATCGGCTTTGTCCAGGCACTAGATTTCGCAAACAGCAAACATGTCGGATTCTGAGAATTGATCATCGATAATGCTGATAACAAGTTTGGCGTCCAGCCACCTCAACATCTAACATGTGACGCTTACGCATGCTCCGTGTTATCAAAATAGGTTGTGCGTACCGTCAGAGTTTGAAGGTAACTGGTTTATTTGGTTAAGTTCAATCACCTCTGACGTTTTATTTTTCAATAATTTCGTGTGATTTTGACGGATTTGAGCAATTTTCAACCGCACTTGAACACGATGAGACCATTGTTGTGAAAGTAAACGCACCTAATTTCTTCGCATAACTCACCGCCAACGTGCTGTTCATTGGACAGTCGAAAAAATACTGATACAATTAACAGCATGGTTGTTAAGTACTTTGCTGCAAAACTTGCTTGTGGCGAACTCTTTTTCTCGCTGAACACAATCATGTTTTCGTGAAATCACGTCAAACGTATCAAAAGGTTAATTTATCGGAATTTTACATGTAAGAGGGTCAATCGCCTTGAGTTTCAGGGTCAATTGACCACAAAGGTAGATAAGTGAGAGCCAACCAAACCTGTAAACAACTGTAAACAGCGATCAAAGTGTACGTTTTTTCTGCAGGAATTACTGTAGAACCCTTCAGTTCTTGATTAAGAGAATATTATGGCTTCTTTTGTAGGTCTTTTGTTTTTGTTCAGTAGTGTTTTTGTAGTTTGAGTAAATCGAAAACGCAGCGGTGCACGCGCCCGACACCTGTGCTTGTGGAAACCTAAAAATTTCTATGGTTTCCCGCCAAGATTTTCTATGTTCAACGACCGACAAAACACACTAAGATAAATGTACAGCTTACTTTATACTAAAAGCTATTGAATAGCATAACAGACTAGGCAAGGTTTCAAGTATAGTCCAACTTCTGTGTCTATCACCATCGGAGAGTCAATGAAAAGACTGCGAAATTCCTTTACTTCAGAAAAATGTCACTCCGAAAAGTTATTTTCCAAATAGGGGGATACATTAACTCAATACGTAAGTACTAGACCGTAATTTAAAGACCAAGTTATCTATGATTTCAGAGAAATTTTAATTGACAGCAATCACTGGTGTTTTGAAGATTCTATTAAAGAATACTTTGTCGATTGTATTGTAAATTTGAATATCTCGGACGTTTTTATTTCTTGACTCTCCGAAATCAAAAATGGAAAATTATCCTAGAGATTTAGAGAATGTTTGGTCACATTGACATGTGTACGCACATTTTATGTCCTTCCTGATCAGTCTAGAATGTTCGCCATCAAGTTGAGCTGAACAACGCAGAATTTTGGCGGGAAACTACCTGTTTCTCTTCATGTAACTGACTTTGTCGTCGGCAGCCAACAAACGTATATGTAAATTAGGCAAATCGCGAAAGTTCATCCTCAAAGAGGTTTATATTTATATGTTTGCGACGTAAAACTATACCACCGGCAGACAACTGTCGAAATATGATTTTGTACAAAGAGAGTACTTATCAGAATATCAAAACTTAGAATAACTTCTACATTGTGGAATACATGGTTCAAAACTTACTTTTAGAGACATTTAAGACTGCTTTTCAAAAAGTTAATTTGGTTGTGTTTTTTGTGCAATGTATGACTATTTTGAGTTTTTAGACAACTCGTCATGCAGTATTTAGTGATATTTAAAATAGGATTAATGATTTGTTCGGTGCAAGCTTTTTTGCTTCGGTAATTCCTTTTCTGGATTCGCTGGCGAATATGATTAAATCAATTAAATTGTGCGTTAGAGCTAGAAAGTCAAAGAAATCTCATAAATAATTATAAGTTTTATAAAATCATGAAACTTATTTTGGTTTTTAATTTATATTTATGTGAAACATTGCGAGGGTATTAGTTGGAGCGCTTTTGTTAGCTGTCGCTAGTTGGCGCTGTTTGAATTTTACAGTAGCCAACAACAGCTTCATTGGTGTACAATTTCATATTAATTATTTAGTTAATTATAACGGTTGTTTAAAGATTAACAGACCTTCCAACCAATGTTTCAATATATCGCCCAACGAAAGAACAGTTTTTGCATTGTGATAATTCGGTTATCACGAAAACCATAGATGAAGGAACATTTTTATTTACATTTCACGTTTGGACCCAAAATACAAACACGGATGGCGTTGTTCGGATTAAACCTGGTTTACACACATATCACGTTGCCATGTGAAACAAACATAACAGCGTTTAAGTGACTGTATGCAATTATAAAAATGTCATTTTTTCTCCCTTTTTTGCTGACAAAACTGAACTACATGGTTCTATTCTTTCGGTGATTTAAGTACGCAATCACACATTTTCTGAAAATACCAAAAGGTTTAAATATTACGAATGATACGGAAACCAAAACATTTTAACGATGACCTACAAACAGTAGATAAAAAAGGATAAAATTGCTTCGAACGAGATGCGGTCATCGCTGTAATGTCTGTGTGTAAATTTCAGTTACAATTTGATGAAATTTCATTTTGTCTACAGTGTCTGTTTTCTCCGCAATATCATATCACGTTTTTTCTGTATTAACATGGCCATTTTACGAAAACTTTCTCAAAAGATATGTTTACGATGGTGATAATTTCACGTTAGCGTGAAAGGTGAAAAATAAACCGTCATGTGACACACGGTAAAGGCGCCAGTCTCTTTATCTTTGTTTTTTTTTATTAAAAATGATTGACAGACTTTTCACGTGATTCGTGCCTGATCTATGTCGGTCGGGTGACACAGATATCCCAATGTAGATGATAGGTACACGAAAATTACAAATGTAAATTATTTACATATGCAAATATGTTGATCTGCATCGGGGCACCTTACTTTGGAAGCTTCAAAATGTCAGACAAGTCCAACAATAAGTATAGCATCTATGAGCAGTATTGCATCGAAAACGTTTTACTAAGGTACAATGCGCCTCTAGGAGATATTCTAGGACTCTCAACTTTTTGCAGTACTTTTCTGGTCTATGACTTGTGTGAGCTCATTTTAAAGCTCTTCGGGCAAAAACCTTTCCCCTGTCTCAGTGTTTTGAAACTTTGAAGTGAAATCTCGGTAAATGTTATCGGTAAATGTTACGTTGGTAATTTGTTTCTCTAGTTCCAAACTTTGAACGCTGACCAATGATTTTTATTCAGCTCAATTTGTTGGCCGTTTCCGTATCATGAGCTTGTGATTCTTATTTATAAATGATGTTATCCACAGTCGTCGTGCAATTGAAAGGTGAGTACACAGTGATCCCAATTACAATATTGACTTTCTTTAGGTGTTGTCGTTTTGAAAAAAAGAGTCAAGGATACGGTACTGTACAGCGTTCCGGAAACAGCGAAACTTGTGAAAGTGTCTATTACTGAAATAAGGTGTTGATTAATTAATTAGTTGTTGGTTGTTGTAAGCTTTATGTCTTGGAGAAAATTATGACTGATTCTCAATGCAGATGCAAGCTTATGAAGAGGTTAAAAGTTCAGGTTGAACGCTGCATGAGAAAGCTCAGAATATAAAGCCCAAAATTTCTGATACGATGATATCATGAACGTTTTTTACGCATTCTTCATTCTTTGAATTTTTTTCTGTTTCTGAGCGCATAGACAGATGTAACATGATCAGATAAAATTTCTGTCAGCGTTTTTATTGTAGTCGTTATCGGTGGAAACAACTTGAACTTAAGGAAGAGTGCTGTTCACATCATGATTTTAACACAGAGGATAGCGGAGCAACAGAAAGCCGGGATTTGTCCAGTAGTCAGTCGTATCCAGGTGAGCGCTCCTCTTGCGCGCTCGCTCACGTTGTCTTGTTGAGGCGCTTCAGGGCTTTCAAGACAGATCGGGGATTAAACGATCGCCTCGAACTTACCCACTGGTAGACCTTTAGCTGAGGTGAGACTATTGGTGTGGTATATCTTAGTGACCTTCCTTCCTCTCCAAGACTATATGATTTGGTCTCCACCAACTCCTTTGGTTGGCGGAGACCCATACACTACTGATTCTTTCAGTGTACTCCCCTCCCTACCAGTAGTAAATTACGCCTATTGCGTTATCCTAAAATATATGAACTAATTGGCTAAGTCATCTCAACTGATCATCAACAGGAATAACAGGGACTGCATTCAGGTATAAATATTAATAAAAAGCAAAAAGTCTGAGTGAAACAATACGGTAAGGTGAGAAGAAGTAGTGTTCAAATTTAGAGTCAATAACTACGTCATCAAATGAACACGCCATGAAACACATAACATTTGGACATCAGCTCCATATTTTCCCGAAATTAGTCAGAAACCAAAATCTGCAAGCCATGATATTATAAAACTGTTTTTCTCTAACGAACTTATAGGGCAGATGACCCGGGTTAGCCCAAGTCAACCAAACTTGGAAACTAGTCAGTTGTTGTTGTTGGTTTATTTTTTATTTTTTTATTTTTTTTTATTTTATTTTATTTTATTTTATTTTATTTTATTTTATCTTATTTATTTATTTTTTTGGGGGGGGGGGGTGGAGTTTTCGTACTTTATTAAATGTCGAAAATGTCGGTGGAACCTTTCCGGGCATTTGTTCACTGTCCTGGAGTGCTTTGCTGACCCATGAAGATATATATAGTCCGTGAGAAACGTCGTACTTGAGTTCAGTTTTCCGATCTGCAGCCACGCTTGTGTAGCTTGAGCTTCAGATGTGAAAACTTGTGAGAAAACAGTTTTGTGCTGTGATGGAAGTGTAGAGTGAGGTGACGAGTCCTCGGAGTAGACTGAAACACCTGGCACTGCGCGGGCGGTCTTCGGCTGAGGACCTCAAACTGTGGCCGGAGCGCAAGAGCGGGAAAAGGCTGAATCCTTTCCGTCTTCAGTGAATGTAAGTATACAGCCTTTGCAGATTTTGCTTACATACAATCATATTATCGACCTGTTCCGACTACATAGCCGCCCAGCAGGTCAACTTTTTTGATGAAAAACCTCTACATATTGGTAGGCTTAAAATTACTCTAAAAGGGCTACATTCTTTGAAGAAAAACATCTGGTCACAAAAAAAATCAACCGTCGACTCAATACTATCCCGAAATAAGTCGGAAACAAAAACCGAAAACTATGATATGCATGTAATTGTTCCTTTCCAGTGATAGTGTGAGGTTGATGACTAAGGGAGACCCAACGTCAACACGACGTTGAGAGATTTCATGGTTTTGGTTTGTTTGTTTGTTTGTTCTTTTTTAGGGGGATTCGTACTTTTTCCTATGTCAGTGGAACCTTTCCGGAGATTTATTCACTGTCATGTGGAGTGTTTTGGTTACCCATGAAGGTATTCCGTAAGGGAAGAAGTACGTGAGTTCGGGTCCGTAAGGAAAGAAGTATTTGAGTGACAGTTTTTCGACTAGCAGCCACGCTTGTTTAGCTTGGGCTTCAGAATGATGTGAAAGCTTTTGTGAGAAAACAGGTTTTAGGTGCGATAGAAGTACGGAGTGAGGTGAACAATATGTAAAGATTTTTACTAGAAAAGTTATACTTGCTAGGTATACTTGCTATTTTCAAGAAAACCAAACGTTTTTTGTTTACACTGTTTGCAATTCATTGCAATTACATCGCAATATCGCTTCCGTTATGACGATTGCACAGGTAACTTTCACAAATCTATTGTAGCAATATTCATGCACTACAGTCAGTATAAGAACGCTTGGTGGTATTCTTTCTTTTTCGAATTTAAAATGCTGCAACATTTTCATTGAAACGCCTTCCATTATTCTTTATTGTTTGCGTTGAATTTTTCAGCGACAAGTATTCATTTCAATTGCAATTGTCTCTTTATTGACCAATCCCCACTTTTCAAATCAATATATCAACGTTGAAAACTAAATAAATGTTTCTGACATTTCCTGTCCTCATGTTTAATCTAAATGGTGTTGAAATATATAAAGAAACCAGCATTTTAAGCTGGCAAACGGTAATGAAAGTAAAACACAAATTTATGACGTCCAAGCTACAAACATTGAAATGTTGTATTGACATCTTCACTTTTGAAGAAAATACTATACATTGAAATATACTCAAGTCGAACAAAAGTGATATTAAAAGAAATGATCGTGCTAAGCAAACAAAATACAACAGAGCCTTCTTCGGTGACAGACAACGGTGAGAATATCATATCACAGTCCTTCCAACACTAGGGACTTTGATGATATCAATGACATTTCGCTGCGCTTGAAAACTGCTGCCTTGAAGCACGCGATTGATCACAAGAATTAAACTTTATCACACGACGTTTCTGGGATTGCAATTTTCCCAGCCTGATATCTATTTTTCTGTCAATCCTAGCACAAATATTTCGAAGTTGTAATCGCCCTCAGTCCGATTAAACTTGTATACTCTTGTAAACATTGCAAACACGTGATTTTTTGCAGTTAGTTGTTAAATACGTAAAGAAATATGAATTAAGACTGACGTATTGAATTAAAATGAATTGGACAGTAAGTTAGAGGGTTTGGTAATATTCCAATCGGATTAAGACATTCAGCCTGTTGTACATATAGTGCACCGTGCAAAGAAATCAGGGATCAAAATGAAACTCAGCTGCACGAGAAAACACTGTGAAAAACCCTGGGGAAAACCACAGATATGAATTCTCCCTGTAACTCTTCAAAGGGTCATGGCGTAATATAGTTTTCTCTTGGATCGACGTGCTATTGTTATTCAGTGAAAGCGGTAAGTGTGAATGGATGTGTTAATGACTTGCTTTTGATTTGAATCCTTTTTCTTTGTTTGTTTGCTTACAGAACAAAACAATGCGAAGAGATTTGCATTTTGATAATATTTGCATAAATTATAAATTGCGTTAATGGTTTGTTTTATTCTGTAGGTCGTAAATTTCGAGGAAACAGACCAGAATGCCTCTAAATTAAAGATATCATGACATAACGCTATTCTCTGTTTCGACAAAGGACGACCTGAGAAACTTTACCTTCCGTTGAAATCTAGTTGGTTCGTTTTTCCAGTTCCTATTTTTACTCTAATCGTAAGTAAAGTTTATAAGTTAGGGATGATCGATATAAAGGCACAAAATTCATAAGGTAAATGACAGCGGTGTCTTACCTGGGAGCGAGCCATAAGGCATTTTAAAGCCAGGGGCAGGAGTTTACCCGCTGTCTTGGAAATTACTCACTGGTAGGTTTTGGACTGAGGTGAGCCTCTATAGAGAGTTGTGGTCCATCCTTCCCTTACCGGACTAAGGCAGCGCTCATAATACCCCCTCCCCTCCCCCAGAAGTACGTGGTTTTTTTCAGGTGGCGTGGTAAAAACAAAAGTATCTTAAAGTTTTGTCAAAGCTGTCTACTGAGGGCGTCATCCCGTAAGCATCCAACGGGCCTCATGAATGAACAATTGTATGCGTTTCAAAGATTAGCATTGATTACTATCTATTCGTTACATAAGATAATTCCTTTGACTAACGCTTGTGTCACCAGACGTTGAATGAGTATATATTGGTGTCAAGGTCTTTTCTGCATCATATTCAATAAAAGTTTACCGAAGTTCATGATTTGTAAAATGAGGTTTCGACGGCTGCAAGAAAGGTTCTTTACTAAAAATAAATATCATTTTCATAAATGTTGTTGTATTCTAATATAGATAAACCACGGGAACGGATATGAAACTGTGATATCAGATGAGTACGAAAGATCTTATTGAAAAGGGATTTCATTTTCTTTTTTATGTCAGTGCTCAGGATTTCAAGCAACGAGAGGTTTGCATTAGAGGCGAAAAGCTACCCCCACGTAAACCATTCGTGAATCTCCGTTAAAAGTGACCTGCAAACACTTTCTATCCGAAACCCCTTTCACTGGTCAAATCGATGTCAATTTTGACCGTTTCAGCGGCGGCACCTGTCTTTTGTCTTCAGTCTCGGTCGAAACTCCACGATGTCGACACAACAGTCAACACTGCAGAGATACTAAGGAGCTGACTTCAACGCCACCTGGCGTAGCATCATAACTGGCAATTCGTGCCCCATCTCGACAGTTGAAGCTACCTCGCACAATTTGAGAGGAAGACCAGTTAGAATAATTCAGAAACCATTCATTACGCTGCCCATGAGGTGAGGGTGACACTTACGAAGTTCCGTAAACCATGCAACAGACCGTAGTTTGAGCACGAAGAGAGGGCATTTGATCACCTGGAAGTCTCTTTGTATGCAGTCTCCAAAGGGGAAAACGGAAAAGCAAAGAAGTCTCTGAAGTAAGGTATTTGTCTCGTTACTTATCGCATGAAATTATCTAAATTAGCAGACGAGCGAATTCGGCTGAAGGACCGTTTACGAATAGATGTCTGACGAATTAGCGTACGATACCGATGACGAGAAATGAATGCAACGCTCCGAGAGGAGAGGAGAACAAAAAATTAAGAAGATGAAACGGCGTCCCATTCCAATAGGTTTTTTCACATGAGCAGTTTATTTCAGCAACGTCAGATTCCGTGACTGTCAAAGAGTTTCTCGCAACCTTTACCGGGCATCCTGCGACCATATTTCGTCCAGTACTTCAGCTTCCAGCTTCGTATCGTTTTTTTTTTTTCAATTTCAATTCATTTTATTGCCTTTTTAAAAAAATCTTTGACAAGTTCATTATTACAAAAACTGAAAATAGGCAAAAGGCAAATATGGATCCAGAAAAATAGCTATATGCTAATCGAGTCTGGTCCCATTCTCTTAAATATTTACATTACATATTCCACCATGTGGCGCTCAGTGAAGTGAATAGTATTAAACTTTCTCAACTAGTTTCGTAACAACCACTGTTTTAATGATTTTATGAACTGATATCGTGATGTACTTATTTTAACAGTATTCGGTAAATTATTCCATAACTTTGCACCCATGTACGAAATTGCAAATTGACCAAAAGAGGTATGCATTCTAGGTTCGCTCCAAGTTTGAATCTAGTGTCATAACAATGATCTGCCATTTCATAATAATCTTGTATAGGAAAAGGAAAATTATGATGCAACAAGTCAAAAATAAATATCCCAACAAGAAGTTTGTGAAGTTTATAAACATCTAAAATTTCCAAGTTCTGGAATAAGGGTAAGGAAGGCTCTTGGAATCCAGAAAAAGTTATCGCACTTACACACATTTTTTTAGAGATATAAATAGTATTCTAGTATGATGAATATGTACTACCCCAGACTTCAAGACCGTACATTATAATAGGTAAAATGAAAGCATTGTATAATAAAACAAGTACATTTCTTGGAACATAATTTCTTAATTTGAATAAAATCCCTGCGTTTCTTCTTATGCATTTATTTATTGCGGCAATATGTTCTTTCCACGTTAGATGTTTATTAATTATCACTCCGACAAATGATGCCTCTGAAGCCTCGTTAATTACAATGTTTCTGACAGACAAAATGGGACAAACCAAATGACTACGTCACCGAGTGAACACGCTCGCAAGTGAGCTCTGCAAAGAACGTTTGTGTTATGGGCCTTCTACATCTATGTTGAGGTAATTTTTCAATTGGGCGCTTTAGTTTAGGCTTGTGAACAAGTACCCTGAAGATGAGCGTTGACATTGAGCAATACAGGGCAAAATTGGGATATTTGCCGGCGGAGACCCAGCCCGCCAACGGAAGTTACCAAAGATAGCCACCCTGCGAATTCCATTGTTCAACTGCAAGGTGTTACTCACAGTAAGGCTATGCTTATTGAGTATACTTGTGCTAGGCGGGAATGTTGAAAGGAATCCAGGCCCACCAAAGCTACGCTCAGTGACACAGGAGGCGGCAACGAAAGAAGACGAGGCAGGCATTCTGGAAAAATTGAATTTGCTGATCCGTGACACTCAAGCCATAAATGTTAAACTCGACTGTGTGCAAACTAGAATGAACAATATTGAGGACGAAATGCATGGACTCAAAGAGTTTGCAAACCAGAACAGGGACAAACTAAATTCATTGGAAGAGCAACAGAAATGTCTCGGCGATATTCAAGACTCCATAGAACAGTTGAAACGAGAAAATGAGAAACTTCGCAGAGATAAGGACGATTTAGAAAACAAGAGTCGGAGAAACAACCTTGTATTCTACGGAGTGAAACAGGATAGTCCAAACGAGACCTGGGAAGAGGCAGAAAAAAAGATAAAATCTCTTCTAGAAAATGAGCTAAATATGACAGAAGACATTGAATTTGAAAGATGCCACCGACTCAAGAATGCACGTGCTACCAGAGGACCCTTGCCAATTATTGCAATGCTGTCAAAATTCAAAGACAAAGGGAAAGTCCTGAAAAGTGCTCATAAACTACGTGGCACAGATATCAGTATCGGTGAAGATTTTTCAGAGAGAATTAGAAATGTACGTTCAAAACTAATCGCCTACCGCAAATCTCTAACAGACAGCAATAAATCTTTGAAATCTTCGTTCGCTACGATAAACTGATTTGTATTGATGAAAGTGGAAGAAGATCTGAGTTGATAGTGAACGAATCAACTGGCCAAGTAGTACAAGCTCATAACCAACAATTCTCTCCATAGGAGTGTGGCCGAAGCCCTGAGCTCGAGGAAAAAGAACTTTCATTGCTATTCTGGAACATTAGAGGTCTAAAGGCTTAGAGAAATGACAAGGATTTTATTTCTATTTGCAAAAACTACGACCTTGTTGGTTTGTTAGAAACGTTCTGTACAGCACGTGATAATATTGAGTTTTTAGAAAATTATAGTGTTAAGTTACCATGCTTCCAGACATAGCCATAGAGGACGCCCAAGTGGTAGTGTTGCTCTTTATATCAGAAATTAACTTGTTACGAAGGTTAAAAAATTGCCTAGTGACCTTGAAAATTGTATTTTCGTTCAACTTGACAAATCTCTTTTCAAACACCATAGGGATGTGATCCTTGGATGCTGCTATTTCAGACCCGACAGTTTGTTAGATAAATTTGATGCCTTAGAGTCGTTATTAATCATTTTTTGTAATTTGTATCCAGAATCACTATTTATGTTGGGTGGAGATTTTAATGCGCGTACAGGAACAAAAGATGACTACATTGCTGATGATTCTACGTGCTATCTGCCCTTTGATAACTTGCAATACATTTCAGATGATTTTACTGTCGTTGTAAAATGGATAGGAATTCGAAAAATGATGAGGTCAATGCAGCTGGGAGCGCTCTTTTGCAGTTGTGTAAATGCTTTGATATACATATTGCTAATGGTAGACTGTTCGATGACACAGCTGGTAACATTACATGACTGTAACTGCTAACGGTTGCAGTATTGTTGATTACGTTATTTTGTCATCTGAGTTATTCAAGCACATGACGTATTTCAATATCATTCCCAGAGCTGAATCGGACCACTTTCCACTCGCCGGCTGCGCGTTTCCACTGGACAGACAGCTGTAAAGATTCATTTCATCAGAATTTGCTGTCAAGAACTCCTCAGATATTGACCTCTGAGGCAAAGGATGCATTGCCGAATGTCAGTCTTGCCATTTCCAGATTAAATGATGCCTTGAAACTAGCTGGATCTGACGGTCAATGTAAAAACCGGGAATACAATCAAAGAGGTAGCCAACCTCCATGGTATGGGCAACGGTGCGTGGAGTTAAAACGTTGTTTGGTGGAGGGACTGTGGTTGTATGTATGAGAAACTCAAGCGTTTCAGAAATGTTGGTACAGATGTGGCGTTACAGGAATATAAACAGACCAAGAAAGAATTTAAAAATACCTGTAGAGAAAGTAAACTAAATTATCAAACAAGTATTAGAGCCCTATTGAATGAAGCATCGTTAAAGGGCCTAACGACTTCTGGTCAGTTCTTAAAAGAATTGTCCATAAACGTGAAAGTGTGAGTAACGAAATAGATATCCAAGACTGGTACAACCATTTTCGTAACTTATTCAATAGGTCCTGTGATTGTGCTTCGAATAGCCATGATGCAAGCTCAATAGATGAGAAGATTAGTACTTTCCTTGCCAATACTAACTGGCAAGTAGAAGAAGAAACCCCCGTAAGTGATCACAGTACACATATTAATTCTCCAATTACAGATCAGGAAATATTGCAGTCTAAAAAAACTTGAAAGAAGGGAAATCTCCGGGCCCAGATGGGATCCCAAATGAATTTTACAAATACTCAGGACGTATAATACACCCACTTTTGGTTGAGATCTTAAATTATATTTTTGATTCGGGTACATTTCCAACAGAATGGACTAGCGCCATCATAATACCACTTTTTAAAAAGGGTTTGAGTAGTGATGTAAACAATTACAGAGGGATTTCTCTCTTAAATTCATTAGGCAAAATTTTCACCACTGTTTTAAACAATCGTCTTACAAAATGGTCAGAGTCAAATAATGTAATTTCAGACTGTCAAGCTGGTTTCCGTAAAGGACATAGTACTTTGATAACATTTTCGCACTTCTGTTTGGTTTACAGAGGTGTTTGGTTTGTAGAGGTTCCATAAACATGGCATTCTATATGGGAGATGATGTTCTGTATAGACAGGTTTCCAGTTTAGACAGGGTTCACTGTACTATGTACGGCAGATGAGTAAGCCAAGTCTATAGTTTTACATATTGGGCTGGTTGAGATACACTGATAATAAGCTAATACCCAGATATACAAAGGCCGTACATACACAGAGTCAGCAGGAATAAAAGACAAAGTCATGGTCACATGGTTCAAACTAGATGTTAGAATTTTTATTGGTTGATTCAAAATGGAAACAACACAACAGTAACCATGGCATTAGGGAGAACACAATGGGATTGAAAATGTTGGCTGCTTAAGTTGACTTCACTAGTTTAAACTAAATGTAGTCCTGCTTAACCAAGTCTATAAGGTGTCTACAGTGGATTGACAGACTATACCAGCCAGACCCTTCTCACCCCTTCAAATCCAGATATAATACAACAGTCCCATGGTAAGTTTTGGCTGGATGGGCTAAACCATAGCAAAGTTGGGGGAGAGCCTTTCACGTTGAGGAGACTTATGAACTATGTTCTCTAAGTTGCAACTGCACTGTCATGGTGGTTTAACCCATTCATCAACTAAACTTTGGTTTCACCCCATTGTATGGTATGAAATTGGAAGGCTCTATGTACAGATAATGGGGGTGAGCGGGTTCAACTTGGTCCGCCAGCAAACTGGCCAAACAATTAATTTATTATAATACAAAAATAGAGCTGGGGCCATAGTTTGCCGTGTCCTATCCCCAACAAGACCGAACTCACTTGACATCGAATGCAGTGAGAAAACTGGAAGGAAATTTGTTTGAAATTATATCTTGAATCAACTTTTCTCAATGTAACTTGTAGAGTTGAGCAAATATCTGGTAGGTACTTTCATTGTTCATGGACTGAACAAAATCTGTTAGGGCATTTCATTGAATTTTACATTAATATCTCTTAACATTATATTGTTTCATGCTTTTTGTGCGACAATGATTAGAATGAAGATCAAAAAAATTCTACTGAAAAGGTTATTAAAGATATGAGGAACAAGTTATTTCAATTTTTTTTTACAGAAAATTCTACAAGAAAACACTTTTAAACCTCTCTAATGCTACTTTTGTGAGTAAATGACCATGCAAAAATCTCTATCTTGCTGTAAAACAGGAAATGTATTCTTTGAGAAAACGTTTTGAGAAAATGAAATGATTTCAATCAAACAGATGAAATTGTTTCATTTGACCATATTCATGTCTTCTGAAAATTCACAAAAATTTTCAAGAGTCATAAAATACCATCATGTTATAATCTTCACTGATGTCAAAAACATATGTTCATTAGCTAGATTTCAAATTTTTACCTTGTGGACAAAAATTCTGTCTTGAAAGTTGAAACACTGGCCAAGTTCGGCTGTCATAGACTTGTACTCTATATGGAGCCTTGCACTGGATGAAGTGAGAAATGTGACATAATCTCTAAATTTGGGGAGATTTTCTGAAATACATTCATGATAAATGCAAGTGAAACAGAATTATCGCAATGGAAGGGATTTTCATGGACTACTCCTACTGTTGATTTTTCACCTGGTATGCTTGGATGAATATGTCAGGTACAAAATTCCTCCCTAGTTGTTGGTAGAAAAGCCCATGGGTATTATGAATATTCAGTACTTATCTGATAGCTTTGATAACTACTAGACTTAACATCTACTTGCACCTCCCAAACTGCACTGTAATACTGGGTATTTCACAGTGGTCTTACTGATTGTACTTTTCAATTCAGGTGGCATATGAAAATGACTTATAAAATTCATAAAAATATTAATACTTGACAAAAATTCCCATTCAACGCAGACATACTTGCTTGCAAAACAAACATTATGGGTACCATGGTCCTTATATACAACATAGAAACCGGCAGACCAAATTGCACTGTCGTTTGCAAGCAAGCAAATTGTGACAAAACAAAAATGGACAACTTACAAAATATCACAACTTGCTGAGTACCTTTGACAAATTAAAATACAGATATCAGAAATCAGCAAAACGACCATGATTACTTTGATACAGACTTCATATTAAAGGTAGGAAAGAATACAGTACATCTTCAGAATTCTAAAAAAATCTTTTCTTTTTTCACCTGAGCCATTGAACATGTTCACCAGAGGAAAGTGTATATTGGGAACAGCAATGATAATCAGTAAAGAATACGAAAAATTATACATCAGCTGAAATTAGCTCATTTTTTCATGTGGGTGCACATGACAATTCAGGCATAAAAAAACCATCTTAATTTTCACAACAGTTTTGTAAACAATTCTTGTGACTGCAACCCACTTTCTTAATCCTCATCATATCTACAAAACATGTCCAATAAATCGGAAATCTATTTAATTCAGAAATCGCTGAACACAAAATGAAAAACCCTGTTAAAGTTTACTACAGTTTCCTATTGAAAACCCTCAAAACTTTCTTTTTTTATTTTGTTATCTTTCTGTATAAAATATTTCAAAGTTAAAAAGACTCTGCTATCAATACAATGTTACAACCTTCCAATAGTTTACAGAGAGAAGAATAAGTTATATCATCTGACCTTTGAACTTTGACCTGGGCAACGACCTCTACCATTTCAGACCTCTTTAAAACTGATAGTTTGCTAATATACACACCATCATCACAAGTCAAATATAGAAACATGAGATTTAGTAGAAAATGATAATATACATGCTTAGTCCATTGTAAAAGAGCTTGCATAACAGAATAGTTGGTAAGAGTTTTCAGTTCATTACGTCTAAATCAATTAATACTTTAAAAAGGCATTTAAAAATTTTCATTCGAAGAAAAAGGCAGTAGTCTTGATTTGGTTCTTTTCATCAAATCTAAAATGACAAAAAATGTCAAAATTTACCTATTTTCTAAGGGGACCTATACAAACACAATTTTATGGCATTAGTGGTGGGTATAATTGCCTTGATATCATCCTGAGTCATGACATCACACATATTACTTTATTATTTAACCCTTTGCACCTTGACCCCCTGGTGACCTATGACATCATGCCAACATTTTTGTCCAAGCCGGGTTCAAAGGGTTAATAGCCATATTTTGAACTGATAATCCTTCCTGAAATGGTACATGCAGATTTCATGTCAACTTTAAAAAAAAACTCTTTTCAAAGGGGACAAAAGATGTTATGTGGCTGTTCTGAGTACATTATGGGGGCATCTTGTCTTTTTCAGCACAATGATAAATACATGTTTTGCATACACTGTGTTTACACTGGTTTAGTTATGAAATACAACCACATTTCATTAAAGCTGACTTTAACTCTGGGACTGCTATGTGTTAAATGTACCATTCTTTCTTCTTTTCCACTTGCGGTTGTTGCCTGACTGCCGTGTCAGCATCTGGCGCCGATTCTGCTCCCTTGGCTTCGTTTGTGTTGTACGATCCCTTGTGCCTGGCGATGTATCGGCCAATCACAACCAGAAGAACTATAATTGCAAAGATGAGAACTGCAACAACACCTGTTAATATAAAAGGGAAATAAAAATATGAGTTTATTGTTCTTCACAAAGCACTGTGAGATGTTGTTGACTTTAATGATCTTAGTTATTACCTCAGTGAGCATGTTTAGATGATATTTAAAAACAAGAAAAAATCTCTAAAACATTACATTTTCAAAAGAACATATTGGGGCCATTTTATCATATGATACAAGTTACATGGTTCCACTACCAACAAATTGGTTGCCATTTTGAATAATGCATGATGGGTAACATTTCCATGAAGCAGACTTACAGCCAATGGCAACTCCATCATTGTTGAATGATTTCTGTGCCCCAGAAGCAGGTACAGGCATGAAAGAAACGTTCATAGAAGGCCATGCACTGCTTGGTGGGAAAGGCTCTCTGGTGGTGGGTGGCAGAGTTGATGGTTCAACGCCACACATTGACTCCTCTGCGTTTTCAAGGACAATGTTGTTTGGCCTGGGTTCCTCAAATGCTTTCTTCAAAGGATAGATGTCATTGAAGGACACTCTGGAGATGCAACCAACGAATCCAGGAGAGTTGTCATCTGCAATGTGATTGAAATGAAGATATTACTGGGAGGCATCATGGGCCAGTGGCTAGAGCAGTGGATGCACGATCACAGGATGGTGAGTTCGAGCCCCGGCATGGCCATGGTGTTTTGTCCTTGAGCAAGGCACTTTATTCCTCATTGCTTCTCCCCACCCAGGAGTGATGGGTACCTGGTAGGACAGTGGTTGTAATATGTGTGCGTTTAGCCCTGCTGCGCTTATTGGCTGCACATGTGAGCTGTTGTTTGTGCTCCAGGGAGTTGAGTGGTATCATATTAGGTCCTGTGACCAGGGGTAATAATAATTGTAAAGCGCCTTGATCACATGTACTTGTGGATATGTGCGCTATATAAGAACCCATTATTATTATTATTATTATTATTACTGTAAGGTACTTGCAGTGAAACATTTGACAACATGAGCAGAAACAGCAAGACCGCTTATTCTCATAGTATAGTGCCAGCAATCAGATCAAAATTTCTTCGACAAGATAACATTAGTCTGTCAATTCATATGAGATGATCCTCTTTGCATTAAAAAGTTATCGTGTGTAATGGCATCAGAGTAAACCAGCTTGAGGTTCAGAAACACTGTTATCATGGCAACTTGGAATACTCACCATAGCGACCAATGAAGAGAGTGCGTGGCGAGTTAAGTTGTGTCTGAGTGAGACCACTGAAGGTTTCGGTGACAATGCCGTACGTATCAACTCTAATGACAACTTGAGGGCCATCTCGGACAACTGTCAAATCATGATACAGTCCATCAGCGTAGTTTTGGGGGTCAATAAGCTCTCGGTCACCATCACCAAGATTAAAGGACACAACAATATTACCTGTAAATAATAAAATATAAATATTCATTCATTTTACATTGACAAACTCTGAAGGTTTGATCTCACAACACACACAAGATCAACCAAATGAGATAACTACTAATTCATTGACAATAATGATCAACTAACTTCAAAGAGGAAATACTACATTATGTACACTGTAGCTGTCACTTGAAGTAACATGACTTACAGTTCTTGTCAATGAGGAATTGGTTGCTTTTTGGTTCAAGTTATTCACAACCAGCGCTAAAATCAAAGTAGCCTAATTGAGATACCAAGTCAAAGAACCCACATCAAGGAATCCGGACATACGACTGTTATACTTATACTTCCAAGCTTGTTGGAAAGCTTTATATTGGAAACGTCATGTTTTACTGGTTCAGCCAACTTGACCTTATAGCTGCAGATGAACCACTTACATGTATGACTTCCTGCTACAAATGAAGGCTAACTGATTCATTTTATTGAAGGGTCGACTTTATTGAAGGGAATTTTGTAATTGCACACTCCATAGTCAGTAGTCATGTCTGGCTGTGGCTATAACCATATGCCTAATTTGTGATGACTAAACCTGTACATCCAGTGTGTCTATAAAGCAATAGTAACTCCCCTTTTCTAATTCGCTGATGAAAATTATGTCTCCTGGGATAATATATGTTCAGGCTTTCATCCCTATATCCTGACATATGGTACCAGTTACCACAGCAAGCATGGTGGTGTACCATATTAATGGGGTCAGAAGTCTGCACATTTCCACCGTATTGTGCATTGACCTAAAACTACACATCATAGGTTAATGTACCACACTGGACGGGTTAAAAGTTTGTATATTGAAAGTGATATTTACCCTGGTTATTCAAACTGATATCCAGATAATCATCAAAATCTCCACTCTGGATTCTGACCAGAGTTCCCTGTTTGACGTTGGTTACAAATCCCACACGGACTTCTTCCCTGCTGGAATCTATGGATTCGACAACCCGGAATGTGTAGCGAATTCTGCTTCCAGATGCCAGATTTGTACCAACCTCTGAAATTGGAATAAATGCGATAGTGAAGTTTAAAGGCACAATCCCTGCCTCTTGCCGTCAGAATTCAAAGAAAGCTATGGAATTCTTTTTCTAAAGTCTCCCCCTGGTGACTACTGTAGTTCTGTTGTCGCTAGGAAACACAATGGACATACAGTATTATTGTTGAAAGAGGTAATTATCAAAGAGTCAGCAGCTGTAACTTTTGAAGATATTTTCACTATTTTAAAACTCTTGTCCTACTCCTCCCAATAGCAACACTTAGCTTGTCAGACACCGTTTGTCTCTGTAAAATGCAATGTTATTGTTTACATTCAAATTCTAGTCCAGACCAGATTTCAGTGGTCATCAATAACAATGCAGTTTACATTATGTACAGGCTAAATTGACAAGCTCAATACCATGTATCTCATCATACTTTGGGGAGTACAGAAAGACCCTGTAGTTGACATTAAAAACAAAAACAGTGAAAAAAATTATCAAAAGTCACAGTTACACTTGCCCTTACACTGTCAGTAGGAATTCTCAAGTCATTTTATTCTCTTTTGGTGTTTCAAGACATGGACAGCAAAAGTGTTTCAGTTATTCCAATATTACTACATATGGTTTCTTTTTATTTTTTTTTCTGACCATAACAAAAACCAAGAACTTGAAAACAGTGCGAGGCAGTTTAAATTCATGGTATAGAATACACATAAAGAGTCTTGGGATCAAATCTTTGTTGGTAATATACAAATCTTATTTGAAACCATCATCTTCACAGTATGACATGCAAGTTTGGTTGCCTGTTTTCTTTGAGACTTGTCTGTACCCAAAGCACAAAAAGCTTTACAAGGCACTGTGCTAAAACAACTAAATCATGATGAATTGTCATTAGATTTTAGATTGAATATTGATGTGGTCTCTCTGTGACAGACCTTTTGGTACAGCAAATTTTTTACAATGTTTTACTGATATGTTGCTTGTGTGGACTTATTTCAATGCTTGTGGAGTAAATGAAGCTTTCACCACCTTAATTTTGTAAAAATCATAAATTTAATCTTTCCCCATATGGTAAACACAGGGATAGAAGCCATTTTATATCTAAATATCGGGCAGAATGCGCCTCGCGGATAGATGTTCAGACTCTCAAACTTTTACAATATTCTTTTGGCTTACCATTTGTAGGGGCTCATTTTGAAGATTATGGAGTAAATAAAGTTTTGACTAGTTCAGTCTTGTGACAATCAGGATTTTACTTTACTCATGGAGATAACACAGGGATGGCAGCCATTTTGAATTTCAAATATCGATAAATATTGGGTAATTTGTTTCTCTGGTTTTAGTCTTTCATTTTCAAGGTGTGATCTACCTTAATTGTTGGCGATTTTTTTTAAGTTTCAAATTTTGCATATTACCCCTGCTTTTTGTTCTTTACATTGTAAGAGAATGGTTTCAGCATCAAGATTTCGATGTCTTACCTGTAGAACAGATTGGACCACCAAACGCTGTGGCAGTACAGTTACACTTATATCCGGAGTATTCCTCGATGCAAATTCCGTCATTGAAGCATGGATCACTGTCACAGCGGCCAGTACATCCAGCACTCACTCCATAGGTATAGTAGGCCTTTCCAGCCAGGTCCATGACTTTGCCGTTGACCATCAAAGCACGCATGCACCCCACATACCCATCAGTGCTCAAATCAGTAGTACCTGTTGCATAAAACATCAAAGAAGTTTATTACTCTGGTTCTAAATGCTTTGCGAGGTAGAACCTAAATGGACACAAGCTGTGACTTTCATGAAAATTTTTATTATTTTTCTTTCAAAAAACAAATCAATTTTCATGTTTTCTCCCTTTTTAATGTTGAAATACATATTAGCCTGGTAAGTACAATGTCTTATGTATCATAATGCGACATTGTTGTTCACAAATTAATTCTTATTACGACTTTTATTCAGTTGTCTGCAGTCACGTTGGACATTAAAACCACACAAGCTGTATCTTGAGGATTTAAAACACACCATTCCCTGCTCCTTGGACCTGTTTTCACTCATGTTGATCATGGAATTGCCAATTTTAGTCACGGGACATGATTCTGTACATAGGTTACAATATGAAAAACAAGCCTCATTAAAATTGGCAGTTTCCATGCGTCCTTTCGTTGAATTGCCCTTGCTGCTTTACTACAATAGACAAGCAGGAATACCATCAGACATACTTTTGAGAATACTGTAACATCAGACTGTACTTACCAACATATAGGTGTCCACTTAGATTGAGTTTGTAATGGCCCTTCTGAGCAGCTATCACTGTTGGACTGCTGGTGTCAACCTGTAAAGACGCCTCTTTCATGTTTCGAGAGATTTTCACAGTGTGCCAGTCATTGTCGTTGAGTGGGGTGTTACTCTCGCTTTTCAGCTCAACTCGACCATTGCCGACATTGTAGCTGAACTGTACTACATTAGGTGCTGTACAAACCAAAGACACATACCAGCAGGATTAGGTGAAAGTAGAAAGCGCCTCGGGGACAAATATTCAGATTCTCAAAATTCCACAATTCTTTTCTGATCTACCACTTGTGGGGGCTCATTTGAAAGGTCTTGGAGAAACAAAACTTTTCACCATCTTAGGTTTTCGAAAATCCAAAATTTAATTTTTTCCCGTAAAGTTAACACAGGGATGGTTGCAATTTCAAATATCGGTAAATGTCAGGTAATATGTTTCCCTTGTAGCAAAAGTTGCATGGTAACCCCTGATTTTTATTCTTGATTTGGCAAGAGTATGGCTGAAAGTTTCATTTAGGAAAGTTTGAGCAAAAGTTTAAGTCATTCACTTTTAAGGCACATACTACCGGGTACCTAAAACCACACACATTAACTCAGCAACTTTACATAGAAGACAAAATGTGCTCAACTTTATCTCATGAATGATACCATGTTGGCCAGAAAAAAATATTTGTAGAATTGAAGAGACTCTAAGGGGTAACAAATCTTATAACAAGACTGAATCCCTGATATATCCCTGTATGACAATATCAGAACCGGCAAAGGTCCTTTAGCTTACAATATAAATACAACAGGTAGCCTACATAGTTTTCTTATGGTGCATACTTCACTGAACTTCTTTCAAAATAGGTCACTGCGACAGCATTGCCGGATGATGTTACCTCTGTCATACAACAAATAGTTATACTATATACAAGTATGAGCTGTCCTGGAAAAATTGGGAACGTTTGTGCAGACTAGACCAGGCTCATTTTTAAGGCATCTTTATAGAATGTCTGGTACATGTCCCATTACATGTCTAAAAGCCAAGACAAGGGGCCTAGCTATGTACTCCAGTACTTACAAAGAAGTTCAACTCTTATGTAGTCAACTTGTCCTCTATTGTACAGCAATACACCACTCTCTGCAGTCGTCTTGAAATCAAACGATGCATCCCCTGATACAACACCATCAAATGTTGGGAATCGAATGTGAGCTTGCTCTGTACGGAAAGTTGCCACATTGTCCAGAGTCACTGGAAATAGAGAGGTGAAATATTGTTCAATATCGATATAATTATATCACCATGGAAATGAGTTCATGCACCATCTGTATCATGAAACATGTCTTTAGCAAATGACCTACACAGCCGTACAATTCATAGATTTGATTATTTCAAGACTACACCTGGTCAGCCCTGGATTTTTTGTACGCTGAACCTTGTTTAGTTAGCATTGACAAATTTTCCTGATTTATTTAGGTACTTTTTCACTGCATAAGATGCCAATGTCAATGTCAATATCTTGATGATGAGAATCTCTCATATTGCTTCAGGAAAGTCATCTAATTTCAGAATGTTCAACATCAGTGTCCAATTGAAATCATAAATAACTGTGTCTACAGGGGTTGCATTTGAAAATTCTTCCAATATCTTTATTTCATTGGTGTTATAAATACATTAAAGGTAGTTTATTTGCTCCAAATCATTTGGTTTGAAAAACATATCCTTATTAAATTAGTTCTCAATTTTAAAGGTGTCTGTGCAAAGAAAGATTCCTCTGTATCATGTTGTGAAAAAGTGATAATTTTCATGTACCGGTACATTTCAGTTAGCGTCTGTCTCGTAATATATATCACTGTATCAAGTTGGTAAAAGCAATTACTGTATTTTCATGTTTACTTCAATCCTCTCTGTGCTCGTTCAAAATTATCAAATTGCAAGCACCTGTCCAAGTTTGGGTAAAACTGTACAATATCTGATCACATGGTTGGATCTATACTCACATAAAAGGGGGTGGGGGGAGTTACAATCGAATCAATAGGTGAAATTTGAAAAGACTAAGGTATAACAAAACCAAGTGCAGAAATATTACATAGAATTATACGTATTCCTCTGCAAGTATCTATACAAATGTATTTGTTTGCGCCACTTTAACATGATTTCTCCAGCATCTGCTTTCTGTAGAACACTGGAGAAGTCAGATTGTGACATTTCATTCTGGAGTATGGATATTGATGTGACATTCAGATTCAGTGTGACTCACCATCTCCTTTGCATTTCAGTTTTCCAAGTTCATGGTAACCAATTGAGTTAGCTCCTAGGGTGTCTCCAAATCTGAGCTGTACCACTGGCAGATATTCCTTGTCAATGAGATCACCAGAATCAACAGCCTCTATGTTGTCGTCTCTGTCACAGTTACACCAAAAATCCTTGGGTGTGCAGTCCAATTTAATACCACAGTCACACTACAATGATGGTGTAAAAAATTGCAATAAATTTTTCAGTGAGGCATAGATGAACAAGACTACAATTCAGATTGTGCTTGCTATAGAAATCCAAACTCTACTCATAATCTGCTTAAACACTACCAAAAAACTCTGAAAAACTTAGGTGAAGTCTGCTTCAATTCTTGAATCGGCTTACATATTACGAGAAAACAAAACAAAAAAAAAACATTGCATGTGTAAAATTTTCTGTGTGTTTTTGAACCTCTAACCTGCTTTATGTTTGAAAATTTTGAGTGGATGCAAAACATAGAGTTTAATTACTCTGGTCTGATCTTGACAAGCATAATGAGAGCTCTTACCTTCCTGGTTCCTGGCCCAGCTCCTCCCCAGTAGACCATCTTTTCATTGGTTCGTCCAACCCACCAACCATAAGGTTCTTCACCAGCTTGACAGAGAGGGAATAAAAAAGAAAATATTTATCTTCCCTGAGAATATCAATACAACTGTGTAAGAGGACAACATGAATGGCACTTCAGACAACCTTTAAACTGAAAATATATCTACTATTTCTGGAGGGTTTATCGAAACTGATCCTTGACCTTCAGTATTTCAAGGGTGTACCTTTCATCTTTTCTGAACTAACAGAACAAAATCATTCTCCTTTGGTATTATTTCATTCAGTTTCATTGCGGCGCTGATTGAAATTGTACGTTCATCACTAATTGTAGAAATGTGTGCACGACATTGCTGGTGCTGACAGAAATTTAGACAAAGTTGGTCTTTCTTACTGCAGCTTGTGGTTGGCACAGAACATCACAGAACCAATTTCTGAAAGTCTCTCCACAATTTTCGGAAAAATGTTCATTTTTGCATATTACTGATGGAACCCTAACATCAAGACGAATAAATCCTATGAGAAGTCAGCCACATCGTTTCAGGTTATGTTATATTTTGCATCCATGCTTTTCAGGCTATTAAACTTGACCTTTGTAATCTCTGACCACTGATTGCATTGCGATACATCTGTTTATTTCAACTTACACAAAGCATTGAGAAGTTTTGAGTTGCGACATCTGTAGGAGATGAACTGGGTACACTCCTCTGAATACTCAATCATGGCAGCAATTTGATCCACACTGGCTCCGTTGTAGTCTATGTCACGTTTGTAAGACCCTGGAGGTCCAAAGTTATTCACTTCTGTTTCTTGTTCGGTGTCATGGCTGACTTCAGTCTGGGCCAGGTCTTGGATGTCTGATACATTCAGAAGAAGAGGTGAAAACTTTATTGAAGTAAACAAGGCACATACTACCGTTTGACCTCTAGGTCCAGCATGAGGTCAATGGTAAATCAGCTGGCAGCATAAACTTCCTCAACTTTGATCTATGTCATCAGTGGGGATATATTTTGAAGTTTAAGGAGTGTATAAAGTTTTCACTGGCTTAATTTTGTGACAATGGGGAATTTATTTCCCAATAGAGATAACACAAGGAATTGGTGGCCATTTTGAATTTCAAATATTGGTAAATATTATGTAATTTGTTTCTCTGGTACCAAAGTTTGCGAGGTGACTCCTGATTCTTTATTTTTGACTTCGAAAGAGAATGGTTGAAAGTTTGCTTGAGGAAAGTTTGAGCAAGAGTTTAAGTCTTTCATTATAGAGGCAGGTACTACCCTGACTTAGCATAGGCGGATCAAAATATACACTGAGCATGTTCACAACCCTGAGGGAGCATACAGTAATACTTGCTGAAGTCAACCAGGTTGAAAGTTCATGTGAAATTGCATCCCAACATAAGTACATGTGTACCCACTCACAAATAAACACATACATACAATATGTATAAACAAGGGTTGTTGATGTGTTATCTCCTGAATCATAATTAAAGCTGTGCAAGTGTTAATTTCTGTATCTTTACCTCCGTCCATATTACAAGTCACCATAAATGGTGGCAAAGGGCCACTCAGATCTGGATCAATGTAATAGTTTCCAGTGTTCCTTCCAATCAGTTTGTACACTTCGCAAGATCTTTCATAGTTAGCTATAGAGAAAACAAAATAACCTCATGGATTGGGTTTTTCCAGCTATCATTAACATATTGCAACTTTCACGTCCAAGTAATCGCAGAGCTGCATTGTCTTTTTGTGTCATAGTTGGATGTGTTACTTGGAAGCATGGATGAAATATTTGATGTCGTAGAAAATGAAATATTAAGCCTAGCAGTAGCATCAAAGGAAAACCATTCATTTTGTCTAGACAGCACTGTATACGTAAGTAGCCTGGTCATATTGTTTGGGATTTCCTTTTGAAAGATAATTTGCTAATTCCACATATTTAATTTATATTCTGCATTGCCAGACTTTACTTTAAACACTGATAAAATTCAGAAATTCTTGCTTTTGTTCATTTATTTACACTGGAATAGCAAACTGACCTCGGTGATGTCTGATACATCTTTCTAGGTAATTTAGATTTATTTCTTCCTGATGAATACTTAGGAATAATTGACAGTGTCTTCATTAAGATGAAATATACTCACAAGTATGGCATGTGGAACCTCCATATCCAGTGTTTGAACAATCACAAGCAAAGTCATCCCAATTCTGACGACATATGCCATCGTGTTCACAGGGATCTGGGTTGCATCTGACAGACAAAACATTTTAAAACAAAGGATTGTAAAATATTTGCTCTTGAGGGCGCTAGTCCACAATAAGCACAGATTCAAATATCTTTGAGGATGCAATTTCATGAACAATATTTCTTTCTTTCAAACGCCGAAAACATTAAAAAATTCAGAAACATGCTGTCAACATGCTTTTATTTGGCAGAAACAATGCATGGAAATCAATAACTATACATGCACTAGTTAGAAAGATGAAATGAATTGTATAATGTAACACCCTCTACCACTGGTACAAGTTGAAATGAGGTCTGTCGACATGTAACAGCCAAGGCATGCCCGAGCAACATATCGGTAATAATTGCTCTATGAATCAACAATTGGAAGCAAACGAAAATCTGACAAGGATATTGAAGAAATACACAGGAAAGTAAAACTAGCATACATCTTTCAGAGGGTGCATGAAAGAAATTACACCTTTGAAGACATAGAGGGTAAATCTGACTGTCTCAGAATGAGAAATGGAAATTCTGCCAACCTGTCAACAATACCACATGTATCAATATTAACACCGCTGACTACCGCGCCAGTGATTCCACTCTGTCCCAGCTCCAAGAAATCCACTTTTTGTGGACCCATGTAAAGGTTCTTCATGCAGCCGCGGAAACCGCCCTCGTTGGTGACGTCATTGGCTGGAAGTGAATCGTCGAATGGAGGAATGTATTTGGAAAATGAGTCAATGAATGCTATGGGTGGTAAGTCAATGATTTTATAACAAAAACAGTTTGATCAATGAATGGTTCAATGAATGAAGAAACATATACAAATGAGGCAAATGAATGGATAAATGAATGAAATGAGTGAGTGCAGAAAGAGAGAAGACGAGAAATAACCGGTAAATAGATATAGAAAAGAATTTATCGAAGTCCCAAAGTCACCACACCAATTAGTTTGTTGTTAGGGGAGGGAGGGACAGAGCGAGGGAACATAAGTTTACAAGGAATGGATTAAAGTTGTGTGATTATATCCCATAATAGCACTCATGATTTGAGGGCCAGGTATGGATCATACGGCAATGTTCCATCGTTCAGGGAATCACAGAAAGTAAGAAGTTCAGTGCTCAGTGCTTCAATATTAAATGCTGATCTATAAAAAGATTATGTCAGTTTGATGTATCTTTATTAATATTTATGATTTGTAAGTGTTAAGGGAAAATGGTTTATAAAACCACATGATTTACAGCAGACAGAAGACAGTTTTGATACCAAAGTTTGAGCGCAGCAAAGTCCTTGTGCCAAGGAAGATATAAGTGTAGGTAGACAGTATTGAATTTGCTGCGCGATAGAAATACGTCAAAGGTACTGACTGAACAGCTTGAATGAAATTTGGAAGATCAAGGAGTTAGGACTGATTGAAAATGAGAAATGTCTTTAAATTGAAATGTTTGCCTGGCGATGATTTGTTGGTATGACTGATTTCAATCAAAAACATCAAAATAGACCTAACTACATTAAAATTACATACAACTACACAATTTCACCGACACAAAACATAACTTGTCATGCTTTCTAGTCAAAAATGCAAAATGCCATAACTGCAAATTATTTGAGTATAAACTTTGCAGACATGTCCATGTGTAAATCAAACCACTAGCCTTCTGGAAGTTTAAGCTGGTCAACTTTCAACCAGATTGAACTTAAGTGAGCTCAAGTATTTTGGTCTGCAAAATGCTTACCATGGCAACAGAAATGGTAACTTTGACAAATTCACAAAAAGAAAGATGACAAGTTAATTTGCACATTCACAAATTCAATTCACCATACATAGGGGATTGATATCTAGGGTTTTATGACAGTAACTATTGACCCTTTGAACCCTGACCTTTCAGTGACCCATGTCATTCTGGGATTCACCTCACACAGAGTTCAAAGGGTGAGAGACACCTAGTTACTCTTTGCCAAATACTTGACCTACCTTCAAAAATATTCCAGGACAGTGTGAGGGTTTGGGGTTTAAAAGTGTTAGTAATCAAACTTGGGAGAATGAACACACACTCAGGCATAGTTAGTAGTGTACACGCTTTGAAATCTCAAACAGACATGATTGGCACATTTTTGCTTCAGTAAACATTCCGTCACATTCAGTGAATTGAATTTCTGTATCTCCTGACTCTGCTTCATCTTTGCAACAATTCAAATTTCTGAATTTGAATTTTGCTCTCAACTGCACAACAAGGTGAGATATAATCTAGATATTAAACCTTCATTTGTGCAGAGCTGTTGTTAGAGGTTAATTCCTGATTCTTGTTCACATTGACTAATTATTTGCGTTACTGGAAGTATCATCACTCTGTTCATTAAATTTGTTTTGAGGCAAAGCTAGCAACAACCTGTGCCTTTAACCCCTTGACCACCGTGAATGCCAGAAATTCCAGGAACCACACTGAATTTATACACAATTGAGTGCTAGATTGCTGGCAAAATCCTGTATTATATTCACATTATCTTAACTTTACTTATTGGTATACGGGACAATATTGGCAATGATTGATAGTCAAGGGGTTACGAGCACTGGTATAAAAATGCCTGTAACACATTTGATAAGATGTTGTCAGTTTCTCTGATTTGGACTGAAGGACTGGCTGCTTACGTGCTCCGCCGATGTAGTTTTGTGATGTAGTCTGAATGTTGATAAGTCTGTCTGTGTTCCATTCCCTGCCGTCAATCTTCAGCTGTGCAAAGTTGTTACTGACTTCAACACGGATGGAATGCCACTGTCCATCATTCAGGCCGTCTCCAGCCTCCATCTCAACCTGGGCTGCAGTCGTGGTGATGATGTCCACGCGAAGACGGCCATCTTTTAAAGTGACAATGATCCAGCCTTTGTCTTGGAGTTCATTGTAGACGAGCAAACCATTCTGATCATATGCACGGAACTCAAATAGAACACTACAGGAAAAAGATATGCGTGTTTATGTTGCAAAAGTAATATCAACACCATATGAGACATGCCACTTAGTGTGAAGAAGTCTCATATCTTGTGAACTTTCAATGTGACATTTTTAAAAGTGGGAGAGAAGAACGAAAATGTAAATTTTTTATCAGTGTGTAATGTTAAATGACATATTTCCTTTTTCAGGTATAACATTTTGCCTTGAAACTCAACTAGTTTCCGGCACCAGCATCTGTCAATGAATATTTCATATAATGTTTTTAACTTCATCTTTCTGATACAAATTCCACCGAAGGGTGAACATGCTTGAGTTTAGCCTGGATTATACAGTCAGTAGTTGTGACACTTGATGATTGTTTTACTATTTTTGTTTTAGATATCAATTTCAAGTTCTTGTTCTACTCCTTAAAGCATATTGAAACACAAACTATTTGCCTTGTCAACACAGCATCTTTATGTGTAAAAAATGCACATGTCACTGTTTACATTTGAATTCTAGTACGGACCAGAATTCACTTGTCAACAATAGCAATACAGTCTACACATGTACAAGGCTGAGTTGACAAGCTGAATACTGTGTGTATCTCAACATGCTTAGGGGAGCAGAACAAGAAATGTAGCTGACATTAAAAACAGAAGTAGAGAAAAGAATCATATGAAGCTACAGCTACAGACCCTTTAATGTAATTTAGAGAATATGTTTATTTGAAGGCATTAAATGTGGGTGAAACATTTCATTTGATTTAAATACAACATGGACTTACGTGAAATTATTTGATGTTCTTCCAAGCATTCGTATGTATGACTCTGATGTTGGGAAGGTAATCGGAACAACCACTTCATCCTGGCAGGTGTAGTCTAGTTTACCGTGAGTTCTGAATGCCGGAACCCCTTCTGTGATGGATTTGATGATGTTATCATTGTTGTAGAAGACGTTCTCAAGACAGCCGATAAAGTTTTTCTTAACAGTTATGCCAGGTTCATCAAAGTCCACAGCTCCGCCAAAAGTTATCTGCCAAACAAGAGAGCAAATTGTGATTATATTTCTGGGTAAATGACACAGTTTTTTTGGATAATTTGTTGGCATGTTTGAACAGAAAAAATGAAAGACTTTGATACCACAAACACTGGCCTTTGTGTTCAAAGTTAAGATAAAATGGTACTTTTGTTAACAATTATGCGTCATTGTGATCAAAGTTTTCAAATATATAATCTTTAAAAAATACATGTATACAAACTTTACCAAAAAATACTGTTAAAACACGTGTTATTGCTTCAATTCATTATAGACAATGACGTTGAAATTGTATTTTAGGGAACAGTCAAACACTTTAATGACAGAAGTCATAAATCCAGCATGCATTTCCCAATGGCCAGTAATTTTAAATAGCGCCCTCAGTGTTGAAACATGCCATCATATCAACAAGGTCAATGACAACACTTACAAACTACATAAAGGAGTTTGTGGGTTACAGGGTGATATAAATCAGCAACACACACTATGACTAAAATAATATGTTTACAAACATTCATGATAATATGAAACACCCACCATTTTGTCAAGGTCAAGCCGCTCGAAGTCTCCCTCAGCTGTGCCATGTACTGTGTGTCTATCAACAGTCATGCTGATGTCCCGTTTGTCTCTTACAATTCTGATGTTATGCCAATGATTATCATCTAGCAGACTGCCAGCAGACAGCTGAGTGGACCCGCTCACCTTGGCACTGCTCCCTGAACATGAATAAATATTAAAACGATTTTACCACCATTGACTTTTCTGTGGTTCAAGAAAATTATACACTGTGTTTTAATAATAACAGTCAAGTATGACATTACTTTTTCATGTATTTTCATCGAACAAACAGTTTTTTTATATGTTGTACTGTAGTAGATTCTTCAAAACACTTACATCTATTTTTGAGTTTTTTTGAATGGTGGTTTCTGTTCTTTTCTGCACATTTTTTTGTATGTGACGCATTGTAGAGTTATCATGAGGGGAACGCTCCATTAACTTGTACGTACCCGAGTAACCCGAGTTGGTTATCAGAGGATTAATCTCTATGTCAACATATGCGAACAGATTATCTTTTAGTGTAAACAAAACATTAGCACTGCCGGAACTACTTTTAGCATGGCCCATGCCGTGACGGCTCTTGTCCGGCACTCATGATTTCCGACCAGCGTTAAAAGTGCCGTCCAGCACTTGCTGTTACTTTGAGGTCATCATTTAGTTCATAAAATTGCATGAAGAGTTTACAAAAACGATGGTACTATAGAATCCCTTTCAATAAAATGCTGTTTAAACAATACTAGCAGTTAATTAACGTACGCTGATTTTGCATCCGAAAAGCTATTTTTGTATGAGAAAGTACGGTAGCGAAAATCAGCACAACAAAACAGGACTTCAGCACAACAAAACAGGACTTTTACTAAAACGTACTCTTTCAATTTCAGTTCAGACTCACATTGCGGAAAGGTGCATGCAATGTAATGAAAGTCACGAGCAAACTTTGGTGTCAACGGATCCAGTCTTTGAATTATCAATGAACACTCACTTATTTTTCTGGTCAAAAGCCAAAGGCTACTTGTCCATCGCAACAAGCCTCTCTATTTGAATCCGCGTGTTCATTTTTAGCTGGATGCCGGCCAAATTGACCGGCTACTTCCGTATTTTGGCCGGCTACTTCTCAGCAATGTTTCGCTCTCTAGTCCCGAAATTCTGGTTTTGATAATAACATTTTGATATTTGTTGTCTTGCAAGCCGGAGATAACATTTCAGAAGTGCCTATGTGGCTATATGTAATCCGGTGAACTTGTTGCTATCTAGTATCAGCCTGTAGTACCGCGATCTGCGAACGTGTACTGTACTTGGAATCGCTCTCGAGGTCATCCTTGCTTTCCCGACTACAGCCCGAATTATTCCGACGTTCACATCGGGTGCAGCTTACCATTGCACTGACGTTACGCCCACCAATAGCCGGCCATTTCCGAATAAAGTCTACGTTTGTTTCTCTCAAACGCGAAAGAGAAGAAAGTCTCAAACGCGGAAGAGAAAGTCGACGCTTCAGAGCTTTTGTTTTCTACGTAAGAGTAGGGCCTTGTCTGATGGGTAGGTTTTTGATCAAATGTAAAGCGACCAAAAGTTACTGAGTCTCATTTGTCATACTTTTGAAACGCCACGTCAATCCATCCATAGTCGATCATAGATCTACATCGCGTTTTGTGGAGGGGCCTTGGTAAAGCGGAAGGGAAAGTCTACGCGGGAGTCTACGCTTGAAAACTTTGATTTTCTGCGTAAGAGTAGGACTTTGTCTGTTGGTTGCCGGAGGTTTTAGATCAAATCTAAATAAACAAACAATTACTTGGTCTCATTTTTCGCACTTTTGAAACGCTACGTCGATCACAGTGTAAACTTTCAGTCCCTCTATCCACCGGTCTGGAAACGCCTATTGTAAAAGGTGACAATCACCTGGATCGCACAGCCAAACCGCGATACGAGGGGCAGTCACTTGATAATGCGTAGCTTGGGTTTGTCCTGCATGCCACAGTCCCCGATTGTGCGTACGCTTTTCTCGAATTTTCGCTGTTTTTGGCCCTCTTAAGTGTTCTCTGCGTCTATCTACGACACGAAGACAGAAATTATCATATCCTGAAACCGGTGTTTGTTTTTCGTGATCCTTCTCCCATCGTAAATGATGATAGTGTGCGATAATTTCTGGGGTTGATCGCTGCGAGTGTGTTGACGCATGGATGTCTATTTTTTACATCCATGGTTGACGTAGCACAAGCAACGGCTGGAATCACACCGGAAAATTTGTCGTCGCTTTCTCTTGCAATGCTAATATTCAGTGCCTCCAAATATGATCTAAATATGTTTTCTGTGTAATATTCTGTGAAATCATGTCTGTTAACTGAGCAGAATAGGATAGACAACTGCAGAAATGCATGGATACAGCAGAGGACTGTGGGTCGACCGATATTGCATTATGTGTAAGCTTACTGTGTCACAATCGACTAATCGACTGCAGGTTGTGTTGTACACATACGGTGTCGTACAGGTTGACGTTGGGTGTCGTCAATTTGGAATTTTATCAAACATGAACACTGGAATTTAGCTCTCTTTTTCAATTATATTCAACATCACCAAAAATCAATGGTAAGCTCGCGAATTCGTTTTATTGTGAAATTAATACCGTGAATTAAATCACTGAAATTTGTGCCGTCCGCCGACCGGCCTCGTTAACTGCCTCTACTATATCTCCTTTCTTATAATATGTACGAGTGGCCATACTGTTTACAGACGGATCCGGCAAGCAATTCATTGACTTAAATTCGCTCTATAGGAGATGTAACGTCACAGGATACGCGCAGCTCTTGGAGTCCTTACTCAGTCCATGGAGGTAGCTACTACCTCCATGCTCAGTCATTACGTTTTTTGCAAGTGCAAGAAAAATCTCGTGGAAAGAACGTTCCATGCTGTTCTGATCACATTTGCATATATGATCAATGCGCGTTACTGAAGTGAAGCGTCCGAAAATAGGAAACTTGAATGAAAGTGAACGAAGAACGATATTTTGTTTCACCATATTTCTAAAACTTAGTTTAGAGCCTAAATTAAAGAATAAACTAGATTACTTGCATTGAAAAAAGGGCAGTTCACTTTTTCCTGTCAACATAGTTCCATGTGCAAGCATATGTGTGTGCCCGTGGTACTGAGTGAGTCGTTACAGCCCTGACGTTCCTATCATAGCACCAGCTCGATAAGATAATCGCAACAATGGAAAATTAACACCTTGGGGATTAAAAGTCTTCTGTTTGTCACCCGAGTTGGCAGGCAGCAACTCGGGTTTCAGGTACCATCAAAGTTAATGGAGCCTTCCCCTAATGTATTGATGGTGTCCTTTTCCTAATCAACTGACAGCCACCTTTGCCAAGGCTATTTACAGAAAGATCTTATACAGGAATTCTTAAGTGTTGATAGGAACTCCAAGTAGGGATGTGTACTTTGTATATACACTGTGCAAAAGTTCACCAGACAATGTTTAAAAATAGTTTAAGAAGGCCAAACTTTAATACTGATAAACTGATAAAATTTGAACTATTTCAAATAACCTTGTCTTGAGGGATATAAAGTTAGGGATTACAATATTTGCGCACTAAAAATATTTTTAGAAATTAGAGCTGTTACATGTCAACAAAACTTTTAAATCTTACCAAGGTTGAGATTTAAAATAAGATCACCCTCCTTGAGTTCTAAGACTATGTAGTCAGTCTGGGTACCGGATCCAGCCATCACGACTCCATCAGGGCGGTTGGTCTTCATTCTGAGTCTGATTTCGTCTCGAGTTGAAGCCAGGTGTTGTGCCCTGCTACTCACATCATAAATTGCATAGTTTGTTCCATCAAACGTAACAGTGTCAGCGTCTATTTAAGATAGAGTGATGAGAATGTAAGATATGGAGACAACATTAATGTTTTACCTTTTGTAAACACTAAAATGTTAAACAGAGAAATACATACCATATTTTTCAACTGAAGGAATACTTCCGATAGCTAAATACACATTTAGCAAATTTGATATAAAACAGTAAATTTGAATCTTTCAGTCTAGTTTGCCAGTCCTGCAGTCTGGTTTGTCAGTCCTACAGTTTGGTTTGTTAGTCCTGCAGTATAGTTTGCCAGTCCTGCAGTCTAGTTTGCCAGTCCTGCAGTCTGGTTTGTTAGTCCTACAGTTTGGTTTGCTAGTCCTGCAGTCTAGTTTGCCAGTCCTGCAGTCTGGTTTGTTAGTCCTACAGTTTGGTTTGCTAGTCCTGCAGTCTAGTTTGCTAGTCCTGCAGTCTGGTTTGTTAGTCCTACAGTTTGGTTTGCTAGTCCTGCAGTCTGGTTTGTTAGTCCTGCAGTCTGGTTTGCTAGTCCTGCAGTCTAGTTTGTTAGTCCTCTGATCCAGTTTGCTGGTCTGACAGAATAGTTTGTCAGTCCTGCAGTCTAGTTTGCTAGTCCTGCAGTCTAGTTTGCTAGTCCTGCAGTCTAGTTTGCTAGTCCTGCAGTCTAGTTTGCTTGTCCTGCAGTCTAGTTTGCTAGTCCTGCAGTCTAGTTTGCTTGTCCTGCAGTCTAGTTTGCTAGTCCTGCAGTCTAGTTTGCTAGTCCTGCAGTCTAGTTTGCTAGTCCTGCAGTCTAGTTTGCTAGTCCTGCAGTCTAGTTTGCTAGTCCTGCAGTCTAGTTTGCTAGTCCTGCAGTCTAGTTTGCTAGTCCTGCAGTCTAGTTTGCTTGTCCTGCAGTCTAGTTTGCTAGTCCTGCAGTCTAGTTTGCTAGTCCTGCAGTCTAGTTTGCTAGTCCTGCAGTCTAGTTTGCTTGTCCTGCAGTCCAGTTTATCAGCCCTGCAATCTAGTTTGTTAGTCTTGCAGTCTAGTTTGCTTGTCCTGCAGTCCAGTTTACCAGCCCTGTAATCTAGTTTGTTAGTCTTGCAGTCTAGTTTGCTAGTCCTCTGATCCAGTTTGCTGGTCTGACAGAATAGTTTGTCAGTTCTGCAGTCTAGGTTTCTAGTTCTAGTTTGCTAGTCTTGCAGTCTAGATTGCTGGTCCAGCTGTCTAGTTTATTCTGTATACATTGTCTATCATACCAGTGCATTAGAACCAACTGGTTTGTGGCAAACTCACTTTTCAGAGAAAAAACTGAATTTGCTCACACCTGATTGGTTTACTATGATGATGTCATTCCAAAATTAAAGAGAGTCATTTATTTACCATGAAGGGCACAGTTGGCTTATTACGTAAGGTTTCTTTCATGATTCAACCAAGGAACTTACTGTGAAGACATCCATAGACCTCAACTCTCATCGAAAGCTGTCTATTGAGTGCCTTTGGTCTGAAGCGGATGTGTCTTGCAATGATTGGAGCATCCAGGATGTTTTTCTTTGAAGTCCTGGCATCAGTATTGCCATCAAACACCTGAAAGAGAAAGGACACAAAAAGAGTTTTAATACCTAGTGAGGCAGATCAATTGCGATTGGTTGAAGTACTGGCCAATCAGGGAGCCTGTTAAGGTAGAAAGGTGGAGTTTGTCACCAGATGGGACTACTTCATCAGTACCCGTATAGGGAATCCAAACTTGTCTGTCATGGGAGAGGAATTACATTTACCTTCATTTTTAATCAATTTGAAATTAAATACAGGGCCTGATATCATCATTCTTTTCTCATTTGTCTCAGTAATACAACACTGCACAACAGCATGCAAAAATTGCAACAGTTCATAAACCTCACTCAACACACAACACCTGTCACCGGAAACAGCAATCAATAATATGTATGGCTCTACCCTGCTTTGGTGTTTGAATAATCACAATAACACACACTGCAGTGTTGCATAAAATAAAATACTGGATCACCTAATTTCATACAATGTTTTGGATAAAGGGCCAGTGGCTGTAATTTTGGATAATTTTTTCACTATTTTCGTTTGGTATGTCAAGAGTAAGTTCTTGTTCAACTCCCAAATCATGTTAAAACACCTACTATCTAGCTTGTTAACACAGAGTTTATACATATAAAATGCACTGTTCTTCTAGTCCAGACCAGAATTCAATTGTCAACAATAACAACACAGCTAGTTTACACATGTACAGGCTGAATTGATAAGCTGAATACTGCGCATCTCAACACATCTTGGGGAGTAGCACAAGAAACTGAAGTTGCCATTACCACAAAAGCAGTAAAAAAACATCAAAAGTTTAAAGCTACAGGCCCTAGAAATGATTTTGATACTGCCAGTGGAGTCACCTCTTTGCTATCATTCTAAATGTACGTACATTGATTAGGGTACCTCCAGATAAAACACAATTTAACAAATATTAATTTGATAAACCATACTCTGTTCACCAAATCAGAATGCGAGTAAGTGCAATAAGCCTGTGTATTCTACTGGGATACAAGTAACCCTAGCCCTGCCATTTTACCTAGTTTCCCCTACATTTAAGATCAGTACATATCAGAGATATCTCCAATCTACTGGGCTTCCACCTTCCTATGTTCCTTTCCTATGTGACACACAGTATACCATATCACATGACAGAGTATAATACCACACCCTGCTGCATTACACATCATCCTAGTATGTCTCAGTGCATCCCATCATGCAATACTGCACCAAGCCACACCTACAGCTTTATAGGCCAGATGCTGAAACTAACATACATGGGATGGATGCTACTGTATTTAGATAGTGTATTCTTAGTTTGTTTCTAAAAATCGCTCTGATCATCGATTTTTTATTATATATATAAATTTGCATATCATGTTTTAGGTGAAAGCTGTGACTGTATGATGCTTCCATATGGGGAAAAAATCAACAACAACAACAAGAAAAAAAAAAAAGCAAGAAAGAAGAAAAAATACTCACTTTACGTGAACCCCTCTCTGTGTAGTCATTCCATAGTTCGCCATCACTGCTGTATTCCAGCGAGTACTGTGTTACCCACTCTGAACTTCCACTGCGTCCCTGTGTAGCGACTGCTGTGATTTCAGTCTGTGCTCCCAAATCAATGCTGAGATACTGATCAGTGTTCTGTGTTGCTGCTGTCCAACCTCCTCCACCTAAAGTAAGGAAAATCATGATATATAAAGTAGAGTCCATTTTTTCGCTTTATTTACTCTTCGTTTTCTGGGAGTAGTAGATTCTCTGTATTAAGTAATCTCAATTTAAGTTTTGTCCTCACTTCTATAGGGAACAGTCACATTATGATAAATGTTTGCAGCAAAGTTCAATGGATTTTCGATGAGCAATGAAAGCTGTTTACTAAAAAGTCAATCAGGAAAAGACAGTGACCATGAGGTGTGCTTCATTTATAAGTGAACTTATATTCCACTTTCAACTTTCAGTTTGAAAAAGCTCTTTTATAAGGATGTCCTGACATTGACAAGACTGCTGATGTCCATAAGGACAGCTTTCACTGTACTACAGTACCGTACATTACTGCACTGGAAATGTTTTCTTCTGGATAGACAATCAGATGCTATGGGATTTGGTAAGTTTTCGCAATGGGATGAATGGCTCCCATGCACCATACATTGTACAACTGTTGATTTGTTCTTGCACAGACAAACTCACATTATGTGAATTAGGAAAATTTATATATCCATTATTTTACTTTTAAGACAAGGAAGAATGAAAAACAAAACACATTTATTTAAAACTTGTTTGTATCTTCTCAGAGGGGTAAAGTGCTCGATGCAGGGATGCAGAGCAATATTGCAATAAATATGAGAACACATCAAGTATGTTTGGTACCTATTACTAAAGTTTCACACATACGAGCGATCGTCAGATAGGTAGATTTTATTGTATTTTATTTTGATTTACAGTCTGATGGTTGCGTGTATGTGTGAAATTTGAGTATAGGTACCAAATATACTTGATGTGTCATACATACATACATGTGTGTGTATATATATATATATATATATATATATATATATATATATATAATATATATATATATATATATAATATATATATATATATATATATATATATATATTGTATTTTATTTTGATTTACAATCTGATGGTTGCGTTTATGTGTGAAATTTGAGTATAGGTACCAAATATACTTGATGTGTCATACATACATACACACATATATATATATATATATATATAATATATATATATATATATATATATATATATATTACTTCAAGTACAAAGTAATGGTATCTGTTACTTAAGTTCATGCATCCAGTAATTATCTGACAGATAAAGTTAAAGTCTGTCTGATGATTGCAGGATGCATGAACTTAAGTAACAGAATCCGTTACTTTGTACTTGAAGTAATTTTGTGTTATTATTTATAACGCTCTGCTTTAGCAGCAGCACTGTAATTTCCACAAGGACATCTGTATACTTTATATATATAAATATATATATATATATATATTATAATTATTTCTCGTCCTCTCTTTTATTTTGTTGCTGTTGTTTTGTTCTGTTGTAGTTGTTGAACCTTTATTGTACTGTATATTAAGTCCCAAATGGAGATTCAATTTCAAAAAAGGCTTTTCTTTTACTTTATATATTATTATTTGGGCCCATTCTAACTTTGTAATCCCATATCACCTTAGACAGGAACAAGGTATGCCCTGGAACACCCACAGAAAAATGACAATTTTTGGCCGATAGCAATAACGTTTATATTGGGGTTTTCACGAATGTCACATGTCAGTTCTGCAGAAGAATCTTGAGTGTTTTCCCTACAAATGGAAAATAACTACACAGTGAGATTGTGTGTATTAACAGGCATGACGATCCGTACTAAGCGTAGGAGTTAAATTTAACATGGGATTTCACAACAGCAGTAAATCATGGCCTAACACATGCCATACAAGTGTTTAAAAGAACATCAAACAGATCAAATGATGGTTTGCATTTCTGTTTTGATGGCCAAGCCTAATTCTATGGGTGTGTTCTGGTGTAGCATTACAGATGGATACGGTGTACATCTGTTTTGAACTATTCAGTTTGGATAAATACCAGAGATTTAAAAGTCACACCCAAGGAAGAAAATTCTCTCCCCTCTCTCTTGTTACAAGAAAAATACAAACACACAATGCTCTGAGGCTTTGAGCTCTATTTTTTAAGTACACTATTACTAAGTTTCTTGTTTCGATGACCCCGAAGTGATCTCTTGAGGGTATTAACAGAAATTATTTGGTAGTCCAATACACTTCGTAGTTTATCAGTGAGAATGATGAACATATAGAATAAAAATAACTGTAACCAGAATGACACAATTGACAGAAAAGGGTTCAGATTCCAGAATAGCCATAGTAAATGGAACAATTTGCAAATCCTTGCTTGAGCATATTAGACTTGGAAATTCCTAAGAGAGTTTGATAATCCTGATTGCTGATGGATTTTGAACTTACAACCACCCTGTACTCACTCTCTCCCGGCATTTAGTCCCAAGCACGAAAATTAAAAAAGTCACCATAACCTTGACCAGAAATAACACTACCAACGCTGCTACTTTCGGCAAAAGTTCCATTTTGTTACTATGTTTTATTCTTCTTGTCTTTAACACAAATACACATCAAATTTTACATTTGAAATATCACAAAATCCTCTTCAAAATAAATTTAACAGAAAGTTGTACATATCAATGCACAATAATGTTAAAGCAGATGATTATATAACAGGAAGGAAGTTTTTCTGTAAGTTAGACTATGTTAAATTTTTCATTCAGAATGCTTTCTATATTTAACCCCATTATCAACCGGAATTTTGACTACTGTAAGGTTTGACCACAGTATGGCGATCAGAAGTTTGATGTACATTTAAATAGCTGTACAAAATCATCAACACAATATCAAAAGGATAGACGAACATAAATACATTTCAGATTGATAATAATGTAAAGGCTTCATAACCTTCAATGGTTGAGTTTTTCAACAAAACTAGTGGTTACTAGTAGTATATGAAATGTGAGCTGTTTGTCTTGTAACTCAGCCTAGGTTGATCCATGATATGCGGCAAGACACAGGAATGTCTTGTGGTAAAACACAAGATGGGATCACAGTGGGAGACTTTCTCACTGGATAACTATCAAGGGAATCAACACTAGAGGTCGACCAAGGACAGCATAGCCAGAGGGGGCAGTAAAACAGCATATTGAATCCTGGTATGAGATTGTAATTTACAAGGATTAATTCACACTGTTTAATAAGCTACACGGGTCATTGCGGGTGAAATTACTACTAGGAATTCCAATTTGATCACTTTGAAATTGTCCAGTGCACTTGAAACCCCAGGCACCTGAACTTCTGCCACGGTTGATATCATGTGCATGTGTTTTGGACACATTCTCAGCATGGGGGACTTGCAAGCTAGCTACTCTATTCACCGCTGAATTTTCCGAACAAGCCATCATTCAAATAAGTGTTTGTATTCATCAGCAACTGTAGTGGCATGTATCTCATTTTGTACATTTAATGTTATCTCAATCTGAATGTGAAACGCTTTGATATTGATAAAGGCGTACTAAAATGGTCACATTTTAAGAGCTCGGTGATTCAACACACTTCAGTATCCACTCAAACGTAACTTGCGTCACTCAACAGAAAAATGTGAACTGTAATCAAGAATCTTAGCTTCTCAAAACCATGTACTGCTTTGTCAGCCTAACAGGGCACCTTTAATAAATGTAATTTTTGTGATCGTCATGGGGAATTATCATCAATATAACTAAAAATGTCAACTGAGGGTGTGCCATTTTACAAAATTGTCATGGTACTTTTCCCTCTGGTAAAATATTGTTACACAGTTACACTTTTCTCTGGTTGAGTCATTTATAAAATAATGGTACTTTCCACGTTGGGATTAATGGTTCTTCTTATCAGATTGGATTAGATAACAAAATAACAAAAGGTAATGGAAAATTACGAACAAATAAACACTAATTAAACTTAATCAAGCGATTATAATTCTTTGATGAAGGGTGTGGTTGAGGCTACCAGTAGGTTCAATAATTTGTCTGATGAATTATCTCAGCTTTGCCTGTATTGTGCAGTGTAGATGCCTGGATTTTAACATCCTGTTTCTCCCGAGAGAAATTTGTTTGAAGTATGCCTGACATGTGAAAAACTGCTGGTAGACTTTGTCTAGTCCTTGTTGGAGGTAAGGAAAATTTACCGTCACAATGTCAGGCATCTGTTGTACAGGGATTTTTTTAGGGACAAAACGGCTGGTTGGAGAAGACCCTGATAACGATATCAATACATAATGTAAAATATTTGCATATTTGGATGCTAATTAATCTTTGTACACACAAACCTTGTGTATCTGAATGTACAAAATCCACCGGCCAGCCCCTCTTGATTTGATAAGTCACTCAGTAGTACATGTACCTATCAAATTACCTCAAAGTTTACAATTAGTTTTGAATTATGCTGTAATTTGTTGTTTTTACATTGAATTTGTCCTATTATTTAAGATGTAACAGGACAAAGATATGACAAAGCAGAACAAATCACAAACTTTGTTAAAGTGGATTTTACATATTAAGTCTATACATATAATTACTTTCTTTTTTTCATGCAATCCACAGAAATAGTGGTCTGAAGTTTGCTTTATTTGTGTTAGGATGGGGGGAGGGGCCAAGCCTAATATGCAAATAGATATTGACAAATATGGGTGTTACGATTTCTGGAGGTTAACTGATGTTGCCATATGATAGCAGCGATGTAAGAAAGTCATTAAATTGACAACCAGACATCCCGGAAGGTAACTTCGAAAAGTCGTTTGTCTGAGCTGAGTATCACTTGTCCTGATAATTGTCTTTCATACTGTACAGTGTACATGTAGACCTAGTATACCTTACCTGCAATTCAAGTAGCCTGACTAATTATCAGAAGTTACTTCCGCCTTTCGATATTTTCATAAGGCTGGCAATTGTAAAAATTTATTTTACCTGCAAGTATAGGCAGGAACTTATGTACCACCAACAAACCAGGTCAACATTGCAAAAACATATTAATGACATTTCAGATGTTACACTTGTTCACTGTGTAATTTGACATTCCTTGTAACACTGCACATAGCAGCAGTTGGTAGCTATCAAACCCAGTGAGAATTGCAAGCTCCCTTTCTAGATAGGTTTGGGTCTTAACAATGACATACAGGGTCTTCCTCTACTTCAGTGGCTGCTGAACTGCATTTGATTACAACTCAGCATTTGCTTTTAACTGAGCAGTTGATAGCACAAGTGGCTTTTCGGAATGTACAGTTTGAGGTGATAGAGAAAAATATTTTGCACATTTTTCAGTTTGGCGTGCTTCACAAGTAGAAAGAATTACTTCTGAACCTTCAGGTACTGTTCATCTACCGGTATTATAGAATCCTTCTCAATACCATGGGTCAAAGGTCATGGGACAATCCGACTTCACCTACTCTAAAACTCCAATTTTAACTGCACAGAGTCTCTCTTAGTATTCCATGTTCATACCAAGACTCTAATAAAGATGGTCTTTTTTATTAGGGTCTATGGTCAATATAAAGGTTTGCTGTGTTGTTGTCAGGAAACTTGACATTTTGTCAATGGATTGGAGTTAACCACTGTGCATACACATACATGTATTGTAGTGGTATTGCTCCTTGTTTGAACACCGGACAAATTGCACGTGGAATGAGAGAAACAATAAACGATTCTCTAAAATTTCAGGAAAATTGAAGATTTATGAGGCTGATCAGGTTTGAACAAATATTTACTGAGCCATGGATATAAAATTTGATGAACAGGACACCTTTGAGGTGAATTTTGAGGTGTTTATCATCATGACATTCTGTACAGAAGACTGTGATGAGTGGGATTTGGTTCAGAAAGTCACGCCTTTATTGTAGCTGAAGGTGATTAAAAACACACACGTTCCCCCAACTCTTTGTATCTGCCCAAAGTAACATTAATTGAAACGTCAGAACTGACAAATTGCAAAGTCCTTCACTGAATGCAATTTTCTCAGAAACTGAAATCCTGGGATGAAAGTGAAGTGTTTTGATGAGTAAATGACACTGCTATGTACTTACAGTAATAACTGAAATTCCTCCGTTGATTGTACAAGACCTTTTCGGTATCAGTAACACTTCTCAAGGGAATGCAATTTACTGATGGACCAGCCTGACTGTAGACCATAACCTACATTCTCTCCTTGTGACACCGTTGTGTTTATGCACAGCTACTGAACATTTACCAAGCCTGACCCATTTACAGTGAATTTCAGAAAAATATAATTTCATATACAGTTGCAGATGTTACACACAAACTGTTTGCTATACAAAACTGATCTCTCTGTCCTCTCCCGTAGAGCATTTAATGTTAACCATATTATTTCCAGTATCTGTAGCCCTTTTGCTATATTTTACAGTATTTTTATTGTGTTTGTAAAATAAAGTGTCTTCTTCTCCCAAAATAATGTTGAAATCCTTAGTGCATTACTTGTCAACACGATCTCTCTGTGTGTAACATCCAACGAGATTGATGACACTTGAATTCATAGAATTGAATATAATTTGTTTGTCAACAATAACATTGGATATTGTCTGTGTAGTCTGTATGTGTGCTACATGTCCAATGTTATTGTTGACAACTGAATTTTAGTCAAGACTAGAATTCATTTGTCAACAATAACATTGCATATTGTATGTGTAGTCTGTATGTGTGCTACATGTCCAATGTTATTGTTGACAATTGAATTTTAGTCAAGACTAGAATTCATTTGTCAACAATAACATTGCATATTGTATGTGTTGTCTGTATGTGTGCTACATGTCCAATGTTATTGTTGACAATTGAATTTTAGTCAAGACTAGAATTCATTTGTCAACAATAACATTGCATATTGTCTGTGTAGTCTGTATGTGTGCTACATGTCCAATGTTATTGTTGACAACTGAATTTTAGTCAAGAGTAGAATTCATTTGTCAACAATAACATTGCATATTGTATGTGTAGTCTGTAAGTGTGCTACATGTCCAATGTTATTGTTGACAACTGAATTTTAGTCAAGACTAGAATTCATTTGTTAACAATAACATTGCATATTGTATTGTGTAGTCTGTGTCTATGCTACATGCCCAATGTTATTGTTGACAATTGAATTCCTAGAATTGAACAGAACTCATTTGTCAACAAAAACATTGCACATTGTGAATGCTGTGATGAAAAAACATATACATTACACTTTATTTTTCAACAAAGTTACCAGAAACAAACTTGCTATTTAGAACAAAAATAATGGATTTGAAATCTTATAAAATGTTATGTTATATAGAATGCAAGATGCAAGGTACATGAATACTAACATTGATAATGAATCATTAGGATAAAATTTTAATATAGAAACACTACTCATTTTTATATAATTTGCATAAATGAATACTGATCAACCTTGATCTTGCACTGCAAATGTTACAGCTACTCTCCCTTTAAATGAATTTTAATCGAGTTCAAATTATTGAATACATAATATTTCTCAATGTTCCATAATTTACATATGTACAGTTAATGTTTCGTATATCTGCAAACTTGTAAAACAGCCACAGAATGGCTTGCTAGATTGTAGCAGACTAGGTAGAATACATGTAGGAGTTAAACTACACTCAACCGAAGCTGTAGAGGAATTCCTACATGTAAGCCTACACTTACCTTCGTTTCTATTGAGTCGTGCAAAGTATGGCGACCTCTGGACACTGAATACTGAGCTAGCTGTGATCTTGTCATCCGTTATTGATCCGGCTTCCATTCCCAGTGGTGAATCACATGTCTGATCATCTTCCTCATCTGGTGGCAAAAGATAAGAAATCAATCAGAAAAATTATCACAAACTGTTGTTCTTTTTTATTCCAAATGCATCTATGTGTATATATGTAGATCAAGGTTTTTTTCATGTTTATCATTAATATTCAGTACATGTATCTCTGCAAAATCAACTTAAATGGATATTCTTTACAAGTACATGTATATTAGCAATATTCACATAGCTAAACTGTCTGATATTATTTGTACAGAAGGTAATTTGCCTGATCAGTTTTGCATTTGTTAAATATCAACCATGCAACATGTACATGCATGTAACAGTTTTTCTCAATGTACATTGCATTATATTATACACATTGTGAGATCTAAAACATTATTCCCTAGCCCAGGCAAACAGTTTTCATACAGTCACTCTGTTGTGGTTTTTAAATTAAGCTTTGTGTTGACATATACAGTACTAATATATCAGTGTATGAATGACCTGAAATAGTACAAGACATACGTCTTCTATATTTACTTTCAGTAATTTGATAATTGTGTAGTCTGACCTCAAACCTGGTCTCCAGCTCTTAACGAGAGCGATTTGTCATATTGTGCAATTTAAATCAGACAGGAACTTTACAAATTAAAAGGGCAGAATCTGATGGTTGGCTAGTTCTACTCAAAATTGTGAAAAATTACTTTCAACATAGAAACATTACATCATCATGCCATTTTTGTCGTCTAATATGACATACATCATATACTCAGTTGAAGCCAGCAGGCATACATGTATTGCAGTGAAAGATTTGCCATGGACAGCATATAATTTTTCCATGTCCAACTTTCCACATGTAATCTACGTAGGACTACATGTAATGTGTAGGTAAATTAATTGGGAAAGAGTTCTCCCTGGGAAATTTTATCTGAAGTTTGTAACATGACACTGATGTCATTCTGAGTAAATCATCCACTGACACATTGTAAATGCACTGTACTCCTACAGAACATTAAAATACATAAATTATATCTGACAGACGAAAATGGAATTGAGACTTGCACAACAAGTAAGGTTATCTATATATACTTCAAGTAGAAATTTTTTTATGCCACAAATCAGACTAGAAAATGAGTATAATTAAGTGAATTTTACAATTTTGTAACTTTGATGACAAGACAGTAAAAATCCTGTCAAAAACAATATTATTGACTGACCCTTGTATGTCACTTCCACAAGTTGAACAGTTCACTATCTTACTAAAAAGTACAATCATTGTCTCCTGGGAAAGTACACAGACTACTCAGAAATACGTTACATGCAACAAATCTGATATGGTAGGTACAGTATGCAAAAATATTCAGTGGATGAAAGTTTACCCTCTTGTATCAAATTTTTTTAGTGTAAACTGGACTTCCTGGATTTCTAGGCATATTCATCTAACAGTATTAAAATGTACATCTGTACGGAGAAAACGCATACTATCATAATGCTATACTTTGAAATTACTGCAGCCCAGATAATGACGGAGCTGAAGCAAAGATGAACTGCAGTTCTTTCAATATGAGAAGAAAATCGGCATAATTTCTTCAAATATGTGAAGGAAATCCAGTGTTCTCCCCAGAGCTATTATAGAATGGTGGCCGCCACTCTATAATTTTTGGTAAACAATTGAAACTCATTACCATAACGATTACATTTATTGTTATGCAAATTAGCCGCCACTCTATCAGAAAATCCTGGGGAGATCACTGGAAATCAAAGAAAACTGCTATAATTTGAAGAAGAAATTGTACATGTCTGACAGACTTCTAAGAATGGGAGCAGTGCACACAAGTGGATTTCTATCGTCGCCTGCCAAATGGCTCTCTCACCGGACTCTCAAGTAATCAACTTCACCTCTATCAGAGATGCTGGACAGATGGAAGAAGTTCCCATGGGTTACGAAGGCTACAGTTCTTGTTCCATCAAGAAGTCAACATGCCATCGAAGATGATGTTAAACATGTACATTGATGTGCAGAAAGAGGCCATACAAGTATATTGTGTTGTTGTCGCTGCAACTCACAGGCAATTAACACTTTAGGTACAGTACATTGCAAACCATTTCATGATTGTGTCTTTACTAGATCTCAGAGAATTGTCATTTCTCATGATATTTCTTCCATATCAGTTGTTTTGTATTAGAGGACAAGCTTTTATAGATGTCTTATTACGGTGAAAAGTTGCATCTTCCTGACATTTGAGGCTTACAATAAAGATTAATTAAAGAGATTAATCCCATGTCTTCCATGGGACTGAGCTTCAAATCACCAAAGTTTGAAATACAAGCCTGAGATGATACGCAGTGACAATTGCCAGTTCAAAGTATATCCTACAAGTTTTAATTGACTTGATCCATACGCAATCTGAATACGGTTACACATTTACTTTGAAATGATGAAGTTCACAGAATTATATGATTCAGTCACTTTGATATTGGATTTATAATATTTTGAGGCACTTTGAGCATTGACAGGTGTTCATAAGAACGACAGTATTGTACTTGTAACTTAGCATGTCTGCTATTCGAAAAACACTTTGCATTGATCTCAACTCTTCACTAGAATGTCATCTTACAGCTCAGCTGTTCCAACAAACTGACAGGAAAACATTGTCTGTTTTCACATCATACAAACTATATTGTTTTTGATGAAGAAGCTTTCAAACCACATTATTAAACATTAATTTTCTCCAGACAATCTCATTTGCCTGATGCCATTATACAGAATGCTCTCTAAACATGAACCCAATATTAGCGTGGATTGTTTTTACTCCGAGAATTCTAATATGTCCTTCAGTTACCCTAATCTACGTGGAGGCCATTGACCTCAGGATGAATGTACGTACAAATATGATCATGACACATTGACAGTCCAACAAACTGAGGCATCATCTGATTGTCAGGTGTGAGTTATACCATGGATGTAAAAAATAGATCTATTTTTTACATCCATGGTTATACTGAAAACATCATAGGATTAGATAAAGGATTAGAAAGGTCGGAGATGTACATATAGATAAACTAGTACAGGATGAAAACTGATGAAAATGATTCAGTCAAGTTGCTTCACAAACCCTACACAAGCAAACCTATCGGTATTTCATTAGTATTCTGTACAAGGCACTTAATCATCACAAATGTCACTTTTTTGTATTTTTTCCCCAGATTTTAAAATGAGGTCCCTGTTAGCATTGTATACATAATGGGAAATACTTCTAAGCCCTATTAAAATATTAAGTGAAAGTGTATTTGTTAATTTGACATGTAAACAGATATATATTGTAACATATAGCTGTTGCCGATACAGTGCTTCATCAAGAAGGAGAATGACACTTCATCCAATATGCAAAGTGCATTGCTCTAATGACAAAATTTAATTTCACTGGATTTCCCCACTGATATCATTCACACATCCGATGAAGTTCTGTATCACCTGATTTGAAAATCTGATGACTTGAAAAGATAAATTTTGCCTTTGGCCATACTTTAAAACACAATCCATGAAAAGCTGCATGTGTACTACATGAAAATAATAAATTCAATACGTATCTATATACTCTATGGTAAAATAAATTTCTACATCCCATTGATTTATTTCTAAAATTTACTTATATGGCAGTAATTTGAAGAAGAAGCCAGCTGCTCTGACACTGAATGATGTGTTCTTTGGTTATCTTGTAAATTACCACGTGAAGCCCTATAACTTTTCCAGTGCGTGGGCTAAAAGAATTTCCATGTCAGAGACAAACTGACATGAGAATGTCCAGAGTGAAAGAATTTACATGACAGGGTGAATTATCTTGTAAACTCAGCATTAACTATAGTGATACTGGGATATGTGAGGACTTACAGAAACTTCTCCATCCTAAGATACGAGAAATGTTCTATGAAATGTTCTACAAGATGGATCAATTTATATCATCCAAGGAGCATGAGAGTGATAAAGAAGATAAAAATAACTTCAAACTCTTTTAGCAGAATCTGAATATGGAACAGTTCCAATGGACACATTAAATGTGAAGTTTACCACTCAAGAAAAGTAACGTTGTACTTTTGATACAGATACTGTATCTCATTCAACTGAATTCACATATTTGTCTCTGCAATACCACGTAAAAACTAAGATATCCAAACAAATGTCTTGTTTCATCTGAGACAGAAAGGAACCAGCACACTGAGCATATATGAATATTGACATTTCACAAGACCTGCCCTATACCGTGGGTTTATTGACGTCTTACAGCGTGTCGATAAATTGAAGGAATATATTTCAGTGAAATCTGTCATGCCTTTATTGCATCAGTGGCGTAAACACAGAGAGAAGTAGAGATAGCATTAAACCTGCTCACTTTGTACACGCAATATGATGATTACATAGAGCACCATTTAGTATCTGTTTAACTAGTCTACCATTTAACCACATGTAAAACTAAACTTAATACTTTGATTTGAACTACATACAGTGTCACACCCACAATAATATTTGAGAAACATTACAAATTGACCCTAGCCAAGTTCAGGTCTCCAGTTCTTCAACTATCCTGTTTCTTAAATGGTACTCACAACTGCTGTAGTCATCAATTAGAATAAACCATTTCTGATTGAAAACTGATTGAAAAGACCTAATAAGCAATCATGACACATGCACAAAATGAGCGTAACTTTATTGCACGATTAATCTATACAATGTTTTAAATCACAGCTTCTGTATACAGATTTGGCATTTATTATAAACTGAATCACTGTTCAAAGGATGTTAAATTTTGTATGTGTCATAAATAATTTTTACATATCATTCAAAAAAGAATGTGACAATTTTCTAAAGCAATTTCCAAATGCTATGGGAATATGTAAATTATCACGTGGCATGTTTGCAAATGTCTGCGGTGTCTTCATGTAAATACAATGTGTGTACATTATGCACCTTTCGATTCAATTTCAAACCAAATACCGTCCAGTACAGAGCTATTATCATATTGGTATATTTCCACAGATACCAAACGTACCAAACAACTTATAATTCTTTTAAGTAGTGTGCTGTGGAGGCTTTCAGCTCCACCCAGCTCCTTGAGAATACTTGAAGGAGACCATACTGAATTACTCTGGTATGCAAAAACTTTGCCCACCTTTCTCTAAAGTGAAAGAGGGACCCTTAGTATCACTGGCATAGTCATTTGCAAAAAACAAGCCCTGCAGCTTTTCTTCTGAAGAGCAAAAATTTGTAAGGACCAGAACCTGAAAGTACAAAAAGGTTTGGACTGTACGTTTTTCAGATTGGCCTATGCAGTAATTTTTGTAGTTGCGGGTAAATTATGCAACCACTTTATCTGAACTTACTTGTCATGAGGACAATTTGCAAAACATAGGCTATTTGGGGAGAAATATGACAGCAATAACACGGATTGCTTTTGTACAGTAGGTTGGTTACTGAATATGGCAAATCTGAAAGTGACACTGGCTATTGCCAATATAAATTTTTACAAATTTTGTCTTTGCACACCGGTTTTTACAAAGTTGGATCCAGACCTTTGACGTGTGATTTTTGTACTTTAAATCAGAACATTTGTGGCATCAAACTACCTATTTCATCATTCCTGTGAGAATAATTTCTGAAAGTCTTGTCAAATTTTGTGCCAAATATGTATTTTTTGCAAATTTTTAACGATGGAAAAATCAGCCTTGCCTTCTTACTACAGCTGATACTATCAACATGTGCAACTGTTAGTTTGTGTAAATTAGGACTAACATCTGGCACTTATTTTTAAGCATACAGACAAACACAACAACTGTGATATAAATAAAGAGACTGATTTTGTACAGCAAAATATTGGGAGACTTTATAATATCTGATGACTGTTCCTGTGGGTTTTCATGTAAAATATAACCAAATGTTGTATCTTCCAGTCAAAAAATAGTTTCAGGTTTGACTGATCATTAAATTATGTGTATGTACACTGTGTATCATAAACTAAGGTATCCAGAAAACACGATATACATGTACGCAGCGCAAGGTTTTGTTATGGCATGTAGACAGTTCTATTAATTGTGATCGTTTTCAGGTATTGTTGCTGTGTTTGTAAAATAGTTTCTACTGGTGTGTTTACTCCCCAAATCATGTTGACAGACCCAGTAGTACTGAACCCAACACGATGGCCTATAAAGTATGTATGTACTATTATTATACAGGTAGACGGTACTACTACAGTACTACTGTCTATAATACTATCAAAGCTGAAATGCTACTGTTGGTATCCGAAGTCGGACTACAATTCATTTATCACAATCATGTTGTATATTGACTGTAGACAATACATGTGTTGGCTGGGCAACCACTTTACAACATACTTTAGAGTAGAGAATCAGAAAATGTATTAGTTCAGACGTAAAAAAAATATCAAAGTAACATGTGCAGCACTTTTCAAGTTATCGCAGTGGACGGACAGACACAAAGTTATACAGACAGACACAGGAAGTGGGAAAATACCCATATATACATGTACCATATATTCGTACTCTCTGTGCCCTAGTTCAGAGGTTGCCATAAAGCCATTATGGTGATAACCGGGAGGGCACATTGTACACATTTTATATATATATTATATATATATATATATATATATATATATATATATATATATATATATATATATATATATATATATATATAAAGCTACCTTGTCATGTATATGACAATGGTAGCTAAAAAGGCTGCAATATTATTGTAACAGCTACATGTACAGTATGTATATTTACTTTAGTAAGATATTTATTAGATTCTATTACTTTCTATAGAATATAAATCAAAATGAATGCTAAAAATGCTTAAAATTGAAAAATAGAAGTACGATGAAATAGTCATCTTTCACTCGAAAATTGTGAGTTATAACCTAGACAAGGTTGAAAACATTGTACACATTGGAAACTAGCTTATCTTGTTATTGTATAAGTTTTGACAGCTGTGTCCATTTACATTATGCTTGACCTCTTGACCTTCTGTAATTAGTAACCGAGGAATGACACAGCCATTAAAGCTGGCAAATTGATCACAAGAGTGTTTTAAAACGTATTAGGGAAAGTTTACTCGAGATAAATTTAAAGTATGCCCTCTTCTTTATGAGAAAGAAAACATTCAGGTATCCAACGTAAGCCTCCACAAATCTATTTGGTATTTGGTGGCCCATGAAAATATCAGTTTGTGTCTGTGATGGCTATATAAGTCTGTCATACACTCACAGCTTACTTTACATGTATTACAATACAGCAGAGCATACTTAAACATTTACAGTTTGACTGGATTGTTAGAACAACAATACTACTCCGTGCAAACTGGTGATACATGTACCACACCTTAATAGTCCACCGATTTGCTCACCCTGCGACTAATTCTGAGACACAAACAGCTTAGTAATTTGACAAAAAGGAATGTCACTTCTTAAATTCTAATGGTACGCTCTACATGACATAAAAATTCTGGGACTTCATTTTTTAATTTGGATGTCATTACCTTGAAATCTAGCTTTAAAATTAAAGATTTTTTCACTAAAAATTTGCAACTTAGTAGTTCATAGTACAGTAGTATATGCATATATGTATGTCTCCATATTTATTGGTTGTTTGACTTTGAATCTTCATGAGTTACCTTGAAACAGAATTTAGATCAACTTCATATGGTTGAATAAATCTGTGAATTGTTGAAAGCAATTATTACGAGTGGGCACTTATTCAACTTCTCCTTTCTGCATTGAAGTGTATTAAAATAAATGCACTGGTATCTGAAATGAATGCCACAGTATTATTTCTCTGATAATTTGAATGTTACAAAAATAATAGACAGGGATGCAAAGCAACATTCTTTTATTTGCCATTTTTACTACTACAGTTTGTATATAGGAAATTATTGATTCAATAAATAAAACAATAATTCCATTAACTTTCTCTGTTCAATGACATAGCATACAAATTCCAGTAGGACTGTCCTACAGATAATTTTATTACAGTCTGTGTGTATGATAGGTTTAAAATAGATGGCATACCAGTATGGCCACTTCACTTCACTCAGGGACAATCTCCCCTGGCTGCACACATAAAACAGAATAAAGGGCCTATCGGCTTACACTATACTGCCTGTACACATTTCATTTCTGAATTACTGTGTTCAAATTAACCTCCCCCTTAAAACTTTAATGAGTGATGATTCAGTTTAAGAGGTGGGATCCTGGAATGCCCAGATTCAATATGCTCTATAACCCTTGACCAGTAGATGCCCTCATTCTGCCTTCTCAAACCACAAATGGTTGTTTCTCACACCAATGATTTCATATAGTGAAAGTGATATGGTACACATGCTGACAATAACAAATCTTTAAAATTGACAACTCAAAGTTTCAGCGATATAAGTCTTCTGTACGTAACATTTTGTAATCTCAATTTCATTGTTTAACACTTTGCAAGGCATCGATATTGTTTTTTTGGCTATTTGATATGTGAAACTTATTGACTCCCTATAGATATGTTTCGACAAAACGAAGATGAATTTCAACTCAAATGCAAAAGCAAAGATATACCGGTATATATGGTATCTTCAGCACACAACTGAAAGAACATTTGATTTGGAAGGAGCATTTTGTACAAAAGTCAATTTTCAATGACAAATATTCGTCCAAGCAAAAATGTGGTATCTCATATTTTACCATTTCCTTTACATTTGTCAACTATTTGTATTGTTTTTGATAAATAGGAAGCAAAAGTATAGCCATTTGACAAAATATTGTTGTGTAATTATTGATGATAATTTTCATCTTCAATTTTTTACATAATGGCATCTGGAATTTGACACCACCAACATTACAACTGGCAAAATAAGCATTCCACATTCCTCTCTTCAGTCAAATATCATACTGTAACGATAGTACTACACTGGTAAGTGTTTGCCAATGACTACTTCAGCAAAATAGCTCACATACATGTAGGTACATGACATGACTGTCTGAGGTGGTACATACAAGTTTGAGGGTCACCTTCATCAAGCAGTTGGCATACATGTACCAGTACATTTCCATACGCATCAATGTTGGCATTTTGTTTTTGACAAAGTAAACAATGTAATGGTCGCAAATTAAAATTCAGTCACGGCATAAAAGATTTCATTTATACATATTATCTGTACGTGCACAAGTGAAAGAAAGCAAATACCCTACCATACTAAGTTCAGACAGCTTTGCACCATTCTCTGTATTGATACACATGATATATGCACAAAATACATGTAGTTGTCAAGTACCTGTCAACCCTTTGAGTGCTGTAATTTTTTCCCACCAAAATTTTGGTGCAACATTGAACAATTTTTATGGATTTTTCTGTAATTTTTTTTTATAATTTCAGACCAAGTTGACATCACATATCATTGGCCACATTTTTTTATCAGAACTTTTTCAAAAATCTAAAACAAATTGACTGGGAATAGTTTATAAAGGCAACAAACATTGACTTTGGAGCTCAAAGGGTTAAACTGATGACTCAATATATTAGCAAATTTTTTTTTCTTGTCATTTCATTTTGATGCATGTAAGCTGGATTTCAAGAACATGACATATCCTGAACTCAATTCTGCCAATGCCGGAAAAAATTCGTCTGGGGGACACTCCAGCCGTATCAGATCTGCAACACTGGCAGCTTCCAGCTGCAATTACTTCCTTCAAACTTTCCAAGAGGAAGTGAGTAACAAAGGTAATCAAATGTATCAGGAAGATAAAACTGTGAAGTGATTCTGACATTCTATTCTTCCATTCAGAGGGGGCACGCTACAGCGTCATCTTTCTCTCTATGTTACTGGTATTTACAGCTGGAATCATATATTGATGAATGTCACTATCAAAATTTAGCCGGACACAGGACAAATTGACTGCTGTTCACTGAGTTTGGCAAGCTATTTTTCCATTATGGAATTTCTTTTCCACAAAGGAACACACATCCAGACTGAATACATCTACTTCCCTTTTTGCTTGGTGTCTCTCAATGACAGTTTGATATCTCTATCTGAAAACCTTTTTAACATCCTGTTTATTCTTCCCTTTTTCACCAAATTAAATTTAGTAGACGGTCTTGTTTTTCAATGACATGTCATCAAATATATAATATTTCAAATTCAAATTTTAAAAAAAGCATCAGTACTCTGTGTAATATTGTTTGTTTCAAACATAACCACATTCACTTTTGATTGACATACAATCACACTGCATTATTATTAAATATACATTAAATACATGTACATGGACGTATGTTTTTGGAGTATGACAACCGACCATATTTTAACTTCTGCTGAGGAAGAAATCTACACATGATACAGGTATTCAACAATTTCAGATAGCACCGCTAGTTGTCTTGTTGATGTGTTCTCACATACACACATGTATTGAATTTCATCACCTGCACTGTCAGCAATGGATTTATAGAAGAATATTGTTCTAATGAATTTAACAGGTCCCCCAAAAAACAAAACAAAACAAAACAAAGCAAAACAAACAAATTAAAAAAACTGACAACTGGCAAAGCAAATACCAAGAAGATCAAAAACATTATATTTTACAAGAAATAAGTTCAAAACACATATACATGTAAGTTGATGGGAATCTTACACACACAATTTCAACAACATGCTTTGTGGACAAAGTTGCACAACTCTGTTTTGGTTTTTCCAGTATGGATTCTACACACATCGAGATGAAGTTTTGGTTGCCAGGTAATTGTGCTATGCAATAACAGCTATGTCACTTCACACACAGTAATACGCTGTATCTTGCAGCTGAATGGCATGGACCAGTACTCAGAGTAAATGAAAATTTAATTTACACATAGGTAAACAAGTACAGCAATATTGAGGATTTGAAACCAAATTTTTGTTTAGGTTGGACTTTATCCATATAATCTGTAATTGGTTATTTCATTGAAGATCTTGTATAACTGGATTTGTTATCACACCCTTAATATCAAGCTGGAACAGCACGCCATGGACTGTGTATAACCTGATGAAGTGAGTCAACTGAACATATAATATCTGTGAAACATTTTCTGAGTAACCACAATATTGATTTTATTGACCTAGGATTCAACTTTGATATTTCACCCTCTGCACTAGGGCATGCCTGTATTCCTAAATGGGAGTCAATCACCAAAATAAATGTGGGTGCAAAGACATTTTAACATTTCTCAGTACTTGAAAAGCGATATACAATTTATTCCGATTATTGCTTTTCCATCTGCTCATGCTCAGATCTGTCAGCCTTTTGCAAAGCAGTGGCACTACATTTGCATAAATTTGCATCATTTTGTAACAAGAACTGCAAAGTTTTATCCACTTTCTGCATCATTACTACTGCTGTAATTTCCCCTCAATCATTCATAACTTTTTTTACAAAAGACCAAAAAGTTATCGGTGACACCAAAACTATTTTTTCTCTGGTAAGAACAGAGCAAGCAGTCATATCATATCCTGTAATACTTGGACTCAGCGCGTTTCACTTGAACTTTGCAGAATAAAAGACATCAATATTCTTACGGTGATATAAAAACCTCACAAAATATTGGAAGATGATGACCTAGTGATGTGATACACTAATTTACATTGCCTACTACGTTGACATACATGTTTGTAGGATATAAGGTTATACAAGCACAGCTGAAATGAAATTGTACAAAACCTTTTAACAGCCAGCTTTGTCACAAAACAAGGCCACTTTACGCTAAAGTACACATCTGTCTTCAAATGTACAGTCATACAACTTTTACCGTTAAGGTGGTACAAAAGAACAATGAAAACCTAAAAATTTGTCCAAGGGGGTCATTATCATTTATTTACAGGATAAATTGCTCTTTATCACTTTGTTTTTGAATTCACTTTTGACTTTTTTCCATCTTTCAGACTCAAGGGCAACTGCCAGCTGGGAAAACTGAGGTAGTCATGATGACAATGATGTTATCACAACTGAGTGGATTACCTAGTCTGACTTAATTCGCTTAGTTTGCTTCATGGATAACAAGCCTGACATGTATTAAATGCCACTCCCTCATGAGGCAAATACAGGGACTTTGTAAATCCTGCCACTTTACTGATATGGTTTTATATTTCAATTTATTATAGAAGTTATGAAGGATGTGATTCGATACTGGTGTTTATATCAGCCTTTAAACAAAGCAGAAATGATTATGGATAGGAGAAAGAAATCTGATTCCGACAGAACGGTAGCATCATTAATTGAGAGAACGTAACAGTGACATCATTAATTAAGGAGAGGGAAAAAAAACAAAGAAAAATTGGATTTGCTCCAATCTCTCTATGAAATTACACCAATTAAATTACCACAGAATGAAACAGTAACTGTTTTCTGCTGAATTTTTTTGTGCAGACTAGCCTGATGTCATAGACGGTCCAGCATCACTTCCGTCAGCTCAGTACAAATACCCTCCCTTAGTATACACTGCATGTGGGTGTAGAATGAAAATTTTACAGAAATGCCATTGTCTAACCTTTTATCCTTTTCAGTGGATGCAAAAACAGCACTGCAACAATTGAGAGCAAGTATAACTAAATACTTGAAGTATAATTCTTTTGGAAACAAGTACCATGCTCAGAGCACACCAAAGAAAAGCTATAATCAAAATATAAGGCTTTTCACCGTATTCAGCAAAGCGTTATCGGGATTTAAGGGATAAATTAAGTCAAGGATACAGGTGATCAATTGTATTGTGCAAATATTGAAAGTATAGAAGGAATATATCACGCATAGTGAATACAGTTCATTGAACCAAGTTCAGCAAATGCATTACAGAAGTTCCGTTTTCCAGCAAACACAAGGTTAATCCTCTGATAAAAAAGACCTATTGTGTTACCTTCAGATATAATCTTAAAATAGAAAGCTACAAAAACTGTGCTTTTACCTTAAATGAACATATATATCAGGCAGTCTTTCAAGTGCTATTCCTCTTATTCTACAGTGACTGTCTTTTTACATATGGGACAGAAATATAGGCTTACTCAGTGGACAATTCCATAAGACAATTTTTTTTCAAACTTGGTCCAGAAATCAACATTTTACGAAATAATATTAACAAAATTACATTAACATACATGTGTATGTGTACACGGTAGAGTTTCATCTTCCAACCACAATATAAAGAAATTTTGAGAATCAATAAAGAGCATTATTTTTTCCCCCAAATTACACAATTAACCATGATTTTTTGTCCACATAGGTATTTATTACATCATTCTCAATTTCTGAAATTTCAAAGTTTACACTTCTAGAACCTTCTTAATAATAGTAGCTGCCGTGTACATGTAGCTGTTACATTACCACATCAATAACATGAACAATGTCCTAATATTTACTTTTTTGTAAGAAAATGTACAAAAATGTAGATGTTATTGGTGAGTTTCACAGCACCAGTGGTACAAATGGCTAAATGCGAACAAAGGTGCACAGGAAAGTACACATTATACTGCGAGTGACTTTTTTTGAAAAGCTCATAAATACTGTATGTTTACTTCCCTCACTATTTATTTCATGTCTACATGTTTCCGACAAGTCTGTCTGAAAGGCTAAATTTCTGAACCAGAACAATAGACTCAATGTTGATTCACACTGAATCAAGTTCAAAAACCTGAGTGGTGATTCACATATTTATTTATGCATGGGTTGGAATGTCTGTTACAACTGCGGAGACAATAGTGGGTGAGGTCTGATTGTCTTTGGTCCTAATTTGCCTGCAATCTCATTCTTATGCAAGCAAATAGCTCAGCGCAGACAGCCTGTCAGGGTCAAACCATACATATATGAAATGTATGCAGGAAATACTACATTTTAATAAAGAATGCATTCATGGACTAAGGGGCACCACCATTAAATTAATGGAGCTAGAGCATTACTGGCATTTTACTGTTTTTCAAGAAAATGAGAAAAGGAGCATTAAATGTATGCAGTGTCTTTACAAATACGGCATAGATATAATATTCAAACAAACTAGCTTCTATTTTAAGAAATGAACTGAGTTCCGTCAAGCTGCTGTTCATGTCAATTTAACACTGCACAGACTGAAAGACAGCATTGTTAATTTAATTAATGAAGCAGATTAATTAATCTTTTGTTTTTTAATGAAATGAGATATGTACCGGGTATGTGCCATCAAATACCAGCAACATCCAATATAAGCATGTATATTCAGAATTTTTCCATGACGTATACAGCAGGTGCAAAATTTCTAAACAAAACTGCCCACTGTTTTTTGTTATCTATTGATAAACAAAATTTTGTCACCGGGTAAATGAAATTTCATTCACAATTGAAAACCTTAATTATTTCAACAGTAAATATATCTTTCTTGGCAGTGTAATGCATAAACAATTGACTGTTTCACCTCATCTATATGCACAAAATTGTCATCATAAAGACATTTTGATTCTTAAGCACTATGTTACATAGATATCATATACTTTCTGCAATATTTTACAAATATTTGAACCAGAAACAAGATAACAGTATATAAAGTATATTATTCCCTAAGGTATATGTGTACCGGTATGCCACAAACATTTGTTCGTTCCAAAGTCAAAGCGCCCTACTTTTAACGGGAAATGGAATGGTCTGACCGTTTCATTAGTCACAAAAAAGGCTGTACCATTGTGAATTAGGTATGGCAAACAGTGATAATCCTTAAAAATTAGCAAGTATGCATGTTAGGAATTTTTACTTACATATATCTTACAACATAGCTTTTTACCTTAAGTTTTAGAATTGAATGCTTCAGTAAACAGCTGGGCCAGGTATCAGATGAGTTGGTCTTGCCAGTAAACAACATGTTGATTCATGTCAAACTCAGTCAAGTATAACAACTTACAGGCAGTTAAAAATTGTAATGTGCCTTCTATCTTATCAAATTTGACTTCTACACAACAATAACAAATCCATGAGGTAGAAAGTCGTCCAACATCAGAAAGATTTGATATGACTTGGATGTTTCAGAAGGTACAGATCCACTATGCAAATAAATCTATATACCAGTACTGCAAACAGGAACGAGCCTGGGGGTTCATTAAAATTACGGAACTCTTTCTTTGTATGTATCTAGGACACAACGTTCTTAAATACCTCCCTTCAAAACCTCTGTAAAACTTTCATTTTCTCGACAACTGAATATTACTGAAAAAAACTATTTGACATGGCACAAATATTAATCTGCTGCTTGATTTCACCCAAAACACGTATTAGTATAAAATACTGCTGACCCTCAGTACAAGCTCAACTATGATACAGAGAACATTTAGAAGTTAGACATACAGTACTACAGTACCATAGCTATTTGTGAAAGCTTTGCCAGTAGGAAAATTAACATTTAGCACTACATTGTAGATACAAAGTCACTCCATTCAGACGCATTAATATGACTTCAACACTCCAAATTGATTATTGGGACATGGTGATTTACGATAAACACGTCCCTTCAGTACAAAATATGTCACCATATTTTTTTAGAGTCTATCACTTTCTCAGTTTTAATCTGTTCGACCCCAATTCCCTGTAAACAGGCCCACAACATAGAACCTGTCCTCGAGAAAAACGTTTTCCCTGAGAAAACCATTTTTCTCCAGGGTCTATGCCTACAATAACCATTCATAACAATAGTTTTGGGCCAAACCATGGTGGTGAAAGGGTTATTAAAACAACAGAAATGATCATATTAGAACTAACAGAAGCATATATACAGAAACAATCACGATACATTTGACTGTTGATCCAAACCACATGCGATTTCATGACCTACACATATCAAAATTTAAGAGACACATTTGCACAAATGGAAAACCATGAGTGAAGTTGACCAGAGGTGACTGAAGGTACAATTTACACTAAAATTTCCATTTCAGACAGGGCTTGAAATTTACATCTTTTCCCTGGTAGTCAAATACCAAAATTCTAATCACAAAACTTGGTTAATAAATAATTTGGTTTCACAAAAGTCTTTTACTTCCTGCATGCCATCTCTCAGACAAGTTTCTCTGCCCATCACTCTGAATATCATCTACAATGTATCTAATTCCGTAATTTGTCTGAAAAAAGGAAACGCCATTCCTTAGCTTGACATTCTTTGACAAAAGTGTTGCCTGCTAACAAGACATGTAATCTGCATCCAGCTGAGTTAATCCCAACTTCCATGATGTTGCAGTGGCTTTATGGGTTGCACAATGTTCCTGTTTCCACTGTGACCCTACAGTGTAATGTACTCAAGCCAATCATTCTTTCCTTCAATCATTCTCTGGCCCAATCTAAGATTTCACATAAATTAAATGGAATCTACTGTATTCTACAATTTCTATACTGTCCTTGCACTGGGCTCATGAATTATTTTAAAAGGTTCAACAAAAAGGGACCCATCACCATCCTGTTTATTTACGCATTCTGGCAGGTAAATGCAAACCAAGTATAAAACCTCTCTACTGTTCCTATATTATCATAGTGATTATTTCAAAAGAAATATATCCGTACCATGAAGCTTGAAATCTCAACGTTTCGATATCTCTCAACCAGTGGCTGAAGAGCTGAGAAATAATCCTTACCTGTTCCATAGAAACTGAAATTTTCCATGTCTACACATATCTGCATGTACATAACATGTTTATTTCATTCTGTACAACACTGAGCAGCCTAACAATCAATGCCACTGTCATATACCAGTATCTCATGTTCAAACTTCAAAGTTGTATTAACCATTGCACTAAGTAGCCAATATGGCAGCAAGATTACTGGTAGTTGTCTGGAAGTTTCATTACGTACATTAATGTCACAATATCGCTACTGTTATTTCCTGGTACATTACAACAAATATTGCATTAAATTACATCATTACTAGTCTACTTTCTCTTCTTTGAAGACAAAACGACTTCCACCATCTGATGCAGTCACTGCTTTTTTTTTATGACTCACTATCTAAACATGACAAAGCAAATTTTGTAAAATATTGAAACCTTCAACATAAATTATAAGGATTATTCATTTCCAAACTACCAGATAAGCTTCATATTCATTTGCGATCTACAACAGTATCACTATCAGGGAACAAGATTTCAACTCTCTTTTATTCAAAGGCAGATATTAAGACTTTGATTCTTTGGACAATAATTATTACCCATTCTTTTGACAATAATTATTACCTGTACATACTGTACATGTATGAAAGTATTAAAATAAAATTTAGATGCTCAATATGTACTAAATAATTTTATAATTTAAGTTGCAGATAGTGTACAGCGCAGCTTGCAACCTGCTCTGTTGGGAAGGTTGTTGGTTCAAATGAATAGATTCAATGAGGTATGTGTGGTAAGATAATTTGCATACAATGGCATTGAGTTCATACCAGGTAGGTAGACAGTGCAGTGTGGCCATACAACTACACGTGTACACAATGAAATGCAAATTGGGCTTACTCCAATATTTTCATAGCATGGTGGCAACAAAGTATCAGATTTGGTACATGATAATGTACACACATTTGTCATACATATATCTACATATACATTCCTACGTACCTGTATGTGTATATATACATTTGTAAGAGGATTGCAAGATGCATGAGTTTTACTTACAAGTGTTTTGGACTGACGTTATAACACTGACATAACATTGCAAAAGCTCTAACACAGAAGTGTGGGTTGTCTTTGAAATTTGCAGACATCACACTCTGATCATAATTTGATTTTTTTAGACTCTACATAGCTTTGCAATTTTTCCAAGTATGTACTTTACACCCTTTGAAAGTTCGTATATACAAAATACATTTTACTGGGTATAAAAATCTATTTTTTAATCAATGCATGTGATGTCATGGTAAATATTTTAATATTCTGACGTGACTGATGCAAAATTATTTATTGCTGTTTGAGACATGTCACAATAGAAATCGATTTTACATGCAGTATCAGACCCAGTCTGTCAATGTTTAAAACTACAGTAGATGTGGAAAAAAAAGGGCAACACGGAAATAATAATGAATGTGTGCAGTTTCCTGAGATGAATTCAATAGTTATGCAGTACCGGTATACCCTGTGAATACAATATGATGACATCATAGAAATTGAGTGAATCAAAATTAAAGAAAACTGGACACATCAAAAAATGTTACAAATCATAACATTCCTAGGGGGTCCATTACTCTCAAACAGATGTAGTATGGCTCCCTGAGTAAACCTCACTGTTATCAGGATGAATTTGGACCCAGCATTCTTCAGGTACACCTCAGGTGTAGCAGAGAAGGGAACCTGTACAGTAAATGTTTTGAAGAGCATGGTTTGCTGATATCCTTTGACAGACAGATTATTCTGTTGTTGTCACCAAGATAATTAAAACCAAACACACATAAAATGATTAGTTTATGTAATGGTACATCTAAACTAAGTAATTGTTTACAGGACCAGTGTGGAGGAAAGCTCAGGTATCTTCATTAAGTTGATAAAATTTATCAAGCTTACATAATAGAATTCCTATTGTGAAAATTTATCTAAGCTGATCAGCTGAAAATAATTCACTTCATTGTGACTTCTTAAACTCACTGTAATAGATTACAGTGTATATGACAGTAGCACTTGTAAAAAGATCATTTTGCCTGGACATTGGTGTAAAAGTTTGAATTGCAAAGAATTGATACAATTAAATGATACTGCCTCTGAGAGAAATACAGTATACATCTTTAATACTATAACCTTTGACCCTTTCCATGATAACAGCCACACAATAGAAATATATGATAACCTTGCATTGTGTGATACCGGCCAACCAGCTGATTAATTTCTCTGTTTGTTTCTGTACAATGCAGATATATGTTCTGGTATTAAACAGTTAGGTTGATAGTGCCTTTGCTTGATAAAAGCATGACAACACATGTTATGCACGATGAGGACATCAAACTCGTTGATGTCAATTTTGTTTCTTTTGAAATCTTGAAGAGACATTTTGATAACGGAGACACCAGTTTGTTTGGCGACTTGGCTATATGTTGAATCCATATGAAAAATGATAGTTTGTCGATATGAACTAACTTCACCCAGCAGGTGCTGTTCATGTCAGATTATTGAAGCAATAAATATTATTCACCACACAACCAACTCATGCACATTATAGTTATAGCTATCGCAAAGCCGCAGGGATGGCATAACAGTTTTATGTATCACCAACTTTCTAATTATAACTACATCTACGACACTGTCATCTGACCTCCCAAACTGCCTGCCATTTGGCTTTTGACCTTGCTGATTTATCTGAGTATGGCAATGGCGTCACATTAACAGATGCACACTGCTGATTTTCAATGACGGTACTCAGTCTGCACTCTGTGATAAACTGGTACCACAGAATCTCTTTTCCAAACTTGGTAACTTGGTCATTGTTTCCTGTCACATGTAGTAAAGAAACCTCTGCACGTATTCAGTCTTGACAAGATGTTCAGTTTCCAATGTTAAAACTGAGATGCAATATGGTACTATGGCATTAAATTATTGTGTACGCAATGAAAACTGTATATTGAATACTATTCATGCAAAAATCACAAAAAATTGAATGGCCAATTTCATTGTTTGATTGAAATTTAGTACTAACGTAACAAATGTGTTGAAAAAAATTACAAACTTTTTTGAATTCTCCTACTCTGTGCATGGTCGAATTGTACCATTCAAAATGATATTATCATTGGGTTAAATCGTTTAAACAAGTCCAACAGAGATATGTCCTCTGCAATTCAAAAGAACAGAACCAACAATATGATTGTTATCAAAATTCAATCTCTTAACGCATAAATCTGATGCCATTAACCTTTCTGAAATAATCCAGTAGCTCTTAACAATATTTAATGAGGATTTGTTCCAAGAGAGTAATAAACAAATGAGTCAGATTTCTATTTTAAGAAACGTATGTATCCATGATAACACCATAATAAGTCATCCATATGGCAATTGGTGTCACTAATAGTTACGTATCTGACCATATCAAATTGTTATTTTTGAAACAATAATTTAAACTGTTCTATGTGATTTGTGATGATATTTTATTAGAGTAATCCCTGAATTTATCAGCTTGTCTACAATTTCTAGAAAACATCAATATTCATTCAGTAGATTTGGTGAACATAGACTTCAAAAATCTTCTTATAAATCCATTCAGTCACTATAACAGTATAATGACTGAAAACGGCTCAAGTATCAAGATTGTTTTTAATTTCATTTATGCTGAAAATATATATTTAATACATGAAATGTGATTTTAGATGGGAAACAAGAGCCTCGCGTAGAAATTTGGTATGAATGAGTTCTTAGAACTTTTTAGCTGAAAGATTTGTTATCAGAAAGTATGCACATGACAGTTTATGCTTCAAGCACAGAGTCACTTGCTCTTGTATGGCTTCCTTACAGGTATGACTGAAAAGTTGGAAAATGGTAAAGTTCATATGTACCCTGGTTCTACAAGCAACTAGTACTGGGTAAAGATGCTCAAATTATGATGAAAACATCTCTTAAGAAAGTCATGGTCACTGTACAGGCTTTACAGTAATTTCCGAAAGATACCGGATTTCTCAATGTCTGCCACAATTCGGCAAGAATTGCAAAACATCAACGTTGACAACTGCTGGTTACCAGTATTTTATCAGAAAGCTTATTAACAATTACCTGCTGCTCAATGTGAGTGAAATTATTACAGATGATGGCCTTTCATTCAATGTTGAAAACTCATGTCCTTCACAATTTTATCAGTACCAAGTAAACTTGCTGCATTTCAGCTATAAAACATTCTTGATGAGTTGGATATATGAATTGGTTTATCTTGGCGATGGTAATATTTTGGTTGTGCAACTATTTAAGCTCAAAACTAGATCACCTAGTTATATTTAAACTAGTAATTCCACTTATTTGGGGCATAGCTTCTACTATCTATGTTTAGGGTGACTGTAATGTCCGCCTAGATATTAGTTTGTAATCGGTGGAATCACAATTACTCGCACGGTATCACTGCATTTCTCACTGTGTGTGTACAGATGGATCCTCCCTTGATCATTTTGTCCGTAGTGATTTGAATTAAGTTGTGGGCATCCCTTATAAGTCTACTTAAAGTTACAACATCCTATTGTTAGAGCTTTCGTCTCATAAGTTGAAAGGTCAACACCGAACCGTTTTATAAAAACAAGAGTCGCCTGTCCATAGAATTGACAAGATGGTCTGACACAAGCACTGCATAGGTTGAACAGAAATGTTAATTCGGGATGATGAGATGGTTTCGAAATTGTTTCATCCGCTACGGAGTAAAATTGGCAACGCCTTTCAGCCGACAACTGGGCTACTGGATTAGTCATTTGCATAAGTCAAGTTTGAAGTTTAATCTGAATCGGGTTTTATAACTACTAGCCTCTGTATGTTGCGAAATTCGACAAAAAATATGTGAACGATACGCATCAAGGACATAGTACTTGGTACACTGGTAGTTGTCATGTACATGAATTCACGGGACATTGAGGTTGTCGAATTGATGAAGCCAGAAGCGCAAAGATTTTATTTTTACCCAAGCAGCTGGGGTTATTTTTTACGGACTTTGAGCGGGTGATTTCAAAATTTACAAGTGAAAGGGGGACGCTTCCACAATCGCCTTCTGTCATGCAAATAAGCGTTTACCTGCAACCCCTACCTGACCCGCTGCTGACAGTTACAAAATAAGTACCTCGTAAACTCGTATATCAAGTCGAAATGCCAGACACTTATACTAGATCGGAACTCCAAATAAACAGTGCCGATATACGTTACTTGCCTGATCAACAACTGTGACAGATGTCTGATTATGTTGATCGCGATTTTGAAATGAAATTAACTTGTTAGTCGGCCATTTTGTAAATTACACACGCCCTGGTGGGGAGATTTGGAGTACTGTATTACGGCACAAGGTGTACCTTGATTTGTCCACACCAAAAAACGAGCTTACACCTTTGACCTACTTGGACTGATAAATGCACACAAGATCGATATCACTTACCTGTTTGTCCATTTACGGCCAAACTTACGATAGCTACGAGCAACAAATACCTTACCACTGCCATGGTGGAGCACGCAAATTATTGCTGCACGCTCGGACTATATGTGATTCGCTATCACGTGACCCGCCTTACCTTTTCAACAGAGCTTCAGAGCGACCCAAGCTGAGCGACCAAAGCGAAATCCGCTGGCTAGCGTCCACGTTTGAGGGCGCGCTGCTATCACTCTCACTTTCGAATCGAAACGAAACTTTAAATGAATAAGATAAATTTCTGGCAATTTAGTTTGCGACTTTTTCGTCACAATATGTAAAGCTTCCTTTTATCAACCCCACTCGTAATAAATAACAACTCACAAGGGCTGCGTTCACAAAAACCTCTTGGGGTATAGAGGGGCGGGGGCGACATTTGATGGGCTTTAGCCTGGACCCCAGTCTCCGCTTTTTGCCGGAGTGAGGTCGGAGGCACGGTGGCCAAAGCGAAGAAATAGCGTCTAGGTTAGGAGGGCGTAGGACTGAAATGAAAGGGATGACTTGAAAATAAATAATGCTAGTGATTGGAAGTGTCCTAATGGACTCACGGTCCCTCCACTGATATCGAACAAAAAGTCACTCAAAATTAGATTTTACAGAATACGTTTTGCGGTTGCAAACTTATTGTATACATATCAAAAATAAGTGTACTAGTACTAGAACCAGTACTTTAGTAGTACAAATACTCTACTAGTACTCTCTCACATCCGTAAAACAACCCAGTCGGCTTCAGTAAGGTGGCGAGTGTGACTATCTCGCCACGGTCATCCCATGTTAGCTTTAACATAGAGGTTGAAAGGAGAGTTCTCCTTCCTACCTCCATGGCTTTTAATAATCCTAAAAAGTCATGAATAAACAAACTAATAGCAACAGATATGTTTGGGGTTTTGTTGGTTATAACAACACCGGTTTAGACGCATGTCTTGTCACACCACATAAAACTGAAACTTTTAAAATCGCCCCATCGAACTCACGCTGTGTCACCTAACCCTATCACGATCTATCGGCTGTTTGTTTGACTTGGGTACCCTGACGCTATGGTCAAAATTGAAATGAAAAACTTTCAGAGGAAAAGTATGAAAAATATTGCAGTTTTTCAATATGGATTAGTTTATTTCTCAGAGGAAAGGGGCCGCCGCCCATCATTCTACTGACGCCTACATAACTAAAAGAAAATTACAGACACGTGAAGATTAAATTTTTGAAAGTCGATAACGGGTCAGTGACATCTATTGCTCCTATTCCAAAGCTTCGTCCCTCCTCAACATCGCTTTATAAATGTAAACAGCTAAATTAAACAAGATACCATGATTCTGTGAAGATAACAATGACATGACTTTTACAATTGTAAGATAATCAGTTACATAGGCAAGTAAAAACGTATAACCAAGTTCAGTGTACAGTACGTAGAGAACACTAAAAAAGAACTCATCTTCGACCACTGATACATTTCTTTTTCGACAAAAATGACAAATACATGCACGCTGTGGTACATTTGTATTTGTATGTCTTCCTATTTCAGTTGCAAGGGAATTGTTTGAATATATATATATATATATATATATATATATATATATATATATATATATATATATATATATATATATATATATATATATACAGATTACTTCAAGTACAAAGTAATGAAATATGTACTTGTAATCTGTTTATTTATAACGCTCTGCTTGTGCATTGAGCACTGTAATTTCCCACGAGGACATCTGTACAGTATACTTCGAGATATATATATATATATATATATATATATATATATATATTATATATATATATATATATATATATATATATATATATATATATATATATATATGAGAGAGAGAGGCTTCAAGATTATTATGAGATTTTAAGGAAGTACTCGAAATTTTTTTTAGGTTGTCGTTGCTCGGGAATTCAAAAATTTGGAGAATACTTTCTTGATACTCCCATCCCTCATCAAAGGTGTTTGTAAATGCCGCGACTCCATCTTATACATATAGACTGTAGAGGGCGGTATACACTTACCTCCCTTTCTCGGCTCGGGCCTGCGTGCCTGGAGTCTTGCTCGACCACCGCGTCCACTTAGCCGTCTACTCATAAGTATATATTGCAACCCACCTCCGGGCTCAAAAATTATCCCCGTCCTGTGGCGGTGCAGGTCGGAAAATTCGCATAGTTCATTGCGCATGCGAAGTAGACGTTATCAATAATCTACAAGACTTTTTTTATCTTTAGGCTAATTTGTAAAAGGACTGAAAGGACCTTGTTTTACCATACCAACCTATAAGGAAGCTGAGGAAAACCCAGTTTGACCTCCTGATCAGAATGAACAAACAAAACCGCTTTTGTAACTAAATAGAAAGCTTCCCCTGAAAGGATTTTATCTATATATAAGCTTACCTCATCAGTGAACTCATCGTAACATTTTTTAGAATGCATTTGCTCACAAGTGATACTTCAAAAGCTGTAGTCAAAAGGCAGCGTGGAAATTCTTCCGTAGTGATATCCTGTATTATTATTATTATTATTAGTTGGTGGTTTCAAAAGCTTACATAAAACGAAAAAGACTAAGTGACAGGACAGGAAACGCCAGTTGAAAGCCGTATTAGAGGATTTAAGTGTTGCTACACACTTTTTCCGCTGCCATAAGTCTCGATATTTTATTAAAGCTCGGCCTACAGACACATTATGAAGTTTTCAATTTTAAACCCATCGTTCGCGATCCCAGGGTTTGGGAGTGGCAATAAATGATGAATGCCAATCAATGTTGACATCGTGTTGCAGCCAGTATCAGCTTAGATAAGAACCCACTTTTGCAGGAAATCCTAATCCAGACAGTTTTATTTCAATACGAATATATGTACTATAAGCTAACATAACAGACGAAATTGCAAAAAGATACAGTAGTTTTTACCGTCATGTTACTTTCGCTCAGAATTCGTTATGTACAGTATCCAGCTGTCAAAGGCCAACAGGGTACACTGTTGGCGTCACTTGAAGATGTCAGCTCAACAGTGCGTTTTGGTTTCAGTCCCAGCAGCACTTCAAATTTAGTTAATGTTGTAAGACACTGCTGTCTGAGACTGTTGTCTTGAAACGTTCGTATTAGAGCCTGTGGGTCACAGTCACGACTGTGCTGTGGATGAACAGTGCGGTCAGTTTCGTTCCGCCGGTCACGATCGATCATGCCGTGGTTCGTGAGTTCAACAGATTGACTTTGCCAAGGCCTTTGACACTGTCAACCACAAGCTGCTCTGTCATAAGCTCAGTTCCGATCGGTCTGTGTGGACCACTTCTTAAACTCTTTACTTCTTATCTCACAGACAGATATCAAAGTGTTATTATTCATGATAAATCATCCTTTAGCACCCATGTCCCATCAGGGATGCCTCAGGGTTCAATTTTAGGACCCCTGCTTTTTGTCTTATACATTAACGACCTTTCCAGTGTCCCTTGTTCACAGTCAAATCAACATGTATGCTGACGAGTCTCAATTCTTTCGCGAAATTCACTCTATAGGCAAGATGATTTGTTTAGGGTTGTTAAGTGGTACACTTTGTGGAAGCTTAACCTTAATATTCTGAAATGCAATGTTATTTCCAAAGAAATGTTATTTTGTACGATTATTCTATCGATAGTTGTCTGTTAAAGAGAGTGTGTGAGTTCAGAGATTTGGGTGTCATATTAGTTTCTGATTTATAATTTTAAAGGCATATTGAACAAATGTGTAAACGAGCTTTCAAAATGCTCGGTTTGATATAGAGATCCTGTAATACATTTTCTTCTCCGAGAGCTTTGACATCCTTGTATGTATCTTTAGTAAGGAGGAGATTAGAGTACTGTTCTGTGGTCTGGTCTCCAAACTGTCAATATTTGTATGACCATGTAGAGAAAGTTCAAAAAGCTTTCTATGTATCTGAATTTTTTTGGGTACTATAATTATAGTGATTACAAACAGTCCTGTATGCCTTTTAATCTTCTCTCTCTCTCTCGCTTCGACGGAAGGTTTTTAGATCTGACTTTTTTAAACGGACTAGTTTCAGGTAGATCTTCTTGCCCTACCTTTTATATTAATTGCCATTTTATGCACCACTAAGACGCCTCAGGGCCTCGTCTTTATTTCAAGTTCAACGTTGCAGGTTGAATCTTAGAAAATATGCTTTTATCCCAAGGTCTATTACACTATGTAATGACATTTCTGTGGATATTTTTTAACCTAGTACTGCTTTTAAGACGTTTGTGTCCAGATATTTTTATTCTTAGAGTCCTTTATCTGTGTTCATTCTGTGTATATTGCTTTTTAGTTAGGGGCCCAAGCCGACCGGCTGGGACCCTATTGTTATTGCTCAAGTTCTACTGACTTCCTCTTCTTCTTCTTCTGCCGTTTCTTTGCTCACCTAGATCTCTCGAACGACTGAACGAAAACTTCTCAAACTTGCAGGGCTAATAGGAGCCAATTAGTACTCGTGCACCTGACCCTTGAAATTTTGATTGGTCACGTGACCTAGCGGCCATATTGGATTTTCCAAAAACCTAAAGATGGCTTCTCCAGAAGACCTAGGGTCTAGTCGATTTGAAATTTTTTGTATAGCAAGCATGACCTAAGGTCTTTGGAATTTGCAAATAAAATCGCATGCAGTCACGTGGCCTTGGCCGCCATATTGGATATTCTAAAATACTCATTTAATCTTTAAAAATCTTCTTCTCAAGAACCAAAACACCAATTGAGCTCAAATTTTACTCATGTTATCATTACAGTGATCTCTTTCAAGTTTGCAAAAATCATTTTGATCGGTCACGTGGTTTGGCCGCCATATTGGATTTTGTGAAATCACAATTTAATCTTTAAAAATCTTCTTCTCAAGAACTGATTCACCGATTGAACTAAACTTTTACATTTATCATTTGAAGTGTGATCTCTTTCAAGTTTGCGAAAGGCGTTTGGATCGGTCATGTGGTTTGGCCGCCATATTTGATTTTGCAAAAAATCGTAATTTAATCTTTAAAAATCTTCTCCTCCAGAACCAAAACACTGATTAAGCTGAAATTTTACTCATGTCATTCTTACAGTGATCTCTTTCAAGTTTGCAAAAAGCATTTTGATCGGTCACGTGGTTTGGCCGCCATATTGGATTTTGCAAAATCACAATTTAATCTTTAAAAATCTTCTTCTCCAGAACCGATTCACCGATTGAACTAAAATTTTACGTCTATCATCTAAAGTGTGATCTCTTTCAAGTTTGCAAAAGGCGTTTGGATCGGTCACGTGGTTTGGCCGCCATATTGGATTTTGCAAAAAATCGTTATTTAATCTTTAAAAATATTCTTCTCCAGAACCACAACACCGATTAAGCTCAAATTTTACTCATGTCATCCTTACAGTGATCTCTTTCAAGTTTGCAAAAAAACATTTCGATCGGTCACGTGGTTTGGCCGCCATATTGGATTTTGTGAAATCACAATTTAATCTTTAAAAATCTTCTACTCCAGAACCAGTTCACTGATTGAACTAAAATTTTACACTCATAATCCCTAGTGGTAGTTCTTTTTAATTTCCGAAGGGCGTTTTGGTCAGTCAGAAGGTTTGTTTGCCGTAATGGATATAGCGAAAATCGCAATTTAATCATTAAAAATCTTCTTCTCAAAAACCAACACACAGATTCAACTGACATTTTACTCATGTCTTTCTTAGTACGAGCACTTTCAAGTTTGCGAAAGGCATTTGGATCGGTTAAGTCGCCTCAATGCTCATAAGGCTGCAGTTTAAAACATCGTCAGTCAGAAGATCGATAAGTGATGTATGTTAAATTGTACACTTGAAAGTCAAAGACGGCACAACAGACTGCAATGCCCGCTGTCAAATTCAGCTAGCAGTCACACGAACCCTAATCTCGGCCCTTGTGTAAGGCAACTTTGGCGACCAGCTTTTGTACGCCAGGTGACGTTGTCATGTATACTGCCACTGAAGTACTTAGAATGTGTGCCACTAGCTTTAAGGGGTGGCCAACTGGTGTGATGACTGAATAAGGGCGGGACAAGGTCCCACCAGGGCACAATTACTGGGGTCTACGCACAGCTGATATGTGAGTGTCAAGGATCATAAATGAAGCTATTCGGGTAATTTTATGTGTAGGTGTCTGAATGCACGCTCACTTATTCATCACGGATAAAAAAGAAAGGTACATGACATTGCAAGGTGTGGTGATTTGTTTATGATTATCTATCAGACATGCATGGAGTGGCCCTTGTGCGTTATGTAACTGAGAGCATGTAGCTGATTAAAGATGTAAACAAGACCACATCAAGCCAGCTGTTTATATCGTAAAGATCGCTGATACACATCGATTAAAACAACACCTTGTTTTATGAAGTTCTGTAGCTTGATCGTATTTCACTGTAATTGCTTTCTGCCAGTGCACGCCCGGTCTGTGAAATCGCCGAAATTTACCCGATATTTATCAGCAATTTAAGGGACTCTAATATCCGATACTAGACGATACTAGAATGACTTGCCCTGTGCCTCGGTACGCCGGATCTGTGAAATCTGTGATATTTACCCGATATTTATCGGCGATTTGGGGACTCTATATATCGATACTAGACGATAGTAGAATGACTTGCCCTGTGCTTCGGTACGCCAGATCTGTGAAATCGCCGATATTTACTCCATGTTTATAGGCAATTTGGGGACTCTATGCCGATAGTAGACGACACTAGAATGACTTGCCCTGTGCCTCGGCACGCAAGGTTTGTGAAATCGCCGATATTTAAGAGATATTTATCGGTGATTTGGGGACTCTAATACTGTGTTCCCACTAGCCAAACCAACGCCGCCGGTAACTAACGGTTTTGATTGGTAAACACCTGTGGATTAACCCTTAATCTCTACTTATGTCCATACACGGAATTTCCTCCGGTGTTTTGAGGAAAACACCGGTGTTTTGCGCCCTCTACGTTCAATATATGTCTATAGTACAGGTTGGATATAAACAACAATGGCGGATGTCCAGGACGCAACTGTAGCGGCGTGTCTCCTGTATTTTCACCTTCATATGCGATCCAGACGGATTCAACAGTTCAATCGTCGCCTCAGGAATGCATAAATGGACTCACAACGAGACCCAAACATTGATATTCTTGCCTCGCTATTCGATGAGCAAGATCACTAAAACCCATTAAAATAATTTTTCACAAACCAAACAAAGGAAAGAATCTACACTGCGACTGATGAGAAACCACACTCGGGTTTCGAACGCTAGCGTCAAAGGGCCACTCTATCAACTTTGTAACACCATAGGTCCGGCTGCGTCTCGCCATAAGCTTTCCCCACACAAACAAAAGTTTACCGTACACACTAATCCAAACTTCCCTACAAATATCCGAGGCGAAACAAACATTTTTTATTAACACAAACAATCGGATAAGAATGTAGGAACACATTTTTGAAACGAACCAAACACAAACTCGACACAAACACATTTTGGATAGTTAGGTGGGCAGCCTCTTTCACACTTTATAAATGGGAGCGAGAGATCTGTTGTCTTCCATGGTTCGTGTCGAGTCCAGCTATGCGTACTGTGCACTCGAGCTGATAGGTCAGAGGTAATGTTTTGGACAAAAGTCGTCGCGAGAGGGCGTTTACACCGTCGTTAACCGTTCTGACACACAATTTGCGTCGGCGCGCCGTTGCAGGTCTGACGAAATTCGACGCCGTAGATCGACGCCGTCGCAGCACCGTCGTTAGCTGTTCTCACACGTGGTTTTCGTCGTTGTTTACCATAACAACGGCGTTCACAACGTTGTTAAATGCTGTGTCAGAACGGCCCTTAATATCGAGGGTAAATATCCGATATATATCGGAGATTACACCACCTTACTGTTCTGGTCAAACCCGACTCCCAAGGACTGACTCTGACTTCGACACTAGGCGATACTAGATTCTGTCTAATCGCAGGTAAATATCCTATATCGGAGATTTCACCACCTAATAGATCTAGCCGAGCCAATCTAACTTCGATATTGTATAGTCTATTAGCCGTAACTATCGGATATCATGTAAAAGTGCAATGTCGCTGTGTCCTCCCCCTGACAGCCGGTGATAGACCAGTGCGAGAACGCACCAGAGTTGTCAACAACATTTTTAAAGGCGGCAGCCAAGGAAACACGAAATCATAAGAAAATTTCTTGATGACAATGTATCAGTGCAACGGGTGTCGATCATTCTGATGTGATCGTTGACCCACCAAACAGGTTGGAGTCACTGAACTGTTTCGAAGAGGCTGTTCAAGTTACAGATTAAAGTTTGGAAATCCGTGTTTGGCTGTAGGTGCCTGTGTGATTATGGATAATGGCGGTTTCCACCACGCATGATATATTGAACAAAATCTCCAACGACTATTGCGGAAAGTCTACCGTGAATTTGGAAAGTTAGGTCACGGCAAAAGCATACCGCTTTTTTTACAACGTAGAGCGAGTAAGGCATTCCTGAACGGCGAAATGTTGGTGGTGTATTGCTGCCAACAAGCATATATCCCTACTGACGTTACAAACTTGTGTGAATTGGCTTCCTTAATGATGAATTCGCAAGAATTTTCAGTGTACTGTGACGTGATATCGTAATCAGTTTTTAGAGAAGGCACTCGCTCATCTACCGAGTCGACGTACGATCCACATTCATGTCGTACAAATGCGCAAGTCTTGTCGCGATATTTGAGCATTTAACTTGATCGTCAGTGAAACAAAAAGATTTATTCCATATCAAAACATTATGTGTTTTATATTTAGGGTTCTGTTTACGTAATAGACATGAACATTTGGATTTATGATCCGTGATTTCCGCGATCCGTGGCATGATTCAAGCTGGCCGTGAATACGCACTGACGTTTTTGGTCATGACCCCTGACCCAAGTGTCATCGATACGCTGTGCGCTGTCCGAGCATCGCTTGCTAAATTCATGGAGCTTGAAAATTGTGCTCTACCTGTAGGGGGGCACTTGAAAATTTAGTGGTCCTTTTATGTTTTACATTTTCCGATTCCAAGTTTTTGTAGGTAATTTAATGAAAAATGAATACCATCTTTATGTCATTCAAATGTTGTAATGTTAGTAATAATTTAACAGAATCTACAACCATTTTGTCACATTCCATGACTTTTATCTCGAAAAAATCTAAACATGTGTGATTGTCGTAAAAAAATCAAACTTGAGCCTAGTAACAGGGCAGAAGCTGCAACCGTTGATGATTTTTGCAATCTCTATCCAATATATCAACTACAGTTTCTTGCGGTCTCCCTACAGCATGCTCAAACACACAATGTTCAGTTTGTCGACAAAGCCTGTATATATAAATATATATTAGGTGATAGTTTAATTAGAGTCCAGACTGACAGTCAGTTGTCAGCACTGATGCATGGTACACATACACACGCTGTGCTAGCAAGCTGTGGATACTGGACAGTTCAACATGCTGTTGAGAGTAGAACAAGAACACAGTTGTATAATAAACTGAACAAAAATATTGTCAAAATTATCAAAGTTAATACAGCTACTGCCTATTGGCAACTGTCACTATCAGATACCGCCCTGCTACTGCTACTGTAGTGTCACTGTTACTGCATACGTGAGCAGCGACAGAGAAAGCTCTGGCTCCGATATACATGGTAGTTGAAGAAGAGTTATGGAGTTTGTGTCAAATGACGTTCATGATAGTGAAACATTACCTAAACAAGATCAGGCCAGAGAGGAAGAACACATGGAAATTTTTGAATTCTGGCATATGAGAATAATCAAATATTAAAGACAAAAGATGGGGTCACCATGCTTGATTTTCTAAATTTTCACAGTCTTGTCATAAAATTATACAAAAGTAAAACTTTGAACAGTAAAGATGAAATGAAAAAATATATGACTAAATGGAATTATTTATTTTTTAACCAAATTTGCAATTATTACGGCCTAAATTTCAGAGATGAATACATTCATTTGATGGAATATTTTAAATTCCAGTATTGTCAATTTTGAGTAGCATCTAATTCTATATGTCTTGTACTTTTGAAACAAATTTTTGGTAGGTCACCGTGCTCAGTTTAAGACGCCATATTTGATTTCGCGAAAATCGCAATTTATCTCTAAAAATCGTCTCCAGAACCAAAACACTGATGGAAGTGAAATTCCACTTTTGTCATTCTTAGTGAGAGCTCTTTCAAGTTTGTGAAAGGCAATTGGATCGGTCACATGGTTTTGTCCCCATATCGTATTTTCCATGAAACAGACAAATAGGAGATGATGTTCAAAATTCTTCTTTACAAGAACTTGACTGTTTTCAAGCTAAAATTTTGCACATAATGTAATCAGTGAAAGAATTGGACACCATGTTAATCGCTTGGGCCCCGCCAATGCTGCTTGCAGCTTTAATTTTTATTATATTGTTGATATTGTACTGTTTACTTATTTGTTTGTTTGTATTTATTTTCTCGGAGTCTGTAATTGGGCATTTAGGGCTGTCGACCCGTCAAATAAATAAATAAATAAATAAATAAATAAATAAATAAATAAATAAATAGATAAATAAATAAATAATCTATTGAAGGCGATCACAGGTGGGAATCGTTCAGCGAGCCTTGGATGAGCCATCATAACGCAACTTGGGTCAAAAACGATAAGTATACCGACGAAGTTAGGGTTCTGCTCCTTTCGGAATCGGCGTTTCATTGATGCAGAAATGAGCGATTTTTTTTGCGAAAAAATAGAAGACTGGGATGGGCTTTTCACACTATGCGGACAGTGGGCAGCAAACATCGTCGTAAACCACGCGCCTCTTTACGGCAGCAGCTTATGATTTTTGATTTCTTGAATTTTGCGTAGGTCAGCGGAGCGGAAATTATGCTCTGAAATTATGCGTTTGAAATTAGGGTTGCTGGCTCTCCTCGGCCATCGAAATACACTGGCTGCAGTAAATTTTGGATTAATGGTCATAACTAGCCGCAATTTAGTAATTTCTGAAAACATTTCAGGAGAGCTTCTTACCGTCCAATTTTAGTAACTTTTCCTATCTTTCGCGATGTTGACCAACCCGTAAAATCCCTGATAAGTCAACGGATTACCATAATTAGTTGTGTTGACTAATTAATTACAACATGTGTGTTTGAGAGATATACGTCCTTGTAATGGGGTGTAAAATAAATAAAGAGTCACAGAGGCTAGGTTAATTTATATAACCATTTATTTTATTTACTCCGATCAGTCAGAGCATGAAGAAAAGGAGAGAAAATGATAGAGAAAACAGTGAGAAAAACTCAGTTATAGTTTTTGGGCCGCCTGTGGTTTTGGCTTCCGCAAGTGTGTCAGGTTCGTCAGGTCAGGTCATGTCATGCGCACGCACGTGGGACGAAGCTCTGTCTTCGAACGTCGTTAGCTGCCCGCGTCCAACAACAAAGAATATACGACAGATAGCAACTGAAACAAGTGGTTTTTGAGTTTACAGGTCGTCATCATACCCACGGTCACTCTACTAGTAATCGTGTCATACCGTATACATGCAAAGCGACGGGGCAATGCAGGGAGGGATGCATTAACCTATGGCTATGACGCACGTGATAAACACCGGTACCAATTGACAAGCATAATGGCAACGAGCTATCCCACTCTTCGACCGCTTGGCATTTTTGAAGATCATTCTAGTTGGTCGGGATCTCAAAGAGGTAATTTTCATGCTAATATACAAGCCTGCTGTAGGGTGTATATCTATGTTGACTGCTTATAAGCGCTGTTGAGTGCGTGAGTTTGTCATAGACAGTATAACTATACCGTTATAACCGATATTTTCATGACATCGTGCTTTATTGCCATCGGGGACGTACTGTAATCACCGTGCTCACAAATCTCATGATAAGATATACTCAGTCGCTACCATGACTTTTCCAGGGTTCATATAGGTAGAATGTTTGGAGTGACCCCACAGTTAACTGGAAAAAAACATGGGCGATATGACGATTGGCACATCAAAGCCTGAGAAAGTGAGATATGGAACTTTCCAGGTGTGACTACCCCGTGACCTGTATATCCCTGCACACATGCAATAGTACTTCTCTATTGCAAATTCTTTTGCAACTACTGCTAGGCTGTACACACAGAGCGAGCCGGGAGTTATGGCCGTGTTTTTAGTGCCCCAAGAATTGCCGAACGGTGTGTGATGTCTAAACGGAATATGAAATTTGAAAGTCAGCTTGCAACACAAATAAACTGACAGATATTGTAAAATCAGGTGCATATTCGCATATGCCCCACCCACATCAGTGGACTTCACCTCCAATGAGTAACAACAACAACAACAACAACAACATATTAAACATGAACAATCACATGTCAAGACCAAATCAACATTTTGGTAATGGGGTTGAAGTTGTGAAGTATATTTCATATAATCATATATTTCATATCCTATAAATTAAATCCCTGAACTTACAGTAGCATTTCCTCCCTGTAGTTGGGGGAAGTCATACACATGCAAATTATTTAAAGAATAATTTAATTTTTTTTTTATTCACATTCGCACGTGAGACGTCCTTATTAGCATATCTATAGAAGTCAAAGTTCGCTGCTGGAGTGAAAATCTTGAGTACCCCTTGGAAAATCAGCCAACTTACGTAAATGAACCAGAAATTTTGTTCACAAAAAGAGTTAGGGAATGAGCAATAATCAGAGTTCAGGCAGGTATAGGTCATTTTATTGAATTACGCTCACTTTGGTTTATTTTGCCGTTCAAAGATCCGATACATGTGGTGTCGTCGTAGTAGACCTGCGCTTTCGCTCGCAGTGGCCCGCAGCTATCCTTGGTGGGGTTGACCTTTGACCCACATAGCGACGCACGCTACCCTGCCAACAGATAGCTGCGTTTCCACACCTAGGACAGTGGTGAAGAGGCTATTGAACTAAAGTAAAATGAAAGTGCAAATGTTAGACCCCACCTTCAGGATGTTAAAAAGACAAATTGCAATTTTTGTCGTGCATTATTGTTACAGTTTTTGTTTTCTTACGGGAGCATGCAGAAATGATCAGAATTTACTGTCAACATTGCCTGTATATGCCTCTATTTTTGTGCTGCAGTTTGTATAATCTGGACTCAAGTCATCAGTAACTAGTGGGGATTTGCTGATTTAAAAAAAAACCAAACAAACAAACAAAAAAAACTGAAAAAACCCCATTTCACTTGCTGTCTCTGTACGCTTTGCCAAAAAATCAAACAAACAACATTTTTCCCATCTGCCCTCAGAGGCATATTTGTGATGACATTAAATCTACCTAAAATTCAAGGTTTTGCTATGAACCATGATACTACAATGTCAACTAATGTGTCCCTTTAATTATCATCCATTTGTTGATGGACTTTAACCCTTTCACCCCCAGTTCCCTGTGTACAGGTCCAACTTTACCATAGAAAACAATGGATTTGGGTCAAACTATGGTGGTGAAAGGGTTAACCCATATGCCCTCGCTAGAGGTCCAACTTTACCATAGAAAACAATAGGTGGTTCAAAGGAGGGCGGTAAAAAGGTTAAACTTTATACCTAGCTTAATAGTCAACAGCGCAATTATTTATACAGGTAAAATTGACAACATTTTAACTATGTAGATGTAGATGCATACTCATTTGGATTTCAAGGAGATTTATACATTGACCTGAAGAGCAATCTTGTGTAAATTATGCATGTTGTGTATTGCCATATTGGGTGAGGAATTAGTTGCTCTTGTCTGTATCCACAAGTATTGTAGTAAAGTACAGCAGTTACAGACACTGTTACGGAAGGCACTACATTACCATAAGCATTGCACATACACCCCTTTTTGGCAATGCTGGTTTCAAAGTTCTCTTGATAAAATACTGCATGATTGGTAAATATTGCTTTCTGATAGGCAAAGTGTCGTCGAACCTTTTCAGTTAATGAATTTCCAGAAACTTATGTTTTACATTGATTGGTATTGTCTGATATAAATTAGCATAACAGCAAAACTGCTCATAAAAAGCAGTTAACATGTACTAGATTCCAATAGCAACAGGGATCTAACAAAGCTTTCTTAATATTTGGCATACTGTAGAACACAGCTCGACGAAACTTTTTCTTGGCGTTTTTCGGGCATTTCTTGATTGTACAAGGTTGTCATTGCATACTGGTTTAGGGTGGTGAATAGGTACCATATCATGTCGGCAAAAAATGAAATATTTTCCATATGTGTGAATTTGATTCAAAAATAATTTACCATGAGGATATTTAGATATAAATTTTTATATTATTTGGCTTACCCAGACGTAAGGTGTTTGACCTGACCTATATTTATTAGCTCTGCTGTCACCAATATCAAGCTTATCAGATAGGTTGATTGTATGTCATTGTCCATCCGTCTTTCATCTATTGTAGTGACTGTTGTTAGGTTTTTTGTCAATTGTGATGGAATATGCAATATTGTATTTTTGGGGCCATTTTTGGTTTAAAATAATCCTCATTTAATCAGAATCTGTTTGTCTAATTGCTGTGAAATTTTGTTCGTAGATTCCTACTAGGATTGATCTTTAGAAGTCAGACTTGTTCAAATTGTAATGAAATCTGTAATTAATATCGGTGGGACAGTTTTTGCCATTTTAGTCAAGAAGGTCTTCTCAGAATATGCTTACAAGTCTGATTGCTCTGAAATTTGGTATGCCGGTTACCTTGGGCTGATCTTATAATAATAGTCAGATATGTTCAAAATGGGGTGAAATCTGCATTGTGGTATATTTTGGCATTTTTTGCCTTTGTTTTGGTAAAAGAGAGTCTTCAAAAACGTTCTTCTCATAGTGTTTTGGGATGTTTTGTCTTTTTTCAACCACATCTAAAAGAGTTGATGGTAATTAATATAATTTGTTAGGTCGATATCACTTGTTAGCATCCAAGATGGCAAATTGTCAGCAACACAAAAATCAGTGCATCTGTATCAACAACTTTTTCCTTTTTGTATTTATTACCATCTCAGAGTCCTTGCCCATTTGCCAGTCAGTGACAGTTAGTCAGCAAATTTTGGTTTAATAAGATGAACTTCAGGGAGAATGATTAAATTTTTTCTTACATATACCAAAGCTGGTAATCCCAACAATTTGCATGCTAATGCACATGATTGAGACAGAGAAATCAGTCACTGACTATTTATTTTGATGTGTGGTAAGTTGTTGGTAAACTCTTTGATCTTAGTCTACCAAAATAGCCAATAATCACAACAGCTTGCATGCTACACCTGATATAGAAAGGGAAATGGTGTCATCAGTATGTATGTGTAGGAAGGCCTGGAATAATGACCTGAGCTTGACCTCAGAATGCCACTCATTACTTTCTTGAACTTGAAGTTTGTAAGGATCCCTGATATACTGCAGTGCTGCATTTGTAACCCCCTTCTCCACCCCCACCCCACCCTACCACCCCTCCCCCTTCTCCACCCCCACCCCTATAACCCCTCCCCTTCTCCACCCCCACCCCTACCACCCCACCCCCTACCACCCCTCCCCTTCCCCACCCCACCCCCTAACCCCTCCCCACCCCTCCCCCTTTTCCATCCGCACCCATACCACCCCTACCACCCCTAAGCACACAGCTTTGTTTTGGGATATGATATTTTCTTTTGTGGTGTCACATACAGTATGCCATAAATTAAAATACACTATTTTTGCTGTCATCACATCAATAATGTGCAATTCTATTTCCTAACTTATAAGGATAGAATGTGCCTTGGGGACAGATATTTGGACTTTCAAACTTTTACAATATTTTTTTTAGCCTACCCTTAGTGTGTGCTCATTTTGAAGCTTATGGAGCAAATAAAGTTTTCACCATCTCAGTTTTGTGAAAACCAGGAATTTTATATTTCCCACAAAGAATGAACACAAGGTTGACAGCCATTTTGCATTTCAAAAATCTATACATATTGGGTATACTTGTTTCTCTAGTACCAAATTCCAACGGTGACACCTATTTTTATTCTTGATTTTGAAAGAGAGTGGTTGAAAGTTTGCCTTCAGGAAAGTTCACGCCTTCCTACACGTACATACTGATGAACCCATTTCCCTTTCTATATCATGTGTATACTGAGCATGCAAGCTGTTGTGGTTATTGGCTATTTTGGTAGACTAAGGTCAAAGAGTTTAGCAACAAGATGCAAACTACATGATGTAAAAGTACAGTACCATATGCTATTTTTTGCTGTCATTACATCAATAATTTGCAATTCTATTTGCATACATCTTTAACATACTGGAGAGAGGTTTCTCTCCAGTATCTTAAAGTGAAATAACTGACCAACCAAGTTAGCTGGCATTGTAGTAGTAATGTTCTAAAGATTTTGGTCCAGAGAACCATTAAATGACATTTAATTTGATAATTTACATAATTTACCTGTCATAATTTGGTGTTCCGTTAGGAGTCAAAATGTGGTTTAGTTTTGTTTAGTCATTGGATACAATTACCTGCAATATATTGATTTTCTTCTCTTTCCACCTTTTTGCCTTTTCCAAATTTTAAATTCAGTTTTATTTCTGTTCCAGTAGTACTTAAAAATCTGTTTTACAGATTCAGAGTCATTTATTTCATGTCCAATACATTTATTCAGGTCTACAATGATATACCCTTCTTGACACTTGTATTTTTTCAGATTCAGATTCAGACATTGCTCTCATTATTCTGAACCAGCCAGTTCCTGAAACAAAGACAAAGTTAGATATTCTGTGGAAAAAGTCAGTGTTTCAAGCATGTGCTGATGGCGGCGCCAATCAACTCTATGACAATACAGAAGGCAGACATGATAAGTAAGAATACAACTGATAAGTGTTTCTATTATGTCAGTTATTTTTGTTCCGTCAATTACATGTATGGTTCATGTATCTCCTTAAAGGTAAATCCGAAATAGCTGTTACCATTAAAATTATTTCATATGTTAAGAGAAAGATCTGATGATTGAATGGCCCACTGTGTAGTCATGACATCATCGCCAACTTGAAGCTTTTGAAATTCCCAGAAAATAATTATTAAGCACTATTGATCATTACATGTATGTATGACTTTCAGAAATCGTATGACTTTCAGAAATCTCAATGTGGATATTAATTCAGTGCTACAACTTGTTGTATGAGACAGACTCGTTGCATGTACAAAACCACAGTCAAGACTGTGACAAAACAAACGATTAGCATGGGTACACAACACATTAAACAGTAACCGCAACTCGATCATTGATTAATTACAGGAAACCAGCATGGGGCAGCTCTATCTAGATCAATAGCTGCTTAGTAGATTACATTTTATCTACAATGAAGCTATTTTTGCAGTATCAGTTGAAAGCATCATGGAAACAGTATGCTCAACATTGTATACTACACAGTGTACAGATGTACCTGTCTTTTTTCAAAAGTCATTTCTGGGTTTCACTGAACACATAAAGTTTGTATCTGCAGATTCATCCCTAAATTAATGAGTGGAGATGAAGACTCCTGGACGAAAGATATCACAGATTTCTATACCAGTAAGGTAAACAGAAATTTGAGAAACAAATTTTTTTCTGAGTCATCTACTCGTATAGGTTACTTTGGTGAAGCATTATATTGATAAAAGAACAGTAATCTTCCATATCACAGGCCAGTCAACGGTAACAAATTTAGGTTTGTTTGTGAATTTAGGAATGTTTTTCTGTTTGCTTTGTTCTTTATTATATATCGCAGTGCCATATCCACTATTCTATGTGGAGATATTTTTTGTTTGTACTTAGGCACACGATAAAACTTCTGTGACCAGAAACTAATTATCAACCAGTCGACTTTAATGTGATAGCTGCAGTCGAGATCATGACAGCGATCACCGTGATGCTTTGCCATAAAAGTTTTGAGATCAATTTAAAACTTTAATAAGATACTCACATAAGGAATTGACTAAAAGTGTTTGTGCCCATCAATAGAAATCTCTTTTCACTTACTAATCTGGTAAGATGAGCTTGTTCCCTACTGTCTCTTGTCAGGGATGTGAATTAATTCCCACACCATCACAAGATGAGACTGACTTCACAAAATGTCTTCGTATAGTTTGTCAGAAACTAAAAAGTACCGATGTGAAGGTAAGTCCAATTAACAGATGTATATTATACAACGTAAAGTCTTGCTAGAGACTTCCATTCTCATACAGGAATACTGTTTTGCCAGTTTTCCGAGACAAGAAAGAAAGAAAGAAAGAAGAGTGCAAAATTGGGCGGTGGTTTTCTTGGCAAACAAAACACTGTACAGTGTTCTCCCCAGGATTTTGAAATAGGGTGGCGGCTAATTTACATATCATTTGCATATCATTTGCATGATTTTTGCATATGTATCATGGGATCTCTACTTGCAACTGCAACTACACTGAAGACATCTTACTTTTAATACAAGACGCATTTGCTTTACATGATCAGTATTTTTATTAGCATTCTCAAACAGAGGACATCAAAAACTTAATGTTGAACTTCTGACATGCCCTGCATAGCATTCCTAAAAGAAAAGACGAAAAGGTCACTTTGTACAATAACAAAAGTATCCCGGACACTTCGATTTTACCCCCAAGTTTTTGCCTCCTTGGGTCTGGTTGTGACACGAAAGTTAATGTAATCTTACCAGCCACAAAAAAATGACACCGCGAATATAATTTTGTAGTTGTTATTTTCGGTTGATAGTGTGGCAATATTTGCCATAAAACGTAAAACGAAGGAATGCGACGATGATTTACAAAACGCTGTAGCCGTTCGTTCCAGTGAAAATTGTTATTGAACGTAAACAGACATGAAACAAAATGGCCGCCGCCCTGCACGATAGATTCTAGAGAGACATAGCAATTATCAACATTCACAAGTTACGGTGGCATTTGAAACTTAAAAATAACTTTCTAGAATAGGAGACCTACATTTGTTCCCCTGAAAGGATGAGAGATATCAGAAACCACGCCGAACCGAACGATCTCTGCGTTCTCACTTTGAACTGTTAGTTAGTACTCTCCAGTACTCTCCTCCAGTCATACAGTGCTCGGATCGGCACGAGCGCCCTCGAAACACACCGATCAATTTTGACAATACACGACGCAAGGTTTTGACGAAAGACATTTATCGAACCGATCTGACATTTAGTTTATTAAAATCGCGAAAAAAATCTCAAGACAACTAGTCCCATGACAGGACGAATGAATAAAACTCAAAACACGTCTCGAACGAAAAGTCTTTGAAGTACTTTACCCGTACCCTTACCGCCATCCTTGTCACCCCCCAGGCCAAGTAATCAGCGTTGCCGCTGGCCGCGGCGCCCGGTGACAACGTCTTTTATTGAACGTCTTTTACTTACGTCAGTAAACGGTTTACACCATCAAATTGCGTTTATAACACCTTCAAAATTAAGATTCTTTGAAATTGAACTTGACAAAACGAAGCGTAAACGTGATAATTAGGGCCTACAGAACGTAAACAAAAAAGAGGACAATGAACAGGACGTTCAAACAACGAATGTCGGTGAAAATGAAAAGATTTTACAAAGAACGGGGCCGTGATCACAGAGTGGCGGGCCAAGTGGTAAGCGTGGCGGCCTTGATTAAAGCGTGGCGGGTGTGGCCGTAAGCGTGGCGGCACCGCCGCGCTATTTGTCCGCTGGGGAGAACACTGCTGTATATCTTTGAGCTTAGATTACCACAATACGAAGTTGCCCACTACACTGACCCAAGTCTAACTATGTTCACAACCGTTAATTTTACAAATTTTGACGTCAAATTTTATGTGTCACTGAAATACAACAGTCAACAGTAGGTATGACAATCCTTACTGTTAAAAGTTTAATCCCTGATTGGGTTGAGTACAACTTAATCAAAGTTTTCGTTAGGGTTGGGAGCTGATATAAGATAATGATCAAGGTAGAATCTCTTTTACGCATTTTGCCAGTGTTTCCCTTGGTGCATGTACCGTATATTCTGTGCATTCACACTGGGGAACTGCAGAAATTTTGAACGATTGCATTGCTTTTCCTCAAGCCTGTGAAAACCATAGGTGTGATTTAGTACATATGGCAATACAGATGTTTCATCAAGGACAGCTTTTGTCCCCGTGACCACCATGGTTTGGTCTAATGCCATTGTTTTTGATGGTGATGTAGGACCTCATGATAGGGAAATAGGAGGTGAAGGATTATTGCACTGGTAATAAACATACCAACTTTATCATTAACAAGTCATCGTAGATGACACAGTCCCCACTTGTTAATGGGTACTTTGATTACAAGTCCTCAGAGAGGATAGAGTCCTCTTCATGAATTTGGTCTGTGATGTCCTTTTACTAAGTTTGAATAAAATCGGTGAATAAAATCGGTTGAGACGTGCCCGAGTTTTGGCTAAGGACATGAAAAAATTGTAACAAAATGGCTGCCATGCAGCCATATTGGATCATATCATGAAACAAATTGACTTACATATGTATGACATAGGTTAATGTCCTTGTACCAACTTTGAATAAAATCGGTTCAGATATGCCCGAGTTATGGCTCTGTACATGAAAAAATCATAACAAAATGGCCACACGGCAGCCATATTGGATCGTATCACAAAACAAATTGACGTGCATATGTATGACATAAGTCAATCTCCTGGTACCAACTTTGAATAAATTTGCTCGATACATGTCTGAGTTATGGTTCTGTACATGAAAAAAACGTAACAAAATGGCCACACAGCAACCATATTGGATCGTTTCACAAAACAAATCAATGTGCATATATATTACATAGGTCGATGTCCTTGTACCAACTTTGAATAAAATAGGTTGAGATATGCCTGAGTTATGGCTCTGTACATGAAAAAATCGTAACAAAATGGCCGCCTGGCGGCCATATTGGATTGTATCACAAACCAAATTGACGTGCATGTCTATGACATTGGTCAATGTCCTTGTACCAACTTTGAATAAAATCGGTTGAAACATGTCTGAGTTATGGCTCTGTACATGAAAAAATCATAACAAAATGGCCGCCTGGCGGCCATATTGGATCGTATCACAAAACAGATTACCGTGCATATGTATTACATAGGTCAATGTCCTTGTACCAACTTTGAATAAAATCAGTTGAGATATGCCTGAGTTATGGCTCTGTACATGAAAAAATCGTAATAAAATGGCCGCCTGGCAGCCATATTGGATCGTATCACAAAACAAATTGACGTGTATATGTATGACATAGGTCAATGTCCTTGTACCAACTTTGAATAAAATCAGTTGAGATATGCCTGAGTTATGGCTCTGTACATGAAAAAATCGTAATAAAATGGCCGCCTGGCGGCCATATTGGATCGTATCACAAAACAAATCGACGTGCATATGTATGACATAGGTCAATGTCCTTGTACCAAATTTGAATAAAATCGGTTTAGATATGCCTGAGTAATGGCTCTGTACATGAAAAAATCGTAATAAAATGGCCGCCTGGCGGCCATATTGGATCGTATCAAAAAACAAATCGACGTGCATATGTATGACATATGAAGTAATCTATGTACCAAGTTTGAATGAAATCGCTCCAGGCGTATCTGAGATATCTGCGTGAACGGACGGACGCACAGACGGACGCACGCACGCACGCACGGACGGACATGACCAAACCTATAAGTCCCCCCGGACGGTGTCCGTGGGGACTAACAAGTACAGGTGTTCCTGTGTGCATCCACTAGAACTGTAGGAACAGTGCATGGCCATGACACGCATGACTCAGAACCATACACTCTTGACAAGAAATTTTGTGCCAGTGGTTGTATTCCAAAGGTATATGTCACCGGAACTAAAATCCTCAAAACTGAATTCAAAATGTAGTATTTGAAAAGAAAGTCATCAGAAAATCTTTAAATATTCAGGTTTCTCATTAACAGAGGATATTGCTAAACAATATTATTCTAATACATACTTTACTCATTCTCTGGTTAACCCTTTGAGCGCCAAAGTCAATTTTCATCAGCTTTATAAAATAAATCCAGTTCAATTTTTTTCAGAATTCTGCCAATATTTTGATAAAAAGCTTCAGCCAACGAAATGTGATGTCCATCTGGTAAAAAATCATCCAAAAAATTGCAGAAAAATTCATAAAAATTTGTGAAATGTTGCACTCAAATTTTGGAGGGAAAAAATTACAGGGTTAATGCTTTATTCATTTTCTGGTTAATGCATACTTTATTCATTTTCTGTTTTTCCAGGTTAGTAGCATTGTTGTCCTTGGGGCATTTGGGGGTCGACTGGACCACATTTTTGCCAATGTAAACACTCTGTATGATGCCAGTGAAATGACAGATGTACCAGTATATTTGATTGGAGAAGGAAATCTGGCCTGCCTCTTGAAATCTGTGAGTATTCAAGCAAATTCTGTCATTATTTCATTGCTTAGAGATCTCAAATCATACTTCTCAGTTTACCATTTATATCTGGTCAACTGTATTCTTGTGAACAATGGAGCTGACATACATTATACAGGATAAAAAATTATATCTGAATAATAAACACTGCTTCATCAAATCTTAGATGTGTTTTTCTTTCTGCGTCGACTACAGTGAAACACACAACACTGATTCTCTGTCAGGTCAAAGGTTATCAGCGTTATAGTAAAAGTTTTATCTTGAAATATTCCAATAAGGTTTACAAACATATAACTAATTGTGTCACATCAGAATGAGGATATACCTGTATGTACAGAGGATGGTAGGTATAATGGCTATTTGAGGGATCTGCAAAAAGTGAAAAATACATTTCATTTGAGCATTGTTTCATTACAAACCATGTCTGCTTATGAACAAATTTGGTGTGCCCTCCGCACCACTTCTCAATTCTTTTAATCAATTTAGAAATTCTGATATTTTCCATAAGTCAGGTGTACCTGTAATTTCTGTAGTTGAATCACGATCAGGAAAAACACTGTAGAGTTAGTGGTGCATCAGATTTGCATAAGTTAAAGGATACAAGGTTCAGGGTGTAAAATGATGATAAATGTAATTCGATTTGTAGAAACAGGAAAAATGCACGGTCTGCCTATATACATTTGGTTTTAGGCAATAACATGGAAGAACACAAAGACAACCAAGATGGATCTTGCTTTGGGATACTTTTTATATTCTACTCCTTGCTTGCATTCATTTTGAAAGCTGTGGAGTCCATGAAATTTTTGCTGTCTGTTTTTTAACCGAAAAACAAAATTTAAATTTTTCTTTAGAGAATTAACAGGGATTGTGGCTATTTTGAATTTCAAACACTGCCTTAAAGACACTTTTTTCTCTAATTCCCAAGTTTGCATGGTGACCGTTAATTTTATTGTTGATATTTACGAGAGAAATGGTTTCAAAGTTTCGTTTAGGGAAGTTTATTCAAAACTTTAAAACCTATTTCAAGATACCTATTATCTTACTGTTGTCATTCATGTTCAGTGGAGCACTACCGTTGCAAAAAATTTGATATGAAAGCAGAGTGAACGGTATCAAACAGCAGGCTTTTGACAAAGAAATATGACACTGACCTTTTCTTACATTTTATCAGATTTTGAGTGATTTTCACTTTTTTGGGGGATCAAACTAACTCTATTTTGACATTTTAGGGGAAGCATAAGCTAGAAGTAAATACGGGTCTTGAGGAACACTGGTGTGGCCTAATACCTTTGGGAAAACCATGTTTAAATGTGACAACGACAGGACTTCAGTGGAACTTGAGTAAGTCGATCATCTAGTTCCATTACCCCTTATCCTGCCAAGTTCATCTGTCAGCATCAGGGCAAGTCAGTTAAAATAAGTGACACACACATATGTCCAATGTGGTGCATTTTTACAAAAAAATTGAATATTTTGAAGGCCTTGAATACCTAAATACTGTAAATTTGATTTTTACTGACCAAACCTGTTATACCATACCATGCCAAGAAAGTAGAAATGCATATACATTTAGCTCAATACCACTTCTTACATACTCGGCAGATGGAAAAATGTCATACTGTCTGGCAGGATGAGGATTACATTGCATTTAACATAAAACAGGGTATGAAAATTATATAGAATATGTGACTTGTGCTGTAGGTCAGATTATGCAACACAAGAGGGTGACAGCAGCATGAAAGGACTAGCTTTTTAGTCTGTAGGATTTCCTATTCCATGAAGTATTGCTTCATAAAAGACAATGTCAAAATCTATATCTACTGGTATGTTGGTGTACAAGTTGTTTTTGTGAAGGAAGTCGGCCAATATAGTGGAGGCTGTAAGACATTTCTTACCATGTCAAAGGTCACCACAGCACAATTGTATAATTGGTTGACAGCCAGTTAATCAAGCTGCCAATGGTCATAAGACAAGTTGTGTACAAGAGAGCACAGCAGAATCATATCACTCATACCATTCGTTTGCATCTCCCAAATATTGTCTCCCGTTTTCTCGTATATCTATCCTCTTATTATAAAATCTTGTAGAATAACTATTCCATGGATAATTTTGCAACAGACCAGGAAGGGATACAAGATTAAAAGACTGGACTTTACTGGAATGCTCTATAGTGAACAATTAGAAATCAGGCACCTTTTATCAACAGGGGAATAGTGTAAACGTAGTTGTAGTTTGTACCATCGAGGATTTGTAACAGCACAGAGAAATTAAAATTCTGTCAAATCTTGCTCTATGGGCCAGGTTTCACCATTACCAATCTGAAATATCTCAGATCTCTGAAAGATTTAACCTCAGTTCAAAATGCCATGGTCCAAAAATTTTGAGACGCTTAAGAATATGTGGCAGAGTTTTGACATACATTTAGTTTGTGTGTGTGTTTGGGTCCATAAATGTGTGCTTGCCTATATGGGAACTTACATATATTGTGTATTTTACTTGGTTTTTCATCATGGTTTTAGTCATGAAAAACAGTCAAAGGTAAAATAGTGTGAGATGCAGGTTAGTGCTGTTTTCTGTACTGTCATCAAGAAGTCTTCTATTCATTTGTACATCATTTTCTTTCATGATTTTATGCAGCAAATCACAAGATGAACATTGGTGGTCTCATCAGCACATCAAATCGATATGATCCAGACTGCAAAGATGGCAATGTTACCGTGGAAACAGATGAACCGCTTCTCTGGGTGATGGGATTCAAGCAGTAATAATCATAACTTGGTGCTGTTTTTACGATGTACATGTCAGAAAAAAATGATCTACAACTTTGCAAACTGCCACAGAAACTTATGAAAAGATTCAGTATCGTATTATATAGGGCTTCAAACACAGAAGTTGCAACATTTTGTTACCACGTAGAAAACAATGAAAAACAGACATGTAGCTCTAACAATGGTTATAAATGAGAAAAAGTGAATGTTTTAAAACTTAAAGTACTGTGATAGCTGTAACCTTCGTTTGCGCCAAGTCTAGGGTTCATAGAGTCATGAGGTGTCATTAAGCCGCAGTCACTGTGTGCAGCTGAAATTTGGAAAACAATGCAACAGGTTATAATTTCAAAGACTATAGATCTTCCAGTTTATTTTCAATGAAAAATTAATGTTTGAACTTCCTAGCAGTGGATGTGTGATGAGGTAATTTGTGGGAATGTACATGTAGCATAGGTTGGTTCCTTTTCCTATTTGTGCAGATGTACAGGATTTCAACTTTTCAAGTTCAATACACAAACCGAAATTATCATTGACCGCACAACAGGAAAAGTACAACCGAATCTATTTATTTAAGGCTCAAAGTTCAATTAGATAGATCTTGTTGTATGGTTTTTCAATAAGGTGGATTTAAATCAAGTACCGCTCTTGAAAAAATGTTATTACTGAAGTATGACCATAGAAATTAGTTGTTCAAATATTGGCGACGAGCTCTCAACTTAGAGTTTAACAACTGAATAATATATAAGTTGCAACTCAAATATGACTGCCAAAAATACACGCACAAGTACCTGAATTTAATCATCCAAAAGGTCAAGGACTGAAGTAGTGATATTTTCGAAGACAAAATGGATTAATAATGGGAATCCAAAACATCTCTCTGAACATTTAATGGGAGTTTGTGTATGGTAAAATGATAAAGCTACCGGGGCTTAACGCATTTTCATTTCTTAATATAATATTTATATTTCAGCATGGTTTTCTTATCTTATCAGCTTAAACAGCATAGGTCAAGGGGCATTGTTCTGAAAATATATTAATTATTTTAGAAAAATATAGTCTAACAAGTAGTTAAGTCTTTCATGTGGGATATTATAAATATTTATTTATTCACTGATTGGTGTAAGAGGAATGCCACGGAATATGTGTCTTTTGTGAACTTCTAAAGATTTTAACCAAGCTCTGTGTTAGTCAAATTGTCTCAAATTTCTACACATTGTTTTATTGTATCACCAATGAAAATACAATTTATTTTTTGTGATAGACTGCACACACTGAAACCCACTGGCAACCATGAATTCTATCAATGTTTAAAGGTATACTGTCACCTGTTCCAATTTTGCCACAGTTACCGTGGAAAGAGAAAATCTAACCAATTACAGATTTTAAGCAGGTGGCCGCTTTTTAAAAACAGCGCCTTCACATGGCATTTGAATACCAAGGAACGCCCCTTTGACCACATATTGGCGTATTTAGATTACAGGTGACTGTATACCTTAAGAGGGTCCATCTGTTGGGCGGTATTGCGTAACAATAATGATTAAAAAATGCTCATACATTCATACATTCGAAACTCTGAAAAATAAAAGGTGTCCGTTACTTTTGTCTTTTGTCTTTGAACAGCGCATGCATACATATGATTGAAGTGTTTAACCTTTACATCCCCAATTCCCTGTATAGAGGTCCAGACTTACCATTGGTAACAATGGGTTTGGACCAAACCATGGTGGTGAAAGGGTTAAGTGAAATGTGTCTGTTGTTCTGCTTCATATCCCAGTGTGAAATATAAAAAGAGTAGTGATAATTACAGTATCAGCTAGTGCCAATGCAGTGTTCTCCCCAGAGCTATTATAGAGTGGTGGCCGCCACTCTATAATTTTGGTAAACAATAGAAACTCATTACCATAACAATTACATTTATTGTTATGCAAATTAGCCGCCACTCTATCAGAAAATCCTGGGGAGATCACTGCAATGGCAATGCAAATTAACCCTTTGAGTGCTGTAATTTTTCCCTTCAAAATTTTAGTGTAACATTTTACCAATTTTTATGAATTTTTCTGTAATTTTTTCAATAATTTTGGACCAAATGCACATAACTTTTCAATGACTACAAGTTTTGGCCAAAATTTCGGGGGAAATCTGAAAAAATCGTCTAAATCTAAAAAGAGTTGCTGGCTATGTTGTATTCTGTAAAGGCGACAAAAGTTGACTTTGGCACTCAAAGGGTTAAGCTTAGTTTAACGTTTTTCCAAGGCTAATTTCTTTTGTATTTTAAAATTATGTGACAGTCAATTTCTTTTTAATAAAGAACTCAAAAGTGAATGTTAATTTGCAATTTGATTTGTCAAATAAAAGATAGGGATACTATCACTGATAAATAATGTTTTTTGTACTCATTATGCCATGACTGTACACTAAAAGGGTCAGTAGTTGTAACTTTCAATGACTTTTTCACGATTTTTGTTTTTATTGCCGACTATAGTTTTCCCAAAGCATGTTGAGATGCACAGTATATTCAGCCTGTCAACAGTGTCTGTACATGTGTAGACTGCATTGTTGTTATTTATGCAATGGATTCTGATCAGACCAAAAGTAAATTTCAACAATAGCACCGCTTTCTTCATGTGTAGACTCAGTGTTGACAAACTAAATAGAGGATGGTTCAATAATTGGCCTTTCGACTTGCTTTAGGGAATTACATGAATTTTCAATTGATCAAAAATCACAGCTATTGACGCTTTAATCAACAGTACAAGATGTGTCCTGCAGGTCACCCCATGCAGTCCATGCAGACTGGGTAACATACTGGTAGGGTGAACATTTATTTGCTGGTCATAAGGGCTGTACCAATACAACCGCCATGATATCGCCCATGATTTTGTGCAGTAAAATGAGATATACATTCTGTATTGACCCCAGGAAAAAGTAATATAACCCTGGTATTGGTAATGCACGACTGTAAGTGATGATAACATAGGGTGCTGTAGATTGAATAAAGACCTGTTAATAGATGCTTTACAACACAATACTTGAATGTTATTTAATGATTAAATACGTGGCTATCATTACCAGAGTAGAGTTAACGTTGAGAGTAATGCTTATTAAACTTTTATCAGAGCATTTAGCTTGCACATAGTCAAATCAGCGGCATCACTTTTTGTCGTCTGCGTTTCTTCCTCTGCCATTACCCTTGCTGTACATATGCTGTGTATCCTTTGTGTCAAGAATTCTGGGTCCTGAACTTCTTGTTGATCGTGAAGCCACAATGTTTGATTTTCTCTTGTCTCCCTTTTCTCATGCTGAAATTATGAAGAAAACTTTTAATGCCATAAAGACAAATGTTGATATCATGTAATAGTGATGACTGCCTGTGCAGGCAGGTATTCACTTAATTTTGGACAATTCACACCTTCTAGCATGAGCCCCACATTTCACGCATTGTACCCAAATTTTGTTGGTCTCACCTTTTCCAGGTGTTATGAAATAACCAATGATAATCTAGCAGGGTACAGCAGGATTGAATGATGCTGTATTTTTGTAAATTTTACAAATACAAGTATCAATAGTTACCTTTCCTAAGTGTATGTTTGGGGGGGGGGGGGTCAGTCAAAATTTCTGTGTTAGAGAGGGGGTGGTTACTCAAATTCACTGTGGTTGGCAGGAGAGGGTTACTCAAAATCTCAGACTTTCCAATGAAATTCCTCCGGCCCCCAGGCCGTAAATAATGACGGCTCCTTAATGCTCATTGTACTCCACCCATTTGCAAAATTTTGCCAAATATTGCAGATAATCTCTACGTATGGTCAGTATAAACCGAGTCTGTTTTCAGGAATTAGTTCCCCAAGGCATTACCATCAGTTCAGGCACCGTCCCTCCACATGTGGTTTGGGCCCTAGATACTATTTGCTCCCGTCACATCAGCGTGTTTAGACCTCAGTCTTGTAATGACGCCTAACGTAAGCATTTCGAAAGTGACAGACTTAAATTTTTTCTCAGATTTCCTCAAGGAATCTTTCAACAAATCTTTTTCAACATCAAGTATAAAAATCAGGGTCACCATGCAAATTTTTGGTTCTGGACAAACAAATCACTCACGATTTACCGATATTTGAAATTCAAAATGGCCGCCACCCCTGTGTTAACTCTAAGGAGAAAAATAATATTTTCGAAAAACTAAGATGGTAAAAGTTTTCCTACACCGAGAGCTTTAAAATGAACCCCCACAAGTGGTAGATGAGAAAAGAATTGTAGAAGGTCTTAGTCTGAATATCTGTCCCCGAGGCGCATTCTACCTTAAATGGCATTTTCCTTACATTACCCGTTTGTCACCCCATGACTTTCATGGATAGCATTGCAGAATGAGTCTGCGGTGGGCTTTTATTGTCCCTCATTATTTGAGAAAAATGTCAATCACTTCAGTCAAAATACCACCTAGTTTGAATTGGCCGTTAAGAAAATCCTCATAAAGTCTAAGACGTAGAAATAATGACACAATGGAAGAATTTCTTTCATGTATTGAGTGACTGTATTTTATCATGTTCCAAGAGTAATTTCAGTAATTGGAAACTGAACATCTCACTACCAAAGATTTCAATTCTTCCTTTTTCCAAAGCCATCCTTGTATGGTATTAACATACAAATGCTAATTAAGGGATTCATGCTGGGCTTCCAATAACCCCTGTTTGATTTTTCAAGTCACTTTTGTATATCATGTGAGATCACGAGATCTGACAAGGACTGCTGAAACTATTGCTATCACAAAGTCTCACTAGAGCTTATAGGCCCTCTACTGAACTAGGGCTATGTTTTCAGTTTTTTTTTTATTTTTATTTTTTGAACCATTCTTGTCGACAGCGTATAACCGTTGCCACTTTGCAGAAAAAATGAGTAGTAAAGTTGGCAAAAATTCAAAACACAATATGCACAAAACACAGCATAGAAAATGATCTAAAATTTGATATCAGAACCGGTATTTATAGATCCCTGTTTTATCATTTAGGCTTCTACGCCCATCCCTCAATCAAGTTTGGTTTTGGCTGACTGCCATAGTCTAAACCGCGCCCCCCCCCCCCCCCTGTTAAAGGGACCGTGGCTAAACTGCTGACCCTCGGGCCGCATCGGTTCCGTCGAGCACAGGTACGCGCAGCGTTGCTTGGATACTCGACCGGAGGCCCGGGCCGGGATCGAAGTGTGAGGCAGAAGGCCGAACCTCGCCACTAGTGCCAGGGTAAAGATGTACCGAAGTTTGGCCTTAGGTCTCAGATTTCCAATTCCACTCAAACGCTTCGCGCACCTGTGCTGTGGGGGATGGTTTTTCGCTTAAAACAGTCGAGTTTGGACCCAAACCTTGTGTCGATCTTTGTTTTCGAGCACATATACACCGTCTAGGTACTTGCCTTAGGCTGCGTTCACAAATAACGATTGGGGGGGGGGGCTGGAGGAATCGCGATTGAAATCTAATTTTTTTTCAGATCCTCCCCCTCAATACCCTAAAAAATTTTCAAATGCCCCCTCTATATGATCAAAATTTTTCAAGTCCCTCCCAAACTATCACAAGCCCGCATATTTGTAAAGGATGTACGCGCAGAAAAAATAAACACGTATTGCGCCGTTCCGCTCGCAGGTGTTCAACACTACCTGTTATTAGTAGTTATAGTAATATTTCTAAGGCAAGTTCTCAAATTGATACATTTTTAAACACATCGGTGAACATTTTGGATTTATCGGTCTAAGCCAACTTGAGTTAATCCAACTCTGGCCAGGTCAATTGCTCCTGCCGAAGAGCACACAATGACGATCATGAGAGAGTAGGCAAATTGTGAATTCTGGCTAATTGCCATATTGTAAAAAAAAACTGAGCACAGTGACCTACCAAAAATTTGTTTCAAAAGTACAAGACATATATGAATTAGATGCTACTCAAAATTGACAATACTAGAAGGTTAAAATATTCCATCAGATAAATGTTTTAATCTCTGAAATTTTGGGTGTAATAATGGCAAATTTAGTCACATATTTTTTCATTTAGTCTTTACTATTCAAAGTTTTACTTGTGTATTATTTTATGACAAGAATGTGAAAATTTAGAAAATCAAGCATGTTGATCTTTTTTCTTTAATATTTGATCATAGTCATATGTCAGAATTCAAAAATTCACGATAATTTTTCAAGTCTCCTGGTCTTCCATGTGTTAATCTCTAGCCTGATCTTGTGTACAAGTATGTTTCACTGTCATGAGCGTCATTTGACCAAAACTCTTTCTTCAACTACCATGTACATCAGGGTCAGAGCTATCTCTGTCACTGCTCAGGTATGCAGTGACAGTGACACTGCAGTAGCAGGGTAGTATCTGATAGTGACACTACCCGTAGGCAGTAGCTGTATTAACTTTGATAATTTTGGCAATATTTTTGTTCAGTTTATACAACTGCGTTCTTGTTCTACTCCCTACAGCATGTTGAACTGTCCAGTATTCAGCTTGCTATCACAGCCTGTGTATGTGTACCATGCATTTGTATCACTGACAACTGACTGTCAGTCTGGCCTCTAATTAAATTATCACCTAATACATATTTATATATACAGGCTTTGTCGACAAACTGAATATTTTGTGTTTGAGCATGCTGTAGGGAGACAGCAAGAAACTGTAGTTGATATATTGCATAGAAATATTGCAAAAATCATCAACAGTTGCAGCTTCTGCCTTGTTACTAGGCTCAAGTTTGTTTTTTTACAACAAATCACACGTTTAGATTTTTTCGAGATAAAAGTAATGAAATGTGGCAAAATGGTTCTAGATTTTTTAAATTATTACTAACATTACAACAATTGGATGACATAAAAATGGCATTCATTTTTCATTGAATTACCTACAAAAACTTGGAATTGGAAAATGTAAAACATAAAAGGGAACCAAAAAAATTTTCAAGTCCCCCCTACAGGTAGAGCAAAATTTTCAAGCCCCCCTCTACTACCCCCAAAATTTTCGAATCCCCCTGAATTCCTCCAGCCCCCCCCCCCCACCATTTTTTGTGAACGCAGCCTTAGCCACGCTTGTGAAAAATAATTTTCTGTTTCTATGCGCAGAAACTGTCCGGTCCGTATCCGCTGCGCAATACAATATAGGACATCGTTCTTTAAAGTGGTGCCAGACGCGGACTCAGACCCTGGCGGTTTCTTCGTATAAAACAGAAAAAAATTCCTAAATGAAATTTCGATCTAAGCCCTTACCAAATCACCTAAACACACCTAATTTAACTCTCACCGAAAGAGCTTTACATGTAAAATGTGTCCCCGCCAGTTGTAAACCAGAAAAGTATTAAACAAAACAGAGTCCGAATATCTCCCCGAAGAGCACTCTACCCTAAAGGGCAGGTCATTTCTAGCTAAATCAAGTTGAGGATATTGTTCTTATCTTGAGTGGCCAACTGTTTACAAAGAACTCATGCTTCCCCTTCGAAGTGATCCATTACTTCCTGGCAGCTCTTCCTGCCATACATCAAATACCATTGTATGTAAGTAAAATACACATATCCTAAAGTACATGGGTAATTAGTGAAAGGATAGAACTAATTGGATCGTGTCATTAATATTTTATTAGCCACTTTTTAATGTTTATCCATGGATTGTTCCGCAAGTCATCCACTTCCCCTCGTCATGATATAAAGCCAACAGATCTCCATGAAGATGTGTTTGTTTCATTCGTTGTCTTTTTCACTGTGTGTGTCTCATCATGGTGGAGTGTTGTGACAGGTACAGCAGACGTGACGGCTATGATATTGTTTGCTGAGTAGATGTTTGTACGACATCGCAAGACTTCTTTATCCTGTTTTGATGCCATCAGTCAATATCTCTCTCTGATATTGTGACAATGTCGCGAAGTGATCACGTGAGAAAAGACTTGCCCCTTGATGCCACCCACATATTCCGACGGTTAATGACCACTTCTCCCTCAACTTGCTGTGTTTTTAGAGCTGTATAAGTTGATGTCAATAAACCACAGCTTTATACTCTCAGACGGATGTTCCAGTCTTTCCAGTTGACTTTTTTTTTGCGAATGAATGCTGAAACGAAACAGAAAGAGAAATTTCATGGCTTTTTATGTCACTTACTCGGATACGAATGTTCTATTGTTAAAGATGCAAATCACCTGGTAAAATGGAATATTTGTTTGAAGTCACGTGACGCCATCAAATTTTTAGAATCTGAAACATTTCGATGATTGTTACGAAGCTCAGTCAACACCGACATCAGTCAATTTTCAGAAAACTTCGGCATCAAATGAAACAACATTTATCAAATGTTCATAAAACTTTATTATCAGGAGGTGGACACCCTATCTGATCTCCCCAAGCTGTTATATGAAAATATAACTTGTATAACATGTGGAAATACAGCAAAATGTTAGATTAAAGGGACATAAGCTGTAACTTGTGGCAAGTTTTTCAGTATTCTCGTTCTGCATATCAACTACCGTGTCTGACCCTAATCCGTTTGTCATGCTGAAATTTCGAGTATTCTTTTTGTCAACACAGCTTGTATATGTGTAGTGATCATTGTTTATTGTTTACAAATGAATTCTAGTGCGGGCTTGAATACAATTTTTCAACAATAACAATCTAGATTATACTCATATAGGTTGTGTTGATATGCTAAATACTTGGCATTAAATTACAGTTTAGGGATTCAATACAGAAAGTGTAGGGAAATCACTAAACAAAAGTTTTGAAAAAATAGCCAAAGATACAGCTTATGGAGATTTAAATTTGACAATTACTTTACAGCAAATTCTTAAATTCTCCTTAAATTAAATTATATAATTCTGAAATGATAAAATTAATATAACCGACCTGAGTGAGGTACATTAATCAGGAAATAGGCAAATAATCTATTAATTTGTAAATAATAATAATAATATTAATAATTATGATAATAATAATTGTTGCTTTGTGGTTGTAAGTATAAGTGATGGGGAGGGGGAGGGTCATGTTTCACGCACGGAGTTTGGGTTTGGGGAGGTTCATTATTTTCGTGCGAGAACTAAGGGGAGGATCACTGTTTTTCATCGACCAAGATTTCGAAAAACACCAGCCCCCCCCCCCCTACCCCCGTTACTTCTGTCCAGGCCCTAAACGAAAACTGTTAAGGCAAGAATCTTGCTGATCTGACAGTCTTGATGACAACGGAAAAACGAGGGCAAACATTTCTGAAAACTATACGATATTATATTATTGCTTTGTCAATAACCATGAAATTTTGTGAAGTCATCCCCCAGATTATTACTGACAATGTATTCGATTATCCAGCATTGTTGCCCCAGATGTTTTTTACTGATCCACTGGCATTGCCAAAACCATAAAATAATAGCAGTGATGTACCCCCTCCCGGCCCATAATGCAATCATTGGGCCTATGTCGTGCTTAGTTAGCTTTCGTCCATTATGGGCCGGGAGATTCTAGAGTAGTTAGTTTTAAAGAAGGACACGCCGACGTACTATCAACTAGTAAAACTGCTGGATTTGTTTCGCATAGACGGCTTCAACGCTGCAATCGAAAACGACGGGTCCCCACACCACGACGACATTGCTTTGCTTGCTGGCTTACAGCGGTCTGCTTTGATGTGTATCTATTGATTTGCAAACATGTGGAAATGAGGCTATGGTTGCGAATATCTTCAACGGAGGCAGTTTTGTGAAATCAATACTAAATAATAAAACGGTTTATGTAATACTTGGCTTTCATAACTTCAGAGATCACCGATCTGTGTACAATTCTGACACGCCTTCGGATCAAAATACATGTAGCAATACGTACAATTATAACAAAGGCACAGAGTAACATGGACAGAGTGGCAACACTTGCATGCCTTTTGTTCCATGGTCGTCTCGGTAGCTATTGGCTTTTCATATTAAAATGAGCTTCAAAGGTGTTAAACTTTTTGGAGGCTTTGTTTGTGGTTGATAATTACACGAGATTATGCGAAACATACGACGAGATGGCATCGTACTGCCAGTCGCGTAGCAACCATAGTTACTTTGTGAGCTCTCAGGCCAGAAACACTGCTTCACGCCAATCAAAACATAACACGGCAGCAGTTTCATAAACATGTCCTTTCTTGACGCACGTGTAAAAGACTGTATGACTGACGTAAACCATTGAGTAAACCAGACAGTAACGATAAAGACTTTCAAAGCTGGTTCAAAACACACTCATTATATATTCATAAAAATATGAGAGGAATTTTTAAAACGGTAAAACTCACTTTTCTGAAGCTCAAAACACTCCCGTTTTCGCCAGCACGTCAATTCTGCTCAGCACCACAGGACAACAACAAACACAAACTTTGCCGAACATACTTTCGCTTAACAATTGGCGAAAATCCGAAAATTACCGAAGGATTCATGGTCGGCACTCTTCGGAAAAGAGAGGCGAGAGCAACCTGAGGCAGGCGAACATGAATTGGTTACGTAACCGCTTCACGCCTTAAACAATACCCGTTGCCACTCTATTTAGGTTTCTCTATGACAAAAGTAAGAAACGTTTAACTTTTGTCGGTATCAGCGTCACATTTCTTTATTATGTTGAGCACTAGTGCATGTTGTGTGGAACTTTACCTATAGGTGTTGTTTGCACTTATGTTCAGATGATAATAACCATACGATCAATAGTTTTGACTAAATTTGGAAAAGTGTCCGGTCACGTGACCGTAGTGTCGTCTGCAGCTTTCAAACAAAGGCGGTGACTAGAACGTGATGTGCGCCGGGGTGAGCAACGAGCCTCTCTCTAAAACAGATACATTTTCCATTCCAACAGCGTAGGAGCTTGAACAGCTCATAGACGAAAAAGATTCAAGTGCAACCAAGGATGTTGCTAGGTATGCTTAGAATATTTTTGGAAGAAAGTGGTACTATGTACTTCTGTAACTTGAACCGCTGTGGAAATATCGCCAAGTAAACTTATGATGGATTGCTGAGGTGCAAAATATCAAAGCACATTAAAAACTATAACATAATACAACATGAGCGTGTGGTGTGTTATAAAACACCTATAACCTGGTCTTTATTCGGGCTATAGCGCCCGTTTATTACCCCTCGTGGCCGTGCGTTACTAGAAACACGTCACTTATGATGGATTGCTGAGGTGCAAAATATCAAAGCACATTAAAAACTATAACATAATACAATATGAGCGTGTTGTGTGTTATAACACCTATAACCTGGTCTTTATTCGGGCTATAGCGCCCGTTATTACCCCTCGTGGCCGTGCGTTTCCAGAAACACATCGCTATACCCCTCGGCCTACGGCCTCGGGGAATAGCGATGTGTTTCTGGTAACACACGGCCCCTCGGGGTAATAGACGGGAGCTATAGCCCTCACGACCAGGTAATAGGTGTTTAATAAGACGTAAAGGATAGAGGTCAGTATGCCTGGCCTTGGCAATTAAATCTGCGGGATAATCTTTGATAAACTCCATACAGTATAAGACACGGATCCCTCTCGTATGTCGTGAATTTTTTACTGTTCTGCAGCTAATGTTATTCGGTGTATCAGTCTCCCCAACTAACACAGAGTCTAGCTTTCTGCAGGGAATACCACTTTGATACCCAATCAGATGTAATGAATTCGTTACCATGGCCTGGATTCTATGTGCATACTTCAGTGTTATTTTGTTGCTTTTATTAAAGAATAAACTTATTATATGGAAAAAGTCAAACTCTCTCACATGTGGTTAGTTCAATAAATCAAGCGTTGTTATTTGGTTGTACACAATGACAAGATGACATGCATGATCGGTAGTATTTGTCTTTGCGGCAACGAAACACAGAATGAAAGGTTAATTGACTGTTTACTTGGTATTTGCATCGCGTATTTACCTTTCAACTATTAATTCCATATTGTAATCACAATTGATGGTTCTCATGTTGCCTATGCACAGTGTAATATAAATCCGCTCGAAACTGGAAGCCCCAATGTTTCCCGAATTATTTCGATGGCCAGTTTTATTTTAATATCGGAGCGGGGTTCACCCCGCTCCTATCACGGCAAATGTTCGAAATTTACAACACCGAATTGTAGGTATCGCCAAGAAATATACCGACTTCGTCCTTTGTTAATGACAAGTAACAAAAATAGAGCAGACGGAAACTCGCAATTCTTACCCGTCGCGGGAATACATGGAGAGTCTCTTCAAAGCGGATGCTGACGGTATAACAGGGGTTCAGTCAAATTACGCGTACGTTTGACGCACTAGCGTCGAAAGCGTAGTCGCAAACCTAATATCCTGGTAGGGCTAATGCACGGTCCCTCCATTATAAAGTGTACATTTTAGGTATGTTTAGTTGGCGTTCCGGGTGATTTTGCTACACTGTGTCCATTCATGTAATTTTCGCTCAAAATTATTATGTATGTGGAAACCATTCTTAATTCCTTTACCACTCTTCAATTAGACCTAAATAGGACGATTTTTCTTTGATACTGCTACCATGAAGTTGAAAGAAAAAATGGCCAAGGCAGTCAGATAAAAAGTGGAGAGACTTTAACATTTCATTCATTTCGGGAAATCAAAGGGAGTACTCAAATCATTTGCTAGTTGCAATAATTGTAGCCGTGGTGAGCTGGGCCGTACGGCTTGCGCGATGCCCAACCAGTAGGTTGGGCAGTACGCAAGCCGCACGACACAACTCCAAAGCTGGACGGCCCAGCCCACCAAGGCTACATTTGTTGCAGCTAATCTTTTGCTAGTCCTCACTCAACAAAATATTCGGATGTCAAGGATGTCTGCTACCTTTAATACTATGACAATGTCAAGCATGTTTGGCTGTATTAACAGAAAAAAGCGAGAAAATCCCAATATTAATTATGGTCACCTTTATTAGTGTCATTTGCTGACCCAAACATCTGCTCGACACACCAGCACGTCTGGTTATCACGTGACTCACAAAGCCTAATCGAACGAACTCCCTCAAATTACTAGCATAGCGTGATAACCGCGGGAGGGTACAAATGCGTAGTTTCTGAGTAGAACGAAAAAAGGCGAAAAAATCTACCCTGAGAAGGATGATTGAAAGAAAGAATGAAAGAAAGCACCATGGCATCAGAGATATTTCCATCGAAACGAGGATGTGCATGTGTGTTTTATCGACTGACCTGCAGTAGAATATAAAGTGACACTTTTAATCGCGATAATTGCTTTTATTGTCGTCGCATTATATTTGTTTCCTATTCAATTACCCCTCAAGGTAATCACACCCGTTTCTTCCGATATTAAAGGAACAATAGCGGTAAATTTGATGTTATTACATTGGATTTGCTCCAGAATAGAGTCATGCTATTCTCCTCTCTAGGGTATATTGGCATTATAAAAGTGTATGCATTTGCCATGCAAATACACCGTATTGTGTAAACATGTAATGCCATTCTTCACAACTGAATCGTATTCCTCACTAGAGTTCAGTTTCACGTAATAACTTTGACATCACACAAAGCGTTCACTGATAAGTTAAGCATGGCACATTGACAAGATTTTTTAAGTAGAATTAGAAACTACTAAACTACTGATGATTAAATCGTTCCTCGGAATCGCCGCTTGTACTTGGCCGATTAGAAAATTCCGTTTTCAAATTGTGGTCAATATACACTTCCGTATTGTAAAATGTTGTAAGCCGTAACTTGTTTTCAATGCGGATATTTTTTTCGTGACATTTCTTCAGTGTTTCATTCCACCCCAGTGTCTGCCGATGGAGACTTTTCTTTTAAAATTCACGCAAGAAAAAAATATTAAAACAAATCAGTCAGTCGAACCCATCAAAAGGTGGTATCACGCTACTTGTAAGGATGAGGAACAGCCAGGGGTAGATTTACAGTTAATAACGAAATGAGCACATATTTCAACATAACTTGGAGATAGAAGATACCCCGAGCTATGTACATCCACTGTGAGAAAATTGTATTCATTACAAGCAGCGCAATTTGAATGAGGTCCTAACGCGCAACACAGGAGGGCTAAGGTGCAGTATCTCGAAAGCTATTAGCTGATTGGTTGGATTAACGCATTGTCTTTATTGACACCCAAACGGCTCAATCGGCTGCACAATAGCCAAAGTTTCGGACTCCTTAAATTGCCATAAATAATGTACCACTCAGACATCGACATAATCTTCCAAGCCATTGCACATCAGTAGTTCTATAGAATAACCAGTGTTCTAGGGGGCATTCATCCTCAAAGATTTAAATATTTTCAAAACAATATATGTGACCCAGAATTACTGGTACACACAACAAAGAAACTTTTAACTGGAAAGTTTTGCCTTTTTTAATGAACACGTGACCATTCACGCTCCAATGAGAGAATGTGTAGGCGTCTGTCGATCAGTAAAGTCACAAGGACAACAATGTAACTATGGTTACGGCTTGATGCTGACGTCACACGAGAACTTAAAACTACGAAAGTCGCGATCCTTTATCAGAAGCCCCGTTTGGTGTCGACAGAGAAGTCAGCCTTGTGAGTAGCGTTGAATCATCTCTGCAATCGACGATGGACGCAACACCGATGTTCATTTTGTTCCTATTGCTGTATTCTGCAAATAATGCCGATGGGGCAGGTAAGGATACCACTTTAATCAAAGGTCTACCAATCCATGCAACTCTTTAAGTTCGAGCCATTCCGGAAAATTGTTCTTTTTACAGATGTTTATCATCCTATTTTATTTTGGTTATGCTTCCGACCATAGCAGTATAAATAGTCAGACCCCGGCGTATTTTGCAAAAAACAGAAATGTATGATTTTGTTAAGTTAACGAAGTCTACTCATTAGAAACCAATAGATTCTAGACTTTCTTTCGCACTCTACAAAATTTTCCTGTTTTTCCATTGGTAGCACCCGATTGAACTAAGATGAAAGGTAAAATAATTATTTAGTCTAAATCTCTTACTCCCTTGCTAAAAAACTCGGCAGAGGTAGTCTGAAGATTTCATGTAGTATTGCACACAGTAGAATGTATGAATAAGACCAGCCAGGAGGCGATAGGGTGGCGATAGGGTGGCGAAACACTGAAAATCTTGTAAAGCTGTAGACAAAAAAATCCTCTGATCTTTTGGCAGGAGTACAGTGGCGGCGATCTACTATATAATTATATTTATTAATATTGTTCCCGACATTTACTCAATGCAAATTACAAGAAAGTGATCGCTGCGTTTGTCGTTAGCCAGCCGATTTCTATCCAAATATTACTTAGAATATGAGAGAGAGAGAGAGAGAGAGAGAGAGAGAGAGAGAGAGAGAGAGAGAGAGAGAGAGAGAGAGAGAGAGAGAGAGAGAGAGTTCCCAGGAATCTCAATAACTGTTGCGTTCTCCTATTTAGAAGTCACCAAGTACGGCAGCAGCTCAGCCAGGTTATTAATTACCTGGCAAAATCGCAAAAGTGTTTTGCATCTGCCAAGACAATCTCCCAGATGACACTTCGTATACCAAAGTGTAGGCATCTATCAAACAATTCTGTGATTACACCAAGCATGATGGCGAAAACTGATACAAAAAACTTCGGCTGAAACTATTGCATATTAGGTTATTTGAATGGAATAGGGCGAAGAAAATACATGATTGTACAAAAACCACTATGATGTGTGTTTTTGTATGTGTCTTGTTTTCGCTTTTCAATTATTCAACATAATTACCCATCGAGTAATTCATAGTTCGAATTTGTTTAATGCGATATCCACGCCTTGTCAAAACACATAGTTCATTTCATCGACGCCTCAGTGGTGGGAAAATCGAGTTGATCGTTCTCTGGAATAATGCGTACCACGCAAGCAGTTCTTTTTTCATTGAAAATAAACTGGTATATCATAAAAGGACAAAACACATTAGGCTTGATTGAAAGTGGTACAGTTTTTTTTTTCGCCTTCATTTCCTATTCAGATTCGCAAATACGAAATGGCTATACCTGTTTATCTGTGTATCAATTTTCTCTATCGTGTTGGCCGTAATCTCATCCACAGAAATTGTCTCTGCGTTAACATTTTGGTATTAACAAATTAAAAATTTAAATTTAGGAGATTACCTAGACATATTGCAAAACACTTTGCGACATGATTTTCGTTAGGCATTTAACAAACTTGCTGAGCAGCTACCTTATGTCGTGACTGAAAACTTGACAATAATGACGTGGGAACATCAGGTGATATTTACCCGTCTGGTGAGAAATGTTAAATCTCACCTAAATGGCGCATAAGTCAATTGCTTCCGAGCGTATCGATAAGATTCACTAGCCATTTAATCTATGCATCGTTATCGTCTGCGTGCGCACTACGACGTAACGATCGAAGTTACTACTAAAAGTTTTCGATTCTACGTGTTTATTTTATAAGCTCAATGAAGGTTGCCGTTTCGTATGCGGAGCTTCAGAGTACTTTGTGATATTTCTAAATATTTGTTTAACCTAAAGCTTCGTTGACAGTTTATGTGTGTTTTTAATTTTCTAAATTGCTTCGTTCATGAACAGTTGGCAGGCAGATCTAGGCATAAATGATTAATCTCTTCGCGTAAATTAATTGAAATCTTTACATGTTGTTATGGAAACGGTATATCAAATGAGGTTACCAAGGCAACGAGCATTGTTACTCTAGATACTAGAAATACATACGGGGACCACACTATTTTTTGTAACTGGCGCGCGCATTTTGAATTGTACCGAACAACAACTTAAAACCCATTAGCTTAACTTTTTGCATTTTTTACGATAATTTGAAATCGAACGAACCCAATATTTTATGCTTACCGAATTGTGACCACAGAACGTTGTTCAAACATTTGCGAGGAATAGTCTGGTCCCTTGCCAAATTTCTATCGCTAGCTGGCTGTGCTGCTCAGCCAGCGGTAGAAATGGGGCAGGAGACCAGACTTGGGACCAGGGAGAGACGAAAGTTAAATGCAGCGCCCTCTCTGACTTGGAGCCGGGTCCATGACCATCCTCGAGACGTGTTCCTGCGAGGCGAGGGAACTTTCGCCATGGTTTTCTCGAACTTTCTCTTAGTCTGTTGCATCATCAAGTAGACGTTATTTCCATGTTATTGTTAGTGTTTCGGAAGATGTTTAGAGTACCCTTTGAGGACTTCAAAGGTTTTAAAAGACGGAGTTTTACGACAGACTTTCATGCAGAACGAGCGGTACGCGTATTGCATAGATCACAAGTGTGATCCAGCGTGTTTTTGAATTCGACATGGGCTCACACTTGCCTAAAATGCATTGTGCCAGCCACAAATTTCATCATTCAGTTGCATTTTTCGGCGCGCCCTTTCGGCGTGAAATTTTAATATACCATATATATATATATATATATATATATATATATATATATATATATATATATATATATATATATATATATATATCAGAGATATCTGTATGTTAAACATTTTTCGGCGCGCCCTTTGGGCGCATTACTTGAAAATATCAGACATATTTTTCAGCATCCCTTCAGCTGCATGACTTTCATGTATCAGACATATCTCCTAGATATCTGGATGCTTAATATTTTTCGGTGCGTCCTTTGGGGCGGTACTTTTATATATCAGAGTTACATGTCAGAAATACCTTGATGTCTTAAAATTGAAAGTCTGTTTTGCTACTAACTAACTACTGTGTACTAACCATTGTGAAATCTGCAGTTCATATGCAAAGCATGACAAGTTCCTGATATGCATAGAAAGTGTGGTATATATTCACAGCTCATTCATAATAGTATATTCAAACTTTAAAATTGACACTTTTAAGTTCCTCTTACAACTGCAAGACAACAATTTCTTTAACACACAGAATGACTGTATGTTTAAAATAGACCCCCAAATGGCATTTTAGGCCAACCATATTTCGATGAGGAAATCTCTTGTTTTTTCATAGACTACCATGTACAGTGAATCAACGTGAAAGCCAGAAATCAAATTTCTTATACCCAAATACACTTTTTACCTCCCTCTTCAATCAAAGTACAAGGGGAAAGCTGTAAAGAACTGCAAATCAATTACGTGTTTATCAACCTCCATCAATTAATTATTTTATTCTGAATAAGGAAGGCATCTAGCCGAAAAGTAGGTACCCTGAAACTTTGTCCATTCTGTCACACGCAACTCCATAACAGCTCTAATGGGATGGGATGGGGCATGGTGACCATGTAACGTCTCTGTTTTGGAAACAAAGCAGAGTAACTTGTTTGTAATTCTGAAAAGTTCATTTAATGTAAAGCTTATTATATTGGCATAGCCGTCCGACTTGTGACGCCAGGTCAAGGTCAGCATTAAAAATGAAAAATTGACAAATGAAACTTAATCCATGGCATATTCAGGCCTACCGAATTTTAATGTCAAAATCGAAGAAGCAATTCTGAAATACCGTCATATTTCTTTCCGTGATTGTCGTTTTAGAGTTGGCATATCAATCATCGGATTTTACATGTATCGCCTTGTTGCGGTCAGTTCATATTTGATGATGACACAGGAGAACTAAAGGAGTATTGGCTCGAAATCCAGCACCATATACATTGTTCTCATGAAATAAGTGAGCATCGCTTTGCAATATGCTTGTTTTTTTCATAGACTACCATGTACAGTGAATCAACGCGAAATCCAGAAATCAAAGTTCTTATACTAACATACACTTTTTACCTCCCTCTTCAAGCAAAGTACAAGGGGAAAACTTATGATAGTTTGCGCAGTAGACTCCACGTCTTATGATTTGACATGTATTGACGAGTCAGCTACATCTTGGCTTTTAACAGTTGCCTCCAAGATGGTGACCCTCCCCATAGGTATGCGTGAAATTTCATGACCCTTCAAAATGATTTTTCAACAATAATAATAGTCATTACAAGTGTATGGGCTTTGTTGCCAATCAGAATAATTGGCATATTAACATGCTATAGGGAGTTGGACATTAAACAGCATTTGATACACAGAACAGTGAAAACTAAAAATATGACCAAAAGTTACGGCAAATGTCCTTTTAATATCTTTGCTTGTAATATAACTAGGTCAGCGGCTCTGTCAAAGTTATACATGCATTTCAAACGTTTGAGTTTGGAGGGGGATGGAGGGAGGGAGGAAGGGAGGGGTCACATGTTAGAAAGGGACATCAGGAGGAGGTCATATTATAGAAACTGGCATTTGACGGAGGGTCACATTTTACATGATGGACCACCCTCAATTTCCTTCGACCAACCCCTTCATAATAACTTAAAGCGCCATTATCAACCATCAGTAATGCAGTAGAGATACAGCGATTTAAAAGGTGGGAGCGAGTAAAGCAGAAAGTTTTCAAAGCTGTGTAGAGAGGACTGGGTGTGTAAGCTGGCCGCCTTCCCGTTTTATATACTTCTGCTGTACATTGGACGCCCTAGCTTATTTTACACATTATTCATACACGTTCAGTGATTTTATCGAATGCTGCTACAAAGGAAGGTCACCCCGATGGAATACTAACACGGTTTTATTGATATCGATATTTCATAATTATGATATTATTTTTAATTATATTACCATGCCATGTTCATTGCGTTTTAATTGGTCGAGCTGAACACGTACTGCCCACAAATACACAGTAATGGTCTGTTTTCATGCCCGTGAATATGAATTATATCGTAAACAGTAACTTTACGGCTGTTATTTGTACAAAGATCATAATCAACCACAAAATAAAATGGAGCATTTGTGGGCCAAGTTTAGACGCTTTTTTTTCAAAAAAATCTCCGGATTTGCAAATTTTTTGCAGCGCGCGCACTACTCACTGACAGGTTCTGGGGCCCCGTTGTCGTTCGCACGGGAAATTTTCGTAAATTTTGACGGTTTTTCGGGGTTCGTTGATAATATAATTGAAATAACAGACTCCGCGCTGACCATTAATGTTTATTTATTGGCGCGGGCGAGAGGAAAGCCAAATTAACGGGCTCGGCAAGCCTCGCCCGTTAATTTTTGGCTTTCCTCTCGCCCTTGCCCACAAATAAACGTTAATGGTCAGCGCGTCGTCCGTTATTTCTATAATAATTACGAAAATAGTATCATATTTCTTAGACTATTTACTCGTAGTTCGCCTGTGTTACCATGAGCGTTTTCGAATTTTCTAGTTTAGGTAACCCAGACTGCTCTGCGGGGCTCTCATCCGGCCACCCCTACACAGTCTTGGGAAATCCGCGATCGATGTATTCGTCTTTTAATTTTCAATTGAACCCGTGTGGTACAAGAGAGTCAAGTACTGTCTCCGTCTAAAACATTTTAAACACAAAAATCCTGGATTTCTACTCCGTAATACTTACTTCGGTCAAGGGCAGGCAAAACATGAAACCTGAAGCAACCAAAGATGAGCCAGCGGCAACCAGACCGGCCCCTAGATCGACATACGTAAGCCCAATTTTGACACAAGCGCTGCAACTTCACCTATCGCAGCCTATTATATTTACAGCAAAACTTTAAGATATTTTGAAATACTCCACCGTTTTTTATTGTATTCAGAAATCCTGTCGTACAGGTCTGTACTAAGAAGTATCTCTCTTGAGGTGATTTGCGTAATGTGAAAACAACCAAGGTCCCCCTTGAGGCGTCGATGTTCAATATTATTTTGGATAGAGGTGTTCGTCGATTTTGCTGACACTGCATTTTCTTCTAGACCGAAAATGTGGAATATAAATATCGTATCTGCACTCGTGCAACATATTAAAAACGAAAGCTTACTTTATTTGAGCACTTTATAATTTGATCCTATCAATGCTTAGGGGAAAATTGACATTAACAAAATCAAGAAAATGAGTGTCGGACTGTGAGGCGCAAGAACAAAACAAAAACATTTTCCAATCATCCTCATCGGCATATTGAAGGGTCTGGGTGTCCCTGCTTCGTCTCGGGTCATCTCGGGTTTTCATGTTTGCCGTCAAGGCGGATTTTCACTTGGTAACTATAGAAGCCGTGGGATCAATTTTTCAAGCAAGAGTTCCGTTTGTCTTCATTAAATGAGTAAATTGAAAACGCTTTTTATACAAGAATACTGTTAAAAATTGAGTTAAATTATCGAGATTGCTGACTAAAAAGTATCTTTTCTTGGTGCTATGAAGCAATTTCTCTGATCTTCTTGTTTATAGCAACAGTGGCATTTCAAAATATTGTTTCCAATTTGTAGGGAAATGTTGAACATTTCGTTCATGCTGATATTCGATTACTGGATGTAAATGTTGGTGTCCACAAATTTCCATTCTCATCAGTAATCTGATGAAAATACGTAGTATCTTAGTGAATCATCTTCATAAATGGAAAACTGGTCATTCTTTAATATTTGAAACCTCCATAATACCTCCGATAGCTTGATTACATATAATTCAATGTTTACGACCAGAAAAATTTCTCAACCTCCTCTAGCTTTATGGAAAGAAAATATCATCTGTTTATTAAAAAAAACTGGAATGGCTTCTATAGAAGAACGCACAGCTAAAAATATTCATATAATTACACAGAAAAATCGGAAAAAAGTCAGACCTGTATATTGATCAGCGGCAAAAGTGAGTTGCAAAGCTTTCAAATAAGCATAGAAACTATCACATAATGTTAGTATCGCTAGTTAAAAAGTGTGGAAGTTGTGTGGCATTTATTACTTCGAATGACGTCGCTAGTCGCCCTGCAAAAACAACAAGTTGCCATCAAAGTGATAAACATCATACGATATAGAACCACTTTAAGGTAGAACGCACCTCGGGGACGGACATTCGGACTCTCAAACTTTTACAATTCTCTTCTGATATACCACTTGTGGGGGTTCATTTTAAAGCTCTTGGTGAAAGAAAACTTTTCACCGGATTAGTTTTTCGAATTTCGAAAATTTTATTTTTCTCCATAGAGTTAACACAGGGATGGCGGCCATTTTTAATTTCGAATATCGGTAATTCTTGGGTAATTTGTTTCTCTAGTACCAAAATTTGCACGGTGACCCCCTATTTTTATTCTTGATTTGAAAGAGAATGATTTAAAGATTCCTTGAGGAAAGTTTGAGCAAAAGTTTAAGTCTTTCACTTTCGAGGTGCATATTACCTTAAACCGTTCCACCTCTGATAATGTTCATCGCAGACATTCTCATAGTAAGGTCACCACAAGCTACCACCATTGTTATGCCTGGGGATTTCATCGAAGTTTCCATTGAGCCTCGCTTCAATGCTGCCAGTTGTCGCCATCTTAAAACGTCACAGTCATGGCCATAACCCTTCATAATTACCTCAGTTACAGATAAAGTATGCCTGTGTAACCAGCTCAGCCATGCTACAACTTCACAGACTAATGACATAAATACCAGTATGGCCAATAACAGAACATGACATCTTCATCAATGGACCACCACTGCAAATAAACAAAATCGCGAAACGGCGAAACGGCGAAATATAGTGACCTTAAAAAGTGACTCTCCCTACTTCTATGCGCAACATAAAATGTAATATTTTATTTGACATATAATTATCGAGGTTCAGGATGTGACGCAATTAGGTGACTAATTTAAACAAATACGAAGGCTGTAGCTTTTTAAGTGACTGATTTCTAGGCATACTTAATAATAATAATAATTTATTGCTTGCTTGTAAATATAGGATTTACATCACATTTGTGGCAATAAAAGTGTGATACAAAAATAAGTACAAATTTTTTTCCAATAAAGATAAAGTAATACAGTATAATGATAGTAGCTAATAATAAATATAACTAGATAACTCTTTGTTTATATAAATTAAAAACTATCTTCTGTTGATTGACCAATCAGAGTGCTCAATTCAGGGTGTTTTATCTACTCGTAAGCCTTGGTCACCAAATTCCAGGAAGGAATGACAGCGCCATAGTAAAGTACGGTCCAATCAAAAGTGAACATTTTAATTCATATCCTAAACATGTTACATTGACAAAGGAGACGGTTGACGTAAACACATTGAAAAACGAAAATATATCAGTTAGGGGCGATAGTTTTTAAGTCGGATAAAACCCTCGTACTCGGGCTCTTCTGGTATATAAAGTCCAACCCTACGATAAAATATCTCGGCCTGCGGCCTCGACATTTTATGGTTGGGTTGGACTTTTATACCAGTAAGAGCCTTCGTACTCGGGCTTTATCCTATACTAAAAATATAATCTGTAAGTTGTTCATTAAAAGATAACTCTTGTTTTCTTAGTGGAGAAATAAGCTGATTTTCGGTTGATTTTACTAAAAATTCTTTCTTTGGACTTTGTTTTTCTGACAGACTAATAAAAAGTGTGTTTCATCTTCATTACTGTTGGTGTTACACTGACTGCAGTATCTTTCAGTAATTGGGGGTTTTTGGAACAGTGTGTCTCCCTTTTTCAATCGCTAGATCATGATTGCTAAAAATGCGAAGTTTGGTGAGTAAGTTTCTTCTCTCACCTTGTAACTTTGTTAAGTAGGGTTCTAATCTAAAATTATGTTTTATTTTGGCATGTATTCTTAGTTTACTATTTTTATCAGTGATCAAATTTTTCCAAAAGACTTCATAATTGTTTGTTAAATTTGTTTTCATTAATCCAGTTATAAATTCATGGTGTTTAAGTGATGGAGCTTTATCAAGGAGAAAGTCCATTCCATTTTCTTTAATCAGAGCACTTAAACAGTTAAACCAGGATCTACTGTTAGTATTGTTTACCATTTGCTCCAGAAAAGCTTCTTTAGCAAGATTATAATGTGGAAGTTGTACGATATGAAGCCAGTATTTAACAATGTTAAGTTTGATCTCAAGTAGAAGTGGGAATTGTCCTAGTTCACCCCTCACAGCGGCGTTTGAAGCTTGTCTATTACAATGTAAAATGTTCTTACAAAATCTGAGGTGAACTTTTTCAATTTCCTGATTTATCCCACTTCTTGTAATCCATGAAATCTTGTCCCCCAAATCTCTGAGCCATACAGTTAAACAGGTTTAAATGTAGGGGAAATTTTATCTTTCTGTTGTGCAAGTCCTAAGTATATGTATTGCTCTTAACATATTTGATGCATGTACTACCATAGTTAAATAAGTGTTTATCTATCAAAGGAGATACTAAAATTAATTGCTTTAGTTTTCTGTAAATAACATCAAGTTTCCAATTAGAGCAAAATGTGTGTAGTGTATTTAACTTCCTCTGCAAACCTTCTTTGAAGTGGAGATTAAGACTAGGTCATCAGCGTAAAATAATGAGTTAATTGGAGTATTATTCAACACTGGTGGTTCAGTATTTACTTTGTCTAGATTTGTTTTCAAGTCATTGACATATAAATTGAACAGACTAGGACTAAACACAGCCCTGTTTAACTCCTTTTTCAACTTTCAGGCTGGGCGAGACAAAATTGTTTGTTTTGATGTGTAATTTGTGTGTAGTGTACACGTGTTTATAAGTCTGTATAATTTGCCATTAATGTTATTTTTGAGAAGTTTATGAAAAAGATTAACTCTCCATACAGAGTCAAAAGCCTTAGCAAAGCCAACAAAACAAACATAAATATTCTGGTTATTGTTAATATATTTGTGTATATTGTCTTCAGGGTAAATATGTGATGTATTGTGCTATGGTTATTGCGAAATGCAGGTTGATTATTATGTATAATATAATTATCATTTAAAAAACTATTTAGCCTTTCATTTAGAATGTAAGAGAGAACTTTTCCTAAACAGCTTCCGACAGAAATGTCCCTTTGATTTTTCAGGTCATATTTATCTCGCTTTTTAAATAAGTGTGTCATAATGCTCGATGTATCTAAAACTGCATTAAATAATTTAGCCAAGGGTTTACATAGAAAGGACGAACCATGTTTTAACAACTCTATACAAAACCCATCAATCTCTGCTGCTTTTTTACTTTTAAATTTCTAATTGCTGATAACACTTCTTTAGTTGTTATTAACTTATCCAGCTGCTTATTAGCCTGATTCTTAGTTTCTTCAGATGTTAAACTATCAATAATTTGCTGTTGAAAAATCATTATACCTGTCATTTTCAATGAGTAGGATATTTGTAAAATTCCATCCATGCTGAGATACAATCTCCAGTATTATCATCTTTATCATTATTTTTATTGACTTGATAAATTTCCACATAATATGTGAATTGTTACCATATAGACTGTTTAATTTGTCTAAGTTGTTTTACCAGAATTGCAATTTCTTATTTTTAACAAGTCTTTAAAACTTCTCTTTCTTTGTGTAATAGATATTTTTTAACTGACTGTCATATGGAGCTTTATTTAATAGTTTAGCTGTTGCTATTAGGTAACTTTTTGCTGCATTACAGCTTTTGTCAAACCATTTTGATTTCTTTCTCTTTAAATTTTTCTTTCTCTGCTTTTGTCTATTGAAAATTCCACTGCAGGCTTTATCTAAGATGTCATTAAAATGCTTAGTGGCTGAGTTAATGTCAGATTTGTTATTACCAATATTAGTATTCAAAAATTCTGCAAATTTTTTTTGTAGCTCATCTGATGCTAATCTATCCGTGATATTGAAAACAGATAACTTATCCCATTTCCATTTTGGGGGCATTTGCAATAAATTCACAGTATCTTTAACACCGCTTGGATTAAAATTTGTTAGTGTAAGAAGAGTAGAAATTTGAGAGTGATCTGAAAAAATTGACAAATTGTGTATTTTAAAATACTCAAAGTTATCGATGATGTCTGTTGTTGCAAGACCATAATCTACTACATTCCAGTGGTAACATTTAAATTTTCCACAAATGTCTCCAGGTAGTCTGCCATTCATAATTCTTGTATTGCTGGTTTTACATAAATCTATGTGGTTTGTACCATATTTATTTTCAATCTTATCCATATTGCAGCGATTAAGGTGTTTATCAACAGAATATCCTTGTGGAACTGGTATATGATTTGAGAAATCATTGTCAATAAAATCTGGCAGTAATCTACTCTAGCGTTAAAATCCCCAAATATTATGACAGATCCAGAACAGCTATGTTTTGTGATCAACTGTTCTAAACGTTCGAAAACTTATTCAGACTTATGTTTGGAATTTTCTGGTGCGTTGTAAACAAAGCAAATAAATATATCCTGTTGTAATGTAAAAAAAATGCTTTTGAAAGTTTGCAACACATGTCTTCCGCATCTAAATGAACCATTTTTACACCCTTCTTTATGGTATTTCTTCCAAAAGTGAAAGACCACCCCTCCGTTTTTTCTTTTTTCTGACAACAGAATAGTCATAGTATCCATGAATGTGAAAAGTATGTTTCAATTGCTCTGTAAGCCAGGTTTCTCCAATACCAATAATGTCATGTTGAGTAATATTATTTATAAAGTCACTATCTTGAAACTTTCTCTCTTGGTAACCCTGTACGTTCCAATATGATATTGACAGTGAACTTTTTTTTTGTATTTAAATTGTTTTATTGGTAACATTTTCTTTAGTAACATGAACTTAAATTAAAATGAAGTACAGTGCTTAGTTATCTACAATTTTGTGTAAAATTGAAATCCATTTGCTGCAATGTCTCTCTAGTTTGTCTTTTTCCAGAGCTATTTCGTACTCTAGATGGTAGTTGAATTTCACTTGCAACATAAAAGCTGCAAAGTGTGGTTTACTCTGTTTCATTTTCATGGCATAGATGTGTCTTTTGGCTAATAGTAGCAAGTGATTGTGAATGTCAGAGTAACCGTCAACACCAAAGAGCACTTCATTTAAGTTATGTCTAGTGAACAAACTGAGAGATTCCTCGAAAAATGTGTGAAATTCGTTCCAGAAGGTCTCAGTGAATTTACAGCTGTAGAAAAGATGATCTAGTGTCTCGTTGCTGTTTTGGCAGAATGAACAGAGCGGTTGATTGGTCCATGCCTCTTCTAGATAGATCGTAGTTTGTGTATAGAATATGATGAAGAAGTTTGAACTGGAATTCACGTGTTTTTGTGTCTATGGCTACCTTAATGGTAGACTATATATGGGAGACCATGGTCCAGTAAAGTCATATTCTCTTTCATAATAGCGTTCATTAATTGGACTTAATTCCTCTTTACTGTAAATGGCGTTTCTGATGCTCTCCCTGGTAACTTTGTGGGAGGGTCGAAAGTTACAATTAAAAAACACGTATTCGTATTCATCTTTAAACACCGGTTCAACCAGCAATGGCTCTGGCCACCTAACTCTGAGACATGTGATTGCTCCATAAAGAAGGAGAACTTCGTTCCCTTGGAGGTTTTGTTGGTTAATTTTTCCCATGACAGATACCCCTCCTCGGTAAGTAAATCAAAAATTAATTCAAATCCTTTCTGTCTTAGCTTTGGATTATAGACAGAATTCCCTCCAATTAGAACATTTCTGTTGTTCCAAATTGTTTGACAAGTAATGTCAATCTCAGAGTCATTGACCGCAACATTGCAGACCGACCAGGATTCAAGCATTTCTTGGTAGAATCTCGGTAGGCGCAGGCTGAGTGAGTTAATATCGAAATTACACTTGAATAGGTACTTTCCACCCACAGATTTTAGGCGATGGTCTAGAAAGAGTTTCCAGGGGTGCTCTATGTTTTCATCTAAATACCTTTTAATAAGGTTTATACGCATAAGCTTGTGCGTAGTTTTCACATCGGGGGCCTTTAAGCCCCCCTCGGAGACCCCTCTGACCATTACCTTTCTGGTTATTCTATCTTTCCCATTCCAGAGGAAATTGAAGATAAGCTGTTCAAATCTCTTAAGAATTTCAGGCGTTATTGTGGTCATTCTCATGACGTAATTAAGTTGTGATAGGGCGAAGGTTTTCAGAATCTGAACTTTGCCCATGAGTGTCAGGGATCTCTTTTTCCATGTTCCCAGAGTTCCTTCGATCTGCTTGAGTGGTGTTGCATAATTGAGAGTGGTGTTTGTCTCTTGGTTATACGAAATGTAAATTCCTGCAATTTTGATCGGTGATGTCGGCCATTTGATACCAAATGGTTTTTTCTTACGTCTTTTCCACTTACCAAGCCAAATAGCTTCCGTTTTAGTAGGGTTGACCATCAAGCCTGAGAGTGAGTGGAACTCGTGCAACATTTCAAATATTCTCTGACATGACTGTTCATCTGTCACAAAGGTCGTCAGGTCATCCGCAAATGCGGCATATTTGCATTCACCTATTCCTGACCTGATACCCTTGACATTGGCGTCATCATTCAAGTTAATTAAGAATATTTCTAGCGCTAGGATGAACAAATAGGGTGACAATGGATCTCCTTGTCTCACTCCCCTTTCAATGTTAAAATAACCGGTGCTGAAACCATTGTTCATAACGCAACTGCTCAAGTCCGTGTAAAATGTAATGAACCATTGTTTAAAGAGTGGGCCAAACCCGTATCTATTTAAACATTCCATAATGTAATTCCATTCTAAACTGTCGAAGGCTTTCTCAAAGTCTATGGCAAGCAGTATTCCCGGGAGGTTGTTTTCGTCTGTATGCCAGAGAATTTCCTCTATCAGCCTGATGTAGTCACTTATATCTCTGTCTTTGACAAAGGCACTCTGCTGGCAGTTAATGAGGCTAGGCAAAACATTTTTCAGACGATTGGCGATGCACTTTGCAGCTACTTTAGCGTCGGCGTTGATGAGAGAGATCGGTCGCCAATTTTTGATGTATTTGGTGTCTCTCCCTTTCTTTTCTATTAGTGTGATCACACTTTGTCTCTGGGAGTTGGAAAGACTCCCGTTTTCAAACCCATAGTTGAGAGAATCAACTACTGTTGGTCCTATTGTCGGCCAAAATGTTGTGTAGAATTCTGCTGGCAATCCATCATTGCCAGGGGTCTTATTTCTTGGCATCATGGTGAGGGCACAGTAAATTTCATTGTGGGTTATTGGTGACTCACAATTTTTCATGAGCTGGTGCCCAAGTTTGGGGATGTTGTCATTTTTCAGGAAGTGGTGGTCAGTAATATCCCTTTCTGGTTGGTTTTGGAGGAGTAGAGAGTACTATAAAATGTCTTCAGCTCAGAAAGAATGTCTTTCTGCGATGTTTTCAGTTCATTGTTTGCACCAATGATTCTTTTGATATGCCCTTTTCTCCCCCTCCTCTTCTCCAGCCCTAGAAAATACTTATTGTTTTTCTCGCCCTTTTTATGCCATCTGACTCTTGAACGAATAATTGAACCTTCAGTTAGGTAGTCATATTCCTTCTCGAGCTCTGCTTTTGCATTTTGGAGTCTGAGGATGTCGTCCTCTGACGCATTTGGCCTGAGGGAGGTCTCTAGATCGGAAACTGCTCCCTCAAGTTCATTGATACGTTCCTTTTTGAGTTTCGCAATTTGTTTTGAGTATGAGATTGAAAATTTTTTAATCTCATATTTCAGGAGGTCCCATTTGAGGCCTTTGTCCTCTATTTCGTCGTAATCTTGGAGCCAAAGGGTAAACTTTTGGGAAAGTTCGTCAATGTAAACACTGTCCTGTAATAAGCTGGTATTTAGTTTCCAATATGACGGACCAAACGGGGTGGTGACAGGGTCAAAGGTCAGAGTCACTGCTGAATGATCTGTGCTAACGGAAGGGATAATCTCGGTGGAGCTGATATCTTGTTGCAGTGAATCGCTGATAAGGAAGTAGTCTAAACGACTTTGTGTAATGGAAGGCCTGTGTCTACGCCAGGTGAACTGAGTGACCCCGGGATTGCATACTCGCCATATATCAATCAAAGTGTGATGTTCTAACAGTTGTAATATGCTCTCCTTGGCTTTTTGCCAATTAGGGCCACTGGAGCCCGACCTGTCAATTTCATTGTTAAATGTAAAATTAAAGTCTCCGCCAATGACAATTTCTGTGTCTGGTTGAACTTCATGAGACGATAGTATGTCGAGAAGTTCCTGTGTGAATTGAACATGAGATTTTTCATCATTGGGTGCATAAATATTAAGGAGCATGAAGTTTCTCCCATCAATTGTTACATCTAGCAAAATGTATCTTCCATGCTCAGATGTTAGTGTTTTGTTCACAGAATGATTACAGTTGCGTAAAATAGTCATGACACCTCTACTATTGTGTGTCCCGTGAGAATAAAAACAGTCGCCCGAAGCCTGAGATGACCAAAATTTCTCATTATCGGACGTGCTGTGTGTTTCCTGAAAGAAAACAATATTTGGCTTTTTGTGTTTTAACCATGTTAGCACCTTCTTTCTTTTCTTAAATTCCCTGAGACCTCTCACGTTAAGTGATAAGAATTTCAATTTCTGCTTGTTTGATGAAATTGGAATATTTTAAAAGCACACTTACTTCCATTCTTTTGGTTGTTACCTTTTTTAGGATAGAAAAGTGAAGAACAAGGATAAGAAAATGACATAAAGAGAAAAAACAGTTTCTACTAAATCTAATAAAAAAAGTTCCGTCAATAGTTGAACAAAGTTGTTGTCGCATGACTTGAGTGAAGATGATGTGGCAGTGTAGCTCTCCAATCTGCTGGTCGAATGTTCATGCAGTCGCATGGGTGGTCTGAGGCGCAGTTCTTAAACCGCATCGAGTGTCGGTGGGGGTCCTGAGTACTTGACTCCGTCAGTACAGTATTCCATTCCGGAAGATTGGTTTCTTTCCGTCCTTGTAAGCTTGCGCCATGATCTTGTGGTACAGGCGTTTTTTCTTGTAATCTGCGGGGAGCAGGTCTTGTTTGATGTAGATTTCTGTTCCGACTAGGGCTTGCTTGGCCTTGCGTAATATCTGTTGACTTTTCGACAGTAGAGTGAATTTCACAATGATAGGTCGTGACCGATTGTTAGTGATGCTCCCTCTTACTGGGGCTCGGAAGGCTTTTTCTATTCCATGATCACTTACTTTGAACTTGTCTATTAGCAATTGTCGGGCGACCTCCATTGGCTTTTCATTTCTTTCTTCTTTTACTCCGTAAAGGCGGAGGGAGCATTCTCTTAGTCGACGTTGTGCTCGAATACTTTCCTCCTGAGTGTATTTTAAGTTTTCTGTAAGTTGACTGACTTTCTGTTCGAGGGAGGCGATCCTGGTTTCATTGTCGTCGGCTTTGGTAGCAGCATATTCACACGATTTCTCGAAGTCGTGTTGCCTCTCCTCGAGTTTTGTTACTCGATCTTCGACATCTGATAATACCATGAGTTTGGTTTTGATCATGGTGACATCTGCTCGCAGACTTTCCAGGCTTCTGTAGAGCATTTCCATGGTGATTTTATCTGGAAAAGGTTCTTCCCCGTTGCTGGCCTCATGTTCATGGGGGTGTCGTTTTGGCCGTCGCTTTGGTCTGAAGCAGTTCCAGTGAACGCTGTGATGCTCTTTTGCCTCTTTTTCTTGCCTGGCGGTGGTTGAAATCTCGGCATTTTCGGTCTGCGGGGTGACTAGGTATGCACGGAGGTTATGATTGAGTATTGGTACTCAGACTTTCTGAGATGAGCTGAAAACTGTGGCAGATTTGGAGAGCTGAAGGGTTAACGCACTTGCCTAGTTGTACATGGTCACGTCATTGACAGTGAACTTTGTATATTGCTGTTTTTCTGAAATGTAAAGTTACACATATCTATTATTTGGTATCATTTGCCTATGGCTTTGAGGTGTATCAATATATTGTGGCAAAATGGGGCGAAGTCTAGACATATGAAATCCTTATGTTGCGTCCCTGTATTGCTGTACCACCGGATTTACAGGATGTTGAAAATACTGTCTTCTCCTGAAAAGGTTTCGGTTCACACCAGGGATTGGAGCGAGCATATCCTTAATATTCCTCACTAAAAAAGCTGTACCCCAGTCATTTAAATGAACATTGTCATGCAAATGTGTTGCTGCATTGATATTGTTTTGATTGATAAACACTAAATTATTATGCATACTGCACATTTTATGCATTTGTGTGTTTAAAGCATGAGTGTGATCGTTGAATAATGAATTATTTTGTCTTGGAATGACTGATGAGACAAAAACTGTTGACTTTGGGAATTTAACTAATGTTACCTGAACCAACTCAGAATATTTGTTCACGCATTCCACTATTGGAATACCACTATCAATATAGAAATAACGGGCGACGCGCTGACCATTAACGTTTATTTGTGGGCAAGGGCGAGAGGAAAGCCAAAAATTAACGGGCGAGGCTTGCCGAGCCCATTAATTTGGCTTTCCTCGAGCCCGCGCCCACAAATAAACATTAATGGTCAGAGCGGAGTCTGTTATTTCCATTATATTATCAGCGAACCCAAGAAAACCGTCAAAACTTCCAAAAATTTCAGGAGCGAACGACAACTGGGCCCCAGAAACTGAGCAATACGCGACGCACTGTCACGCACGCTGTAAAAAATTGGCAAATCCGGGGATGTTTCCAGAAAAAAAGTATCTCAACTTGACCTACAAGTGCTCCATTTTATTTTGTGGTTGATTATGATTTACGTTTCAGCTGAAAAGTTACCATACTTTGAGTTGTTAATATTATTATTCATATTCACGGGCATGTAAACAAACCATTACTCTGTATTTGTGGTCAGTCACGTGGTTCAGCTCGACCAATCAAAATGCGACGGGCAGGCCATGGTAATATAATATCATTTGTACCAGCATGAATGACAATATTATTTATGTTGGAAGCTGACACAGATTGAATGTAACTTGTGACATAAAGAATATTACTTCCTCTAATAGTTCTCACATGAGTATTTCTGTACACCCTGGAAGGATTGATATGCTTCAGCATAGAGTCACCAACAATGAGTGTCTGAGTCTTTCTTACAAACTTTACCCTGGGTGTTTTCCACTGTTGTTCTTGAGATGATTCATCTTCCCTTGCAAATGGACACTCTCTGCTTTCATGAATGGTGCGAAAGGATTGGTTGATAGTTCCTGATCTTTCCCTTTGCTGTTCTGAGGCTCTTTGTCCTTTATCAACACACTCATTCTGGCTTATGATAACGAGGTCGAAGATCATTTGGTCACGTGACATTTTGACGGAAAGTTTGCTGACATCTTCATCCCTGTCCACCTAAAATCAGATCTCTAGCCCTATTCGCTGGCCTTTAATTATATATGTGTATAATGAACAGGGTACAGGATGATATGAGGGTCAAAGGTCGCCAGCACCCGAAAATTTAGTCGAGCATTTTCGTCCCATGCCGGCCATTGTTCATGAGACACTTGCCGTCTCGGACTTTACTGGTATTTACGAAAAGATATAGCCATAAATTTGCTGCAAATTTATCTTGTGTGTGTCTCTTGTGAAAAATTTCAGTTGAATAATTATGTGGAACAGGAATATGAGTATTATCATCATATGCAACATAATACATTAAATTCCCTAATCTACTGTTAAAGTCATTAATTAATTACCACCTCTCCTAATTGGGAAAATTTAGAAATTTCTTTCTCCAAAGAATGAAAGTAATTATGACAGACATGATAAACTGAATATTCTGAAGGAATGTAGATGAATCCTAAATAAACATCATTTTCCACAGAAAAGTGACGTTTATCTATCTTGCACCAAATAAAGTCACTAATTTCAAATTTAAGTTTAGTAATACACCTTTTAAATTTTGATTTAAATAAGACCGTAATTCCTGCTGAATCTCTTCTTCTCTTAGTTGATAGCCTTTACCTATCAGACCTAAAATAATTGTAACTATCGATATCTAAAGATACGTTACTACTTAAATTACCTAACCAAATTTCCTGAGTACGCAAAATGTCAAACTTCTTCAAAGTGGAAAGAAAGTCATTTTCAGTAATTTTGGTACCAAGACCATGAATATTCCGATGGTAAGATTGCCATTATCAAACATTTTAGACGCCGGCAGATTATAGTTCACGAAGGGATTGGTCACTGCTTTTGCACATAAAAATAGGGGAGGTCACCAACGCTTTTGAGGGGTCACTATTTTACGAACAGCGTCATTTTGAAAAAAAGCTGACCCTCCCTCCCTTTAATTTCTACCCTTCCCTTACTCACATACGGGCGCTCTAAGAACATGACAATGCCGGGGGGAGCGAGTGGCGCGAGTAATACATTGAATCGACCATCTGTTTTCCTATTTGTCGGATTTATTTCATTCTATATATTCAAGTTTCTTTATTTCTTTATTAATGTGTGAATTTATTATTCAGTTGCTTTATTTCTTCATTTCGCTACTTCGCCGTTTCGCGATTTCGTCGATTATAATTAGTCGCCACCACTCCTCGAGTGTACAACTGGACCAGGACTCTATCTTACTTGAAGAAGACTAAACCCTATTATAAAACGTGCTACATTATTGCGATGATTTTGATCAAACATTTACTGGATACAGTGGCGCATCAGTCACCATTGGGCCAGTAAGCACCCCAAGGACGTGTTCTTAGTACACAGACCAGATCGTAGAATTGTAACAGAAATTTGATGAGCTTGTGAATGCAGACAGTTTTGCCGCCCAGAAGTGATGAGAGTAACGGGTGAATACTGAAACCTATCTTTCCTGATGAAGCAATCGGGAGGAGAATTTTAACTTTTCACAGCATTTGTTGATGTTGTAGTCTATTGGCAGATACAGCAAACCTCTCTTCATGCTGTTTCTTGCTGGACATGCATTCTCACCACTTACTTGAACAGGGCATTTTATTAAATAACACATACATATTGCTGTTTGCCACATCATTTCATGATGTACTTGCATACGCTTCTTATGTGATGTATAAGTGACTAGGGCACAGAAGGCACGATTGCTGATGATCTGTACTATGGTCGAAACTCACACCAAGAACTAATCCACTACCTAGCCTGGGTTTGATGCCGGGGGCTTGATGATGGTTCGTATTGCCACTGACGGAAGGATAAAATTTGACTAGGATATGATCAGTATGACTATTGCTCCAAGGTTCTGTAATTATTAGAATATCCAGACTGTCCTCTACCAAGGTGGTCTCTATGGCGAAGACCCTTTATTCCAATAATGGAGCGTGCCTTCCACAGTACCGCATTCAGTAGGAGTTTGTTTAAACATGACGAAACCGTGGGAATTTCCACCGGAAATTAGTCCCTTTAGTCATTGCTGAGCAGTTCCAAGTGTCACTACAGTTTGAATGGAGTATTGTTCATTTGCATCGACCTGTTGGGACCTCGGAATATGTCGTAGAACCCGTGATTGAATATGTGCTGAAAGCTATTTTCGTGACAGCTAACAATAGCAAACAACTATTTCCTGGTCGTGAGGGCTATCGCGCCCGTATATTACCCCGAGGGGCCGAGCGTTACTAGAAACACATCGCTATTCCCCGCGGCCGTAGTAGTTTTTGTATTTCGTAGCTAAAAAAGGACGTCCTGAAGTAATCGATGCTGGCAATTATCTTACACAAGTTCATGGTTCAGATGTTTTATTACTGGGTAAAATTATCATTAAAAGTAAGATTGGTAATACACGAAACTAGCAACCTTTAACGTGTAATTCGAGCTCAACATACACGCGGTGTATTTGAATTCGGATGCTTATGTCTGCTATGTGTGCGTAACTGGTGCGAAAGTTCCCATGTTTTCAGGAAAAATATATTGTTATTTATGGATTTCCACATAAAATTGCTCGAATGATGATGAAAAGTACTAAGATTTGTTTTGATCAAGAACCAGCTTTTTCGGCAATAACTTGTTGAAGTACTTTTAATGTTGTTTTCGCCCAGTTAAGCGATGTATTCATTGCTTCGATAAAGTTTGTGTGCGATGAGTGACAATGAGTGTACGAACGTGAGTGCTTCATGACCCCTCAACGTATGGAGGGGCTGCAGTCAGAAAAATGTGACAACTTAGCCGCGTCATTGAACCACTCTTTTTGAGAGTGAGAACTGGCTGAGTGGTTCTGTCTGTTGCCTCTCCGCTAGGCAACTGGATACCGTATGTTGTGAGTTCAAACCCGGTGAAAAACTAGCCGTATTACTATGGTTCCTAATGGCGACATTGTTCTGATTTGAACAAATTATTTCAGAACTGTTTGGCATATTGTGTCTGTGAAGTCCCTTTCATGCCATTCACATCGTTTTGGCTGTCACCAATGTCCGTGGAAAAAAATCAATAAATACGTGCAATTTTAGTCATCTTCATATGTGATTTGCAAGTAACACACACAATGCCGTTTGTATTGTTTTCGGTGAAAAAACCCAGTGGGACCCTATCTACAATGTAGTCGCTTGATAGATTTGTACACTCTCCTTCTAGTGCCACGCATGAATAAAACCTTTGCCTGGCCTTGCAAAACAAAGTCTTCCTATGGCCAATTGACTATAAATATTTGTTGACGACCCATTAGATGCATAATAATCAGTTCGATATATTAATTTTGCACTGTTACTTGTACTTTTGGAAAATGATGATTTATTTACTTGACGAGCATTGAGATAAGTCTTCTGAATGATCTGGTAGGAGACACCATAAAATGCCAAAGCATTTTTTATTTTCATAGATAAAGAACAGCCGAACATCATCTGCCCAGATGATATTGAACACGAAACGATGGTCGGCAAAGATTTTGATATTGTGACTTGGTCATCCCCTAATGCTACTGATAATACAGGCAATGTGACTGTGACTTGTAGCCATGAATCAGGAACCGAGTTCAAAATTGGTTCAACAGAGGTCTCCTGCAATGCCAGTGATCCGTCTGGAAATTGGGATTCCTGTCACTTCCATGTGAAAGTAATAGGTAAGATTGTAGATGTTCATCAATTACACTTCCCTTGATTCAAAGCTATTAAATATACCAATGTACCACCATGTGCTTTGCAATTGACCTATTTACTACATGCATACTATGATTAAAATCTCACATACAACACTTACCCACAACACGCATACCTTGTTACTTTTATCATTTACAAGCAATTAAACTAAATGCAATGTGATTGTATTTGTTGTCAAATAAGATGTATTTGTTATCAATTTAGGAAAACAAATTGTAAGAAAAGTCAGTAAAATATAAATAAGCAAAACGTGACGATGATCACACAACTGAAACGCAATGAGAAATACCTATAACTTGTTCTGGTTTACACTATCACAGATATTAAACTGTATCTGCAATTTAGTCGCTTGATAGATTCGCACACTCACCCACTTGAGCCAATCATGCATACAACTTTTGCTAGGCTTTTAGCCGATTGTCTGTAATAACATCTTGAAGGCCCTGCAGATGCATAGTAATCAGTAAGATAGATTAATTTTGCACTATTATTTGTAAGTTTGGAAAGTAATCGTGTATTTACTTGACAATCATTGTGATAATCCTTCCGAATGATCTGCCAGAAAATATAAAATGTCCAAATTTAAACACTAAAAGCATTTTTTACTATTTTCATAGATAAGGAACAGCCAAACATCACCTGCCCAGGTGATATTAAACACGAAACGCTGGTCGGCAAAGATTTTGCTGTTGTGAATTGGTCACTCCCTAATGCTACTGATAATTCAGGCGATGTGACTGTGACTTGTAGCCATAAATCAGGAACTGAGTTCAAAATTGGTTCAACAAAGGTCTCCTGCAATGCCAGTGATCCGTCTGGAAATTGGGATTCCTGTCACTTCCGTGTGATAACAATAGGTAAGATTGTAGATGTTCATCAATTACACTTCCCTTGATTCAATGCTATTAAATATACCAACGTACCACCATGTGCTTTGCAATTGATCTATTTACTGCATGCATACTATGATGAAAATCTCACATACAACACTTACCCACAACACGCAAACCTTGTTACTTTTATCATTTACAAGCAATTATACTAAATGCAATGTGATTGTGTTTGTTGTCAAATAAGATGTATTTGTTATCAATTTCGGAAAACAAATTGTAAGAAAAGTCAGTAAAATATAAATAAGCAAAACGTGACAATGATCACACAACTGAAACGCAATGAGAAATACCCATAACTTGTTCTGGTTTGCACTATCACAGATATTAAACTGTATCTGCAATTTAGTCGCTTGATAGATTCGCACACTCACCCACTGGAGCCAATCATGCATACAACTTTTGCTAGGCTTTTAGCCGATTGTCTGTAATAACATCTTGAAGGCCCTGCAGATGCATAGTAATCAGTAAGATAGATTAATTTTGCACTATTATTTGTAAGTTTGGAAAGTAATCGTGTATTTACTTGACAATCATTGAGATAATCCTTCCCAATGATCTGCCAGAAAATATAAAATGTCCAAACACGAAAAAGCATTTTGTACTATTTTCATAGATAAGGAACAGCCAAACATCACCTGCCCAGATGATATTAAACACGAAACGCTGGTCGGCAAAGATTTTGCTGTTGTGAATTGGTCACTCCCTAATGCTACTGATAATTCAGGCAATGTGACTGTGACTTGTAGCCATGAATCAGGAACCAAGTTCAAAATTGGTTCAACAGAGGTCTCCTTCAATGCCAGTGATCCATATGGAAATTGGAATTCCTGTCACTTCTATGTGATAGTAATAGGTAAGATTGTAGATGTTCATCAATTACACTTCCCTTGATTCAAAGCTATTAAATATACCTATGTACCACCATTTGCTCTTCAATTGACCTATTTACTACCTGCATACTATGATGAAAATCTTACTCACCACACTTACCCGCAACACACAAACCTTGTTACTTTTATCACATGCAAGCAATCAAAGCAAATGCGATGTGATCGTATTTGTGGTCAAAGAAGATGTGTTTGTTATCAACTGAGGAGAACAAATCGTAAGAAAAGTCAATATATATAAGGGACACGTGACAATAGATAAAACGACTAAAAAATCGTGAAAACTGCGAGTAATAGTAATCCTCTTTAACTTCCTCTAGTTTGCACTATCACAGAAATTGCCATGCCATGTGTAAAGAAACTCCAAACCTTGTGTTCATTTTAAAAATTGTTTTAAGCGCATAGTTTTCTCATTTCCAGTTTTCAGTGGCAGACAAAATTATTGAGACAAGGTGGTAATTTTTGAAGTATTGTATAGCCGTAAATAGAAAATAGTACACGGGAAAATACTGCAAATAATTTCATAGGGGTCAGTAGACAAAGTGTATTAATTTTACTGAAAGACATGATAAGAAATGTACATGTTACACAATTTCAATATGGTATGACCACCTCAGTTGGTCATTAATTGCATCTCAAAAATTATAGCATTTGAAGTATCTGTGAAATCGTTTTTGTATGTACTTGCAATTTTGAATTTGATGTTTTTACTCCAATATCGTAATAGCTAAATATATTTATATTTCACATTTATACTTAAGCTCATCTGCGAGGATAAGCCTTATTCAAGATTCAAGATTCACGATTCATGTTCTGCAGTTTAAGCTAGAAACAGATGGATTTTCACTCCAATTGACTTTATCGATCATGTACACTGATAAATCATCATTAAGGATATACGAGCGGTACGCGCGCGTGGAATTTGTCACTTCCCATAGGATTACATTGAAATTTGCTGGAAAATCAATTTCTACTAATGTCATTTTCATGAAAATTTGCACAAAGCTCAGTCTATAGAATTAAATAATACTGATCAAATAAAATTATATGGTCACCGCGCTAAATTTTGGGATAAACAGCATTGAATTATTTCGTCCATAGACAATGCATTGGTGAAAAAATGCTGACTCAGCATTTTTTCTCACAAATGGCAAAATTCATGGTCATTTATCTCACAAACGAGCGCGGTGACCCCTATATTTTATCACACATTTTGATAATACTTACAAAGGAGAATCCAAAAATTGACAATTTAGAGAAATGACATTACTTTTAATTTTACCGATCGTACATCCTTAAGGCTTCAACAGTGCCTTCTATACGTACGAAGTAGTACCATGCGATATGTGTCTTGACGCATTCTACATATAGGGAGACTGGAAAGAAATTATAGGGAGGGAGGACCGGTGTTTTGAAATAACAGTGCCTTCTACATGCATAAAGTGATTACCTGCGATACTTGTGTTTACGAATTCTTCGTGTAGGGGCCTAGGTTGTTACAGTAAGGGACTGGACAGAAGTTAGAGTGAGGGAGGACCGGTGTTTTTACAAATATGTCCCTTCAAAAGTGTTCGCAAGAAAAAGTGACCCTCCCGAAATGAGATGAGCAACAAACAGTGACCCTCTCCCTATGTGTCACATCCATATCATAATATATAATATTTAGACCCAATTTCTGGCGGCCGTCATGGATTTTAACTTTAAAACTGACCTCATTCGCATCAAAATAATCGCAATCATACCAATCCATAATCCAATAACACTAGGTCAGAATTCGTAAGACAATGGTTGTAAACATAGACACAAAACAGCACAGTACAGACAGTAACTAGACAGTACATAAACAAAGTCAAATTCATGAAAGAAAGATATACGGACCTCTGGCCAAAAGACCAAGAAGTGAAATTAACAATCAAATTTCTCTACAAATACTTTGTAGATCATAGAGCCAGGTTCCTACATACCAAATTTCAAGGTCACAGAGAAGATTTTTGAAGTATTTTTCCGAATTTTCTATGACCTTTGACCTGCCCTACACATCTGCGGCTAAGTATGGCTTTATCTTACCCAATATAAGAGTCCTAGAGGGCTTGTGTCTGTTGAAGAATGACTTGTATGGAACCAAATTGCACACCCAAATTTGGGGTTGTTCCTGACCTTTGACCCTTAAATCATCCTGTACATCATTAATTACCCACATATCAAATTCTACCTTAGCCAATAGAGCCAGAAGTCTGATTTTTGGTGGAGAGGGATAAGTATTGGAGAAAAGCTTTTCTTACAAAATGTCAAGTGACCAGAATGATCTTTGACCTCGATTTTACTACTGGGCCTATAAATCAGCAGCCAGTTTCAGTTGCACATGAAAACTAGGAGGGTCACTTTTTTCTTGAAAACACTCTTGAAGGATCACTATTTTATGCACTGCGTCATTTTGAAAAAAAACACCGGCCCAACCTACCTTTAATTTCTATCCAGTCCTTTACTGTAATAACCTCAGGGACTCTACATGTAGAATTCGTAAACACACATATCGCAGACCACCACTTCATGCACATAGAAGGCACCGTTGAAGTCCTACGGTGATTAATCAGCGTACATAGATCGATAATGTAAAGCTGAGTGAAAATGCATCTGTTTCTAGCTTAAACTGCAAAAAATAAATCGTGAATCGTAAATCTTGAATCGTGAATCTTGAATAGGCTTACCCACTCTGCGATGGTACTTATCAGAGGGACTTTGGATCCTATGCATTGGTTTTCATTTACATCTATACTTCGGGATTTTACTGTCATGTATTACTTATCACTGACAAGACATAAATTGACTCCTTTTCAGATCTCAGCCATCTGAATTCCTGTACCGAGTAGATACTATAATGCAGATTATCAGGTCCTCTCTTCACGAGGGAGAGTGGTTTACTGTTTTGGTCCTTAATCAACTGGATTTCGTGCCAGACACTCTTGCGAAATTACAGTGGTTGGGCTAATCAACTTAGGCTGCGTTCACACAAAAAAAGCAGTGAAGGGGCTGGAGAATTCGGGGGGATTCGAAAATTTAAAGGGTAGTGGAGGGAGGACTTTTAAGTTTTGCACTGCCTATAGGGGACCTGAAATTTTTTAGTTCCATTTTACCTTTACATTTTCCAATTCCAAGGTTTTTCAGGTAATTAAATAAAAAATGTATAACATATTAATGTCATCCAATTGTTCTAATGTTAGTGATAATTAAACACCATCTAGTACCATTTTGTCACATTTCATGACTTTTATCTCGAAAAAAAATCTTAACATTTATGATTTTTCGTAAAAAAACCAAACAAATGGGCCTAGTAAGGGGCAGAAGCTGCAACTCTTGATAATTTTTTCAATATTTTTATGCAATATATCAAATACAGTTTCTTGCTGTCTCCCGACAGAATGTTCAGTTTGTCGACAAAACATGTATGTACATACCGTCTTTTACACGTGCGTCAAGGAAGGACATGTTTTTGAAACTGCTGGCGTGTTATGTTTTGATTGGCGTGAAGCAGTGTTTCTGGCCTGAGAGCTCACAAAGTAACTATGGTTGCTACGCGACTGGAAGTACGATGCCATCTCGTCGTATTTTTCGCATAATCTCGTGCAATTATCAACTACAAACAAAACTTCCAAAAAGTTTAACACCTTTGAAGCTCATTTTAATATGAAAAGCCACTAGTCTACCGAGACGACCATGGAACAAAAGGCATGCCGTGTTTCCAGTCTGTCTATTTGTCTGTGGACTCACACAACAACAACCCAGCGATGCGGAGAGAGAGACGCATGCGCATAACAACTAGCGAGAGGGCGACATAACAATGCAACAACACGTAGTGGCGCTAACCGTTATTTGTGAACGCAGCGTTATGGACTAAAGAAATTGTTAGTGGAAACATCGTTGATTCAGTATTTCTGGACCCTGGCAAGCAGTTGATCTTGTTGAACACACAATCTTGTTATCAAAACCAAAGATCTATGGTTGGTCTGACCAATCAATGCCATTCTTTATATCATCCTTTTCAAATTTCAACAATATCTAAGAGTATAAAGGCAAAAACTTAGTTGGCTCTACACAATTAAGGTTATCCTAAAAAAAAAATACAAAAATATATTGACCCATTGATGCAGGTGCAGCCAACGGAGCTATTCATCGAAAAAGCTGTTCCTTGAGCAATTTTGAGGGCAGGGGAAATTTTAATTTTGCTTGGGCAGGGAACATATTTTTAGGTGGCAGGGGAGCAAATTTTAGGGTTTATTTTTGCCGGGCAGGGCAGATATCGGTTGATTGTCCCGGGGACAAGGCTTGGCAAAAATACGAGGAGAGAGGGGAAGCTACAAGGAAGTTGAGCCATGGTGTTTCTGGTAGAAGGCCACTGCAGTATATGTCTGAATGAGAATGTAAATTTTCAGGGGAAATTTTTTCACAGGGCTGGGGGAAATCGACAGGTTTTTTCATCTCAGGGTAGAGTAGCTTCATGTCTTCAGGGGAAATGGAACGACAAATATTGAGGGAAATTTTTGGAGGGCATGGGAAATCGGCAATTTTTTCGCAACAGGGCAGTTGAGCTTCAAAAATTGACAGTGGGGAGGGGAAACAGGCAAAAATAAGTGGGGAGTGGGTAAAACTGAAGTTTGAGTGCGGGAGGGTAAGTCGAAAAATTTTCAGTGGGAGGGCAAATTATGAACAGCTAATTAATTACCCTCATGACTTAAAATTAGTCAGTTCACATCACTTGTCATGCACAATATATCTTGTCGTTGTAAAGACCCCTTTAAAAGTGCATTGTTCGTTGGCTGCTGCTGATGGCCTGGTTGTACGCCTAGATGCATTGATATTGCCTCTGCATGGATGCATGATACCAGTTCCACTTCTCATATGTCCTAAAATCATCAAACTCATCAAATACCCTTTGCATTGCCCCTACATAAGTTACGGCTGTGACCAATTAGTCTGTAAGGACAACAATATGCTGCAGTTATGATTGTCATTTCTAATATCAGGTCATGAATGACCAACTTCCCCTTTCACAGTTCCTTGATACCTAGTATGCCAGTAGACCCACAGGACGTATCCGCCACAAGAGTGGCGTTGGATCGTTATATATTACCAATCTTAATTTTACTGGAAGTTTTATCCAATGAAGAAATATTCAAACATCAATTTGTGTAACTAATCACTATAATCGAAAAAGTTTAGAAAGCTTATTTTCTGGAACAAAGTAGAAAGAGTACCCGGCGATTATCGTATTAGTACACCCTGAATCAATCAAGCAATTTTTGGTGACATTTTGTGTGCTTAATCAAAAGCTTTCGAATCATTTCCTGATGTTTACTTAATACCTTTTGATTTTCAACTTACACAAGTACTTAGATAACTTGTTGGAATTATGGGTATTATGTAAAGTTTGATCATTTCTTTCCTTTAATTTGATGAGGTTTTACCTCACCTCTTTTTTCCTCCTCTCGCATTACTTTTGAATTTATGAACTAATGGTAGATTTACCTGGCAAATTTAGGAAATGATAGATGTTACATTATCAGCATTGTCTAGCTATTTCAGCCTGACCATCAATATGTTTTGCTGACAGTCTATGTCAGATTGAGCGATGGCAGCCCCAATTCTCATGCGATGATTTATCTCTGCTAAAGGTGTGCTCTTTCTGGTGTTGTGCGTAAATATGTTTACATTGCTCCTCCTTTCTGCGACACCATTATACACTTCCTTTTTTGAATTGTTGACGTTTGCATCGTTATTCCTGCTTGATCAAATTACAGTCTGTACACGTTCTAATTTATTTAACGCGTGCAATAGAAGTCCCTGTAAATCCATATCATCGACACGACAGGTCTTCACACATAACCGTACATGCATGTAGCCTTGCCTACCGCAATTTCTGGTTACTTTGTTCATAATGGCACAGTGGACTTCTTGTAAAATGGGGTCTGTCAATCTCCCTTCTCCATTTATTTGTCTCTGCAGAGCATATCCCAATCAGCCTGAAAGAATTGATCGATGCACAACCATAAAAATCAATCGCTTTTTGCACTGAGATATGTCTTAGTTATAAGTTGCCGTATTTTATATGCGATTTATCTCAGAGATTGGTCTTTCTTTTCAACAATAGTCCAGGATCAGAGGACGATATCGACCTCTCAACAGTATGTGAAAAACGTTTCAATAATTGAGTACAACACTCACTGTAATCATCCGTTTCTTAACACAGTACCCTACAAACTAACACCTACCTCGCAGTTTGTCAAATTGCCGCTGCGGATGTCAGTAAGCGATATTCTCACAGATTTTAAGATGCATTTGTAATTAACAAAATCCGCCGCTCTGTCATAGCTACCAACTTTTAACATGTTGCTTTTGATGTCATAGGCGGTTTAAAATGAGTTCATCCTCAGGAAGAGGCATTTCTCAAAACAGTAACAGATGATGGCGTACTCGACTCGCTGCTTGCAAATAAAATACTTTCCCATGACTTGATCAGACCTGAACTATGGGCTTTTGGAAAAGGTGTAGAGCCAAAGGAGGGTGTTACAGTGGCATATTTTTCCAAACACATGGCGAAATGGCAACCTGACATGCCTACATTAGCATATGCAGTTTTCCCATTAGTTGAAAGCGAACCTTGAACTGCAGGAGACTAGCATCGGTTGACGAATTTAAGGATTAAACTTCTCTGGGAGTCTTATTTCGGGCTGTAAGACCCCAGGCTAGAGACAAAAGTAGAAATAAAAATCCTCAACATATTGTTTACTACCGGCATCTCCAGATTTAACAGAAGTTTTGTGTGGCTTTTGACAGTGCCTGGCTGTCTGTAAGACAAGGTAACCTTGTAGGCGACAAAGGTTTTCATGACCTACAAATTGTACCGCAGATTACAGAAATCAATGACTCCATATAACATACAAACGTTTGTAATTATATAAATAATAGAAACTCCAAACACCAGCGAACAATGTTACTTGACCTCGTGAACAGTGGGGAGAGCTTATTTGTTAGGACACAGAGTAACATAAACAGAGTAGCAACACTTGCATGCCTTTTGTTCCATGGTCATCTCGGTAGACTATTGGCTTTTCATATTAAAATGAGCTCCAAAGGTGTTAAACTTTTTGGAGGCTTTGTTTGTGGTTGATGATTACACGAGATTATGCGAAAAATACGACGAGATGGCATCGTACTGCCAGTCGCGTAGCAACCATAGTTACTTTGTGAGCTCCCAGGCCAGAAACACTGCTTCACGCCAATCAAAACATAACACGGCAGCAGTTTCATAAACATGTCCTTCCTTGACGCACGTGTAAAAGAGGGTACGACTGACCGTAAACCATTGAGTAAAACCAGACAGTATCGATAAAAGACTTTCAAATTTGGTTCAAACACACTCATTATATATTCATAAAAATATGAGAGGAATTTTTAAAACGGTAAAACTCGTTTTCCTGAAGCTCAAAACACTCCCGTTTTCGCCAGCACGTCAATTCTGCTCAGCACCACACGACAACAACAACACAAACTTTGCCGAACATACTTTCGCTTAACAATTGGCGAAAATCCGAAAACTACCGAAGGATTCATGGTCGGCACTCTTCGGAAAAGAGAGGCGAGAGCAACCTGAGGCGAGGCGAACATGGATGGGTTACGTAACCGCTTCACGCCTTAAAAAATACCAAACCAGGATATTAATGGCGCAAATACAGTGATCTGATTATCCAGATTGTGAAAATAACCATGCTATATTTGTGATATATTACGGTTGGAACACGGACAAGCTTTCCTTGTTTGACATTTCAAAATCAGAATTTCAACATAGTAATGATATAATAGCAACAAACCACCTAAGCAACGTGTATACCACAACATTTTGATCGGTTCACGATATAAACGCAAGAGTTATTTCTTAAATACACACTCTAAGAGGTGTCTACAAATGTTTCTTATTCCCACGTTATGGCACTATATGATTCAAGTGAAGCAATCATAAGTTCTTGCAACCCTTCAAGACGCGCCTTCGTCTTTTAAGACACTTGAAGCTGCATCTCATGTGTATGTATGGGAAAATCTTTGAACTTGAATAACGGTTCCATTCACGATAACATGCTTGCAAAAATATTTGGGCACTAAGTATCTTAAATATTTTCGCTACTTTTTCAAAATTAAATCGTATAATTTGCTTCTTTCGTGGTTTTTTGTTTTACAGACCCTGAAGAGCCAACCATAACCTGTCCTGAAAACATCGACACAGTTACAGAACCTGGAAAACCCACAGCAATTGTGAATTGGACACGGCCTAGTGCTGCTGACAATTCTGGAAATGTGACAGTGACCAGTTACTATCGATCGGGAATGGACTTCAACATTGGCTTAACAGTTGTTACCTTGAATGCAACCGATCCTTCTGGGAATATGGATTCATGTCAATTCAACGTTACAGTAAATGGTATGTTTTGTTAAATATTAATTATTTCTTCAAAGAATACAGGTTTGAATAATATCTAAGGATCCTCTCATGAATGTTCTTGTACCAAAGATTTTGCCTGTGTACAGATTACATATCATATTGCTCCACATTGTATATTACTGTGATTTTGACTGGTAAATTATGAACGTTTTTCAAGAGTGCGAAAAAGAAACAAAAATTATTAAATGGTGTTTCTTTGATTATGTTTTTTCGAAGACACTGAAGATCCTGGCCTCAACTGTCCTAAAGACTTTACACAAGAAACAGACATTGCAGAACCATTCGCTGACGTGTATTGGCCAAACCTTAATGCCACTGATAATTCAGGAAGCGTAAATGTGACTTGTAGCCCCGAAGAAGGAAGCGAGTTTATCATCGGGTCAACAAATGTCTACTGTAATGCTACTGATCCATCCAGTAACTGGAATACTTGTAATTTCACCATTACGGTCATAGGTGAGTTTTAAACCCGCTATCAGCAGTGTAGAAAATTTCGTTTTTCCGCATTGTCAGTTTAACTTTGAACCCTTTCTCTTAAATTGTTTTGCTTGACAATGTTCATTTGAAAATGTTCATTTGAAAATGTTAGGGATTACTTTCTAATATCTGCCGGTTCTATAACTTTCAAATTTGATATTTGATTTTATACATTGCTGTTAATATTAGTGTAACATTTTTAATTGTGAACTGTAAATATCTTGTTTATTTTGGTATTCTTCTTCAAATATTGTTTTCTCTATATTGTTTATCTGATAGCTATCACATTTAGATTTATTCCAATGAACACGAAATCAGTGTTATTAAAACGGCAAATTTGCACACATAAATCACTTGGGTCATTTCTTACTTTTCTGATTTTGATCGAACATGTTCTTCTCCACTCTTGCTTTCACATTTGATATGCAGCTTCCTAAGGATAGCCGTATTAAGATGTACTGTAATGACCATATAATTCAAATGCATCTTTTCGAACATTTTATACAATTTTATATAGTGATCTTTCTTGTGAAATAAATACTTAATTTGCATGTTTTCTTCCCCTTGATAGATTTGTTCAACTTATTTTAAATGTTATGTAACATGAGTCACTTTTTAGGCCAATATCTCTTTTTTTCAATCGTGCTTTTTGATACTCCGTCCTGATAATTTTGATAAGCAATACGCAGATTCCTAATGCGTTTAAAGTAGCGGAAAATTTGTATTTGTAAATTTTTCAAAATTATTTTTAAATATTTCTTCAAAGTCATTTTCTCTCAAAACTGTTATGGACAGCTTAAAATGCTGTAAGTTTTGCTCAATTGATGGTGGTTTTAATGAAAATATAAATGAAGGCTTTATAATGACATAGTAATCAGTGAAATATGTCATTTTACTGTTATTTATAGGTTCGGAAAGTACCGGTTAAGTCTTCCAAATTGTCCCCTTCGGAAACATACTTCTGCCTGAATTTTGGAAGCCATCAAAACATTTTCCTTACTTGCAGACAAAGAACAACCCAACATGACCTGCCCAGATGATATTGAAAAGAAAACACTGGTTGGCAAGCCTTTCACTTTTGTGACTTGGTCATTTCCTAATGCTACTGATAATTCCGGCAATGTGACTGTGACTTGCAGCCATGAATCAGGAACTAAGTTCACAATTGGTTCATCAAATATCTCCTTCAATGCCAGCGATCCATATGGAAATTGGTATTCGTGTCACTTCATTGTGACAGTAATAGGTGAGAAATCGTTCGTTATACTAACTTAGAATCGTGCGTTCTGTGATTGACCTATTGATTACATGGCTTGTATAACAAATATTTCACTAATGTTGTATTGTGATAGTTCTGTTAATGATGCAGAAGCCAGAAACCACCTCTCGACCCTAATTTATTTATCATTTATACGAGAACAAACATGGTGCACTATAATTGTATTTATGATTTAATAAGATGTATTTTTTATGAATTGAGGAAAGCAAGCCATTCAAAGGTCAAATAGAATATAAGCGGACAATCCTTAGGAGTAGATCATTCAACTAAAACGCCACGAGGACTGCACAGTACTAAAATTGTCTATAACTCACTCTGGTTTGCATCATCATAGATTTCGAAATGAAGTTGGCCATATCACACCACACCTGTGTAGAGAAACTCCAAGACTTGTTAAATATGTGCATTCTAAAAAATAATGTACTATGGAATTATACGAGGAAGCTGAAAGTATAACGTCTTTAGGAAGCCTTGTAGTACACTAATGCAATTCAAGTACACATTGCAGTGCATGTGAATATTAAGGAAGTGAAAGCAACTGCTAAGTAACTTCACTCATCGGTTCTATTTGGTTTCGTGATATTATGGTACATAGCTTCGACCATCAGACGAACGAAAGGCAAATCGGTGAGCTTATACATATCAGAACGTAACATCGACTGACAGGAGAAGGTTTTAAAACACTTTATCGAGTCAAAGAAAATAAAAGACTGGAGGTCCTGCATATCCGCAACAAACCAAAATCGACTGGAATTAAACCTAATAGTCATTTGTGATGGTTGGCATAAACAGGAAAGACGCTGTTTGCCAAAGTGACATTAAAATATTTGTTCAACTAAAAAAATGAAATAGCACCTCTAATAAAGGCCATAAACTCTGATACTGAAACTAGCTGATAGTCTTCAAGTTACAGACGTAGGTTAATGATAATATCTATTATTATACATCTACCATCGAGAATAGTAGAATTTTGCGTGCACTAAGAAGCCGTACGGAACGCCCGTTCAGTAACAAGGATATTTTCCGGGCGCCCCATCCCCTGCGGTTGTATCCGCGCGTTTACTGTTGAACGGTTTCAAGGGACCCATTGGAATAAGAGTGCCAGAGCATATCTCTCGCGTGCTCTACGCAGTGTGTAGTAAACACACTCCCAAAACTTGATGAAGTGCGTCCGAGATATAGTCCACACATGGCTCGATAAAATCGGAAGAAAAATTGTTGACATTGCACGAAAACGGTCACTACTCTGACAATTTGTTGCCCCAGTCAGGAATGTAAGTAAATATCACGAAAATACCGCAAAGGATGCACGAGGACGTTGGCGCCGCGCATCGGTATCGCCCTCGGCTTTGCGTCGGGCGATACGCTGTGCCAACGTCCTCGTGCATCCTTTGCGGTATTTTCGTAAAAACCTCATAGTATTGTTCAAAATGTATCGACAGTAAAGACGTTCTCTCTTACATTTTCGATTTAAACCGGCGCGGCCAATGGAACTTTTAGTGGAAAAAGGTGTCCGTGCGCAAGTTTTCAAAGCTCAGTCAAATTTAGAAATAAAAAACGGGCGGCATGGAGGAAATTTCAAACAGTGGGTGCCGAAAAAAATAGATTGACAGGATTGCTATGGTTGATAGAAATTTACATTTTTGAGTGATTGATATAAAGTTTCATTAATAAAATGTACTTGGGGAATATGTGCATCTGGTAAGCAGGAGGGAACTGTTAGCGGTGGGGAGAGGGCCGTGTAGAGCTTGAACTGTTTTGGGAGTGGAAACTGGCAGGCTATAGATACGTGAGGGTAATTCTCTGTACGTGTTAACAGTATTCCCATAGGAAGACGTAACTCATTTGACATATATTTCTGACCCTTGGTGTATGTCCGGGTGGTAACAGTCTCAGAAACTTACAGGATACACAAAGGATCATCTGTTGCACTGTCAATGCTTATTCCATGATGTTTTAAATTGATTTTTAACACGTTTGATAAACCTTTACATTCAGACCCTACAAATGACAATTATAATACATATTTAGGGAGGTATGGATTTAGTAACAGCTTCCGTAATGCTACGGAGTCAGGATTTTAAGGTGTGACTTGAAAAAGCAAGGTACCAAGGGTTTTTCAAAAATGCAAGGGGGTGTGGTTTATAAAACATGACGTCTATTCAATCAACAAAATTTTCAATGTTTAAACATTGACAATGGTATACAAAGTTGCCAAAGTTCACAACATTGTCAAAGGTAAGCGACACTATATCGCAAAATTTATATCAAATATGTGAAATTCATTTCCAACAGGGTCATGAAATATTGTTTCATCTCCCTTCAGTTGAAATCAGGACCAACAGGACACGCCTGTATAACATTTGTAAATACAACGGAATGATGATTATGCTTCGGTCGCATGTATCAATCAATGACCTTGTCCCAATCAGAAGGACATCATAATTTTGGATGCGCAAACGAACAGTAAGCAAAGATGATTAAAGGGGATATTCGGAGCTTTTTGGCCTTATCTCACAGAATGGGTACACCAACAAGTTGTTTTCCCCTTGAAAATTAGACAATGCCTTTTATAAGCCATTGAATTTTAGAAAGCTGCAAAAGCCAACTTGATTTTGTTCCAAGAAACCTCTTTAACAAATGCACCATCCATCTTTTCGTGACGTAGATGTTGAACGCCCAATCATCATTTGTCCGGATAACATCAATATAACTACGAATCCTGGCCAACCGACAGCAGTTGTGAACTGGACGCAGCCTAATGCCACCGACAACTCAGGAAATGTGACTGTATCCGGTAGCCATCAACCGGGATCTGAGTTCGTCATCAACATTACGATTGTGAACTATACAGCTAGTGACCCTTCTGGAAATGAGGAGTCTTGTTACTTTAATGTGACGGTCTTCGGTATGTTTTCAGTTTGCTCTTTTCTTTTTTTGAAGATCGGGTCGTATGAAAAGAAAGAGAATGTTTTTGTGGATCGCATGTTATGTTTGGTCATGTTTAGTAACTAATTAGTAAAAATTAGAGAAAAAAACATTTGCATGGGACATAGTCGTTTCCATAACATTCTGTTTTTATGCTCACGCATAAACATTGAATAAAAAGAATTATCACTAGTGTAACGTTGATAAAGACCTTCATATTATTCCAAGCAAAGTGTAAAAGATGAACAGCAGTAGCTGGTTGATACAATGCGTGAAGAGATTTAAACTTGTATCATGGCATATTTCCATAAACATTTGACATACATTGTCATATAAAGAGAAGTAACAATAATCTGAATAGACAATGTAAGTCCAAACCCTCTCTTTAATTATCAAAACTATTAGGCCAATATGCAATACATGTGAAACAGATTTTTCTCATTAGCATATTTTTTGTTTGATAGATATTGAAGATCCACACATCCTCTGCCCTGATAACATTAAACTGAACACAGATCCTGGAAAACCCACAGCAATTGTGAATTGGACACACCCCTATGCAACCGACAATTCACAATATGTGTTTGTGACCAGTAACCATCAACCAGGAACTGAGTTTGATATTGGGTCTACAGTTGTAAACTATAATGTTAGTGATTATTCTGGAAATATGGATTCATGTCACTTCAATGTAACAGTCGTTGGTAAGTGTACAGTTTCTTTTACTTGATTCTGCTAACAATATTGACGTAGAACGAGCATTCAGGAGAACATAGGATCCTGCCACTGGCATTCCCTTAAAGGTATACTGTCACCTGTTCAAATTTTGCCACACTTACCATGGAAAGAGAAAATCTAACCAATCACAGATTTTAAGCGTGTGGCCGCTTTTTAAAACAGCGCCCTCACATGGGAATTTTGAATACAAAGGGACGCCCCTTTGACCATATATGGACATATTTAGATTACAGGTGACTGTATACCTTTAACTTCATTTTGCTCTGCATAAAAGCAGTTTTTCAGTGTCCATTTAATTGCACGCATTTGAATTACATGTCATTTTGGTTCAGAGGAAATCAATCACATTCATTTCTGTACACTACGTCGAAGTTTTCTTCTGTCAAGAAAAAACACTACATTTAAATAACTGTTTCAACAGTATTTTACTTGATGTAATGAAAAAAAATTACATTTCCAAAAGTCATTGAGACAATCGCTTACTACCGAAAGTGAGTACATAAACCGTTAAAACTCAACTATGCACTTAATTATTACGTATACTCTTCGCATTGAGTCAATATATTTTTCTGTACATGAAGTTTCAAAGGAAAACACACTGATGAATTCATGAGATGTATCAATATTCACATGAAGTAGAGCTTCGATGATAGATGAAAAAGAGTGTAAAACCTTATAATCACTCTTGATCCACGCTATGCTATTTTAATAAACTGAATTTCCCCTTGGCATTATCTCCATTGCTGGGATATTCAGTAAATTTACGATTGGATTCGAACTCACAAAGTAAAGCACCATACATCTAGCAAAGACATTACAGTAAAAACCACGATGCTGAATGTAGACCTTGGTATATGTTATATTTCTTGTTAGTGGTCGGGCGTTTGTTGCAGTACTCTTATGCTAGTGGAGGCGAAGGTAATGAGAAAAATATTCGTAGTCTGATTTAGCCCAACTTCTGTATGAAAATAATTTTGACTGATGATTCCTGCAAAGGTCAATGACTTTGCCATTTATTTCTATGTTACGTAGATGAAGAAAATCCGAGGATTTATTGTCCTGATGACATTGAAAGAACCACAGATCCTGGGAAACCTATAGCTGCTGTCAATTGGAAATTCCCAATGCCACTGACAATTCGGGACATGTTAATGTTACTGGTAGTCGTCAGTCAGGGACTGACTTCATCATCGGTCAGACAGTCGTCTACTATAATGCTAGTGATCCCTTTGGAAACATGAATTCCTGTAACTTTACTATAACAGTCATTGGTAAGTTTTTTCTTTCACATTCTGGCATATTGTTACGTCAACATGTTAAACGAGATTAAAGTGGATTCAAGCGGTCAGGGCGGCTGGACTGGCTGCAGGTGGGAAATGCAGAGGGAAAGTTGTTTATTTGCTTGATGGGCATTGGTGTTTGTCTTCGAAAATATCCCCTTGAAGACACTGCTCTATCTGAAAATTGAAAATATGTAGAAAGATCTTTCCTTACTTGTTTTTTATAGATAAGGAACGACCCAACATGACCTGTCCAGATAATATTGAAGAAAATACGCTGATTGGCAAGCCTTTCGCTGTTGTGAATTGGTCACTCCCTAATGCTACTGATAATACAGGCAATGTGACTGTGACTTGTAGCCATGAATCAGGAACTAAGTTCACAATTGGTTCAACAAATGTCTCCTTCAATGCCAGTGATCCATATGGAAATTGGTTTTCGTGTTACTTCCAGGTGATAATAATAGGTAAGTTTATATATACTCATGTATTCCTTTTCTTGTATTAATAACTATTATTATTATACACCTGTGTCTGTAACCTATTGAGTTTCGTCCAACAGTGAGTTTCGGTATGAGAAAACACGAAGTCGAGTCCAATACCTTTGACGCTAGGGCCAAAAAATAAATTGTACTGTTCCGATAACATGGTTTTCATAAATAGGGTAGGTAGGTCGGCAGAAATGTTTTCCCCAAAATATACTAGAAGCTTGGACGGTGACGGAATGGGCAAGAAAGCCATACTTTGCCTGCACGTTGATCCTAAAATCTTTTATTATTTGCTTGACGAATTTAAAATGACAACGAATTCAAATGCACTGTGATTGTATTTATGTTATTATAGTAAGTGAAAGTAATAAGTGAAGTAAAATATTATAAAGGGGACACTTAAGAATAGATCAGATAAGAGAAAAAAAACATATTGTAGATTTCATAGTACTTTATTTTCCAGCATTCACCTTAAGTTTGACTATCGTAGATTCTGAAATAGAGTAAACACATTTTTAACACAGTAATCTTCTAATTTTGAATTTTTTTCGGAAAAGCATGCATGCTTGAGGGAGATGATAGCAATAGTGCAAATGTTTTGAACTATTGTTTAGCCAGGACACTAGTGGCATTTGGTTCAGCAAACGAACACTTTGGCTCTAACCAAACCATGCGACAAAAGAAATTAACGTGTTAATAGTTCAATAGAGGATAGCAATGTCAGCTCGTCAATTCTTGCTTCTCAAAAATTTGATATTTATAGAACTAAAATGAGAAATGGAATTTTCGGGCAATTCAGCTGCCTTTTTGATGTCTTTACTCCAACGTAATGTTATAAGACATTATGAAAATATGTTTTGTAACTTGAACTTGACGTTGACTTTACCGTAAAAACAGATGACGAACAGTGAGGTATCAGAAAGCTATTTAGGGATGGTACATATCAGAGGGATTTTCAGGGTATCATGCGTGCTTTTAAATTTATAGTTCTTTCGAGAGACATTCGTTTGAAATCACATTAAGAACTAAATCACTTTGTTTTGAAGGGTGAGTTGTTGAGGAAGTGGTGTACCGGTTTTTGCAAATGAATCCCAATTTAAGGGCATAAGTATTCAGTATTGTTCAAATACTTGAACATGAGATATATTCTCACTTGACACAGATATTGCTGACCCCCTGTTTTGTTAAGGTTAGGAGTACGGTTAGCGTGATGGTCCGATGGATGTATGACAAGGTGGTGACAGTCTTACCTATGTATTCCAACAATGTTATAATACAGGTTTGATAAACCTTCCCATACAGGGGCCATTGAAGTGACAAAAATACATGCTCAGAAAGGTTTGTTTCCTTTTTGTAAAATATTCGATGGTGCTATCGAGGCAGGATTGTAAAGGATGATATTAAAAATACAAGCTATCTGGGGGTTTCTCAAAATTTTAAGAGTTGAAGGGGAAGTTTATTTTTTACAAATGTCAATAATAATCATAATCTTTATTTCTTATCAAATACGTCAATGTGCTTTACATTAGAAAGTGAAAAATGACAGCAATAAAAATGTTCAATAAAAGTAACGACCTATAGAATAATGGAATAGTAAAACCGATCAGCATATAAAATTCATGTCTAACTTGAAAAGGCATGTTTTTATACTAGTTTAAAATTATCACGTGACTGAAGTGCACGAACCTGTGACGGTAAAGAACTACACAAACGAGGTGCAAAAATTAAATAAGCTCTATCCCAATAGTAGGCTGTGCGACCAATGAATTCATGTAACTTAATTTCCTTACTAGAAAATGAACGCAAGGTGTGACTAGTATAATGTCTAATCAAGGACTCACCATGGAAAGATGGTACACGCAATGTGGTTAAGCAAACGTTATTCAATTTCCTATATTCGCGTTCTTCATAACGTTGTCGATGATTAGCAACAATATGTCCTACAAGCGTTGACATCAAATGAAAATTATATCAAACATGGTCATGAGATATTTCTTATCTTTCTCAAGTTGAACTCAGGACCAATGGCTCACGTGTACATACCATTTGTAAATATAACAGCACGATAATTACGCTCCATCTGTATGAACGAATCCATGATGTAGTCCCAACTACATATGCATCATAATCATGTTTGTGGCAATAACAAAAGGCCAGTGTGTTGAAAGGGTGATATTTGCTGCCTTGTTTGCGGCCTTATTCTCAGAATATAATTCTGTACTTGTTTCCCCCTCAAAGGTTTATCGTTCATAGGAATTCGAGGGTCAAATATCATATATTATAGCCCAAACAAGAGACTATATGCCCGATTGTAGCTGAAAATCTGCCAGGAGGTCAAATGGTCTTCTACCTTGAGGGTTCATAGTCCCTTAGGGACTGGTCAGTTTCTTCGGCCTGGGGGGGGGGGGTTGATTCATGGGGTCACCTTGTTTTTGATTTTGGTGATGGGGTCACCATGTTTTTGAAATACTCAATGGAGTGGTCAGTGTGTTTTTGCATTTCAACACGAGCTCGTACTTGCCTAAAATGCATCGTTCCAGCCACAAATTTCATCATTCAGTTGCATTTTTTGTTCGATCTTTGGGCACGCAAAAAAAATAATCAGACATTTTATCAGAGCGCCCTTCGGGTGCGTAACTTTAATATTATATCTGAGATATCTGTATATTTAAAGGAATATCTCACCTAAAAACATTTTTGTAATTTTTTTGTCAATAAATAATAATACTATTTCTAAGCTAAATAATGGTGTATTTTCCTTTTTTTCGTTGGTAAATTATTGTGAGAATGAAAAATATTCGGGGCTTGATGAAAAAACCTCAGTGGGAGCATCCATTCTTTGACGTCATAAGTGGCGTTCGTGGGTGTGGAACGGATAGGCCATACAAGGAGTTGCAGAATGGCATTTATATTAAGTTCTGTCTATATTTTGGAAAGTGACAATCACTCCTGCAATATAATGTTGTTTGGAATGATTGATTTAGAGGGTAGCCAGTGATGAAGAGTGTTACTGTTGAAGATGATGCCTTCGGAAATATTGTGAGCGTAGATTTTCTGCCTCAGTTCACTCAGCGTGAAATGTCTTCCTGGACCAGCCGACCTCCACAGTTTCATAGGAAAGTAGAAATCTAGATCTAGATCTACCTGCCCTTTTCTTTACAAAAGTTATTAGAGCAACATATTACTTTGATCAGGCCTTACTGCCTGTGGAATTGATCCTGTGCTCTCCTTGAGTACACAAATAAAAACAGCTGAGATGCCAGGCTGACCCCGGTCCCTTGGCTTTTCAGTCTCTGCGCGCGGCACCAGTTAGAGCTGGTCAAGGTCATTGCCTTGACACCCCCGAGCAACACATGAGCCTATAGAAGAGTACATTGCTTCAATGTCACCTCACCATTAACGTGACAGTCGATTGATTTTATTCAAATTCCTTCAGTTTATTCTGTTTTGATATTTATATGCCCACAAACTTGGGGCAAGTCTAGTCAGATACCAACTCACAGAAATGTACGGAGCCAATATGGTCGCCAACCCATGTTTTGATTTGTCACCGATTAATTGACTAATCCCATCGTTGACATTTCTAATGGGAGAGGACATTTAAGAGCGTAGGACGCTTTTTCTTGTATATCCAAGCATACTATGTGAAGACGTCCCATTTCTGAAACTGACAGAATGAAGTCCATCGGAAGGTTGATCGAAAATTGCCGGTTGTCTAGTCCAGGGCCCTGCTGTGTGCTGCACTCTGGACGTTAGGCCAAACAGTGAACTCGCACTTTGCTTGATTGTGTATATTTAACCACAGTTTTGACACGGATTGCAGACCTAAAGGACTGAATATAGAGCCTGGAAAAAGTGCAAACTTTACACAATGCCATTTTTTAACTGAGGAGGTGAGCCTGATTCGACCCCTTTCTGACTTGTAGACTCACGTCCGGCGTCGGTGCGGTCGATGAACAGATTTGTACAGTTGTTGTATTTTAGGCGTAATAACGTACTGCAGTTTATCAAATAGTACAGTTTAGTGAGCTACTAATTATGAATGGTTTGAATTTGATTTATAGAATATCCTGGGTGGGCCGGCTCCCTGTCCAGGGCATGGTTTTCCTGTGCAGTACACAGCGGTTGAGCTAGCTTTGCGTGGGGTTGGCTGCTTGTTAACATTGTCACTCAACACAACTCTGCCATACAGAGCAAAGAGAGAATCGTGCTCTCATGGAAATATCTGTAGGTCCACACCAAATTTGACGGCAAATATGTAGACTAAAACGAACCAGGTTTATGTTGTTGCAGCGCTAGCCCCTAACCGCACATCTATTCATCAAAGCGAAATACCTGATACTTCTCGAAGTTGGTACCCAATCTCAGGGGATTGCTCTCAAAGGTTAGCCACTTTTGACGTCATGCCACGTGACAAATACACGGCGATTATGAACTCGGACGTTTCCTGACAGGGTGAATTTTTCACAACTTTAAAAGTGAAATACACTATTGCTATAGAAGTAGTTGCCACTACAACGTTATGGATTTTTCGATATAATGAATATTGTTTTGATTTAATTAAGTTCAGACAAACAAAAAAATACGTATATAAGGTAATATGTTGAATGGCAAGGTCAACAAGTTATAACTGCACAAGACAAAGTAATAATACTCAAAAGAACATGATGCCAGCTTACTTTGTAAGTCATGGCTTTCTATAATTCCGGTTCATAATCAGTGAAATGATTATTATGTGGCGGCCCGCAACGTCATCGACGAGTTATCATTGAATCATAAAGAGCACCTGGTGTTCAATATGCAAGGCATGTAATAATGACTTTTGGCATCAAAATAAAGAAGGCGATACCACTTATGTAACACTTAATTTTAGAAAGCTATTTGAGCAGCCTTGATCATGTGCCAGGAAATCATTTTAACAAATGCCTCACCCATCTTTTTGTGACCTAGATTGGGAAAGACCAAGCATCTTCTGCCCGGATAACATCAATATAACTACAAATCCTGGCCAACCGACAGCAGTTGTGAACTGGACGGAGCCTAATGCCACTGACAATTCTGGAAATGTGACTGTATCCAGTAACCGTCAATCGGGATCTAAGTTCGTCATCAACATGACAGTTGTCAACTATACAGCTAGAGATCCTTCCGGAAATGAGGATTCTTGTCACTTTAATGTGACAGTCATCGGTATGTTTGTTATTTCCTTTTTTTAGTAAAATGAGACAATGTGAGCTTTTTCATGAAATAGAATGCTCCTGTGAATCGCACTTTATATATTTCGCCTTGAAGAAGCGTTTTTGCTCGATTGTTTTTGTCAGTAACTTTTTAAATTTTTTGAATGGATGCCGAGAATTGGTCCTTTCCTTGTGTAATATCATCATATTGACTATAGCCATAGCATCGCTTTGTTTGATCAAGATACTTTGTCCTTGTTTAAAGTTGCCTGTACCAATCAAATATTCCTTATGGGAAACAAAAAGGCAACAGACTAAAAGTATCGTTTTTTTCCGAGATATCGAGTCAATCGCGACCATCTGCATACAATTTTACCATTTGTTAAAGTTCCTTTGCAAAACAAAATTTCACAGCGCATTCTGTACACCGGAATTTTAAAGTATTAGCTCCACCCAGACATTGGTTCAACAGTTCATAACATTAACAAGCCCGAATAACCACCAGTGTGACGTAGAACATGGATAAAAATCCAAATGACTCCTGCTCTTCGTTATCAACTGGAGTTTTTTCCTGCATTAGTAGCGTTCATACATGCACACCACGGAACTCTCCATTCTGCCCCAAGCTTGCGACGCCACGAGCCATTCACCTGAATACTATTGTTCCAGACTGTTTTCCGTTGAACCATTTAAAATTATTATAATTCAAGAAGAGGCACTGATCACCACTAGTGTGACGCAGAACCGGACAGATGAAAATCCTGTTCTAGTTCGACCAGATTTTTTCCTGCACACTTGCGGGGACAAACCGATGTGTCAATATCGATGTCAAGTTGTCATGACAATTACGAAGTGGTGATGCGATAAATTCAGACTCTAAACATGTTTCGCATGTCCAATGAAATTTCGAGTGGCTAAATCTTTAACTATCCCCAAGAATCGAATTTTCGTTCCGTCGATCGATTGAATAGCTGAGTAACGCCGCGGCTCCGGTCTTACAGCCCAATGTGGACGTCGTGGAAGGCGATAGACCAGAAAGCCACATGTACACCAGAACGTAAGATCAACTGAATAAATAAGTATCGTATGATCTATAGGCATAGAAGGCACAGGACTTCAAGTCATTCGACGGTCGAGGATCAGTTTTCTTCATCATATAAAAACGTTCGTAATTCTCAATCGTAATGGGAAACTGCAGCGCAGGGCTGTGACATAGCGAAGACAACAGGCCGTCAACTGTAGCCTGAACTCAGGTGCAAGCGGAACGAAGCCTCCCTGACAGCTTATGGCTGACTTCCTTTGGCATCGGGATAGCGCAAGACAGTGATGGAAAAGTTCACCTCACCTAATCTGTATGTCTGATTGTCAATGATGGCATTCGGTGTATGAACATTTCATCTTGATCGGATTTCTGAATGAAATTACCCTGTAATAGCGACAAAATTTTTGTCTTCGGCTCAAAGTTGTACCACTCCACAATATAGAGGTGAAAATGCAATGTATGAAGAGAATATGATTTGCATCATGATGCTTTTTGTAAACCATTGTCACGGATTGTTATGTAAAATGAGAAGTAGCAATATTCTGAATTGACAATTTACGCAACCATCGAGACTCTCCCTGACAGTGTCTATGTCACAATTATCAGGCCAAAATAAAATATATATGAAACAGAATCTTCTAAGTACCATATGTTTGTTTTACAGATATTGAAAATCCAAGTATCGTCTGCCCTGATGACATCAACGTAAACACAGACTTTAGAAACGCCACAGCAATGGTGCATTGGACACGCCCTAATGCAACCGACAATTCACAATATGTGATTGTAACCAGTAACCATCGACCAGGAACTGAGTTTGCCATTGGGTTTACAGTTGTTAACTATAATGTTAGTGATTATTCTGGGAATATGGATTCATGTCACTTCAATGTTACAGTCGTTGGTAAGTGTCCAGTTTCTTTACTTGTTTGTGCTGAAAATATCAAATAGAACAAATATTTGGAGACAACAGGATCCTGTCTCTTCATTGGTTTAATAATGCTCAAAGTAACAGCAGTTTGCCTGCGTTTGAATTATATATTACCTTGCATTTGAGGACTCAATTAAATTCACTGTCATTCATTGCTAAGCACTGCGTTGAAGGTTTCATTTTTTCAAGGTAAAGCCTACATTCAAACAACTGTTTCAACAGTACTTCTCACAAATAACGAAAACGTAACTTTCACATTCCAAAAGTCATTTAGGCAAATGCTGGTCTTAAGTTTAAGAACATCAGCACCGAGTAGTTTACCCTGTCTACTTTTTCACATTGAAAGTTGAAAGATGGTTTCTTTTAAGTCAGGAATGACGAAATAAACTTATTCAAGTGACGTGTTTCACTAATTATTTTTTTATTCATAAGGTGTCCTCTTTGCATTTACATAGAGCCTTTGAGTATCATAAACAGGATTCATCCCCGTCATGGTTATGGGACTAAATTGCCTTTTATATTTCTCTCTATTAATGGGATATAGAAATTATGTTTAATTTCTGATAAATGTTGTTGTATTTGTACTTGGATGAAATTGTTCTAGGTGTAGGAAAACCATTTTGACTGAACATTCCTGCAAAGGTTCTTCACTTTTTATTTCTCTGTTGAATAGATGTTGAAAATCCAAGGATCTTTTGTCCCGATGACATTGAAAAGAGCACAGAGCCTGGAAAACCCACAGCTGTCATCAATTGGACATACCCTGATGCTATTGACAATTCGGGAAAACGGAATGTCACCGTGACTGGTAGTCATCAGTCAGGGACTCGGTTTATCATCGGTCTGACAATTGTCCACTATAATGTTAGTGATCCATTTGGAAACATGAATTCATGCAACTTTACGGTAGCAATCATCGGTAAGTCTTAGTTTAATTTACTACAATAAAAAGTATAATATGGAAACAGTCTTGTACCAAGGAAAGATTATCGTTGACCACATATGTTTGCTTTACAAGCTTGTGAAGGGTGTCTAAAGAGATACGAACTGACGGGTATTAGGGACTTGAACTTTGTGCGAAAGATGGCGGAAACATATTTGAATGTGTTAAATCTGGTCTGAACTCTAGACTAAGAGTACAAAAATGAACTGAATGTGCTCACGTGTTTTACAACAGGTTCATTAATAGTAGTACCCTTCACAGAACAATAAGATATATGTTATCACTATATGTAGCAGGTTTTTTTAACTTCGCACAGTACTCTCAGATTTAATCACTAATTACAAAACTTTAATTAATATGCAAATGAGCTGTTAATTACTTGACACTGTTCAATGCTTCATGGGACAATTACATATCCATCAGATCAACATTTGTAGCACGTTATATTTAATTTAATGCAGTAATTTTAGAGTAATTTCACTAATTACAAAGTTCATTAAATATGCAAATAATACCTATATTAACTTGACACTGTTCAATGATTCATAGCACAATTAAATATTTATCAAATCAATATCTGTAGCACATTTCACAAAATTTGGTGCCGTAAGAGTTATATACCTAATTACAAAGTTTATTAAATATGCAAATGAACTCTTAATTAACGTTACACTACTTAATGCTTTACAACACAGTTAGATATCTGTCACATCAGTATATGCAGCAGTTTTCATCACATTTGATGCAGTTATTTCGGAGTTATATGACTAATTATAAAACTTCATGAAATATGCAAATGAGCTAATTATTAACTTGACACTGTTCAATGCTTCTCAGTACAATTGGATATTTATCAGATCAACATCTGTAGCAAGTTTCATCAAATTTAACGCTGTAATTTTGGCATAATATCACTAATTACAAAGTTTATTAAATATGCAAATAAACCCTTAATTAACTTCACACAAGTAAATGTTATACACCACAATTAGATATCTGTTGGATCAGTATCTGCAAGAGATTTCATCACATTTGGTGCAGTTATTTTGGAGTTATATCACTAATTACAAAACTTCATAAAATATGCAAATGAGCTGTTTGTTAGCTTGACACTGCCAAATGCTTCTCAGTACAATTAGACATTTATCAAAACAATATCTGTACCCAATTTAAAAGACTTGGGTGCCGTAATTTCAGAGTTATATACCTAATTACAAAGTTCATTAGATATGCAAATGAACCCTTAATTAATTTCACACTTCTGAATGCTTTACAATACAGTTAGATATCAGTCGGATCAGTATCTGCAGCAGATTTCATCACATTTGGTGAAGTTATATCGGAGTTATATGACTAATTACAAAACTTCATAAAATATGCAAATGACCTATTTATTTACTTGACACTGCCCAATGCTTCTAAGTATAATTAGATATATATCAGATCAATATTTGTTGCAAGTATCATCAAGTTTGGTGCAGAAATTTCAGAGTTATCTCACTAATAACAAAAGTTCATTAATTATGTAAATGAGAATGTAATTGACATGACACTCACAGTATCATCATAATGTTCTGAGATTGTCATCTGTGAAAGGTTCATGAAATTTTGTGCAGTATTTCTTGATATATGTCTACACTGTCATTACCGTCTCCATAGGGAAACCATTGTACGGAAAAAAACGATATTGCATAACTTCATTAATATGCAAGCCACATTAACCAAAATCTAATCAGTTCTTGCAAGTAGCATATGGTACCTGTGTACCAAATCTGACTTGAATCCGTTCAGGCGTTTTTGAGTTATCGTGTAAACAGACAGACAGACAGACAGACACACACACACACACACACACACACACACACACGGACAGACAGACAGACAGACATCGCTATGACAATAGCCCACGTGTTTACACACGTGAGCTAAAATGAACTGACGCACTGGCTGACTACATTATTCGGTTACTCATATAAAACCATTCAGAAATATTACAACTATATCAAAAATATTAGGCGATCTTAAATCACAAATTTACAGCCAATGGCTGCAGATGATTTTTTATTAATGTGACGTTCATGGCCCTGTATATAATTGCATGTATGATTCATATAATGGTACAATGAAAACAGGTGAAGTATTTTTTTTGGTGACTGGTGACTTGAACAGCGCCCTCCCTTGGGAACAATCGATGAAAATCAACTTTATAGTGTTTGATAGTGTTATTCTCAATCTTGAAGGCATGATTATCAAAGATTGGGTATTTGCTTCGTCTTATTTAAGAAGGAATGCATTACGGAATATCATTTGCAGACGGAAATTGCACAGTTAGTTGTAGACAAATTAAGTTCACTGTTAAGAAATTTGTTTGCACGCTACATTTCTCATTAAGGATACAATGTTGGTTCGTAGAAAACTATTTCGTCATAGAGAATCAAGTCTGTTACTGAAACAGGTTCATTACAAGCAATTATGACGAGAAACTATCTGCTTCTTCCTAAGAAAAAGTATGGTTCTCAAGGGGGAGTTCAAACATTGAACTGAATGAAGATTAGTCTTCCTATGCAAGGTGTTGCGTAATACAAATGTAGACACTGGTTTCGGAAATGAGTAGTGACTCATAGGGCAATTGAATTCTGCACTGATAGGAATGCTAGAACTTGTAATCTCAATGGCCAAATAGTGGAACGTTGATTTTGACCTTAAATTAGGTATCAGTAATTGTTAGCTCCTTTTCCCTGTCACTTCATGATTGAGTAAAGTAGCATATCATAGAAACTTTGGAATGGCTGAGAGACGAAATAACGTGATTGTCAAAAAGGTTCATACTGGCTTCAATAGATAGGTACATTACATTGTTCTCCATAACACTTTAAATATTACAAACAGTGTAACATTTAGAAACCACATACCGATCTATCAGAACCTCTTTTACTTGTTTTTTGTACAGGATTCAATTACATAACATTTTCTTTCCTGTTTCTTGCTGCATAGACGAAGAAAAACCAAGCATCCTCTGTCCCGACAACATTAACATAACTACAGACCCAGGAGAACCCACAGCAGTTGTGAATTGGACATTCCCTAATGCCACTGATAATTCAGGAAATGTGACCGTGACGGGCAGCCGTCGATC